>NC_086297.1:1383000-2074500 GCF_963924245.1 Chroicocephalus ridibundus
CTTCTTCTTTCAGGCTCGATTATTCTACAGCCCCAAGTTTTCTGAATTAAAACTGATTATTTTAAGACTAAATCTCGCTTGATTTTCATGAGTTATTCTGGAGAAATCAGGAAGTCACCTGGCGCTGCTTTTTTTGTTAATTTATTATATAGAATGTTTTTGTAGATTTACTGCTCTATAGTGAAGACTATAAATAAACACACGTAAAGAATATTTAAGGGATTACAGTTTTGGTTGACATTCCAGGTTAACAAATTTCATAGTAAGATATTGGTATTAGAACCAGTTAACAGTAAACTTGAGGAGTGGCGTAAATTAAATTAACTGAACAAACAATGGCACCCTGGATCACAGAATAATCTCATGGAGATTAAAATTCACAAAAATGTTATTAAAATTATTACTATTATTATTATTATTATTATTTTTATTAAAGACAAAATTTCACCCTTGAGTTTATCACATGCTACTTAGCGAAGATCCTAGAGATCTGGCCACCGCTGAAGTGTGCTTAAGCCTGGTGTTGCTCACAGGATGGGTTCACCAAGCCGCAGGGGCGAATTGGATTTTATCCCCTCCCCCGCCCCCCCCCCCCCGCCCCCAACTTGCTTCTCTTGTATTTTCCAAACGACTACTTTCAACCGTGTCTCTTTGCAACGCCTCTCCTCCCCGGTGCCGTTTCAGGGTGCCGTTTCAGTCTCGTGTGCTGCTGATCCCCCCGAAGCCACCGGGCAGAGCGGGGAGGAGCGGTCCCCCGGGGCTCCGACCTCCCAGCATCCGCACCACGGCACTAAATATTCCAGCTTGGGTTGTTGGTATTTTTTCAGACTGCGCGTTAGACTATTTCTAACACAGCAGAGTGGAAAAGGGAGCAAAAGGACACCGGGGAGCTACAGAAATATATAATGTACCAAAAAATGGGTAAGTTTAGACAAGTCAGTGGTGACTTCTAGAAGAATAAGTGGGCACCGCACATTAATTTATCTCCCATTAAGACAACATCGCTGTTCTAACGCCAAAATCCTGAAGAAGTGGCCTTTCCCCCATCTTACACTTTCTAACCCTACAATTTCCAGGCCCAAATGGAATCAACAAGGCAAAAGCCTAAAAATTGTAGGGTTGAGGACCGTTCCCCACTGCAGGATTTGTTCCTGGTCTGCTGTTTCACGCTACGTTTTGTAAAAGGGGATGTACGAACTGGGGGTTGACGTAAGAGAACCCTTCAAAATCTGTTTGGTCTATGTTAGCAATGACCAGCTGATCCGGAGGTGTTAACACCGGCTGTCCTCGTGTAAAGAATTTGTCGAAGTTTTCGGCACCCTTGCCACACTGCAAGAAAAAAAGAGAAACAGAAAAAAAGGCTGAAAAAATCAGCAATACATTGGCAGTTCCGTTTTTTTGCAGATTTTTCAGGATACATGCAAGACTTTCCCTCGTTTCTTACGAGGACTTAAGAGAAAATTTTTGTTTCAGGTATTCTAACAGAAAACCCCAGGCAAACAGAGAAGTTTTAACTCTGATGAAAAACAGAGTCTGAAAAGTTCCCTCCTGTCAGCAAGAGGTGACAAGGTAAAGAGGCTTAAGCATTCAGAACTACTGGGATAAAAATGGAAAAAGGAAATATTTTTATGGACGTGTCTTGGCAAGAGACACTTTGTCTGTCATGTCATTTCATTCTTCTTAAAACCTTTACGATGCAAAATTAAATTTGCATGTTAGCGTCTGTTTCCTTCACAATCTGCAGAAAGCTTCATGTAATTCATTCATATGCTTTGATTCTTCATGGTATGGCCTACAAACTCTTGTAAATTCATGAAGGACAGCAGAGCCCCGGTCCTGGGGGCCGCCGGAAGGAGCTGGGGCAGGGAGCACGCCCTGGGAACGGGCCCCCGTTACAAAACACGCTATCACGGGTCTAAGAGACTTGTCGCCTCGTGAAGCCCAGCCAAGAAGGGGGGTTATACATAGCTCCATGCTCAACACAACTCATTCCAAACACAAAACAAAAGAAATCAGGTTTGCGAAAAGGATAGTTTTGAGTAATGCAGAAAAGACTTGAAAGGCAGGGAAATATGATTAGAGGCAAGTTAAAAAGCACGAAGGTGGGACCAGAAGAAAATTAGCTTGGGTGCAAGAACAAAATGTATGTTTGAGGAAAACTAGGCATTGAATAATGTGGAGGGGTCTAAAGGAAACTGGTAAATCGGCTTATCTCAAAACTATCTGCTGTAATGGATCATTGAACGAAGGTGGTTGTACGATAAAGGCACTGAACGGTTCTTCCCGTTGTCCCTGACCCTTTCCTCTCCATCCACCCCTACAGGACAGCTGCGCTACCAGATACTTTTGTTAGCAAACACACCTAGGTGCGGATGCAGAGGATAACATCACACTGCTATCTTCAGGCTTAGAGGATAACTTGGAAAGGGTAGAAGATGGCTTGTAAAATAGACCAATATTAAACATTGACTTTTCTGAACTAATGCGACAGGAATAAAGCTGCGCATTTGTAGGAGAAACCAACTGAAGAGGGGCCCGTTAAGGGAACCTGAGGGTGAGGTGTTTGGCTGTCGCGAAAACAGCTCAGTCAAAGTTTCCAGTCTCCTTGCAAAGCACCTGGCACGTCCTGGACTGGGACACGCCATTCCATCTGAGCTGCAAAGAACTTTTGCTGCCTCGGGCACAAGTTGGTTTCTATTTCAGATGAAAAAGGCCTGCTCAGGCCCTGGCGCGCGGCGCTCACCGCAGGACACTTGTTCAGGCTTGGAAGAACACAGGCAGAGGAGACTTCCATGGTTAAAGGCTAATGGTAGTCTGCTTTTTTCACCCAGGGCTCTGCACTCCCCGAATACCCTGGTGCCCACTGAAGCCAGTGCATTTTGGTACAGAATCTCTGGAGAACAAGAATGGACAGAGCGGAGCTTTGACAAGGGGAAAACTCTCCATCATTGGAATAAAAGTTGATGTATCCCCAAATTAACAGTCAAATCTATTTAGAGGCAGTACAGTCAACTCAGAGCAGCAACAAAAGGACTTTTTATACAGGGAAGACTTTTTAACTAAGAGGATGTTCTACAGATATGCATCATTCTTCCACAAAATTATGCTCTGTTTTGTTTTTCTTTTCTTTTTTTTTTTTTTTCCCCCTGGGAAGTGGAAGGTAGAAAGGGAAGGGAAGTAGTATATCGAAAGCAAAGTTCCTGACTCCATTAAGATTCTCACTACTGCTTATAGTAGTAGAGGCTGAGAAATAACTCATGTGAAATTCGGGGATTTTGGGGGTGCAAATGTAATCATTTATCAATAAATTTCCATCTTCAGTTACATATTTGTCTTCACACCAAAGAGCAGCATTGCTATCACGAGCGTTAATGCAGTATTAAAGCAGAACTGAAAATATGGGACTCCTGGAACTCCTAAACTTACAAATACGAGTAAAATGTCCTTCTTGCCAAATAATCAGCCCGTGCCTATAGCCTGTGAAATGTCAGTCTGGAAGGGAACACATTATTTAAACCAACCAACTGCTGACCCCAAATCTGCAGCTCCGTGTTGGAGTGAGAACCATACCTGTGTGAAAGAGCGGCAGGATCATTCCTGCAGCAACGCCCTCCCCAGAGAAGATGCACCTGGAGAGTTTTTTTGAAAAAACAAAGCCTACAAATAGTCCGTATCTTCAAACAGATTGAGGGTCATGTGTTTTTTCCTTTCTAGAATCCATATAAATAGAATCAGTAATCCTAATAAATGAGTTATACATAGGGTATGTACACTTCACACTTGGATTTTAAATCATTTTGGTCTAGGAAAGTTAGGCTCCATGTGAGTATGCCTTGGTGTATTTTAATAGCAGCCTGTATAAACATAACAGGTCATGAGAAGCACGGAGAGGGAGCACAGCTGCTCTAAACAGGAGCCAGGATCTGCCACGAAACGTGCTATGATGGAACCAGAGCACGCTCCAAGCTTTTCGTACCTGCGTGCTGGTGTTACTTCCAGCTTCAGGGAGAATCTAAGCACTCAGCTCCTGAGCTAATAAAACTTACAGATGTGAAGGTACATTTGCTTTACGATCAGCTCTAAATTTGACTCAGGACGGTTGTAGCGAAAATCTTCCATAAAAGCTGCTTCGAGGAGGCGCAGCTGCCCTTGGGACAGCCGCCCCTGGGGGCTGGCCGGGCAGCACCACCCATCTTCTTTGCCTATTTACACCCTTCCCTGCCTGCAAAATCCACACTGTATGAAAAGGGTATTTCCCCCAGCACAAGACCCTCTTCTCGGCATGCAATTCCCCTCCTAGTGATGTGAAAAAGTCATTTGTACACAAAAAAAGAGGAATATATTCTGCCACCGGGCAGTGGCCTCCCCCCGTTCATTAGTCTGACACCACACTAGTGTGTCCGTGTCGGCAAGTAAACCAGTGTCCAGACCAGTGACCCTACATCTGCAGTGCTACAGCCAGCTTCAGCGTCTCAGTTCAAACAAAAAAGTGTTAGAGGAGAAAAGATTCAATGTTAGGACATAACAATTTACAGCTGTTCCCGAAAGCTTGTGTTCTTGTGTGCAAACACTTTGCCTGTCAATAGAGCACAGTACGCGCTGCAGGAAATTCTGTATCCACAAATACAGCTCTTCAAATTATATTATGCAAACAAGTTCTCACATTAAGGACACCTTTTCACTTGTTTGGATTTCTAAAATATGCCTACAGATACCTGTGTGCAAACCAGTAACAAACATTAAAAATAAATCAAGGATTATTCTCGCAAAGTCAGGATATGTCACTCCAGGATGGGGAGTACAACCCCCGCCGTGGGGCGTAGCCCACCGTGGAGGAGACTCCCCCAGTAATTCAGATAGCTTTAATCATGGCCTTCAGATGCTGTTCAGAGGAGACAGCTGGGGACCACATCTATTACAGGTCTCAAGGGGCTGATGTGCACGTGCCCGCTCTCCCCTGTTTTTGACATCTCACGCACACCATGAGTGCCCAGCCAGGGCTCAAACCATCCAGAGGCTTTTTCACAAGGAACAAAGTACGCGGGGTTATGCGAGAGGGTGCCAAAACGTTCGCAGATTTACAGACTGGTCTGCCATAATCAAATTGCCTTATTTTAGACGCGTCCCAGATTTGCAGCACCAGCCAGCCAGCATCAATCTCACCCCACGGGAAGGCAGGGCTGCGGACACCCTTAGCGAGGGAAGGACTTGGCATCTCACTCACCACTTTAGGTTTGAAAGGTGGCTGAATCTCTCTGTTTTCCAGTTTTTCCCAGTCAATCCTCCTGAAGAAAGCATGTTCCCTGATGTCTCTTTCACCTTCAAGGCCACAGCCAAGGCGTTTTGCGGGATGTTTAGTCATTAGCTATTAGGAAGAAAACACCAAGTGATTAAATTTAACGCTGGAATGAAAGTGAGACAGAGTTTCCCCAGATTGCGATGCTCCGGTTCCTCTCCTGAAGCTGCAAGCTGCTAATAAAATTGTTTTGAAAAGCTAAAATTCATTTTTTGAAGACTAGTTTTCGTGTTCGATTACTGGAGACAGCACGTCAGCAGCAAAATTGAGCACTTCTTCCCCTTCGGCAGAGGTTGCCGCTGGAGGCGTGGGCGGGCAGGCGGTGCCCGGGGCGCGCTGCCATCGTAGGAGTTCACAACTCACTCCTGAATTTCACCTTTGGTCTTTCGGTTCAGTCGTATAAATCTGCAGAACAGCTTCTGCCCTACCTCAACAATCAATTAAACTTAATAAATTCCAATATACTAAAGCTGTATGAAGTACTACCCCCCCTCTTTCATTTTTCTGGGCTTGTTCAAGACATCTCATTACAGAGCCTACGATTTCTTGGCACCCAGCTGACAATATCTAATCTGCCTTTCCTCCCTCGCATCCTTAATGACATCTCGGTCAATACTACACCCAGCTGCACAGATTACGCAGACTTGTGGAAAAAACCACGCAAACCCACCAGCGTTGCACGCTTGGAAACAGTAATATGCCTCCGAATTAACAAGCTCTTCAAAATCTTTTCAATTGATATGTGCATTAGGAAGCGAGCAATGTAGCCTCCAACTCTCAGTTCCAGCATTGTGGAGACTTCTTAAAGCTCTTTTACAAATGATATATGATTAATATACTGCTGGGAGTGATACCTCAACACATTTTTTTAAAACCTCCGCTGTACCGCTTTAGTCTCCCTCCAAATGTTGAGTTGATCACATTCCAATTTGGAACCTAAAATAAAAGCGACTCGAAGCAGACTTTGGGAAGTTGGCTGCGCGCTGGGCTGGGAATCACATCCTGCGTCCAGCGTAACAGCAACTTTCCCATTTTTATTACCTTTTCTAAACTCTTTGCTTTACCAGTAGGTGATATAAGAAAAGGTGAATGACTCTAGCAGCTTTAATTCTGTTCCCAAGTTTCTGCATTTACCAAACCCAGCGAACTCTGAGTCAGTGGAACAGACGTCAAGCAGACGATTCAATCTCAAGAGCGCGTTGGTCCATGGCCCCGGGATCGCTGAGCTACTGCTGACTACAAGGTTCAGGAGCTTTCTCATATTGACTTCTTCGCTCAGGCATAATGCTCGCTGAAATTCGGGATTAATTTGTTAGTTTAGAGATGACAAATGTGTTATTATCACAGAGACTTGACCTTAAACCTAGTGGTGCAATGCAATTTTAGCTTTCGGACCTCCCTTTGTGTAAGCACTGAGCAGAACAGCAGCAAGTGGAAGAGCCGAAAACATGGTAATTAGATCAAGTTCAAACTGTGCTGTTTGAATATATGATTTTCACGGTAAGGCATCAATCTGCATGTACTTCACAAAATTATATCGTGTTTTGGTTTTGTTGGCCAGCATATCTACACCCGGACAGGCTCCAAAATCAGAGTGGTCTTTCCTTCTACCTTGTTGTTCTGAACAGCTTTTCTTTTTCTTGATGACTTTTCCATAAGGGATTAATATCCAGCTCACATAAAATACTTCATAAATGGTTGCAAAGGAAAGGAAGAAAGTAAATACCAAATTAGCTGGCACTAAGCGCAGTGATATTTTATCGGTGTAAGTGAGACATCAAATAACGCTTTATAGACGGTGGTTTGGAAAAGCCGCAGACTGACAGTACTTTAGGGAATCACGTGGAGTCAAAGGGAAGTCAAATGAATTCTTGTTTCCTGAGCTAATCCCCTGAAGTCAAATCCATTCTTCTCAAAAAAAAAAATAAAAAATTAACTTGGAATCTAAGATAAATTTTAGGCCACACAGGTTACCTCTGGGTCAGGACTTCCCCACAGTTTCCTTGCATTTACGCTAAAGGTTTTCACGTAAGCTCATTTTTACCTACATTTCAGAACGATTCGTATTAACTCCTTCGCTGTGCTGCCGTCATTAGGCGCGCCGGGCTGAGGACTGGCTGCAGTACCTGGTACCCACCCGAGCTGAGAAACCTCCTCACCCTGCCCAAGCGGGGCTGTGCTGCCGAGGGCTGAGAGGAAAGGTGGGTGGAGGCGTTTCACACCATCGTCCTGTTTATAAATTCTGCCTTGGATTTGGCAGCTACTGTGACATTTGTTCTTACCATAAAACAAGCAGGCACAGCGGGAAGAGCTGAACACTCATCAGTGACACCAGGTGACGAGCACTTCAGGACAACAGGGCTTGGCACAGCCTGGCGGAAGTCGCGCTTAAAAATACTACAGTGCCATACCAAAGCCAGACATCTCCAGTTACTCACAAGGACAGCCAAAAAGGAGCTTAATGATAAAGAAGCATCTATCTCACCCCCTTGCAGATGGAGACAGCTTCTTTGGACAGGGATTTTGGATAGGAAACATTATGCTCCATTATGGACTGGAAAAGTTCATCTTCGTCTTCGCCATCGAATGGAGGCTGTTGGAAATAAATCACAGGTAAGTTACTTACTGGTTTGGTTTTTTTTAAACCCTCCACTTTTTATGAAATGGCATGACGATACTATGGCCATGCTGGGTCAGATCAAAGGTGCATCCAGCCCAGCAACCCGTCTCCAGTCCACCAGAGGTGCCCAAAGAGATGAGTATACAGCAGTGGTCCTTGCCCAGGAATACACACCAACCTCCCAGCCACCTGCTGCTTGGGATCTTCTGACCCACAAGTTTAGTGTTTACCACTCAGGTAGAAACCAAAGAAAGAAGCTCATTTCTGCTCCCAGCATGGCAGCCAGGTTAATGAAACGCGTGCAGGATGACCATCTTTAATCAGTTTTTAAAGCTACTGTGCACCAGACAGCCAAAATACTTTAATGGGTGAAGTCTGGAGACTGTAATTTTCATTTACCTTGTGTTAAGATATATCCATTCCTCACTTAATTACAGTTAAACTCCAGGTTGTTTTATAAGACATGGCTGTAGACTCTGCTTCTGTGAAGGGCAGACCGTATCACGACCAAGGGCTGCATTTTATTTTTAAATATAGGGGATGAGGAAAGTGCCCGTGGGTGAGTCCCCAGGATATGGTCACTGTGCAAGACTCACCTAATGGTGAATCTCATTTTCCCAAAAGCATTCAGATGTCTAATATCTGCCATGCAGACTGTAAATGCTAACAACTGCAATTGCTACACTTCAAAAACTTTTAAAATGTCGACTGGAATTTAGTAGAGAAACTAGTAAAGGCATTTGTTAAAAATGTATGTTTTAAGCTTAGGAAACACATGCCTTTAGCTAACACTCTTTGAAAGCCAATTGCAGAAATCTTTTCCAACCCCAGGCTAATGTAATTCCTTAAAGTTGGTAGTTATCTACCATTCACTGCAGTAGAGAGTTGCTTTCCCACGTGAGGGACTCGGAGAGCAGTGTCTCATTAACTGTGCAGAACAAGGGGGTTGTAACCCAGCACGTTTCCAGGGGCGAGACCCATACTTTACCCCTAGGACACACAACACAAAACCTGTATTCTTGTGACTTAACTGCAATGCAGAGCATATACACACTCTTAGTACCTTTCCCCCTGGCTTCAAACTACTAAATGGTATTTCTTCCATTTGACATGCATTTTCCCGCTGAAGTGTCTCACATTCAATTTTGAAGCTGGCTATTTATAACACTATTACAGCACAAAGAAGCCGTATTCAAAGGCAGCGCTTGATTATACACATGCAACACAAAGAGCTTAACGCCTAAATACATTCTCAGCGGAGTCGGTCAAGAGTACAAGGAGATAATGTCAGTATGAAAGGCCCCACTTCTGTCCCCTAAGGGTCTGACCCCGCAGGGAGCCTTGGATCAGAGCAGCAGGAGGAGGTCACTCTTACCTGGCCAGCCAACATCTCATAGAGCAGCACTCCGTACGCCCACCAATCCACAGACTTCCCATAGGGCTGGTAAGCAATAATCTGCACAATCACAAAAAAAAAACCAAAGAAAAAACCCCTGTGTTATCTAACATACAGTCTTGTGACATATTAGATAAACAGTGACATACAGAGATGAACATATTTCCTTGAAAAAGCCCAGAAAGCGAATCCTGCAATCCCCACTCCAGCTAATCACTGGTTTCAGTGATTGCAAATGTTAGTCTAAACCCATCTGCTTTTGGTACTCCAATATCTTGGGAAATGCAGCTCTTAGGAGCCCTTGGGATGCACGTTTGAAGGCCAAGGAGGTAGTACAGCTGCACAAGGTAGGAGACAAGGCAAGAATGCTATTCATCCATTTGTGTCAAAGCTTGAAATCATGAGACCCACTTAACTTACAGATTATCAATAATTAAGCCTTTCTTTTCAATATTTATATTTTTGTTCTGCTATAAAAGAAATCAAAATTTAAGAAAAGAGCAAAACCCTGAGAAGCTCAGTTATGTTTTCCCAAGTTGTGTGATTGAGATACTCTTAGTATGAAGCTAGATACCAGCTACACCAAAAAGAAAGCGGTTTCTGCTGTTGAGCCTAATGGAAATGTCAAGTATTTTGCACCCTCTGGGTTCACATCTGACTCACCCAGAGGCACAAATTGAGTCCTGACACAGCGAAAGGCTGCGACTGCCATCGGCACACAGGTCCCCTCGTGCGTCATGTTCTTTAATGGAGGCCTCTTCAGAGATCAGTGTTAATTTATTTAAGAGATGCGTTTGGGCAGGCTGTAGAGGAGTTTTGAGGTGCAGGTGTTCTCTCAGATCTCCTTCTAAATAACTGTGAAGGGATATTTTGGCTCGCGAAGGGATTCCATCCACACGAAGTGTCCATCCGCACTGGGGAAGGCAGAGTGGGAGCCTCGAGCCGCAGCGCCACCGTCCCACTGGGATAAGCAGGGAACCGAGGCCGTCACTCCTCCAGATGGGCTTGCAGTTACTTTCCTGTTTGCATGTGGTTTTATTCTTTGTGAAACAAACTGCTAGATCCATCATATTCTATGCTAGAATCACATATTCTAGATTTTTTAGTTGTCTGAAAGAGAAGTCGGACCAGCAAGTCCTGTCATTTCTGAGGAGAATACTGAGTCACCAGTTCAATAACGCAGGACTGCCTGGCTACTAAATGAAATGGAGTCCCTGTGTGAATATACGTTCTTCGCTGGGCTAACAGCAGCACATGAATTAAAAACTGCTGCAGTGTTTCTAAGCAAAGGACTTCAAAATCAATCGCGCTTTGAAATATATTATACGACCAGAGGTAATAACAAGATTCTCAGCAGGAAGGTCCTACGCAAAGGCAATCTTTATTAGTTGTCTTTTACCAGTAATATGGACTTTAAAATATATATTTGGGACATTCATTTCATATTATGGTGGTTGGCATACTCGGTTACTCTCCCTTTAATTTCTGGCACCAGTGAGTTCCCAGAGGTCTGCTGGAATCAATGTTGCTTCTTGAAAGACCAAACACTTGCAAAATTTTATTCAGAAACAACAGTGGCCTTTACACTCAGAAAATGATAAAACATTTCATTCTCAGCCCTTCTCCGACAATCTCTCCTTGCCTTATGGAAAAGAGTATCTTACCAAAAAAAAAAAAGGGATATTTTTCAGAAGGTCATTAATTTATAAAGGCAGAACATTTTGTACATTAAGTGCACTTCAGGTAAGTGGTTTTGGTAGGAACAGTTCACTTCAATTAGCAAATGAGAAAAAGATGGATCCACAGCAGTTAGAAAGAACCTGCTGCTCCACCGCCACGGCTCTCACCCTGGCACAGGGGTCTGCCCGCGAGGCCACGCTCTGCTTCTGCTCCTCTTGGGAAAGAGTTTGATGGGAGCGCTGAAGAGAGGGAATCTTTTAAATACGGTACTGCAATGTCATAACATGAAAGATGTAACACAGCACGGACCCAGTGACGCCGTTTGTTTATCCAGCAAGAGGTCAGTCGAGACTGGGTTGTTCTCTAGATAGCATTCTCATCAGCAAATCCAATCTGCCCCAATTACATCTGCTTTTGTGAGAGAATATCAAGCAGAATCATCAAGAGAGAGAACTGACATGAAAAAAGCTCCTACATTTAACCTAACGTATGGTCAGAGTCACTAAAATTTTTGTCCTATTTGATGCCGCGTGTCAACATCAGCAGAAGCATCTGACGAACAGCCCAGCACCCCCTCCGAGCTGGCACACGCCTCCCCTGCCTGAACCAGTTGCTTGATGAAAGAGTGGGATTTGAGAAATAAATAGGGACATGAAGTTCCCCTGGGACTGGAAAGGTCCCACCGCAGAGAAGTCCCACTGCAAATACAATGATCACACTTTTTCCATTGCACTTATCGCACTGCAGGAAAAGGTGGTCCTGCCGATATCTGCTGCTGTACACCGGCAGTTTTTTTCCTTTAATCCTAATTAAATACACCCAATTTGAACCACCAGCCGAATCCTGGTAAGGATACAATAGGAGTGAAACACAGAAGAGGAATCTGCCACGTTCATTCACCAACCTGTGCGTCATGCACGGAAACCGGCGGTTGTACTCGTAATAATGGGAGCTATTAAACGCATTAATTGGAAAATGTAAAAGAGAGGAAAAAACGCTCACTTCAAGGAAGGAATTACATGTGGGAGGAAGCAGATGAGTTTTCAATACACAGTCAAACATGCATTGGTACAAAGTCAGCAAGTTCTAAGTGTCGTATTTTCAGTAGTTCCCTCCTCCTCGTGCAGAAATCATCATGTATTACCTACCAGCTGCCGCACTCAAAGCCATCGCTGGCTGCCTTGCAGCAGCTGCCAAAACAATCCTATCTGCATGTACAAATTTTGGTATCTTTTAGAACAAACAGGGGTATATTAACACGACCTCCAACCTCACCGCAGTTGGAGCAGCGAGGGAGCTCCTGTGCCTAGAAATGAAGCCCTGTACCCTCCTCCAGCTTCGACCTCTGCTTTGTACTGGCCAGGGAAGACTGGAAAGTTGATAGGACCCTTTCCTTCCCCTCCTTCTCCATATTAATTCAAACGATTGCCTTTTTCATCCCCTTTTGCACTTCAGATGTCCCATTTTTGCTATCTATTACTATATTTTAAGAGCTTTGCCTTTTCGGGTTCCATGGATTTGAGAGCTCGGGAAGAGCTCAGGAGGAGCTTCTCCCATCGAGCCAAATTGGCAGAGGAATGTTGATTGCTTTTTTCATTTTTTTTTTCCATTTTGCCTCGAAGGAAGGCACAGTTAAGAGCAGGACACAGAGATTAATACCAGCAATTTGTAGGAATGTTTAGATCATTGCAGCTTGCAGCTGGTAGCCAGTTGGGATGAAAAGATTATATCCCAGAGGCAAGAGAAAGTCTTTTGTGAACATCTCTTATGTCTACTGGAAAAGTTAAAACTCAGTTATTAAAAGAAATAAACATCACTAGTACAAGAAACAGCCAAATGTACACTTTCCAAACCTTTGTAATACCTATCAGCCTTCCATAATCCCACCAAATGTAAAGTTAGAATTTAAGGTTTTGAGGCTATTAGATGGAGGAGAAGGGGAACGAAGTTTCTAATTAAAATGCTTTAAGTTCTGCAATTCCAAGTCAACGCCCCAGCTGCTGCGGGCGTGCTGATGGCGGGGTTCAGCGCTGCACCACAGGCAGCGGGCTGTGCTGGCAGAATCCCATCCTGCTAATCCTCTTGACATCCATCTCCTTCTGTCTCTCTTGACCGGTCAAGGAAATACAAAGTATTAATTGATTTCACAGCTATTTTACCGCTCTGACCATAAATATTTAAGTTCAGCACATCAACAAATATTCCTTACTAGATAACCACTTTCTGCCTGACAGAATTGGTCAAACCTGAGATTCTACCAGTTTAACCTCTGCGCGTTTCTCAAATTGCAGAGGATAAGAAAATGACTAGTAATTCCAGTGCGTTATACACCTACGTAATAATAAATGCTAACTTTCCCAATCATTGAAACAGGAAAACATTATTTTACAGTACACCGAAGTGTGCGAGTCCGCTCTGCGGAATGAAGCACCATATCCCCCTGCTTTTCTATCCGGAGATCGTACGTGTGAAGCCACCTCAGATGTCCCCGTATGGTCCTTCCAGAGGTGTCATCTCTGAACTAGGTGCCTGGGTAGGTCATTGGAGGCAGCATGAGGTCTTTCAGACCCCCCCACAGTCACAACGTTATTTCCCAAATACCAATTAAAAGAGCTAATTCTCTATGTTTGAGTGCAACACACTCACAGGACTACTCATACTAGATACCTTCAACAGTTTATTTAGATTTAGCTCATTTATCTCCACCCAGCAGGGAATGCCACCGTGCAAATGCTCCTCATTATAATCTATTATAAATTTATACATTTTAGCCCACAGAAACACGCTCAAATGTTCCTGCAAGCAAAACATGAACCTTACTTTGAAGTTTACCACAGACCTAGTTAGCAATTTGTCAGTCACAATAACATTTTCAGAAAGAAAAAAAATCAGCCAACTACAAAAAAAAGTAAATGTCTGTTTGTAAGATAACAGAAAGACCAATTTCCTCCCAGTTACTGAATGTTTTGGTGAAAGGTTTATTTCTTTATATGAAATTTCCAAATAAAGTAAAACAAATCATTCCAGCACTGACCCATATTGAGATTTTGGCACCGACAACGCGTTCTTTGGTATTATCTGGCACAAGACTACTGCCACAGAAAGGACACTTTTTAATTTGTAATATTGGCTTCATTTATGTTTTGACAGGAGAAAATGAAATACTGCTCTGGTTGGTCTGATATCCTGCTGCGAGCAAGAGCAATTTGTGAAAAAACAAGGTTTTATAATACACAATATTTCACTCTGAAAAGCATGAATTAGCAACTGGAAAAAAAAAATCAAAACCCAAACTGTTTTTCATTCCAGTTTCACAGAAATGACAAAATTCACCTTAGACACTAATTTCCTTGTCCATGTATAAATCTCCCATATTCCAACAAAGATCCAATTACAGCCAGAAATGCTGCACCAGAGCTGCCTCCTGCCCAGCTCCCAGCGCAACACCGAGTCTCTTGGATCGGGATAGAGCCTCTTCCACCGAATTCGCAGCCAAACAAATCAAGACTCCTGAAAGCTCAGTATGCACAAATACCAGATTTTAATATTCACGTAGTTGAATGGTTTCCCAATCACCACATGTGCTTGTTTTTAATGTTTTATACCTAAACCACTGAAATACGCATCATATCCAGACTGAAAATCTTAACTTTAAGCTCGTATTTATCGCCGTGCTTTAAAGTAGAACTGTGTTTCTCATGAACAAATTTTCATTTTAGAGACACTGCAGTCTTTAAGTGTGATTTTCAGTGGCTTGAATGCAGCCCAGCTATCGCCAAGTCACAGAAAACTCAAGGCAAATTATGGATTTATTATGCCAACTCCATTCAAGCCCTGATCTTAGAGCTTTTTTGAGGCTTTCAGTGGCTGGAGCTTTCCTGAGATCCAAAGCGGTAACTCACGACACCTCTGCACCATTTGTAAGACACGGCCTGGAAAAGGCTGCAGTAGTTTTGCAGGGAAGTCAGTGAAAGGCTTCGAGATCTCATGAGTCCCCTCCCAAAAATCAATGCGCAGTTTGTGATTTCCTGAAAATGCCAAACAATCCTTCGAATACAGGTATTCTGTCAGCTGTGTGACCTTATGGAAGAATACGTGAAAGCAGCCGTGTTTGCTCCCAATAAAATGTTTGCTGACCTCATCAATGACCTCAACAACGCCCGCGAACTCTCTTGGACTTCACAAACTGAAGCACAAAGTTCTTCATAATAACAAATGTTATTATACATATAATAACATTTCCTGGCTACAATTTAAAATCACAAGGTGGCCATCCGCATACTTTAGTCTTTTGCATGTATGAACAAAATCTGAAGCACTGATCTCATAAAAAGTTCGGTTGTCAATCAACCAGATTGTTTAAAATAGCGAAGTTTTATTGATAACGTTGTATTAATTCACAAAGCTATTCAATACACCTGCAGAAGCGTAGCTGGTACCATCCACAGAGTATCCAGAGTTACAGCTGTCAAAACTCGGTGGTGTAAAATGTTCATAGGGACAAGTTTCATTTGAGAGACTAAAAGGTTCTTGAAATGGTAAATATTTACCTCTGGTGCAATGTAGTCTGGGGTGCCACAGAAGGTCCTGGTTGTTACTCCGTCTAACATATGTTCTTTGCACATTCCAAAATCAGCAATTTTAATGTGTCCTTCTGAATCCAACATCACGTTATCTAATTTCAGATCTCTGTGAAGAATCACAGTAATTTAATGTTAATGCTTAGGATGAACTAGGCCAACTTATCTACTTCTACGTAGAATTCTCTCTAAATGAGGCGAATGGGTAGCTATCCGGGGGGGCAGAGGGGACAGGGCTGCACAGGCACAGCAGCCTGCAGTCCGGAGGGAGCCGGCACATCACTGCAGACAGACAAGAACGACCATAAGCCCTGAAACTGGACAATCGATGAAGAGATGGATGTGTAGGACCATGGGCACACTCACACTGACACCTCTGAGCGTGTAAAGCAATGAAGCATCACACAGGGGTGCAGAAGAGAATATTTTACATTTTCAAGTTGAGTTAGGCAGAGCACAGACGTCAGAAAAGCTCAGGTGAAGCAGTGGCTTTGCTCTACAGCGCACCAGCACAACCACATGAACACTACCGTGATTGCTTTTTGGACTTGCTTCAATAATGCACCGAAACGTTAAACAAACTGATCCTTTTGGAATTTTAAAAATAGTGCAGAAATTACTTGTGTCAGGCTATACTCACCTATAAATAATCCCTCTGTTATGGAGAAAGAACAACCCAACTGAGATCTCGGCTGCATAGAACCTGTATGGAAAAAAAACCCAAAGATTTCTTACTGCTTCATGATTTCCTTCTGACAAACTATTTTGGAAATGCATCATGGTGAAGAATGATGCTATAATAGCATATAAAGTATATAATATGTGTATATATATTAAAGTATAAAAATGGTATTACAGGCAGATGACATAAAAGACACCTTACTTCAATTCGACTTTAGCAGATATTGCAAGTACTTAATGATAAAATAATTCAGAATTTTCAAAGAATTTGAAAATGTCTCCCTAGACCACAAAAAAATGGTGCAGCATTTTACCGCGCCGATCCGACTCTGTCTGCAAAGGTCATTATCTCTAATCACATATCAATGCTGAGTTCCGGATGCAGCTCAATTTACGTTGCAATTCATATGGCATGAAATAATTCACAGAAATAGTATTCCTTTATACAGGCTGTTAATGGATTAATTACATAAAGCTAATTCAAATGATTACCATATAAAATAGAATTGCTGAATGTAGTTAAAGGATAGATAATATTGACGGATGTTTGAAGGCAGTTGCTGTGGAACTGTGCAAATTATAGGCAAGAGGATTATTTAAAGATAGATTAATTTTAAGGCTAGCATAAGGGAAAGGAAAGCTTAGCGCTGAAGCGCTCGATGAGAGGTGTTTGTGAACGCGTGTGCCTGAAGATGCTCCACAGGCGTAAGCTGTCAGAAAGCACCCGAGTTTTCAACGAGTCTTGGCAAGTCACATTAGCTGGGAGTCAAGGATGATGTGACACCATGTAGTTTTTATCCAGCAAGTTGCTGAAATTTAGTTCTGTATCGCAAATGCTTATATTTAGAAGGCCTCCCATTTAAACAAGCCCCGAATACTTAAATTGGAACAAGAAATTATCCTAGCTGAATTCTTGAACCAGTTGGTCACGCTTGATTTTAAAGTTTCATTGGTAAATGATTTATGAAACACTAATAAATGATGACGAGATGTTATAAGCATGACTAAAATGGTACTGATGGATCTATTCACATTTGAACACGCTACAGACCATTATCAGTTGCTCTCTGATGTGCCAGATGTACATTACCTAAAAGGGATCATGTATATAAACAACTTCTAACCACTTATTAACTCCTCACAAATAAGACACCTATAAAAAAGTAGGATCACAGAAATTCTAATAAGCTATACATCAAATTTATCTCGCACAAACTATTATTTATATTGCAATGCTGACTCTATTTGTATTGCCTTTCACTACAACATTAATTCAGACTGAAACGTTCTACTCACTTTTTTTTATATTTCCTTTTAAAAACACCACCAGAATACCAAGTAACATCTTTAATTTCCTGTTGCCTTGTTTAAATTCTTGTCACTTTTAGAGTAGGCATCGCATGCCTTTGTTCGTCCTGCGTTTTTGAATAAAAAGGCACAGCTACCTTTGCTCCGTGTGTGCAAACAATATTTTCAAGATAAACTTCACCTTTTGGGCCTTAAAAAGCACAATTAAAAGAGGCCAGCCCAGACTTCATACCGAACCTGGGAAGACGCTACTAGATAGCGTGATAAAGAAACCTAATCCTCTTACAGCATAAAATTAAGATGACAACATGATTTAAAGATATAAACATGAACACTCACACTGCTTGCGGCTCCTTAAATTTTCCTACTTGCTGAATGTGATACATGAGATCACCACCATTCACGTACTCCATTACAAAATACAGACGGTCCTAGGATAAAGTATTAAAGACACACATAAATACATTACAGAAAATATTAGATATGCATTGATCAGCAAAAAAGTCACTAATATGCTATTATAAAGCTTTTAGGATTATTAGGACTGGTTGTACATTCTGGCAAAATTGATAGATCAGGAAATGGAAGTGGAATGTTTTGTAAAACCTGTACGAGTAAATGACCGATGAGATCTGGCTGGATTTGCCAACGATTATTGATGCATTTTTATGTGTCTACAACGGTTCCCATAATTATTCACACATAGTTTTGTCTGAAAAATCTGCCTAAAAATAACTGCAACCCCCCCCTTAAAGACAGTTGAAAATTCTTGCTTTGAGGCCATTTCTAATCCTTCCTAATAAGTTTTCCTTTGGGAGAAAATGGGAGGTATTAAAAATACAATTTTTTGATTATTAGAAAGAGGCAAAGAAAAGCAGTTGTAAGGTTTACAAAAGTAACTGGAACCTTTAAAAGTGACACTCCATTGATTTCTCATAGGCAAATACTTCAGCTGGAGGAAGACGGCAATAAGGTATTTGGGAGGCAGTTTTTTCTTGCACAGTGAGGACTTTTAAAGGGTGGATCCAAGTAGCTCAAATCAAACATGACCGTAACGTGCTTGAGTGCACTTGGGCAGTATTTTCCGACCCAGCGATCTTCAGACAGTATGACTTAAAACATTAGGCCTGCCCCCCAGCTTTAAGAGGACTAAAACTGAGCTCTTCCAAGGGACTTCAGTAAGAATACACTCTTTGCATTCTACAAACCTCTTTTATTTATGGTGGATGATTTTGACCACTTAACGTTGAAGACTCTGGCGGAGGACACTATGGCAAACCTACCATCTGCAGTTATAACATGACCCAGACAGCATATAAGATTCATTAATAGTTTTCCTCCCAATTATGGAAGACATATTTTTGGCTTCCTACAATTTTCCTTCAGTTATTTTGGAAAGAATCATTATCCTGAAGTATTTCTAGAAAAGTTCCGATCCAATATTCTGATGGGAAAGAGACTCATTACTAAGATGCTCTAGTTCAATCTCTTTCCTTCAGCACTGATTGAAAAGTCTTCAGTTGTCCAGTAACCAAGATTTCAGAACATCAACACACATTTAAAAGCTGTGATTTCCTAAGCTGAGCACAACAGAGAAGCCATGGGCAAAATGTTTAATTGGCCAGATCAGATTTATGAAATTTGGATTTTTGTACAAATTGTTTTATTGTAAAATCCATGGCAACAGAAGCCTGCAGCTGAAAGCACCAGCAAAAATAATCAATTTTTCCTATGGTCACACAGTTTATGCCTTTTCTTCCCCTTAATACACGATTTCTCATTTTTGTAGCTAACATTAATCCTCAAGAATATTTCACAGCACCAAGTGCAAACCACTTAACTCTTAGGAAAACATCAAGTAAATTAGGCAAAGGTGTTCGTGATTTATGTAAGCCTTTATGTAGCTCCATTGCTCTGGTAAATGATAAAATAAAAAAATAATTATACGGTAAATACTAAACCCCCAACTTTTTTCCTCCATTCCCCTTAGCCAGAAAACTAAACATTTGTACTTTTAAGATTTTACATTTAAAATGTATTTGCTCAAAAGACAGATAAGATTAAACAAAGTAGTTTTTCATTTTGTGATGACACTAGGCTTTTTGCTTACTAATCAAGTTACATAAAGAGAAAGAATTAGAGGGAGACAGAATTCTATTTCTCACTAGGACCTCTCTTATCTTATTATGACAATATTATAAGTAGAGGCAGGAAAAATATTTTAGGAAGCAAGAATTACCAAGCACAATAGTTCCTAGATTCATGTTTTTGTGTGATTAATTATGTCTGCAAATCTACTGCATTCAGGCCATTTTCTGCTCAGATTTGTAGACATTAAACAGGGTTTGAAAATGCCGCTAACGACACAGACAATTATGCTGTGGAACGGTGACGGGGTGGCGTGGCTCCTTTGTGGAAGAGTACAAGGTTATTACTTCAAACTAACTCCCTGTTGTTTGTCCGTTTGTTTTTAGATTAAAACCCATCAACAATGTAAGTGGTAAAAGATAGAGTCAAGTGGAAAAACAATCACGTATGTCCTTTCATCACGGCATTAAGCGACATCCCAGCCCTGCAGCACTAGTTCAAGGCCACTGTCATAAGACGGCTACAAGGTGAGGCAAGAAGAGCCTTGATTTCTTGCCAATCAAGACGTCCGCCCAGCTTGGACTATTCGGAACTGGTTCGCTAGTGTCAGGGTGTATCCGTGCCCACTCCGAAAACCCAAAGCAGACTAAGTGCCAACTGTCCACCACCTGGATTTCCACGTCACCCAACAGACCGGTCTGGCGCCGCTGGATTGTCAGATCCATCCTGCAGTCTGTCGCTGGGAGATGTTTCGCAATGTGATTGGGGAACCCCCACTTCATATCGGGATGGAAGAAAAAAACCCAATGCCTTCCTCTGCGCCAGGGGTGCCGGAAAACTAAATTAAATCCATCAAACACTGATTCACGACTAATCACCTCATGACACATTAACAGCCACGAAGACTTTTCGTGTACTATCCTCAGATCCTTAAAAGTATGTAGGAACCTTGGTGAATCTAGGCTTAAGGCTGACTTGGCAAAGCACGCATGATTAAATTTATGAATTGTCACACTGGTCTGCCTGAATTACTGTATGAAGAAAAATCTTTAAACCTAGGTTTTACCTTTAAAATACAAAGGGTAATTACATGGGGTAACTCTTTCTTCACTATTTTCTATGTGCAGAAGGTATGATAAATGGTTCAGACATTAATAAATGTTATTGAGCTGGTAAAATGCATGATCATATAGTGCGGAAAACATCAGGGTGGCAAGAAAGACAAGAGCTCACGTACAACTGTTTGGAAACAAGAGTGAAGCTGTGTCAGGAACGGTGGTTTATCTTGCAATGCCAGGACTCGTTTTTCAACCATTGTACATTCAACATCATCATCCTGAATCACCACATCTTTTTTCAGTATTTTGATTGCATAGAGCTCCTCCGTCCCCTTCCTGTCCGCCAGCATCACCTGCACGAAGAGAAACAACAGGGTGAAAATCTTCCTATCTGACAAGGAGGGAAGGGGAGTCGTACGCCCGAAGAGTTGTATAGATGGCAATCTGGCGTTTCCTTTTATTGGTACAGACTAACCTGATCAAAACTTCACAAATCTCCTCCTTACTCACCCACTGCAGTGCGCTGCACCAGTCATTTCAGACAAAGCCTGTGCCAAAACCCTCTGGTTAATCGCAGGCACGTTGCCAGAGGGCTGATAAAATGTTGAATCCCCGGGGGCTTCTTCGGTAAAGGGCACTTTATCATATAAGTGGTTGTTCAAAGAGACAGAAAAATAGCAGCCCTGTCTTTTGACTAACAGATTTTCAAAAATATATACACTATTCCTGTTTTTTCCCCAATATTCAGCCTTACCAATGTTGGTGACTTCCAGAACTGGCAGAGTGACCTAGGTAGTAAAGCCAGAAAAGTAGACTTAATTTCCTTGAAACTGCCAAGAAATGAGGATCTAAAAGTCAGCAACTGTTTCTTACATCCTGCCCAACAGTCTGAGTTCTTAAAAATTATTTTTATTTTTTCAAGAAAACTGCCAATCATGACTGAAGCCTGTCAGTCCTCAGGGAATCACCCTACTGCATTAGGAAATCCTCCCTCAAAAATGCACACCCTTTTGACTCTGGATTTTGCTTCTTAGAGAATTATTCATTCATTCTTCCCCCAGGAAAGAAAAAAAAGGAAAAAAGAATGCGAGTGGAATAGTTATCAAGAATTCCTACCTTCCCGAAGCTGCCCTTTCCAAGAACCATGAGAAAGTTGAAATCTGTCAGCTTCACCCTGTCCAGGTTGTTGGACGGCACACTTGAGTTCTTGTCTTCTGTTGGAGTAATGACTTTGTTACCAGCTGGCCCCAGTTTGGCTTTCTGAAGAACACACACACACATACACACACAAAAACAGGAGAGTAAGAAGAGCAGCCCGTTTTCCTGGCAGAACGGGTCGCTGGGAGAAGGTTAGAATTGGAGATGACCGTATTTGAGGCGACAATCCCAGGAGAAAGGCTGCATAACAAAATTTGCACAGACACAACTTCGAAGACTCATTCCAACAATACTTTTGACATTATTGAGTCAATTAAAGTAGAAAACCGTGTCCATGTATAACCAGATAAAAGCAGATATACTTATCTGGTTAGAAGAGCGAAACCAAAGCAAAAACCAAAGCCAAAGGAAAAAAAGTCACTTATTTTCATGCCAAAAGCAGGCTTATTTGGTGTTTTTTGTTTTGAAATACAAAAAATGCTTTTCATAAATATCATGCTATAATCTACATAGGGTATTTTAGGATATAAACAGTCTCTTCAGTACATTCTCTTTTAAAATGTAGTTCTTAACAGTCACTGCATAGCAAGAGTTAGGAATCTTTGACATGCATTAAGAAAAATAACCTACATTAAAGACAAAACACAACACATGAGAATTAATGCAGATGAACATGGCCACTTTCAAACTAGCAATACAATCAACTTTGATTTTCAATCAAGTGTTGATCAGTAAAAGGGAGGAAGGGAAATATTACATACAAAGGTTCTGCCTTGGCAAGACAGTCTGGTTTGCAGAAGGTTGCAACAGCCTCAGTATTTCATACGAGACACCATGTAATTGCTCAAGTAAGTTGCATTTCAAATCTCAAAGTTAATAGAAGAGAAAAAAGTAAGACTCACCAAAAGATAACGCAGGCTACAACATAAAATCCCTCTTTTTCTCAAAATATTCCCATATACCAGCAGAAGCAAAGCCGAGAAAGTTTAATGATCCTTTGGGATGTAAGTGCTTTCCCCCATCTATCTAGTGTGTTGGTTTGGTAAATAACCTCTAATGTGGCCAATTTACTTTGCACCATTGACATATGCTTGACATTTAAGGATAACCGCTGTTCTCACTGCACTGCAAAAGGACAGTATTTGCATATTATCACTGTTTTACAGAAAAAAAATTATAGAAATTAAAGTTTATTCAAAGTCACATAATAAATCACCCTAGAAGCCTGGCTTGGCATACACCTTTGGCAGCCTCCCTGGAAACTGGAAAATACAAACTTTCCCTTCCCCAGACAAGTCTGAAAGGGACGACTGGATCCACAGACTCCAGCGCCGTTCTGCAGGCAGTAACGGCAAGTGAACCTCTGATCAAAGAACCACAGGTCACCTGAAAAGCATATTCATGCATGACTTTTCCTGCAACTCTGTTACGTGCAGGAAGTCTGATACCCTGCCACAGGGATAGGAATTTTGGCAGTTTTGACCTCTCTCTTTTTTTTTTTTATTGTAATACAGCTTAAAACGTGGAATTTCTTCCACCATTATTACTTGCTGCATGAAAGCAGCACTTGGAGATGCCGATCAGGACCGTGTGCTGTGCAAACGTTGAGGAAGAGCCAGTCCTGGGCATCAGCCTAAATCCCCGAGTCCGCGAGGGACGGCCCTCGGCAGAGCCGGCAGCTGGGACAAATCCAGTGTCTGTAATGGAGCTCTTTGTCGGGACAAAGCTCCTTTCAAGGCCACAACAGAAGACTGAGCCATAAGCAAAACAAGTAAAAAAAAGAAAAATCCTAATATCCTTTATTTGTACAAGCTGAAGACATGGTTTAAAGGAGCAGCTTTGCTGGCCATGTCTTTGTGATGCTCTCGTGTGTGGGATCTCAGATAAAAGATCCTGCGTACAAGATACAAGCAGCAATTTCAATATCTGCCTTTTCACCAAGCAAGGGAGATCCAAATCAGGCACTGAATAGAAAACACTAGCTTTATTTCTTATACTTTAAACCCACTGGGTAGGTTGTCAGCAGCCTGTTTGAAAAATACATCATTCAGAACTGCAAACAAATTTTTATTCCAAGACGGTTTGTTTCTTGCAGGGAGTGCTTTCTGCAGCGCTGCAATCCCAGGCTCGGGGGTGAACAGCACTTTTTGCAAAAGACAAGGAGCGGCAGATTCATCGGCAGGTTCCTGTGCCCTCTGCCGGCTCCCCGAGCTGAAAGCACCGTGCTCGCTGGGATCAAACACAGGCGAGATGAAGCTGTCAGGATCTGAAGGTGGCATCTTAAAATAATACTAGAGAACCAAGCCAAGGCCTCTCTGCACCCTCGCAAGAAAATGCTTAGATTCGATGAGCTACAGAGACACACTCCTCTACTTCCATTGTTTAATCTTTTTTTAATTAGATGCCGCTCTCAATTTGATAATTCTTTTTTTTTTCGTATGGTAGATTTTTAAGGAGAACACCGGGTGCCTCCTGATCGGCCAAGTGGGCTCCTGTGCCACCTGCTCCAGGTCGATGGCTAACGCCGGCAGGAGCGGACGGGACCGTACACAGCTGCGAGTGACCCGCGCCGACGGGACCGACAGTCCTGGTTATCGCGTCCCTGGCGCTGAGCATCTGGGTGCATCAGCCCGGACACCAGTACGTGTGCGGAGAGAACGCTCTTGCAAACCGTATGTCAGAAAACATAGGAACACGGCACCCACGAAATGCTGGAGAAGGACCAGGCTGACTCAGTGAAGGCACACGGAGCCCAGTGGAACGGCCTCATGACCTGATCGAATTATCACAACCTTATCAAAGGCCCATATTTCCCTTCAGCGAGGCCACGGACCGTTCCTTCATGAGCATGCCAAAAAAGAAGTTTTTCACATTTACCATGTGAATTCCTTTTACTGCTTTTTGGCTTAAGGTCCTAGTGAAAATACAGTGGGAATTTCAAGGCTGGCAAACATGTACTGGGAGGAAAAAAAAAAAGGAAACAATAATAATCCAGAACAAAACATTTCACAGATGAACCATTAAGAGCTTCCCAAAATACTACTGCAATATGTGTCAATTATGACTTAGCCTCAGGCATGTATCATTTTGTCTTCTTCTTAGTACTATTTAAAAACATTTCCAGAGCTACTGGAACAAAATTAGGCTATGGGCATGGAAATAAAATTAGATAAACATCATCGAACCATTACTACCTGTGCCACCAAGTTTTTGATGGGACAGTCAGAAATGAACCCTGAAAGATCTAGTACTTACTAGCTGTCTGAGAATTAGCTGCTGTGTATATTCCACGTTATTCAATTCATCCTGAAGTATAAACCTAAACCAAGACATCTCTTACAAGCCTCATGGAAGTTTCTACACTCAGCAGAAACGTCACAACTCGTCACTAGTAATTGATGTTGGTGGCTTTAAGGAAAGCCTTTAACCTTGTCCTTTTATTACAGAACTTAACCCAGAATATGGAGCAAGACAAAAGTATTTCAGAAACTCAACTAGTGATTTCTGGTTATGACCAAAGGATTAAGAAAATGTCTTCAAGCACCAAAATGGCTTTACTTTAAACACAGGAAGTCTACAAAGAGAGCAAATGTTGTGCCTTATTGCCAGCAATGGGTGAAGATACAGGGAAACAAGCATTTGCTTCCAAGATTTAGCAAAGATTTGGAGAAAACACATCTGAAATGTGCTGGGCCCAGTGTGCGTGTGGAGAAGACCTCACCCACTCCTACGCTGTGGCCATTTCTGCAGGGTTTCCAGCTCCATCTGAGGGACCTTCATCTCCCCCCCTGGTTGAATATTTAGTTGGCTGTGCCCATCGGAATTGTTTAATGACGTTCTATGCAACGTGAGGACTTGCAAACTTTCTTCACACACAGCAATTTTAATTTCTTGTTGTGACCCACATGGGAAATAACTTGCTGAACAGATATTTTGCTAGGAAAATACTTTTCTGCGGCTTTTTGAATACCTCAACATATGGGACATTGTTTTTTCACATAAAGAACAATTTACATATTTCAGATACTTCAGATAGGGAACTACAAAAACCGAAACTACTGTTAAAATACAATGAAGAGGAGCACAATAAAAATAAATACACTAGATAAAATGTTACATTACTGATGCATTTTAATCTGCATAAATGAAACGTAACAGCACCCCCCATTACTTTCATGCTCTTAAGCACTAAACTTAAGCACTAAAAATAGGACAGATATTGGACAGAAGTGATTTCCAGAGCTCCTGGGAATGCTGTTTCAACAACAGGACTAACCATGGAGGAATAAAGAGACCCAGGGCTCTCTTGGACAGCTAAACTGTGTGTGAGGAGAGCTTTGCACACACAGAACTGGAGAGCAGGGCCATCGGACACGCATACACGGAACAATACGGAAAACACCTGGACCAGGCAGAGCGATGGATCCGAAAGGAGGAAGAGCTAACCAGAATCACTGACTGCTGCCCTGGAGGAAAGCATTTTTCAGAAAAAGCAGTTCTAATAGATTTACTTAAAATGTTCCATATTATTTTGGGACCTACTCATCCTTACAGCACTACAAATATCACCATTCAAACCATTTTATTGATTCTATACCTTAAGGTTGTTTTTTCACAACAGCAGGAATGCCTTAGCTTGCTTAAAACGGTCCACAAACTCTTTTACAACTAAGAACTACTTTTATTCATATTAGTCTAACGTACGGTCCACTGACTGGTAACGCTTCTACATCTTCCTTCAGCAGCTGTCGAGGCAGAGCACGGAAGTGGGCACCCTAACTGCCGTGTGTCCACAGCCCGCGTACGCTGGTGTGTTCTCCTAAGGTCAAGGACGGGAAACGCTTTAACACGGTCTCGCTGAGCTCTGCTGTGACTTTTATACCTGATACGCCTCCAGTACTGCAGAGAGAAAGCGCCCTGCAACCAACACGCTCTTCCAGATCCCCGGAGCAAAAACACTTTTACAACTATAGAAGGGAGATAAATTCAAATGATTCATAAAAGTTTACTGGAAAAGAGCAATGTAATTTTGCCTCTTCGTACCATGGCTAAAGTTGAAAATAGCAGAATCCTACTTCAATCCACCTTTCTTTTTTACGGATATTAAAACTTGCTGAAGTCGAAGATGGCATTCCAGGCCCTGGATTCAGACTGCTTGGCTTAATATCTCTGACAAAAACACAATATTGTTACAACGAAGCCAGCTTGCAGCAAACAAACCAGGAAAACATGTTAACAGCATGTTAAAGATAAATTAGTCTGCACTGGTAGCAGAAAAGTTAATCTTAAAAGAAAACAAGACATGCACATCATCTTACTTCCTCTGGTTTGGACGCACCTTATCTCGGCCAGTTCTTTTACCCTGAAACCACAGGTGAGACACACTTGATATACTCAGCCCAAACGCGCTTCTTCACGGAGTGTTCCTCACAGTGCGTTACGCTGGAGAGTCTCTTGGAATTTGGTATGTGCTTTTTGGAAAACATATCTCAGGTTTTGCAGTAAAAACGCGTTCAATTTATTTTTCATCTAAGTGTAACAATTGGTCTTTTAATTACGTCCGAATGAGGAGTGTGAAGCGAAGAAGCAAAAGAAGTGATTCGGGGAATAGTAATCCATTATTGCACCAAATTTTCAACTGCAGTGAATATTCTCATTGAGTCTTTTCAAAACTTTCTATCTGATTTTTTACCGTGAAGACAATCTAACAGGACAAAACAATAAATCTGAATGTTGGCTCTTCTGCCCTCTGGTTATTATCTATAGTTCACAAACTTAAGAATTACAGAGCAGAAAGACCGAATCAGTCATTGTTCCCATTAGCCAATAAATAAATAAAATTTGTGAAGAATTAAAAAAAAAAATCTACACAATTCACATTCCTACCCTCAATCTCTTTAGGGCAATGAGCTCCGTTATGTTAGTGCTCGTATCGCTCACCTTCATTAATTCCCTTCTGCTGCTGTTTGCAACATTCAGCTCAGTAAGACTGGCTTTGTTCCCATCGGGAAAATGAACACGGGGTTCCAAAACTGCCCCAACCTGCAGCCACACCCCGCCACCCTCCCAGCACAGCTTCAGAAGGGAGAAACCCACGTATTCCTCATGAATAAATATTCAAGCCAACAAAAGGCCTCGCGCCGCGCGGCTCGCTAGAGGATGTATTTCGCAGTTGTCAAGGCAACTCGCTCTTAGCAAGTTCACAGACACCCAGCGGGGAGATCTAGCGGTAACAAATTTTCAAGAGGAGAAAGTGAAAAATGAAAAAAACATTAAACAACAATGCTGAATTCCCAACGCATGTGCGGAGGTATACACACATACGGCACACGCAGCTTCTGCCTGGGAACGGCACGCGTATCGCCGCGTCTCCTCCGTTACTTATTGGCTCCACTGACACCTACCGGGAAAAGAAATCGAGAGCTTTGTTCCCGGCAGCCGAGTCTCCTCGAGACTCGCAGCTCTGCTTCGCGTTACGCACCAGCACCCTCCCCCCCCAGCACCGACCGCGTTGCCCATCAGTCCCATTCCGCTGTAAATCACAAATGAACGACGTGAAAGCAGAGAGCAGCACTGGCTTCAGTCTCCGTTGCAAAAAATCACAGTTTTGATAGCATGAGGGTCAGCAGTCTAAGGACTGATTGAGCAGGCTTCATCTCGGATCCCAAGACTTCCTTGAGATCCGTGGAGCAGGAATGTCCTCTTGCCAGGATTCAATCCCTCTGAAAAACTCTAACAAAACCCCCGCCACAGGTTCTCATTGGTTCTCTGCCAGATCCCAACACGCTCTTCAAATGTCACCAGGTGATGGAACAACCTATCCCACTCAAGCCCACCTTGTTCCCAATGTTTCTGTTCCTAATTCTTGAATTAACCCATGGCAGAGCTGCAGGTAACACTCTGCACATCACTTAAAGAAATGGCAAAATGGGTGGTGAGAAGCGAGGAAAGGAACAGTCTTGATAACGCCGTTCCAGTTTCACTATTAGAGCCCGGGAGGCTGTGGCTGCAAACACGTAATTAATGCTCAGTTCTGCCTGTCGCTACCTGGACCCCACACAAGACGCATCAGAGCAGCTCAGACCCCAGACCAACCACAGAAGATGTCACTGGCGGAGCTGGCAAAACTCATACTCAGGGTGTAAAAAGAGGAAACTGAAATACTTTAGCTGAGTCTTAAGGAAGGACAAAACGCCCTATTCAGGTTTCCAGTCATGAAAGCTCAGTGGGGGTTTTGATCGAGAGGTCGAGCCATTAGCAAGCCTTTAATAACGTAAATAAATCCAATAAATTTCAAGTCAAAATCTGGAAGGAAAAAACCTCCCATTCACCAAAATGCTCTCCATCATTGTGGCAGCTTGTTTCTTACATTATTGCATTTTCGATTCCATGTAATTATAGATGCTACGAAGGACTATCAATTTCCTAGTTTATACAACTTAATTATCAGGATGCTGAGAATTTGAAATGAGAAGAGTCCATTTCTAAATGCCAGCAAGACCTAATGCTTCACCAGACTGAGTTCTAAACTTAATACCATAACCTAATGCAAGCTTATAATTCATTAGCGGAGAGTTTTGTAGCCATGGAAACAACACAGAACAGAGAAAGTTGGAGCCTAAGCTCGGGATGATTTAGCACCCAGCAGCTCCAGCCGGAGAGGGGACGGCCGGAGCGTGACATCTTGGCCCAGCCTGAGCTCACGTCCTTGTTGCAAGTCAACGGAGGGAAGGACCTTCCTTGGCCATTTTACCCGTTTCCCTCCAAAACATGTGCTGAGCAACGTGGGGAGATGCTTTTGCATCAAATTCCCAGTGAAACAGAACAAAAGACATGGTCTGTGGCTCTTGTGCTTCTTCCCTTGGCTTATCAAATGCTTATGAAGAAGGAGGGACACGTGGCGTTTCCCCACCTTACTGTGCACCCTCACCCGTTCTTATTGTTCCTTTCAAGAGCCAATAACTAATGAACAAAATTACAGAAATGTATCGCACTACTGAATGTATATGCGCATATTTATCCACCTAGAAAGGAGCACGCTTGAACTAGACTGCAGCAGACCGAAGATGCCAACACGAGACACGGCAGCACAGCACGACCCACCCGTCCCCGGGAGATGCACCGTTCCGCCGACACTGGCAAGGATTCACGAGGTTTCCAGGGATCGTTTTTCAGCCAAGTATTCCTTGGTGAAGTTGCATCCTCGCAAGTCTTCTTTGCAGCAAGAACATTGGAAATAGGCAAATAAGCAGGAAGCCACACTCTTCTATTTATTTTCATGATGGCAATGTCACTGTGGTGAACTATGACGTAATTAGTAAAAAATGGAATATATAAAAATGGAGTAAAATGCATTTTTACTTCAATAGCTAAAACAGTTATTGAAAAAATAGCTAGAAAAAAATTCATATCTATCTCATTGCTATTAAAAAGGCATGAAGGCAAACAGGATATTTCATAAAAATAGAAGCGGGGAGGGTGACAGAACTCTACCTGGGAGTTACGTATGGACTACTTTATGTCTTTAGTTTAGTTTTCCCCTCATTTCCTCTCCTCCTCCCCTTAAACTTGTGTCATAGGTATTCTTTTGGTTGGTAATAGTAGATTTATTTAAAGGATTTGCCTGAAAAAAATTTTTGTGCCATATGCGCAAAGGATTAAAAATGTGTTTTTGCAGAAAGCATGTCCCAGAACAGAGGAAACCCAGTGCTGCAGCCCACCCCCCCCGCACTGCCGTGCTCGTCACGCAGGAACGATGGTATCGGAGTGTCTGTGAATTCATTTGGGTTATGAATTACAGAAGAGAAAGCAGTGTGTCCCAGAAAGAATTCTGGATTATTAGTAAAACCGAGTTAGTTTGTCTAATCCTAGCACGAGCCGGGTGTTCGGAACCCATGTCTCGCAGGTCCACAAAATTCATGTGATAATTCAAGCTGCTGACTCAGAGATTTCCATGGAGGTCCATTTCTCCCACCCAGCGTATAAAGAAGGCGAGGATGGAGGCAGGTAATTACAGAAGTCATGAGGCACCCGAAGGCAGAGACAGAGTCAGCAATATAAAGGGGAGCAGAGGCAGTAATTGCGTTCACAGCCGCAAATCATTAGATATTTTGATTAGGGGAAAAATTATCATCAGTGCCAGTTAAAAATCTTGGATAAAGGGCTGTATCAAAAACGTTATGCTGAATTTTATCAACGCAACAGTTTAATTCAACGGGTTTGTATCTTTCTAAATATATACATACAAACAATTTGCACTATTTCATTTCTTTCAGGACTTTTGCTACAGCCAGCGTGTCTCTTTGGGAGCTATTCTCTGTTCTTTACTGACCCCTTGTGGTTTCCAACTCCGAGGAGAAATTACTTTCTCGAACCCAACATTACGTTAAACCGATGTTTCCTCAGGATAAAGGCAATAAGAGAATGCTAAAGGACAACACAACAGATGAATACAGCATACAGCATCTCAACAGAGCTGCTTATTTTTGGGGGGTGGGTGGGTGGGTGGGTTTATAATCACATTCCCTATTCAATTTTTTTAATTATTTCTTTTACTTTTTTGTGTTGCTGTATAGAAGTTAAAACTGTATGAAGTACTCGAACTCATGATCTCTAAAAAATCCTCACATTTGCCAGGCACAAGATCAAGGTAACCATATCCCTTAGAAAATGTAGACAACGAAGTCACGTAACTGTGAAAGACCATCGTTTGAAAAGGGGTATATTCATCCTAGGAGCAGCAGCTTCAGGGGATCCCGCCCTGGACAAGGGCTGTCTGGCTGCGAGCAGTGAAACCCAGGGAGGGAAGTTTCCCGTTACCCGTTTGGCACTGTCAACATGTTTAATCTGTTTAATAATCCTGTGGCCACCTGAGTCTACTTTGTTTTCTGCCTTTATTGCCAAACACGCCGTCCCCTGCAACAGAGCAGTGCCTAACTAGATGAAATGTAATTAAAGAGCCTGCCTAGGAATAATATTCCAGAATTCTTGCAGAAATAATCCTGTGGTAGTGGTAATAAAAAACCCAAACAACAAATACGACGCTAGAACAGCAAATCCCTAAGTGTCAAAAAAGGAACTGCTTTTATATATGCCCCATTTTTAAATTATGCAAATTACTGCTAATTTTCAAGAATAAAAAAACCCCTAGGAGTGTAGAATTTGCTTTTAAGCATAAAACTTACTTCAACACGGTCACAAAAATAATAAAATTCTGTTCTAAAATAATCCTTAAGGACTTTTGTTCTACCTGATCTTAGCGCAAATCCCTGCCATCAAAGACCACAGCCCCGGAACGCTGCAGACCAGGACTCGTTTTAAAACCCTGGGATTCTGTATCCAAGTCTCAACATGCTCTGGAATTGTTTAACGCACACGAACACACACACACACACACACACACACACAAAGATGAAGGTGTTTTCTGCACAATGGTGTGAAAATAATCGATTTGAATATACACTTTGCTGGCGGAACAAAAGCTGCATAAATGCGTGATCCTTCCCAGTAGCTGGTAATTTATAAAGAAGGATTTACGCTGTTTGACCTTGCTCACAGCATTCTCAAAATTTGCTCTGATATTATAAAATCATTTTTGTACGCTTTACTGATTTCCAGCTCGGAAGCGTTACACTGTCCTCAGGAACACAGCCTTCCTCTCTCACCTGCTCCTGCTGTTTCCCTTCAACTCCAATGCTGGAAACTCGGGAACGCGGCCTCCCCCGTGGTCCCACATAAACTCGTTACTTACAAAATGCTTTCCAGGGCCACGCTAGCGTCAGTGGCGATTAGCGTGCAGAATGCAGCATGCAGTGACGCTTCCGAGCTTAGGTTAGTGACGCTAAGTCACTGCCAGCAGCAAGCAGAAGGGGGGGTTGTAATAATTTAGAGAGAAAAGACAGACAATAAACAAGGAAGCATTTTTTCCACAAAAAAAAAAAAAAAGGAATTCTCAAGTCTCCTCTTCACATCGGAACAGAGTGCCAACTTTGTCCGTTGGAATCCATGTTTATCATTCACAAGGACTAAGCATGAATTTTGCCTATGAAGCAGCAGCTTAGGAGACCGTTCAGCTCTTTTTTCAGGCGCACTCCTATGATGGAAACACGAACGGACCAAGGCCTCTTGTCAGTACGTATCAGTGCGCTTCAAGGTCTGCCTTTTACCAGGAAGTGACAACACGACGTTACACGTAACTTCGGATTTATCCCAGGCGCGTTTTTTTCAGGGTAGCTTTTGCTCTGGTTTAAAATATATTTAAACAGAGAAACTCGCAACTTCCCTGCATCAAACAAGTTTCATCAATGAAACCACCATGTAATTTTATTTTCAAATTAGAAGAGGTGTAAAGGATTGAGAAAGGGCAGTCCTCTTCTCTACAGGCTTTTCTGAGATTGAGATACCAGACAAAGAATCAAGGTTAAGAAAAAATAAGTTACCGATTACACGACAAATGATAACTGCATTAGGAAATATTTGGCAATGACAAACGGTCTCATTCTTTGCTTTTCTGGTTCAGTATTAAAATCATGCATTAATAATATAAACAACTCTTCAAAAATAAAATTTGATTCTAAAATCAGCATTTTAAGCTTTAACATATAAACCGCTCTTGGTCAACTCGAATGGTAAAAATACCGAAGACAATAATGGCTTCAATAACCTTAGATTCTTAAAACAGTTTACAGCACAGGAGCTTCACATTTTAATTTAAATTGTAACCTCACCAATGTATGAAAGGGAAAGCGTGAGTTGTGTCGGTAACCTTTGCCCTAATAAAGCAAGATAATTTGTTAGAGAGACATGCAAACAAAAAGTCCCCAGACATGTTCTCAATGCCGATGTGCACCTCCCATGGCCAGGACTCGGTGATGAGGTGATCAGTGAAAGCAGCAACATGGAAGTAAACAGGTGAATTGGTATTTCTGGTACCGCAGCACCTGTGCATACGGGTAACGTCTCTTATGATATAGTATACTCCAGCTAACACACCGCTACATACGGGGTGTATGATATCATAACACATGCATGCTATGTTATGTAAATGTATCTGTTTAAATATGCAGTGAACATGAGCATTACTTGATCTGTGGAAGTTATTTGAAGTTCCATGAGTGTCTTTCAAATTAAAGATGCACCATTTTCCACTTTGCACGAGAAGGCGACATTCATCTGACTAATTCCTTCGAAAGGAAAGGCATGCTGCATCTGCTGGGGTTTGATGGCCCCGTTTTTGTAAGCCAACTTCTAATCTGGGGAGTACTTTGCGACAAATTACGGAAGATTCATACTTCAATTTTCTTTTATCAATTAGAAAAGCTTAAACTGGGGAAAAACCAAGTGCATCCTTAAAACACAGTGAGAATGAAATCGAATTTAAACTTCAAACACTGGTAGAGAAGGTTGTGTGAAGAGAAAGGAGAATACCAAGGAGAAAACTACCTTGAAGAAGTGGTTATTTACATGACAGTCCTGGAAGAGACAGGAGAGGGAGAAACACTGCTTCGTTAGTAAAGGGCTGGCACAGCAAAGCAACAACAATTAGCAGCAGAAGTAAACAAATAAAGACACAGCAGCGAGAATACAGAAATGGACACATCTGCTATGCATGGAAAAAAATCACGAAAAAGAAATCGCGGCGTTAATCACCCCCGCGGCAAGGAGCAGGGTACAGCACAGCACACTGACGTACAGGTCCCCACGCAACTGCTCGTAACGACCACTGCACCCTGGGCATCCACACGCTTCATGCGCGAAACACCCCAATGGCACCAAACCACGGCAATGCATAAAGCTCAACGTATGCGTAGATGTGCGCAGCCCGGGCTCTTAACAACTAACGAGCGCTGTAGAGGGGTGACAGCACAAAAGGGGGGGGGGTTGCCTTGTTTTGAGACAAGCATTTAAACTTTATGTAAGAGACAAAGAAATCCCTGTTATCAATAGGATTTTCTACGTACGTTCTTCACCTTAAATCACAAGACGTAGACTCAGAAAAGCCTGACTGAAATCACAAGCTGATAGGAACGGAGACCAGACATGTATGTCATCTGGCGAACACGTTTCAAGTTCTCTAGTTTCAGATATGGTAAGTGGATGGGAAACCTCCAGATAACTGCATATGGGAATTCCCCATGCCAAACTACAGTATAGAACAGATGGAGACATCTAACAGCATCTCTATAACGCTGCAAACTATTCTCTAATGATTAAATATGCACAATTTAAAAATAGGAATGAGTGCCACGTCCAAAAAAAATCGGCTCTTCTTTTTATATCTCTATATGCATAATGAGCGTGGATTGATGTGCCAGTGATATTTTGGCTGGTCATGATTTCAGTGCAGCTCAGTGTCAGTTTCCTGAAAAGCAAATTTAATCTTTTCTTTTACAATTTGAAGTGTCAGCAACATTATTTCTCTTTTTCATGTCACCTTTGCTGAACTGCCTGACGTTACAGTTATTACTTCAAAACGGGAATGCATACACGTTAGGCACAGGTATGGTAGGGGCTGTATCTTTTATTTATTTTAAAAAAAAAGGAAAGAGTAAAGTTAACTGCAGCGTAACAGCTCTGGGGCAAAACCATCACCATCCTTGAAAGACTTAAAAGAAACATCTCCAGTCCTCTTCAATATATTCATCAATGACCTGGACGAGGGGATAGAGTGCATCCTCAGCAAGTTCGCCGATGACACAACGCTGGGGGGGGTGGCTGACACCCCAGAAGGCTGTGCCGCCATCCAGAGAGACTTGGACAGGCTGGAGAGTTGGGCAGAGAGAAACCTTATGGAATTCAATAAGGGCAAGGGCAGGGTGCTGCACCTGGGGAGCAATAACGCCCCACACCAGGACAGGTTGGGGCTGACCTGCTGGAGAGCAGCTCTGTGGAGAGAGACCTGGGAGTCCTGGGGGACAACGGGATGACCATGAGCCAGCAATGGGCCCTTGTGGCCAAGAAGGCCAGTGGCATCCTGGGGGGAATCAAGAAGAGTGTGGCCAGCAGGTGGAGGGAGGGCATCCTCTGCCTCTACTCTGCCCTGGGGAGGCCACACCTGGAGTGCTGGGTCCAGTTCTGGGCTCCCCAATTCAAGAAGGACAGGGAACTGCTGGAGAGGGGACAGCAAAGGGCTACAAAGATGCTGAGGGGACTGGAACATCTCTCTTATGAAGAAAGGCTGAGGGATTTGGGTCTCTTCAGTCTGGAAAAAAGACAGCTGAGGGGGGACCTTATCAACACTTATAAACACTGAAAGGGTGGGTGTCAGGAGGATGGGGCCAGGCTCTTTTCAGTGGTGCCCAGGGACAGGACAAGAGGTAATGGGCACAAACTTGACCATGGGAAGTTCCACCTAAACATGAGGAGGAACTTCTTTGCTGTGAGGGTGGCAGAGCCCTGGCACAGGCTGCCCAGAGTGGTGGTGGAGTCTCCGTCTCCGGAGACATTCCAAACCCGCCTGGACGCGTTCCTGTGCCACCTGCTCTGGGTGACCCTGCTCTGGCAGGGGGATGGACTGGGTCATCTCCAGAGGTCCCTTCCAACCCTGTGATTCTATGATCTCCTTCACAGCCCTTACAGGACTTTACAGAGAGACCAGAAGAACTTAACTCACAAACTAACAAAATAACAAGCTCCTCTACAGTTTTTTTAAAATGAAACTATCCTATTTCATTAGAAAACTCATTGGGTTCTTAAGCTACTGCAACGGCCCCTGGAGTCTCTGCTAAGGCCCTGGCTACGCAACTGCAGCCCACTCACCCAGCCTCCTGCTCGGAATGAGAACTGCTCTAGGGTGTTTGGGCCATTGATTAAAGGACAGAAAGAAAATGCCCTTTTGACCTAAAAATGTTTCGAGTATCAGAAAAACTCCAAGTTCATGCAGTAAGTACTGTCCTTCTTTCCAATAAGGCAGACAGAAACTGCTTTAAAAAATATAAAACTAAAGGGAGCGTCAAAGATGGAAGAAACACAGCGCTTGCAGTGAAACAAAGTGAAACGATGTGCTGATGTTCAGAAAGGGAATGATAAATAAACGAAAGAGGTTCCTTTAGCATTAAGACTACAACATTGAAACACATCAGAAAGCTTTAATTGTGCCTTGAAATCTGCAGACTTTTTCAAATACCGTTTAACACCAGCTGTACCGCCACAAGGAGAGGCTCGATGGTGTAAATAATCGTTAGCCCTGTATGCAACAGAGACATATACAGACTGAGATGGGTTACTTCTTCATGAATGCATGTCTGCAGGAGGATTAACACAGGTTGGGTCAAACTAAACGCTGTCCTGCATACTGGAGGAGTTTAGCACATCAGAAGCAGAAATATCTACAGCTCCTGCGTCACTGGAGAGGTTCTAGGTATTTATAACCAAGCCTGGTGGCCAAGCACCACATTGCCCCTGTTCTTATCTTTAAAATGCTAAGGCATTTTAAAAGACCTTTTCTTTAGGATCATAATAACGGTTATGTTTAGAAGCACTGAGATGTCACCAAAATGTCACCGCTGACTGTACACTCCCAAGTCCCAGATACAATATTTACCCTGTTCTGAACTCTGTTTCCTCTCTCCCTACGTTTTGATCTGCTCAGTCTGCAAAAGGAAACTGCAGGTCTCGCTTCTGCACAGCCTTCGTCAGCGATTCCACTGGCACGAACCAGCTGAAAACGTAACTCGTGTGACGCTAAACCGAGAAGAGCCGAAATAACAGCGCGGGGTGCCCAGTCCCTGGGAAATACCGCAAAGCTGGGCCACCTCGCTTCTTGGCAGCAGAAAGAGCCCATCAGGCAAGCGGACTATAATAAATAAGAGCTGCTCCCGGGTGGTTTAGCTGGTATCTGGGTCAATCCCAGAACGGGGAGACTGGAAATAAAGCATACAACCAGTACGGCCACTTTCCCTGGGAACGCTGCCTGGCCGTCCCGCTACACGTGGGTTTACGGACCTGGACCACAATGTCGACCAGTCGATGAAAATGGTACCTGCCTTTCCTAACGCTGACTGGTGATTATTTTGCAGAAAAAGTACTTATTTGAATAATTTAATTTTATTGTGAAGTGATTTTATTGTTATTCACTTAATTAAGTGCAATGGTACAAAACTATCAGCCATGAAAAGCCACTCGCACCTGATGTCTGGGCTGAAATCTCTAACACAACCACAGTTCGATGCCAGCGGCCACAGTGGTAGATGTCCCCAAGGAAGCACCTCCCAAGGTCCACCAGAATGGCCCTGCGTGGATCCCCACGGCGGGGCCAGGGGTCTGAGCTCTCTCCCAGAAATGAAGGGAATGATGTGGTTCTCCTGAGAGACAGCTCACTCGGAGAGCTACACTAAAGGAAATAATTAGAACAAAAGAAGATGTCTCACATCTTAAGAGCATGGTCTTCCTTAAGACCAGGCAGACCGTTACGTATCTTCCCCACAGATGCCTTCAAATGAAGATTATAAAAGCCGTAACCTATTCCCTCGTAACATCTTGCTTGGATCACTTCAATTACTAAAGCTACCTGTAGTAACTGATTGCTCCCATCACTTAATATACCTTGTACTTGGGAAATGTATCCACATGTAAGGATTATAGCTACTCTGTTCTTTTTTAATTAAAAAAAATCATTGCTATGGACTGTAACAGCTGCTTTATTTTTAATAACATTTTCCATGATGGTGATGTGGAAAGAAGGGGACAGACAGAATAATTAACCAGCCTACTTTTAAACCAGTATTATTCTATTATTATTATAAGGTCATAGTTAAGTATCAAGAAGTGCTTTACTAAGCAGCAAATTGCAGGAAACAGGGCTTGACAGAACTGAAATAACTTCCTACAATAGAAGTTTTAGAATTTGCACATTTCTTTTCCCCAGATAAAAAAACCATAACAATGCCCTAAACGGCAAAACCATACTGCTCAGATCATACCCAGGTATTAAAAATGCAATAAGGCTGCATTTTCTCAATATTCGGCTTTTTTCTTTGACTAGCAAAATACCGTAACAGGAAAATAAGTATATAACAAATAGTAGATATTGCAGTTAAAAGACTTGCTGGTTTGGGTCTGTGGAGCCCCTTGGGACTGTGGGGAGTTCCCATGGCAACCTCAGCACGGACAATTACGGAGCAGCTACAATTATTCTGAAGACGCCTGTTGAGGACGGAGTTTCGTTTTGAGATGGCCACAAATAATGCCATTCCGGAGAGAAAATTCACAACCAAAGGTTAAAACCCCATGAAAAACAGTGACAGATTTTATCCTGCCTCCACTTCCTACAGGAGTATATTTTTATCTCTAAATATTAATAATGATGTATCATCTGTAAATCACTGAAGACAGATTTGTTCATACTGCTAAATGAGCAAATAATTGATTTGTAAGTTTTAGTGATAGGTGAGATCCAGAAAATATGTAGATTGATTAAAATCTGTTGTGTGGAGAATACTGCACTGCACTTATGCATAATATACCTTAATTTCCATATGCTGCACAACTTCTATAGCTAATACACAGACGGGATATAAAAAGAAAACTCCTCGTAGTAAAATCTATAGACACTTAGCGAGGTCACTGCGTGATTCCATTAATGAAACCAGCGTCCTCCTCAACTCTTTCTTTTCCAACGGGGTCCCACTGGTTGGAGAGGATCTAAAACTACTGGGCACAAGCCAGCTGCTCATTTTCCAACTGCTTCAGATCTGGCAGAATGAGCCATGACGAAACTTTTTCTCGTCACAAACAGCTTTTGCTGTTCAATTACAATTGTAAGCGAGGAGAATGTTTGAATCTAGTATTTCTTTACTCATTTATAATCTTGTATAGCTATTTTATGGTAGATTTACATTGAATAAATGACTTAAAGAATCTGTGCCAAAGGTCTGGTAAGTAAAGCAGCACCCCAATGAGATTTGTGTGACTAATAACCACATTTAATAAAAGTCTGTGTTGTTAAAGCGGAGCTTTAGGATGTGATAGGATGCGTAAACACTTTGAAATCAATGAGAGCTTGAGGCCAAATCTTAAAGACACCTCTCGAACTATAGATGCGGGCAGATATTTTAAAAATTCTCATTAAAGGGTAGGTAGCTCCTAAGTGCTCTTGGAGATTCTACTGCGCACAGTTCTAAACTTCAGTCAAAATGGCAAAGCCAGTTTTAAGAATGTCTTAGGCTTTTTTTTTTAAGACCAGAAACAGATTTTGGAAATTTCATATCTATCAGTTCTCTGATCTTTTATAACCTGAAAATATTCTTATTCTTTCTTAGTATGAAGCAATGACATTCTCATCCTAAAGCTTGTCTGTTCTTGCGTAGCTTAGGTTTGTACATAGCTCTTCGCTCTGAAGACCATCATTATTCATTTTAAGTATTTGGTATTAGTAATGCAATACTTTTGTAGAAAATGCTGTAATTTTGTACTCAAAATGAAATCAGTGCAGCTTGGATATCAATCACACTGTCATATATCGAAAAGCAGACCAAGCACCACAAATGTAGACTTGATTAGCAGCACTCTGAAGTGACTCCTCTATAAACTGATAAAGGAGAAGACAGCCCAGTGCGACCTCTCGGTCTATCTATATTCTTAATCTTCCTGACAAACACACTCCCCCAATAAAATGTCAGTCAGGATCTGCAATCTTCTTCCCGTAAGGTTTCAAAGCTGATTTCAGAACAGTGGAAATATTTATTTAGATGATGTCATTAAATCACAAATAGCAGCATATCTCTCAGTGCTATCTGCTTGTTCCTTAGTGTGGGGTACCTAAAATAAAATGACTGTGCAAGCCAAGATATAAATGATAAGAAAAATAACGTAAAAGATGATCGGAGTCAGCACCACTGATGTACCATACCAGAATAGCTAATAAGTGAAATACCGCCATTCAGACATCTGTGCTGTTAATTTTTATATATCACAGTAATTCCCCTTGGAACCAAGTAAGAACATTACTTGGAGGGTGCTGCTTCCCTCTGCTCCTTCTCGCAGCAGTAAACCACAAGAGAGAGGAAGAGGCTGACCCTAAATCCTTTTCCCTTGTAATACTGCATTCTACTAGCCTTGGTCTAGTTACAAGTACACGTTCTGTTCGGCTCCCAGTATTCCCACATATCGTCAGCAAGTTTTAAAGCTGTCCATTATGCAACTCTGTAAACGATATTCCTGGAGACACTGTGTTCACTGAGAACCTGTTCCCTTTCCTTGATTAATTCAGACCACTAAAATAGCACCAACCAGGCTACCTCCAGAACAGGGAAAGCCTCAAACACCCAGTGCTGGGCCTGAACTAATTAGACTGAGAGACAGACTAATTATTTCTGAGGCAGAGCCGACCCTACGCGAAGCTGCTGTTTCTGGGACCCAGTCCAGTAGCTTTACAGCATGCAACCTCTCAGGATTTCTCCACCCCTTCACTGCAGGACACAGATAAACCCCAACTCTTCATTCTGCAACCAATGGATTTACAGGAGGCTTAAGAAAAAGCCCTGAGAGACTGTAAATTCAATATGCAAACAAACTGCATATAATAACTGACATTTTAAAATGGGTAATTTTAGTGACTTGTCTTTGTGCTGTCCCTGTCCTGAGAAAAACCGGATTTCCCTACCTGTATCCATATCCACATACACATACCCACCCAATGCCAGACCCTGTGTATCGCACAGAGACATGTAAGGGGTGAAAAGAATTACTTTTGACACTACTCTTTCTAGGGAGACCGAACTTAAGTATGATCTTGAGTAGAAAATGACCTAGTGCAGCGAAATAAAAATCACACTGGTCAGATCACAACTGTAAAGAAAGGAAAATGAAATGGAGATTCAAATATTTCTCAAACGTATAACAAAAAATCATAGTTCATGCTGCAGACAAAAGTATGGTAGCTGATTCCAAATGTGTTCAGAAGAAATTGATGCACCTTTTCTTTTTCTTTCTTGAAAGTTGAACATATGCCGTTTTTCCTCACTTTCTTGGGTTAACCCATCTTTTATAATAACAATGTAGAATTCTGCCTGATGGTGAACATAAAAAATTGCCATTTCAGGTTGAAAGGAACAGGCATTAAGTGTTCGTTTATGCACGACAGGTACATTAATTACTTTCTGGATAAACAGCTAGACTAAAGTTGTAAATATTCGACCAGAAAAAAGAAAACAATATCGTAGATTGGAATATTTCAAATTCAATATTGCATACGCAGCTGGAAGGAGTAGTCGAGTCGGATGAGCCGAATCCAGTACAGCCATTAGCAAAACACCTCCCTCCCCAAACCCTGCCTTTCCTGTTGCTGGGTTTAATGACCAGAAAGTGTTTTGCTGGAATGTCGGCTGCAGTTGTCGGAAGAGGCAGAATTGCTGGCTAAGACTCCGCATTAAGAAACAACTCCTTCGCATGGCACGGCGAGACCATGGCACAGCGAGACCATGGCACGACTACACCATGGCACGACCGGCAACCACTCCAGTGTGCACCACAGGAGGCAGGAAGGCTCGGCAGAAAGTATCGCATTTCTTCAGTGTCTCCCTTCTGTACATAACCAGCAATACCTCCTATCCTCAAAAACCTCCATACCCACGTTAAAGATATCAGAATTTCAGATTACGACCTTCTACAAAGATTTTGAGGCTCCAAATAATCAGTAAGTAACATTGTAAATATTTTCTTAAAAAACCCCCCACGTTTAGTGTGAAACTAAGTATTAAAATACTGTTTTTTCTGAGAACTTCATTTGCCAAATATTATAGATACTAGTGATAACGGCTGGCAGATTTTGCAGCAACTATTAAAAGACGCTGAAATTATTACATGTACTTGACACAAAATATTTCAAAATACCAACTCACAAGCGTCACAGCAGAGAAGCTGAACTGTCAGAAAAATGATACCACAATTCAATTAAATCACTTGGTCCAATCTTCAAGAAACCTAAAGCTACATACTGCTGTCACAGGCAACAGAAATAGTAGCACTCTAATATATAATTTTTTAACAGGCAATTGTTGTGACAAAGTGAAAAATGTATGCCACGTATAGTTGCACCCATTTGTGTTTAATCCTCACCTCAAACTTCTGTCGGAGCTCTGCATTTCCATCTTCATCAGCATCTGGAATTGGAACATTATAATATTCACCTTCTTCTTGGTTCAGCAGCTTGTACCTGTGGAGCATTGGAGAAAAAATGGTGACTTTACCGTTACATTCCTGTTAAGATTTAACATCTGATTTTAGTTGGTTGTGGATGGTTTGTATCGATGTCTCAGGTACGTAAAGAACTGCTTTCAAAGATACAAAGCACACTCAGAAACAGAATATATTTAACTTAAAATTAGACCTTTAAGCCCAAACTATGTGGCAAGGCAGTTTAATGGACAAGGAACTTCTTCACACCCATCCCGTGAAATGATGGGAGATACCAACCCTGAAGAACCTTCGTCTCCAGTGCTTCTATAGCCCTGAACAATTATCTCTGACGATGTGCTTTTTGAGAAGCTTTGTGCTTTGAGAAGATGTGAGGAGTTCTACCTGGAGCTTGGTAGGCACCAAGATGGCATTTTATAAAATCAGTTCCCACGTGCTTTGAATTTGCAGAGCTATATATAACATGATACGCTTAGTAATGAATATATCATATTGGAGATAAAAATAAAATTCCTGTCACAAGACTATGTACACAGAATTGAGTTTGCAGCAGCTCCTGGCTCCAGCAGAAGTTTCATGAACACCACAAAAGAAAAGCACACCTTTTATTATCCTTCTTTTTCCTAGGCTTAGTTGCATTTTCAGTGAATTTATAGCACAAGATACAATGAAAAGCTCCAAAAAAGGCAAATTATATTGAAGAAAAATACTAGTTTTAAATTTTTTTGTGATATATTCTCTCCTTCTCTCTTTTCAGGAACTTACCATCCGCTGGCTGGCATTTTCATAAGCTCTGACACCCCAAATGAAAGAGATCCCATGAAATCATTTCTGGTTGTTCGATCCCAGTCCCAGACCTCTACGGATAACCGTCGATCTTTGTCTGTAGGTTTTAATTTACTAAAAAGGAGAGAAATAGAGGAGTTCTCGATGTAACAGTGAATTAAATGCTTCAATGCACACAAAGATACTACATGAAAAGGTGTTAAACTTACAATGTGAACGACTCATTCCAGTCTGGGTTCAAAGTAGAACGGATGGTTTTTGTTTTCTGTTTACTTTCATTCTTAGGATCTGGGATCAGCTTCAGTTTAACGTAAGGATCGGAAAGTCCATTTGGATCCATGGGAATTAGGTTTTTTGCTTCTCGCACTGCCAATATAAAACATAGCTGATTTGTATGGGATTACAAATCACCACTAAGAAAGCAGTTAACGTGAAACCAGAGTTACTGAAACGTGTTGAAAAATAAAACAAGACAGACATGGAGCCCACTTGTCAGACTTGGCACGGAAGGAACGAGCTGCTGTACAGTAAGGCTGCACTTAGCAATATTTGTAAGAAGAGTAGAGAAAACGACAGGAGAGAAGAGCAATTCACAAACGACACACAGCTTCCAGGCAGCTCCTTTCCTGCACTGGAATGATTAACCGTCCAAATCCATCACTATAAATTGTTAAGCGGGTAGCGATTCTTTCTGCTTTCGTTTACTCACCGGCCTTAGGTTATACCACTACAGGACTATCAGCCAAACACTACAAGGGCGAGAGCCAGATCACAATAGATTTCAGAAGATCGGTTATTTGACATTATTGGAAGATATCTAACACTAAACCCCCTTCATGGTTCATTAGTTGTCAGATGGAACCACTGAAAGCATGATGTCATGACAGCAACCAAGTAAAAGCGCAGAGAAGACAAGCTTAACTTCAGCTTCACAAAAATGTTAATGTAGATTCTATTTTTACAATGTCAAAAGCAGACATAAAGTGAGTTAATACATCTCATGTTGCTACCGATCCCAAAGAGAGAGAGGCAAGAACGGTCAGCAATCTGCGTTCCCCACAAGGCCACATCCCTGTGTGGGACAGGGCAGGCAGGCAAGGGCGGCTTACGATGGCATTTATCCAGGGTTTGGCAGCTTTTGGGTTTCAGTCTGGCTGGAACGGAGCTGTGGGGTTGGTTAAGCAGTCCAGAAGTCACTGCAGGGGAGTGGAGCAAAGACAGCACTTCCCTCCCTCTTGCAGAGGACCAGCACGACGCCCGCGTAACGCTTACAGACGTGGGGTTTTAACAGCACTCAGCTACCACCTTCTGCTGAACCTCGGAAGAAGAGGTGAATTGTCCTCATGCTGTGAAACCCCATCCTACCCAAACTGGTGGTGCTGCCAGGAGCTGCGGTGATCCAGTTGGGATGGGGAACTGAGAGCTCACAACTGGCCATCTCGAAACCTACTGGGAACAGCAATCCTCGGGGCTTGTTTTGGACAGAAAACAGCTTTTGTTCAAGAATTCCTTTGTGAGATTCGTAGTTTAAGATGAAATTTTTTTCCTGGAAGGAGAATTGCCAGAAGCTTTGAGGGTGACGGGGCTCCTAGGGTATGAAGGAAGGCCACCGTTGCGGGGGGAGTCGCTAGAGGTATTATCCCGGACTGACGCTGCCCTCAGCTACTGCTTTCACGGCGTCAGCAGCAGAAGGGCTTTTTTAATTTATCTATCTAATTGAAGAAATCTGAGAGGAAATTCAGGAAAGACCAACCTTTAAGTCACTGAGTATTTCTTGATGGAAAACATTTCCTACAAAAATCTGAACTTTAGAGTTTTAAAAAAAAAAAGTTGTCAAGATCTTCAGCAAGAGATAGTCACTGTTTGCTCAAGGCACCCTGCTCCTCTTCCCCCAGATTTAAATGACATTTTCATATTACAAACAAAAATTATAGACCTTCCGAGGAGTTCAACCTGTTATTTCCCAGCATGGAGGCTGAAAGGCATCCAAGCAACACAGATATTTTATAATGTGTTGTTTCCTCTCATTATTTATAGAATAAGAGGACAGTTTTCGTGCAACAGTCTAATGACGTGTAAACCAGCTGAAGTACATCTTTTCAAAACGTCCTTTGTTCTGCCTTTATAAATCAAGGCAGGGCTGTGGTGGACGGACAACTGTGCGCTCGTAAGACAGAAGGAGGTGGCCAAGGAACGTAAAGCACAGGACAGACATCGATGTGCTCTACGTAAGGCCAGTGAAATGGAAGACTGAGGTGTTGGCAACACCCCCACGACAATACACCATGGAAGGTGATTCACAAAGCCAGGGAACAGCTCTGTTCCATTCCCGGCACACCAGGTGGATTCACAAGTCGGCGTAACTGGCTCGAAGCTGACATTTTCCTTTTACATGATGGAGAGAGTGTTTTAGTGTTCATAATAATGGTGTTCTTCCGAATGAAATAACTAAGTAGTGCTTCAGTGTGAATCTACTAAGCTGTTTGATTCAAGCTGTAAAGGGAAAATTTTTTTTTTTGGAAAAAACAGCCACGGAAAACACATAATTTCAAACAGTTTGACCGGCTCTGTTTATTTAACGAGAGAGCATTAGGTGCGGTAGAACAAGTACGAAGAGAGAAATACCAGATGTAACTGGTACCTTATATCCAAAATAGCTGTAGAAAGGGGGCAGAGCACAGGAATGCAAGCTACTTACTGGGAACACACTAGTTTACTTGTCAAGATAATTCTCATGCAGAACACATACTCGGATGTAAATTAATTATTGAAATTAGATCGTGGCTTGAAAGGAATCGCATTAACTTGAACCGACAGTTGATACTGATTAAGTTATGTTTCTTAAATTCATGTTTTTAAAATGAGAGACAGAAAATGCTTACGGGCTGAAATTTTAAAATAAAATGTATTCACTAATTATTTTACTCAAATAAGCGTACCAGAAAAAATACACCATGTTTTAAAAGAACAGAACAGAAACAAGACTCTTCCTTGCCGAGCGTTTCATCTGCAGTTCCCCACCATCCCCGTACCAAGCTGACAGGGCTCTGCCACTCCGAGGTGACGGCTTTCGGTGCTGAGAAACTGTCCCCACCCCCCTTTACTCCGAGTTCACCCTCCGAGGGTCTCCGCACCCAGCGGTCAGCTGGAAAACCATTTCTGTTTGCGACTCGCGACCACCCCCTCCCTCTATTAAAACTTAGCACACCGAAAGTGATCTTCAAATACTTCTGAGCAATAACGTCAAGATTAAAGGGCTTATTTTAGTTAAATATTTACAATCCCAAAGGGACTGAGAACCACAAAGTGAACGAAGGATGCAATGCAAATTGCTTGCTCTCTCATCCTGTGTTTGGTTTTATTTTGTTTTGGGGTTTTTTTTGGTCTTCAGCGCAGGACTTGTGTCTGCACTGCCAGGTTTGGCACATGAACTATTACTTCAAAATCCACTTTTTGATTTTTATTTCTATGCTGTAGTTTGGCACAAGTGAAGAGCAGAACTCTCTACACGCTCCACAGCTTCCCAGAGATATGTACTAGTAAGTTTTTCATTAAAATTCCTTGAACAAAATTGGTTTATTTTAACATGGCGTCTTCAGCCTGATCCTTTATGTTTAAATTTGACCTGGAAACGCTCAGTGTGAGACCGAGCAGAGCTGTGAGGAACTGGCTGGGGGGATGCAGAGCAATTCTCCGCGGCTCTGCCACGCAGGTTCCCTGGAGAGAGCCATCGCTGATTAGCCTTGATAGGTGCTGCCCAGCCTGGGACACAACACCCGCAGCAGGAGGACGGGGCAGCACGCCTAGGACCACTGCTTTCTTTTGCAGCAAACACAGGAAAAGAAAAATATATGAAAAAAAGAGACACTCGAAGATGAATTGGGAAGGAAAGATGCAACATACACTAAATACAGGCTGCCAAAGAAGTCATTATCTCACTGCTTGGTTTAAGATATCTGGCCCATTTGTACTTTTGTCTGCATAATTAGTACCCTTAGACATCTTTTTTCAACTGACTTTGCACTTCTTTTCCTGAGGAAACGGCATGATGATGCTCGTGCTAAATAGTGCTTATACAGAATTAGCATCTAAGTGGTCCACCTCTTTAAGGGCACCCTATTTTTAACAGGATAGGTCAGGTTTCTGTAAGAGGATCGACAAGAAGAGATTTCCCCTCCCCACCAAAGGCACCATCTCTTGTGTACGGCTGAAACAGAAAAAGTTAAATGAAAAATAAGTCCAATCAACTTACTGTGGCTGAATTCTGCCAGAGCTGTAATGATAGCGAGCAATCTCACACTGCTTCATAATTACTAGTTAATCAAACTCAACACTGATAGAGACGTTACTCTAATTTATAGATGGTTGCAGCTCAGCATCACTTGGAGTAACTTGGATGGAAACCTAAAATACTACCTGCCAGTTTTCTGTCGTAACTATTAAGCATGATAATGACCCCTGTACTGAACAAAGTAGCTGGTACAAGTTCATTTCCTAACATTTTGTCCAGATTACAATCTTAACGGGGACTGAGACCGCACACAGATGAAAAGACAGTGAAAAGATGCATATATTGAAGTTTCAAACAAACACAAGCTCACCCAGGTTCTCCTTCTGAAAAACAGAATCAGTTATCAACTTTCCATAGGGAAAAAAGTACCATTTTCCTCCTCATTGTTAATGAAGAAGAGATCAGAAATGGTTAGTCAGCAGAAAATGTCGGCTATTTGATGGCTGTCCTATGGATGCTCTATTATGTGCTACTTATAATCCAGCAGTATCTATCCAGAAGCCATGCCTAAAACCAGGACGCCCACTTTTCCAAGAATAGTATAAAGACACAAGAAAATACAGAGCTGGTTCTTAGGTATTCATACTTTAAATAAATATCTAAATAAGACAGAGTGGGTTGGCAGAGAACAACTGACACTTTACGTAAGGAGAAGAAATTCAGGCAGAATTTTGAGGAATTCAGAGAGCTGATGACAAAACTGGAAGTTTTTCCATGAGACTGTATAGGTCAGAAGTGGTAAGCCATATGTAGTTACGGATTTATAACTTCTTGTGACACCAGCAAATATATTTAGTCAAGGGAATGAGTAAATAAATGTTTCTGTCCCTATAACAAAGCTGAATTATTATCAGCCTGAGTTTACTCAGTTCCTTTTCCAGTGAGTCACAACTACCTTCTTCCTGAATTCCCAAATGTTGATAATAAAAGTTTACTAATCACGGCCACCATTTCTTGCCAATCTTTCACTCCCTACGGGCAACTCAGGAATCACTCCAGTGCATGCGAATAGCTGCTTTTAGAAGAGGCTTCAAGTCTCCAACGGTCTCCTCTGGCAAAGTGAAAGAAAAGGGAGACCTTTGGCAGCTCCAATATGTCGTAAAGTTTCTGTCTTCCCACGATAAAGCATTAGTAAATTATTCCATAATCTCATTACCTCCGAAAGAAGATTCTGGTACAGATTCCAGTGATCTGCCCGGTTTACGGATGACTCAGGAGCGTGACAGAGGATCTTATATTCCCAGCCAAGGAACTTTCTCCCCGGCACCTTACTGCGCTCTCCTTAATCACAGTTTAAAAGATTTTCCTACTACTGAAAATAGCCTTTCTTCCAAGTTGGGTACTTGTACTCTCTATATGCGAAATCTAAAGCTGCTCAGCTTTCATTAAAGATTTACTGTAGGATTTTATTAAAAGTCTCACTGAATGCTTGCTTTCTGGAGCTGGCTGTGACTCGCATGCGCAACTGGCTCTGAAACAAATCCTGCTTTTCAGACACTTTTCCAGTTTCTATACAGTTTCCAGACACTAAAAGGGCTTTCTGATATGAGACTTTTCTCTATTGCACAACTACACCCCTGCCCAACTAAAATTTCTTTTAATATTCCCCCTGAGACCAGTTTCCGTCTTGTTACACCCCTTCTCCTGACTCCTGAAAGATGGCAATGGAACGAATGTCCACTCCTGGAACGCCTGCGCTTCACAGGTGATTTACACACAAGAAACAGCGGATTAATTTCCTTCCCAGAACAAGATGAAAAATGAACCACTGTTGCACAACACTTTATTCCTCTGTATTTATTAACACAGTCTCTCCTACTGACAAAAAATGTACCGTCGTCTCTAATGCTGCTTCCTGAGTACTGGTGCCTGCAATAGGTTCTCTGGTTTCAATTGCGACTGGAAATCTTGTAGGAGCAACTGTATTTTACTTGTAGAATAAGATTACCGTTATAAAAATTATCATCATAAAAAATATGTGCTGCTGGGTAGGACAGATACTTAATAAAGCCTAAGTCTTAATACAAGATGTATCAAATCGTTTAAAAGGGGATTCAGACTGTTAAATTTCTAATTCTTATCTGTTTATATTCTTACATATCTATATATATTTATAGATATCTTTTTAGTTAAATTTGTTATATGCATGCAGATGGCCATTTATGAGAAACTAATGTTTCTTCTGAACACTGTGCACTGCCGATTTCTTCATGGTGAAGTTAATTCAAGGAATGAAACATCCAGTTGCTACTGGGTTTGGCGTTTGCTAAAGGCACAGCTCCTCCTGCAAAGAACGCTGCGACCCTGCAGGTTCTGGGAACGCCAGAGAAGAGGGAAGATATTAGCGAGATGAAACGTGCGATGCACATTCTTGGTGACATTAAGAATGCCTCCCACCGGCAAGTAATTATTTGGGATCGCTTTATAAGTATTTGGTACTAAAAGCTGGTCAAATAGGCAGAATATTCATACATGTTCCCTTTTAAATTAATAGCAAAATATCGTGAAATTAATGCTAACAAAGACAGATGCTAATACTGCCCCAGATGATCATAAATAAAATTATTAGAGTGTCTGTGTGGTGGGGTCTTTTAAGGAAACAGTTTTTATGAGAATCTAGAAGTGTGCCCAAATTCTGCACTTTGTCTCTCAAGCTTGTTTGGGCAGAGGCTCTGAACCCAGCTGTCCGCAGCAAGCCGTGAGACGAGACATTAATATGCAGTGCCATCGGGTGGCTCAGCATTCAAACATTCATAAATAATTTGAAAAACATACGGTGGGGAGCACAGAACTCCTGGGGAGCTTATTGTTGGAGAGCCGGTTATGTGCTCCCAACCTCGGCAGAGATCACTGCCAGGTTTCCTCCTCTGTTAAATAACAGAAGCATCACTGAAGAATAAAACCAGATTTTCTGTATTCTTTCAGCTAATGAAAATACACTCAAGCCCCCGGAAAACTCTAGGCCGTGTATATATATATATATATATATATTAATAACATTTAAGTAACAGTAGGGTGCATTAGCTGACAGCGAGTCGGTAACACCCTGCCTCTGAACTGGGGCCCGTGTCGGGAGGGCAGTTCGTTATTGTCAGCTGCTGTCAAATCCAGCTCCCAGCAACTGATAGGTCACGGTGTAGGATCCCAGTAATGTGGCAGCTTTTTATATGTCAGTGCACCAGATGGGGTTATTCTCTCACAAAGGTTATTGTTTACTCACTATAAAAATAATTCAAAAATAAAATAAATCAAAATTGTGATTCAACCACCTACAAACCCACTCGGAAGAGCCTCAAATTATAAGATGGGTCAACAAGTAAATGTGAGAGTGACAAAACTTTTAACGTACATCAGGAGGAAGAAAATGCAGTGCAAAAAGCACAGTTTAAGCATAGCAAAAACTGCTTTAGTATGCATAAAAGCAGAATTTCCAAATCAGCCCAGCCTATGAAAGGGTCATGAATTCAGTGACTGCAGAAAACAAGCAGTTCAAGACAAAGAAAACCCCAAGTTGATTTACTGCAAGTGCAATAAATTATTAATATCCAATGTAAGTCTCAAGCTAGTAGCTGTAAAATAAAGCATTGGTATTTAAGAATCGCAACACAAATGAGCACTGAACGTGGCATATTGAGTAGCACTGGGAAGATGGCAAGGTTTTGGTGAAGTATATCTATACAAAATTCCTACTTATTTGCAAAAAAGTGTCGCAGAGTCTCTAACATTCCCACAGAAAAGACTGTATGTCTGCCTTTAAGCACCCAGATTGAAGATCTGACCTAGAAAACCAGAATTAAGTATGTTTACATATAGGACTGCATCATTCCCACCATTAGTTCAATACAAAACCTGCCAAAGTACTTCGATATTTTAGATAAATCTGGCTGAACCACTGGCCAACTCCAGCTGGCAGCCCTCTGCCTTGCCTCCTTCCTTGTATTCACTGGGAAAAAAAAAACAGGCCTATTTACAATATTTTATCAGGAAAACACTCAGTAAGCGAGCATGTACTGTGTGGCCTTTTCTGGAAATAAAAGCCACCACAAAACCCTTGAAGCAATTCTGCAGAAGTAAAGACAAACTGCAAAATACTAAACAGTGTCCCCCAAACGACCGTATCTTGCGATCGTCATTAAGTGCTGCGTCCTCCACGGGCCGTCCCGGCTGGGCCCGGGCTGGCCGAGCTGCCCACCGAAGGTCTCTGCAAGATGCCAACCGGAGCGCACATCTCCATTTAGCAGCACAAATGGCTCGTGTGCAATCAAGGCTGGCTACGAAAGAATCAGCAGGAACTAATTAACAACCAGAACAGGATGCAAAGCCGAGATATTAAGGAATTCAGCTGAAGGAGCTCAACACCTACAGAGTAATTCCTCTCAAAAAGATTCAAGCAAAGGCTCAAACCAAACAACTGATCACTGATTATTTTCCTGCTGTTCCTAAACCTCCTGGACATTTAATTCACCTCCTTTTCCAAAGCTAAGGGCAGTGGTATGGTGCTTGGCAGCTCTGGCAACAGTACATTCAATACAGATTTTAGAAGCAACGCCATACTGGGAGAAAAGGAGTTGGAAATTTTTGCATAGCAATATGTCCACCAGCTAACTGTCAATTCCTAATTTCAGTTAAACATGCACAAAAGTTATCTGAAACTTCACCCAGTCTGGGCTTAGCCTGTATAATATTTTTTATTTAAAAAAAAAAAAAAAAAAGCAAGTTTACTTTCAAGGCAACTGTCATTTTTATCTAAAGAAATTTTCCGAAAGCTTGGAAATGCTGACAAGCCTCAGCTAAACCAACTTAACAGCACCATAATTGTTATATATACAACAAGGTTATAGTAAATATTTTTCTTGTTGTCCAGAAACCTACTTAATTGTGGGATGGAAATGTTTTATTTATAAACACAAAAGTACATTTGCCAAGTACACTCACACCAAAAAGAGTTTATGAAGAAAACCTACAAAGTATTTGTACCAATTTTACCATATGCATATTTCAGACAGGACCTTTTCAAATAAAATTGTGAACTAAAAGAAAACCTATTTGTGTAATTGTTTTATGGTGCCTGGGTACCACAAAGAATTGCGACAAGTGTTTTTGTCCCTAGAAGGATTATAAACCTGCTGAATCATCAGAAAATGTGTCCCTGTTACTTGTCAAATTACGTGCACTATGTCAGAAAGTTTAAGGCACATTTAAGAACCTTGCTGCAAAGTGGCCCAGAATAATGCAAATACTAAATTTTGTCACTTGGGTGATTTTCAAATCAGTCCTCTCTCATGGTACAATTGCTTTGAGAACCTGCACCACCGCCTTCAAAATGCCTCACTACTTAGTGAAACCACCTTTCTGGTAATGATGGTACCTTGGACAAATTTTCTCCTCCTACGTCGACAGGAAGCTATTTGAAAAGTTAATCTCCAACTAAGTATCACTTGGGATCCGTTCTGATCGCTTCTAACTAAATTTTATCGTACTTCTCCTTTTCAATGCATTTTACAGGGTTTGACGGGAGAATATGGAGGTAGTCAGGTTTAGAGAGAACAAAGCCGTGAATGACCACAGCGACAGGAGGGAAGTTTGCTGGCTCTATAAGCTGTGAAAATTCAGTGGGATGTTCTGATCTCCTCTGTGTTGGCTGCAAGGGGTACGGTCTCTGCTGAGACTCACTCCCCGAGACGTGCAGAGGTCGAAGGAACACCCTGTCGGCGTACACCAGGCTCTGGCCTTTCCCCTGAGCAACGCTGAAGCGATACTCAACACTCAACGTCCTCGGGGGGCCGACGACTACAGCAAGAAACAAAGGCAGAAGCTGAGATGCTCTGAGAAACCTCCAACTGTGTCCTGCTGTAACTTTGCCCTCGAATTTAATTCCATTTTGCAACACCAAACAGGCAACGATACCCTGTTCGTGTCCCATAGTGCGGACGCTGAATTCAGTCTCTTGCAAGTTACCATCATTATCGAGATACCAAGTTCAAGGATGTATCAGTACATCAAAGGTGATGCCTTAAGATTTGCTACCTCTAAGTTTTCTTCACTGAAGAAGTGGTGGTGTCACCTGTGACGACACACCAACCAACCCACCCTCCTGAGGTAAAAGCTTTTGAGAATTTGTGTTTTATGAGTGTCTTCTACTCCCTTTCTTATGTTATATCTTACTTATTTTGGCTCTAGTTACTACAGCACATATTTGAAATTTCCTTAAAGTTCTGAGCCATAGAAAATTGGCACTTTCTTTTAGAATCTAATTTATTCTTTCCCTTATTTTACTTTTGTCCATCCTAATTCCTGCCCCGTGCTCTCCCTTTGAGCACGTACACTGCGACCTGATTGGCAAAGAACACTTTTTGCATATTTGTATCCAACAGAAAGGAATAATCAACAATAAAGTTCACTACCAACTTTGCACTTCAGATAGCAGACAGACTAATTATCAGTTGACCCCGGCTGAAATAGAAAGCACACCCAGAACACCCGTAACATGCCGTAAATACAAATTCTTGTGCAGATCCTGAGCGATAAACTCCACTCTGATACAGCACAAGGAAGTTCTGTTGGAGTTACCCAACCTATTACATGGCTATTTAGGGGGACAAAACAGTCCTTCAGCTTGTAAAATAAGTTTTCCAGAATTTGTTCTGCAACTTCAGACTTAGAATGGGTCGATGGGGTGGGTGGGTGCGCGCACTACCAAAGCTTACTCATAAATTCTGGGAGAAACACTTCCAAAGAAATGAACTGCCACCCTCTCTTTCCTTCCTCTCTCTGCCTCCTCCTCATCTTGGTAACCTTAACCTTATAAAATGTGATTAATTTTTTTTTTTTTTATAACTCACTGGGAGTAATATTTGGGATGGAATCCAAGTTGCCTTTGTTTATTAAATAGTCTGAAATGCAGGAAACAACTCCTCAGCTGATGGAAGTTTGGAGTATTTCTTCTGTTCTGAAGATGATGGCTGACTTCCTCTACAGCCAGCTATCCTACTGGGCTGCTTTCTACACCAAAAATTGACATTACAGCGATTTTCTAATTAATATTGCTAAGTTTTTAAAGCTCCTACTACAGCTTTCACTTTTCTATTTATTTTTACGAACACCAGTTCATCATTTCTTGATTCAAGGACATGTTGAATGAAATCCTCACAGTTCTGAAGGGAAATACTCCATCGCTGGCTTTAAAACACAAAAGATTTTGACGAAGGTACATAAACCCACAGTGTATGTTATACACTTGTATTACCTGCAAAATTCCAAGGTGAGTTGTTTACCTGTTACTTCCAGTTTGTCACCAGTGACTTCAGCTTTCAGATAAATCCTTCCTCTTTTCTCCGTGTGATCCATGCCGCACAGGCTTGGGACGTTTATTACGCATTGCTTATGAACATTCATGTCACAGGCTGTGGATATAAAAACGGTTCGGGCAGCAGTGAGAAGCTAACAATATGATTACGCTGCAAACTCTGAGCAAAGTGGAAGTTAAGACTACAATGCTTAACGGCTGGCAGACTTTCAGATTACAGCTGCATGTTCTTCACTGAACAACACGGCTAGTTCCCATCCTACAATACATTTTGTAGACGGTAAATTAAACAGAGAATAAAATAATCTACTTCAGAAACCTAAAGATATGATAAATGAAGTGCAAGGGGAAAAAAGTGAAAATGGAATAAAGACTTGCTGGGAATGTGACGAAGAAAACAGAGCATTTGTGCCAGTGTTAGCAATGAACGGAGTTAGGCTTAAATTCGTTATTAGATTTTCTAGCAGGAGACTTCCAAGAAAAATGAAATGCAAGGAAAATATTGGACCTTGGCTACCAACCAAACCGAAACTTCAGCTTTCAACAGTGTATTCACCTGACCAGTCCCAAACCAGCCTTCCTCAAAACTGGCAAAGGCTCTTCCGCCACATCGAACTCAATACACCGTGTTCTCAGCAACAGAGGGGATCTTCATTAGTATGTTACTGTAGTACTGAAATATCCACTTGCAATGTAACAGCACTATAAACAGCTGCCATTTGAAACGGTATTTTCCACAGAAAAGAAGTAAGAAGCTGCTAACCAGTGTTTCCACTTACTTTCTAAAATACCCTTTTGGTAACATGTCCAAACTTCACTTACTGTCACATTTCATCCCTTGGTGCAGAAGCCCATAAAGCAGCGACCCACAATGGTCACAAAAGGTGGGGCTCCCATACGTGTGGATCTTAAATTTGTGCTTGCTTCTGGGATCCTGAAGGAAAAAACAGAAAGAGATTCTCAAGTCATAAAAAAATACGACTGACACACCTTTAATGTATTACGTCAAATACCAAAAACTTTCCTGCTCTCCAACTCGTGCTACAGAGAAATAAATTGCAGCATGGAGCTTATTCGCAGCCTGTAAAGCGGTGCCTACACCAGTGCAGGTCCATTGCTCTTGGTTCCTGATTTCCCTTTGTTTTGGTGTTGTAAGAAAGACTATGTCAGCTCGGAGAACGCAGGCTCATTCCCGTGATTCATCTACATGAAAACTTCCTTTTACTGACTTTACATATACGTAAAGTATAAACGATGGCATCCAGCCTGTGGCTAAAGCCTCATACCGTGTCTGCTTGTTTAGCGCGTGCCACCATCACCGTTCTGAAACGGTGACACAAAATACAGCAGGAGAGGAGGGAAGTAACTGCCGAAGGGCTGAGCTGAAATACAGTCAAATGCCTCTACAATCAGGAGCTTAAAGACTGAGATCGTCTTCAAATGCGGCAAATTTATAATTTATATTATTGTAAATGAAAGTGAACAAAGTCTAACTTGGCATGTAGTAAATATTTTACGGACACTGCTATTCCCATCTGATTTTTGAACAGAGAAAGGACATATATGGTGAGGACATTTTGAGGCCATCACCAGCTTGGAAACGGTTTCTAATTTAGGACCAGTGAAATGGAATACATCCAAATCACTTAAATGTATGACACATCCAAATACATTTGCTGTTTCTCTAGGGGTAGAGGTCCTCTTTGGAAAACCAAGAACACTCATATAAACGGAAGAAATCCCATCTTCAGCACGCTCACCCCTGTCGGGCTCACTCCACATACCCACAGCCACAGCCCTTCACCTGCACCAGCCTGCTCCCAGCACTCGGAGACGGGAATTGCCAAAATAACGCGTGTGAGTCCCAGAGTTCTGTGCACATCACCTCTATTTTGTGTCATTTATGGCCACTTCCAGCCCCAACTGTACTTTAGTCAAAACTATCGCTGCACAATCTTGATCAGAAGTTGGGAAGAGCAGTGATTCTGCTTCAGTAAAAAACATACGTTGGGGTTTGAAATCCATTCTTGCTAACATTCTTTACAGAAGGACCATGGAAATTATGAAACGCCAGGCCTTTCATGCATTAAAACATCCTTAACAAAAACACGACTGCAAAATGAGGCATCAAAATGTTTTTCTTCTGTTTATATTTTATATTAATATACCTTTATATTAGAAAAGAATTATTAAATGGTCTTAAACAATAAACTAACCTTTCAACTTGCCATTAAAAGCTTTCCAAAAAATCAAACACAAAGCACAGCATTTATACAAAATGGAAAACCTGCTCACTCTCTCTTCAAAAACAAAAGGTTCCTCTAGTTTAAGTGCTTTCTCAAGAAATTAAAGAAATTTTGGAACTTTTAACAGTAATTACCATAAAAACATGACTATGAGGAAGCAAAATCTTGCCTTCAAAATTTAATATTTTGCTGTACTATACTTTGTGAAGGTTTTTTTGTTTTGTTTTGGTAAGCAATCTTTGTGTGAATTTTTTTTTGGTGATGATTCTAAGCTTTATGATGAATCTATAACCACTAGTTTTCACTGCACAGAGAGAAACTATATAGTATCCAGGATAAAGAGCAAAGACTTTACATTAAGAATTCAAATTGAGACTATTTCAATAGTTCTGTTTGTTACACAGCCCGAGATATGAAATGCACACTGCTAACAACCATATTTATTTTGTAAACACAGTTAACCTAAATGGAATGACATTCAATGCTCCAGAGAACATCTGTTTCGTTAGTTATTCAAGATATAGCCAATGGCTCTTGCGGTGCGGGGTCATGGGAACGTCGCTTTACTGAAGGGTTATCTGACGGATCGACTCTGACTATATGCCTCCCAAACCACTTAAAACACATGTTCAAAGCCAATTCTTCCTTAAATTGTTTTGTTTAGAAGACATAAGGGGATCTGTTGCCTTATAAATATATACACTTAACCATTACTTTGGTAAGCACATCTGTTGCCGAGAAGGACAAAACCCACAGCTTCCAAGAATGACATTGAATAAACAGATTTTAAAAGTTGTGTTTAACATCTGACACAAGTGGTATTTATGAGTATAACGTAATGATATAGAGGGGAAAGGACTATGGGAAATTATTATAGTGAATGTCTACTAAATCCATTGAACCTGTGTATTATACTGAAAATTATATAACTACCAAATAATTCCATTCCAATCAATGGACCATACATGGTAATTAAGTTAAGCAGGGGTGTGTGTGTGGCTTAAAAATGTTGTGACATGTGGCGACAACTATACTGCACTCGGTGCAAAGCAGCGCCAGCGCCTGTAGCATGTAACTACAGAACACCAGGGAAAGCGTTCTTACCCCAAACACCGAAATCAAAGCAGGCACGTGAATAAAGAAATCGAGTTGGATCAAACTTTGACGTTGGCCCTGCAGGGCTCAATGTATATAACATGAACCGTCATTTGCTTTCCATAATAAATGTTAGTTCTCTATCATTGTGTGAAAATGCCTACTGTATGATGTTTAAAATGAACAATTCAATATGAGTTAATTTTTTTAAAGAGCAGAAAGTATCTTTTGACTATTTGACTATTATTAGTTAGTATTCTATACGCACACGTGAAGTCACTTATTCCAGGCACAGCATAAAAAAACAGGACAAAGGAAAACAGTACCAAAACTACTCCCGAAACGGAAACTTTGCATGTAAGAAATCTCTTTTAAAATCCTTTTAATAGAACTGAACAGAGGAAACTAAAAAATATTTAAAGCTAACAAATAAGAGAGTGCACTCTTCCATGAGTATTTAATCCTATTTTCTGTTTCAATCCTATGCATTTTTTTATTTTTGGTAAACTGAAGTATACAAAACATTGTTATTTCGCACGCAAGCCTGAGAACACCCAGAGAAAGCCAAGAGTTCTCTATATGCCCACCATAGATTTAAAAACCCGCTTGTCTTATTCCGTATATTAACACAGGCGTCTCACGCACTTAGAACTACCCTTGAATCTATAGTTTCCACTTTAAGTAACTAAGTAATAATTATGACATTGCCAGTACTAATTACTTATATTATTAAGAGCAATTAACTTTGTAGCTTAATACAATTCAACACTTCCCGATGTTAACTATGCATCAAGTGACTTGTATGCACTATTGAGGAAATAGCAGCACGTTTAGTATTTTTCAGCTAGAGCTCAGTAAACTACTGAGTTAGAGGTAAGCTCCTGTAAATTTTCTTCAAATATCCCCTTTCAATCAATGTAAACTTTCGATAATTCCCAAAGCATAGCTGGCAGTCATATTTCATAGTAAACACAGGGAGCCAAGCCAGGATATGACAGATGAACTGCCAAATAATGGCTGCTATTTGCAAGAGAATTGAACTTTGCACTAAACTTGGCATAGATTAATTGTGAAACTCTAAAGGGAAAACCTACTTCTGTTTCCAAAATCCATCAAAATTATGAAAGGGAGAAAGTGGCGATGGGAAAGCAATGGGAAAGCACTTGTTAAGCAGTGATAAATTATATGGTCTATTAAAATTCATGTTATTTTCATGCTAAAAAGTGAATTCTCTGCTATTATTAAGACAATCCCCCATTTTTATAAGTACGACTGAATGCAATATAATATAATTAAATGGGAAAGGAAACTCTGGGCAATCGATATCACAGACATTTAAATATTTGTCTTTGAAAAACCTTTAAATTGTCAGGGATCTATCCAGTGCTCTGCAATTCGACTGCAGCACAACAGACTGGAGCTTCTGTGCCTGTAACGACGGACATGGGTGCAGCATCCCTAGAAAGACGAATTGCAACTGGGCATCTACACCCCACACAGCTCCGAAAAAATCAAATTACTCATGAGTCTCAAAGCTGAGACATGCCTAGAGAGAGGCTGGCAGCCAGAGAATCGCACTGACCTGGAGACGGGAGTTGTACACAGACTTGCGCTATGAGGACATTGAAAGAAAACCGAAAATGGAGCAGAAACCTCTAAATAAACAAATAAATGAGTTTGCAGAAGTGAGTTGCCCAGCCCGACAGCTCTGGCTCTGCTAGCAGGGGTTGGGATTTGCTCCGGAGACGGGCCGGAATCGGCCGCGCTCCAGCAGAGGGAAGCAGAAGAACATGGAGGCATCTCACCGAAGGGCCAGGCTTTTCAGGCTGTGCACCGCCAGTGAGCTCCGCCTTGCCCCCCTGCAGCACTATTGCCACCATCCCTGCCTTTCTTCTTTGTTTAGCACAAATGAACCCATTTCCTTTATTGAACAGCAATGGAAAGCACCCCCCTGCGAGAAATCATTCCATAATTTTTCTGGCTCAAAGACGGGGGTGTGCCATAATTGAAAGCGCACGGTTAACCAGCAGCACATGGCAAACTGTGCTTTAACACATTACAAAACAGCTCATGAGCATTATATTTCTGAACTCTTTCTAAAAGCTCCCTTTTGATTAGAATTTTATTCCCCTCGATAGCAACATTGAACCGACTATAATTTTTCAGGCATCAAATCATCGCTTTGCTTTTAAGCATAAAATATACAAAAACCACCTCATGCATCAGTGGAGATTTTATATACGAAGCAGCATCATATTATTCCTTGTTAAAGTCTTTTCATAGTATGCAACTCGATAGCATCGATAACTGTGTCACCGGAACCACGTATCTGAGACCAAATCCTCTGAACCTGTATCTGATTCGGCACCTTCCAGGTGGCACACGTAGAACTGGTGTGATTTTTGGAAGGAATTTAAATCAAGGCTGCAAACAGATCTGTCAGTGCTGGAGCCTGTACCGGTGATCAAGGTGGGGGGAAAAATGACTGTTTTCAGTCATTAATACCAACACACACACACATTAACAAGCTGTTAGGGAATACATAAGATTAATTTTTCTTTTAAAACTGCCTATGGTTGGTGAAAGGTTTTTTTCCCTATCTGAATTGCTGTTTTTGTGATCATTAGGAAGCAGAAAATGCAAAAGTGCAAGTGTAAAAGTATTTCAGGAGAAAGGGAAGATTACATTTTCCATTACAAAAATAACGGAAAGGAGTTCTGCAGCAGATGACCCGTAAGGTCCTAAGGTTGTATCAGGGCCTACAACAACAAAGAACAATTTTATGTAAATAAATGCAAATGAGCCCAGTTTTCCATTTCCTACCTCCATGGCAGAACCACAGGATTCTTCATCCCCAACCGAACACTTACAAACATATTTATTTACCAGTTTAAAAAGTGTAAAGGAAAAGTAAGCTTAAAGCATCCCAAATTACTTCACTTACACACAAAAAAAAATTATTCCTGAACCTCAAAAGCAAAACTTGTGGTACCAACTGTTTGCATTTCTATCGAAAAGAGAAGGGGAGACAACACATTAAGTATATGCAAAACCATACACAGAGATAGGCCATCACCGTTCCTCTTTCGCAACAGAAAAGCCCTGGAGACCGGCAGGTCTGTTTTCCCCACATTAATACACAACCTTTAAACATTTCCTGCTGCGACAGAAACCCTGAATCCAACATCCTTCTTTGTCCCCCTCCAAATGTCTTTAAAGCAGGGACGGCGAGGAACGCGGCTCCAACAGATCACTGAAACCATTGCAATTTGTACCGCATATATTTTACTTAAAATAGCTTTAACTTCCTCAAGCGAATACCAAGTTAATAAAACATATTTAAGAAGAACCTAGCGTGTTTTTCTCTGCATGGAGCCAAATCCCACATTCATCCCACGCTGTCCTTGGGCAAACTTCCATTTAATTTATCAAAGTCTTCAAACTCCAGCTTTTCTAAACACCTTCCAAACAGCCACTGCAATATCTAAGACCCCCTTCAGATACCACGTCTGTTTGAGCGACTTTCTTCTGTTCGCTATTTATTTTCCTATTGAGATAGCAGAAATCTTGGTGATTCGCACAGCATCTTAAGTGGAGAAAGCAGCTTCGAGCTTGAGGAGCTGCAAGAGCCAAGGGAGCCAGATGCTTCTACTGGAAATAACTTCCAGGGCTTAAAATATGGCTTCTCTCATCAGAGCCCAGAAGCAAGAAACAGCAAAAAGTCATTGTTTAACTGGTCACCAGCTTTGTCCTTTCCTGAGCGAGTGAGGCTGTGTGCACGGGAAAGGGAAAGCAAAGAGAATGTGAGACTCTCAGGAAGGAGTTCTCCATGACTGTACTCACAGGGATTTGTAATTTCCTAATTACTATAAAGACAGTTAAATTTGGAAGGAACTTGGTGTTTACTGGCTATTTTTTCTCCATTCTTTTTTAATGAAGAAACTGCAGTATAATTACAGAAAGTGCATAAATAAAGACCTGTCGGAAACTGATTCATGTCTAGGATGAAACGGAGCAAGATTTTCTTTCAGATACAACTCAACATAATGTTACAGTGTATAAATCATTTCAATAAAGGTTGGATCCAGGGATCTGGATTCCAAAGGAGTACTAGAAAGACAGAGGCACAGCTGTATATGCCTTGCTTAAAGAACTAAATTATTAGTTTTATTATCTGTTAATTTATTAATTTATTTGTTGAACATATACAACTTTCAACACAGAATAAATTTTACAATATAAAGTTTAACATTGATCAGATGGAAGAAGTAATTAAAAGAAATTCCCATTGGATAAAAGGGCATTGCTATTTCTTGACTGGTGCAATATGGGGAACTGTTTACTATCACAAGTCGTAACGTGGTTTCTAGGCTTTCCAGTGGAGCTGAAACGTGGCTAGGTGTAGGGCATCATTAAAGTGACACAGGACTTAACACCGGTAGGTCGTGTTGTCATTGTCATTGCACTGCGCGGCATCAGGCTGCATGACAATTATTTTACGTTAATATATTTGTGTACAATAACTTCTCATCAGTTTTTTAGAATTTCATTATTGGCCAGCTGGCTCATGCTAGAGATGATATGACTTAAATTCCGCCCCCCCCCCCCCCCCCCCCATTATCCTCAGCTGGAGCTCAAACGATCCTCCTTTCATTCACGTAAAGAGCAGGTGAAATGAGATAAGGCTGCAGACACCTCACCTGAGATGCCCTGGGTTCTCTGCAGCAGCAGTGACCCTGAGCGCAGCGGCGTCGGGTCAAACACATCGACATCTGTTGTAGCTTGAACGCTATTCATACAGGACAGCGATGCACATTTATCCCAGAAGTAATCAGAATCAGAGGGAAAAATGGGAATGACTCCAAACACTCTTTCAGAAGCCATCACAGCCGTAAGTCAAGACAATATTTAGCATGTTAAGTCTTAAGAAAGCACCTTTGTGACCCCAAACTTCTTGACTGTTGGCAACAGCAAAAATGAAACCAATCTAAAGTTTTATTTGTAAAGCCAAACCTGTCCTTAGTTAGTTCTGTCTAATGTGGTTTGAATGCAGGTCTTTACAAGCATTAAGTGATAGATTTGAACACATAAAGATGGGCTGATCTGCCAGCAGCAGAGCTATGAAGGCCGCTAATGAATGCAGCTTGCTCACCCACTGTTCTTGCCTCTGAGCTACTTCAGTCTGCGAGGCGCTGAATAATAATAACTGGTGTACATTTCCCACTCCTCCTCACATTGCAGAACTCCGTTTTCCCCTCTGAAATGCTGAATGCTACTGGAAGGACCCACCGATTTATAAACGCACACCTTACACTTTCTCACTAAGCCCTTACCCACTTATTTACATGGCACCTCGTCTCCTTCCCACCTCCCCAGCAGCATCTGTGCACGTCAGTATACTTCCAAGGAAAGACATTCGTACGTCTGGATGTATTGCTACCAAACAGGAGGATGTGATATCCATATACATCAACATATGGTTCAAAATCTAAAGCCAAGCCCACGAACTTCTGTAGAGACTTGTTTGTGGAAGCCGAGTACTGCGGCAGGGTGTTTCCTGAACCGTGGAACGGAAATCCAGAGAGAAGTTTGTCTGTCCCAGGGCACTACACACTCCAGAGCATCTCTCTTTTACCTTTACTTCAAGTGAAGTTCTGACACATACAGCTTTTTTTTGCCTTTTTGGTTTTTTTTGGACAAACTTCACTGGAATCTTGCATTGATGTTTCAACAGCAGAGTTTTTAAAAACTGCACATTTGATCTTCCTGAAAGAAGAGAGGACTCTGCCTTCCTGAAGAAAGGGAACTAAGAGGAACTGTTCAGGAAAATCAGACTGCTCAGGGAGCAATTACAATCACCTACGGCTTTTTAGAGATGATAGGCATGTGTCATTTTAAAAGGTTTCTCCTCTAAATACTTTGTCCTTACTTTTAATGCTGAAGAGTTTTAAGAGGGCTGTTTTGATCATCAGGGAGGGGATTCACACCATTAACTTCAGGAATCTTTACAGGAAAAGATGCCCCTCTCGTGCTCTCGGTTGCCCTTTGGAAGAGCTTTCTGTATTCTCTACAGAGTTTACAAGGCATTGAATTTAAATGCTAACTTCTGTATGGCCCTGTCATCACAGACCCCCAAATCACAAATGCCAAACTCACTAAACACACAAAATACTGCTATCCAGGACTCGATCTGTGGAATATCCCTGCAGAAAGGATGGCAGGATGAAGCTCATCAGCGGTGGGAAGGCACATATCGCAGTAAAATCACGGTTGCAAAGGAGCCTTGCAGCCATGACAAATGCCACAGGGCAAGAACTTTATATTGGTCATCACTTTATCCGGTTCCTTATGCCACAGCTCAACAGCTCATTGAAATGCAAGGCCAACAGTATACTTGCACTTCTGTCATTTGTAAAGACAGACATTATATTCCTTTTTCTAAACCCTACATTTTAAAAGAATCACAAACATGCTAATAAATACATTTTCATCTTTTTCTGTCCATTACAAAATTATGCATCTGTTTATTATGCTATAATAGCAAAAATGTGCGGATCATGCACAAAATCAGAAACAGTGATTTTTGAAAAGTCTGAGAAGTTTTTGGCTCAAAATCAGCCAGAATTTCATGACTCAGCAGCTTCCTCATACAAGAACTTGTGGGGTGTCCTATTGCTCCTCATTTCACAAATTTTGTTAGACAGACACAAATTTGAAACACTGGAGCAAATTGTCTTCAAAGTTACTCACTGAATAATTCATTTTTGCCTGATATTTTATACATTGGTTAATCACAAAAAAAAAAAAGAAAAGGCAGGAAGAAGGGTAAAATATGCATAATTTAAAAATACTGTCTCGTTTTTGCTCTTCATCTCAGCCCTGTCTTTTCAGAAGTATGGATGTTTGTACCTACGAACTAGGCAGACATTTCACAGCACAGGCAGAATTTTGTTCTCCAGAGACAAAAATCCCATGGAATGATTGTACATACAAATTCCATTAACGATTGACGGATTTGATGCAAATATGTTTATCTCAAAATCTACACCTCAATGTGAAAAATGCTGCTTTCAAGAAGCCATAGCCAGAATCACATCATGGTAGATACTTAGGCACAGAAGACCTTGAATGGTCTTTTACATTGTGTAACCACTGAAACACTATTTATTTATGCCTCGAACAGATGTTTTTCCATATGTCTAAATAACCCTTCTTCAGAAAAGTAATTCAAGCACATTACATTTTGCAGACCAAGGAATATAGAGACATTAGACTCGTTAGTATTTATAGAGCGTTTGGTATCTTTTCTACAGCGAAGTCAGTATCTTCTCTTTTGAAAAAGTCCCTCATCCTACTCCTCCGAGTAACGTAAAAACCCCTATAAATAGGCAGCTAAGACTGGATGTACAAGATGCTCTGACAATAGCTGTTGTACTCAAATCCTGACCTTACAACGGCAGAGAGCACAGCCAAGCTGCCTGATCCGTAGCATTTTTCCAGAGCAGTGTAGCAGTTGCTACTTATCGACTGATTGAAAATTCAGAAAACAATACTGAAACTCAAAGAAAAAGTTAACAGCGGACAATAAATCCTTGAAAGAGTGCCAGGCTTTTAGCACAGCCTCTTGATTCTCTGACATTTGGCAGCACTATTTGTGATTTAAAACAAAAACTTGATGCTACTATTTGGGGAGAAAAGTGCTTCGTTGTGACGACAGTTGAGAGCACGCTTAGGTTAAAACTAGGAACTGACACAAATCTGCTGCCCCTTGGGCAGAATTTGACCCTTTTAAGGTTCCTAATCAAAAATCTGAACACAATAAGGACTGTTGTAATCACATTAGAAGAAGGGTGAGCTCCAGCGCTTGAAGGCCTGAAAGGAGGATTTCCTCACGGCTGCCATCTCCGCTTTCCTCCCAAGGCTGAATGAGTCTCAACTGCTTTGCAGCACCAGGAAAAGTCACTTAGTAATGAATAATAATATCACCTATAAATATTTAATATCTGGCAATTAACTCTGCGCTGTTCAAAGCAAAAAAAAAATAAAATTATGGAAATACAGAAAGGCCTCACCAAACCATTTAGTAACATTGCAACATCATCTCCTAGCAAGGTATTTCAAGTATGCCCATCCTGAGATCATTCCATGGACACAAGTTACAGTAATAAGCGTTTTTCCTTCTCCTTCTTTAATGAGAGTGTTTTTCTCAGGGCTGTTGACGGCAAAGGAGCTCCCCAGATTACACTGAAGGCTTTTCATTTGGAAGGAAGCCTGCACAGAAGCGTTTTGCTGGCAGAGCACTTCCAACGAAGGGAAGACGAGTTCAGACTCCTGCTTTTCATTTCTCAGAAATCGCTTGTGGGTAAGAACTTCCCTTAGCAAAGCCTCTGACTGTGAAGATTCCGTAGCTGTAGAGATCACTGCAGTATATTCCTACACTGGGCACTGTGAACCTCTATAAATATTCTGTCCTCCGTGTAACTGCTAACGTAAACTAACAAACCAAGGCCAAACTTTCAAACAAGCCCATGACACCGACTGTCGCAGCTTCACCAGCTCTTGAGTTTACAGGTCAAGAAGGACTTTCTGCATGCATTTCTCTCTCCTCCTTCTCTCTGGCATGGCATCTCCCAGCCAGTGCAAATTAAGGGTGCCCTAAATGTTGCTATGCATGGCATCCATCAACTTGAAAGTTTGTCCTCGTGAGTACTACTAGTTCCATTTTATACAGAAAATGTGCATCCAAGAGCAACAGACAAAAAAGTAAAGAGTGAACAATAAATAAATAGTTTGTTTTCATTCTCTTAACAAAGAGAAAAAAATGTGCCACTTTGACTCTATCCTGGTTTTACAGAATTCAAAAACACGTATTGGGAGGCCCTGCAATGATTACAACTGTAATTAATTTGCCAACATGAGACAAGTCATGCTGGACACTTGTCTGCTCGTTGCATCGTGTACCACTTAGACACGGTCTTTAGCTCAGAGCTCTACAGACTGAAATGACTATGGAGGAAATAAAAAAATTGGAAAGATCTTAACTTGTATTCATAAACGGTATTACAGTGCAGTGGTTAGTCAGGGATTACAAAGCAGGCATCTATGAAAATTGCTGTTGATATGTGACAGCAGAATAAGTGCATTTTTCCTCATCTGCAAGTAATATAATGTTTGAAAAGAAGAAGAGAAGAAAATGGTCTTACCCTATAATCCCAGTATATAGATTAACATCGGCTTTTTCTAGCGCTGCTAGCTAAGCCTTTCTAAGGCTGCATCAAAAACAATTATTAACATTAATCCCAGGTACAAATGGAATCGCACAATATTAATCCTGCTGAAAGAAAAATCTGATACGATAAACATGTAGAAGACTGACATGAGGAGCGAAGGAAGGAAAAAAAATAATCCTTGAAAACCAGTTTTGCTAGGACTGTTCAAGTGATGGGCCTGTAGAAACACAAGAAAATGAATGTTGTCTGTAAGATGCAAATCTTTCCTTCTACAGTGGCCATCTTGGCAACAATTAAGACATTCATAGCTTATCAAGAAGAAGCTGGAGGAAATTCAAGGTGTTTTCAGTCGAAGATAAAAGAAAACATAAAAAACCCCATAAAAACTGGGGAGAAACTTCCTTCCATAATAGACTACCCAAGTGCAAAACATGGAAAAACTTAAATGCAAAATAAATATTTATAAATTGGCAGCCAGAAATTACATTATGTCTCCAAGAGTCCTTAAGAAAATTCACTTCAGCACAGAAAATCTCTCCTCAACATTAAATGAAACAAAACCAAGGAGACAATAATAGATGTCCTCCAGATGAACTTTTACATTTAAAAGAAAACAATTGGTTTCAGATCATACTTTTATAATGTGCATAATCTAAGTTATTAGATGGCAATATATAGCATGAAGCTGCTTAATCTGTTACAGTTCCCAGTGAGAATTTCATACTCGGGGAAAAAAATATGTTTCATACATTGCTCTTCATTGGGCCTTTGACTTTTGATAAAAAGAAATCAATTGATGAATTTCAGATTTACAGGAAATGCTTTATCTGTTCAAAAAAATAAAGATGTACTGCATTAACTAGACACAGTATTTTTCTGCATGTTATTCAACACACTGTACGTGGATTCTATGCTTTGCAAAATGCCCTGTAGGCTGATCCAAGACTAACATTAAGTACCATTGATAAAAGAGGCGTGCAGTGAATCTTCATGAAGTGGAGGGGACAGAATGTACCAAGACTAGGACAAAGCCTCGGGTGGCTGCTGCAATCCTAATCAGATCTATGGCATGTCCATCAAACTCACGGAGGAGCTGTGCAAATAAAAAAACAATTCTTGGTACAAAAATAAAGTATCTTTTTTCAGATATATTCAACATCTGACCCTCTTTCACAGATTCTCGACACTGATGTGCAGTCAAGATCATGCCTGAATGCTAATTCCACTTAGATTTTAGTTAGAACACTTTACATTAACCTTTTATGAGATTTATGGGCAGCTCGAATGCCTACTAACAGTCAGTCGCAATGGATAATGACAAAGCACTTGTTTGCTACAGCAAACTCAGCCTTTGCAGGTGCTTTTGTAATTTGACATATTTTTCAAGCCAATACAGGTAGCTGTCTTTGCATCTACATCCTTCAGATAATTCCAGAGAAACAAATTGTGTGGGATATAAGCTATAGAAGGGCAAACCTCAGCTCAAGCGTCAGACACAAACCAGGACATTACATAAAGAGCTGTTCTGCCCCATGAACGACACCGGAGTCCAGCCGCACTGCAGTGCCGCCGCTGCTGAGAGTGAACCGTTTCACCGTCTTCTGCAAATCAGTCGGTGAGAACTGAAAGGCTACTCTTCGGAGATCTCCCAATTCAAAAAGTTATCCGACAATTTGTAACGTCCTTTCACGACAAGAAAACTGTAAGACAAGTCGCAAAGGAGATGAGGTCCATAAAACAAAACGTTCTTTCTAATTTATCTGATACTAGAAGTACCAGCAACAACCACTACTGCGCATGTCATCGTTTCTGCTGTCGCCGAGAGCAGCCATCAATTCTACCTGCTGCGTGTGCGTGGGGTCAAGGTAAGAGTCTGACCCACTTCAATGTGGACTTATTCTGAGATGCAATCAAAGCATAATCAAATTCCCAAACTTGGGAGACTTTTTCTGCACCTATGCCATTTACTTTATTGCCTTAAGACTCCCTCCAGTCAACGCGCAGCTTTGCAACAGGCTTCAACATAACTAACGTGCCCCTATGAGCAAGGCGAAAAATGTCCAAACCACAAAAAAAACCCCAGAGCTGATCATGACTGACTGAATCTGGCACAGAAATCTATAAAAACACATTACTTAAGAAAAAATGAATTAAACACCATAAATAATATTAGTTCAAGTTGAAACAAAAATGTAGATTCAAAATAAACGTTAGGCAGAAAAAGTCAAATTAGACTTGCAGTAAAATATAACACGTGTTTACAAGATAAAACACCATAATAATAATGTGTTAAATATTTACAAAATCATATTATCTTCCCTAAAGTAAACATACTTTTTAAAGTGATTGAAACAAATGTGTGTCTATTAACCACTGCTACTGTTAGTCCCGAATTCACCCGATTGCTTTAAATTCATTTATTACTTTATATCCTTGCCCACAGTTTCTGCCATTACCTATGTGCCCGGCTCGTCAATCACAGTATTAAAGACTGGCACCTCTCTACTTACATTCATCACTTTTCCACTTTACTTCAGCACTTAGCATCATTAATTTATCAAGTCTCATTCCATTCAACTCCCACGGCTACTTTAAGCATGACAGAGCAAGGTCTTGTTTTATTATTTTTATTTTTTACATATTTCACGTCAGGCACAACAAATGAGGCTACTCTGCAACAGCAATACAACATTAAAAGAAAAGCTTTTATCACAGCTTAATAAAAGTTTAAGTACATGAAGTATAAACACAGCTCTACGCTGCATTTATAGAGCATTTTTATTTATAATGTAGCGGCACCTGAAAGAACCAGACCATTTTCCATATACAGAGGGAGGAACGTTCTTATCCCTGTATTATATGATCTATCTATTTGTAAAGCTATATTAATGCATTTAGAGATGTTTTATTATCACAGTAATAATGTTTTTATCAAAAAGTTCTTTGAAATAGTGTCAATTTTGAGCCCGTCAGCCAGCTGCGACTCCAAAACACATTGTCCTACAGAAACCAGCACAATTCAGTTAAGTCATTAGCCAACGCCAGACGCAGTGGAAGCCTTTCTCACAGAGTCATCTGGGCAGTTTCAAAGGTCACCACAAACCTGGTTTTTGACGTGCCACGTCACATCCTCTCAGCAGAAGTTATACTGGCATAGCCAGGGGGGTTTCTGAAGATTTTTCAAGCAACTGCTGTTCTAGAACCCCAAAAATAAATTTTAAAAAATGCAAAATAAAGGTGTCCCACCTTCTTTTTTTAATCAACAACAAAACAATTTTATTTGGAAAGCACTGAGCTATTATCCAGAGATTTTACGCTATGCAACTGGCAGTCCCGTCTATCAGCAAACTCATAAATACTTACAACTAAGAGCAAGAGAAGAGAAAGAATCACAACAGGTTTGATCAAATACGACATTTATCTGTGCAACTAAGACTGCTGAGCCACTTATTTCACAGACTGAATGCAGGTACCATTAGTGAGATTTCCTCTCCTCTCATTATTACTTTTTGTATTATACTACATTTTATATAACAAAGAAAATAACTGAAGCCTCACCCACCAAATCACTGCAAGAAGAGCAATTCTCAAATGCTCCCAAAGCACGACTCGAGCCGTGTGCATGATGGAGAGGTAGGAACTGAAAGTCCAGCAGCTGTGCACTTGTGTTTTCATAGTCCCTGCGACACGGCTACGTCGCTGCGCTCCTCCTCCTGGCCTGTGCTTCACATCTATCACATCCATCTGCGCTCATGATCTACGGGTGGTGACAGAGGCTAATAAGGTATAGATTTAAAACCATATGAGTGACTTTATCCAATCATTATCCTATCGTTTTTCCTTCCACTACCAGCTACCCTGTCAATATATATACCACTTATGTACGACTTCTGCTCTAGATGCAGTTCAACCGTCTTATTGACCTGAACATTTACACTTTCTTTTTAGTCTGCCAGTAATAGTAGGTTTCAGACCCAACACTCACTATCAGTCCAGATACGTTCTGTATGTCCTAAAATATGTAACACTGCAGGACTTTGGTTTTTTTAAACGATGTCAGGACCCAACATAACATATTTGATGGCCTAAATTGGGAAGAGTTTAGAAAGCAGGCCACCTACGGAGCCAGTAACGCATGCAAAGCATTGATTTCACAGTACGGAGAATAAGCAATCCACTTTCTGTAAAATTATTATCCCCCAAAAGCATAAAGCCAAATACATAAAATAAAGTCAATATACTGTGTGCTTAATGAGACGTATACTTGTGCTCTACCTACAGCCTTCAGGACATGGAGTGCTGAAAAAGCTTCTTTCCCAAAAATAAACAGTAGGTAGAAATGACATGTCCTCAGGTCCCCTTTGGATTAAAAACCATCTGAGCTGTGCTCAGGATAAAGTTGCAGCCTCCACCCCTGTGGATGACAGGAGGAGCCCCCCCTCTACGCCGAACTGCCCCCGCCCAGAGCCCCCGTGAAGGAGACACCAGCTTCGCCCTGGGGTCTCCACCAGCCTCCTCATCCCACGTGCAGGGTGGCTTTGTACGGCGAGTAGAGAAACCTGAACCAGGGCAGGGAAGACTGCTTTATGCCTAACTATTTGCTTTTCTTTGAGATTCACTCAAGACTTTCCCTGAAAAAACCCTACATATAATTAATTTAACGCAATTAAATAATAGTTTATTTTCAGCCTGCCTCAAAACTGCACTAAGTAACTGCGATAAAAACAACAGGATAACATTCTCCTGCTTGTCTAATCAAAGACACTGTGGGTGAAGTAGGTACTTTTTAAATCAAAGCTTTAAATCAAAGCTGTTAAATAAAGAAATGTCAAACACACAGACTGAAATAATGCCTGAAATACAAATACCGAATGTTTCTTAACTAAGATTATGTGTTTAAAAACATCCCCTCTCCAGAGAATAATGTATACAATTATAACTGTCTTTACATAAACTGCAGGTTGAAAAATGAAGAGTGACAAAAGCCATGGATGAAAAACACTACACAAAACTATTAATTATTCCAGTGTTATGAAAAAGAAACATTTCCTGTTAATCTTTACCCTAAAGCTTTGTATAATGCTTCTTGATTAAACATGTATTTGTGTTCAAATATTACCGGTTCAGTTATCATGCCCACAGCACCATGAAATGAACAGTTTAGAATAAGTAGTCAATCCAATAAAACGGCAATTTATTTTTGTAACTGCAGGTTAAAATGGCAGTATGTATCTAAAAATGTAACTTTTCGGTTCGAAGAGGGGCATATCCGTATGGAGTCACCGAATGGGTTAGAACTGAGAGAGAAAAAAATATGACAAAGGAATAAAGAAGGGAAATGAGACAGTAAAATTAAAGCACGAAAACTGGAGATGTCACGCTAATGGCACGCTGGGAAGAGCGGTGTGGGAAGAGCAGTTTCCTGAGCTCCTCCTGCCCTGCCACAGAGTACGCGTGTCCCGCTTCGCATCCAGCGAACGCGCTGGGCTTGGCTCGGGCACTTGTGTGCGAAGACCAACGTTGTATTAGGCAATTACCATTTTTAGTGCATTCCGAGCCCGCAGCAGAGTCCAGCACGTCCTCGGCCTGCAGGTGAACGTTTCGTGGATCCTGTGTCACTCCAGGCTGGAGGCATCTCCCACGCGCCCATGGGAGAAACTCTGTTTCCCTGCTGTCCCCAGCACAGCCGCCCGAGCCACAGGCACTGCTGGGTGGGCGGCGGGAAGACCCATCTCAAAATCATTTCCACTGGCTTTTTAACGATTGGAAACAACCTTAACGGTACGAAGGGTGAGATGCCTGTTGTACCTCTGAGAAGGCTGAATCAGACTGGAACAGTCATTAGCCCAAGCACACAGATCAAGTTAAAAACACCACCGCAAAACCCCTATCTCTAAAAACGATGCTCTAACCAGGGGAAAAAGAAACTTTTCTGGGAATAAATGGGTGCTACATGAATATGAAATCGGTATGCTGACAATGAGATATTCCCATTGTTGGGGCCTTACGAATCCTGAAGTACAGACATCTGCTTCCAGATCTCTGGGGTTTTGAATTATTTTTAAACACTGAACAAAGAACACTTAGTACCACATACTTCCAGTTTCACAGCTGGGTTATTTTAAGTAGGAAAAAAACTCATTGGAATATAACTTTCTTATTTTGAAATATTTTAGCTTGAAGTTATTAATCTGTCCCTTGCGAATTCAGAACATCTTAGAACACTCACTTTAAATATTCAATATCTTTCAAAGATACAATCTTCTCACATGGCCTTAAAATAAATGCCTGAAATATCGCACTCTAATAACCCAAACGGAGCCTTTACTAAGGAAGGGATTTGGTTTCTTCTTGATTAGAAAATCTCCAATTCCCTCTCCTCTAGAAGGAAAAACCCCATCCTCGTAAACATTTCCTGAGGATGAGAAGCAAATACCGTTTATTTTCACAGTGCTTTGTGAAGGCAAAGAGAGCTCCAGACACACACGGGGGGCCTAGAATGAATTTGAGGTCAGGAAAACGGGAATTCTGTCCTGTTCGCTGTATGATCCAGGCAGGACTCATTTTCTCTGTGTCCAATTACCAATTTGTAAAACACCTGTGTTGAGGTCCTTATCGAGCAGGGACAGGGAGAGGACGGATGATTGTGGAGTGCCTTGAAGGCTTCTGAGAGATGCTGAAGGAATATCAAGTGTCACCTCACTCCTGGCCGTGCCGCGGCAGCTCCGAGCAGGCACAGGCTGAGGAGCACCAGGAATTCCTCAGCACAAACCCAGACCGAATTTCTGACTTGGGGGGAAACAGTCAGGAGAAAGCAGCCGTCAGATGAATTAGTTGGTGTAACGTGGTTTAAATGACAAAGACTGAGCTGCAGGATGGACTAAGTGTCCTGACAAGCCATATGCGGTTTCCTTACAAAATCGGGTAAAAATTGGAAAATAAAGAGGTAGCAGTAAGAAGCAAGCAACAAGCTCAACAAAATCTGTGCTAATATTAAAAGCCTGCTTTTGCGTTTGCTACTGCTTCATTACTGACTTGATGATTGTTTCTAGGCTCTTAATGAATTCAAACTCAATTTACTCACAGTAACATCTAGCTTTAGCAAATTTTCATCTTACGTATTGACAATGAAATTTAATTTTCCTCTTTATTGCAGGATGATGAATTTTGTAGTTAAAACTCAAACTTCAATTCAAAGTGCTTAACAGTTACTCCCATCAGCCTTCACTCAATCACACAAAGCAACAGCAAAAAAAATACTGTTTGTCTTCTCTGTTGTTCCGTATCACAAACAAATAAACATTTTTCTTGTCTGCAGAATAATGACATTCCCTTTAAAATATCACTAAATATGTTTTAAAGAAATTTGTGGAATACAACTGTACAGTCACAGCACCTCAGGATGTAACCACAGAGGATATTCTGGCTGCAGCAGGATTGTGCAAGGTCAGGGCAGTGAAATACCCCCCGGGAAACCCAGGCCAGTAACGACGCAGAGTTCACCAGGTGCTTTAGCTGCAACCGTGCTGTTGAAGAACTGTTTGGTTAAGACAGACAGTGTTTTAAGTCTGCTCCACAGTTACTTTCAACAAATTAATCTGAAGAATAAAAACCAGTTGTATATTTCACTGTCTTTTCCATTTTTGTAACTCACTCTCCTGCACGAACAACGAACATTATAATTAGCGGAATGCCAAAAAACTCATTCTCATTGACGAGACCTGTAGCGCACTGCTGTGTTCACCCCTCCCCACTCCACAAAGGAGGGCTGCAAAGGAACTCTGAAGGCCATTGAAAAATCTAAAAGATTCTCCAGACAAAATGATGTTATCTGAAGGAAAGGTGGTCAATTGCTAAAAACTTCTGCCAGCTAGTTAATGAAGATACTTTGGCAGCATCTTCTGCAGAGACTACTTCCAGCAAGAAATAAAACTCCATCTGCACGCATAGACATGGGAAAAATAGTGGCTTTGGACTAAAGATGAGCTCCTGATCAGGCGCCTAATAGAAGAGTTAAGGCTCGAGAGAGTAATAAAAGGTTAAATTATTGTGTTAAAAGCATAATTAATTCATTAAAGATAGCACAAAACCACTGAAGTGAACTTAAAGAAAATACCGCTGTCAATGTCCAGCCAAGTATAAATCCCTTTAAGAATAGTAGCAGAATCAAAAATAATAGTTTACTTTATCATAGCAAAACTAATTGAAGATCTTTCGTGTCTCCTCATTTTATGCACAAAGTATGGAACATTTGTCAAGTCAGGATACATGAAGCATTCTGTCTGTTGATTTGTTAGCTAAGTAAAATATTCTATCTCTACTAAGAGCACCCTTGCTCTTTGTTTGTAGACAACTGGTCCTTTCACACCCAGTACAAGAGACCCCCACGTCCCTGAAGAGCTCTGAAGACAATCTTCTGAGCATCGGAACAGAACAATGACGATGCCATCATCATTGCCATAGTGCAAACCATGCCAAAACGCCAGCTCCAACAGTGACACCCAAGGGACGGGAAAAGGGTGGGAGCGGAAGCTCTGGGGGAGCCCCATGGAAAGGGGGGAAGGGGATGCGCAGGTACGGAACACGAGAATGAACGCTAGTTAGGAAAACAAAAACAAACAAACAAACAAAAAGCAAACAAAAAAACCCCACCCAAAAAGCAAAGACCTCAAAGGAGAGAAGCTGAGGTAGAATGCAAATTGAAGAAGTGTGTCAAAGACTGCTTAGTAGTGAAAGACAACAAATCCTAAAGCACCAACCTCGTTAGAAACTTTCATTAGATTTTCAGAGAAATGAACATGCAGAAAGTACCTTTGAACTAGGCACGAGGAAGTTGGTAAATTGAGGATGTAATGAAGCCGGAAGCAAAGGAGAAAAAGGAGCGGTGAAGACGGGCAGGGCCAAGCTGAAAGCAGACATGATCTCGGGGGGGCACACACGAATACAAAAATGAAATGCAACCTAAAGCAGGTTGTTATCAGCAGCAGCTGCACAGGCGGTGGAACGTGGTTGTATTCCTGCTTGCACTTGATGGAACTTCCATGGGGTTTACTGTTTAAGTTCCTGTTCTAAGTGGAAAGACACATTTTTGTATCATTTCAGTTATGCAGATTGGTATTTTTTCAAACTTTTTTCAAGCAGACAGTAAGCATTGTCTCAAGAGATGATAATTTATCTTGAAGGGACTGTACAGACTAATAACATGCTTTGAAGAGTATTAAGGAGGTCAATCTGTCCAATTCATTTTAATTGAACTAGACACAGACGGTATATGATTTAGTTTAATTAGGCTGTAGATAAAGAACATCTCAACATAAGGCATGCCAGTCAAGGATAAATCATTCAATAGCAGTGTATACTTGAAAATACACACGGCTGAAAAACTCGCTGCATAACTGAGGATGTTGCTGCGATATCCCTTTCCATCAAAGGACCAAAAGATCAGTCCCATTAGAGAGAATAAGGAAAAACTTCACAAGGCGATATGTAAATGTCTGGTAAACTGAGAAAAGAGAGCATTTTGAGAAAAAATGTACTTCGTATAAAAGTAATGCCGGTTCTTTCGTTATAGAGACATAATAAAATAAGGCATAGTACTCTACCACAAACTATAGTTAAGATTAAATAGATTACTCCATCCATCCATTAAGGAGATCTAATTATGAAACATCATTAGCAAGGTCTTAATGCAATCTTTTTCTTTGTTTTTTGATTACTGCCTATTAGTTTCCTCCCTTTATTGACAGACTTCACTTTTAAGTTGTTATCCTTTAAGCTAGAATAGCATTAACAGACTTTTTAAAACTGACTATACTTGGATAATTTTGCACAAGGTCAGGGATATTGGAGAAATCCAGTTAAAACATTTTTCCTCATCTATTTTTTTGCATTATTATTCCAGCAAGTTCTTGGAACCAACATTTTCCTGCCACTGGCCTTATTTACACTTCCACCTCTTTTTAATCACAGTGAAGAAAATGTATATAAAAGCTGCAAAGCTTAAAAAAAAAGATAGGGGTGACTGTGTAACACCATATTTTAGGCAAAACACGTGGTGCCTAAAGGCGCGTTTACTGCAATAAACTTTGCAGCAAGTGCCCAGCTCATCCCTGCGCAGGTAGTCCTCGACAGAGATCACACGGTCGCACAGACATAGAGCATCATTTCATATTCCATTTTCTCCTAATTGAACTATAAATTTTTTATCCGGTTTTATAGGCATCATTCAACATCGTTACTACAGCAGCGGAGTGTGATCATTCCACCGCCACCAAAGCCAAAGGTTTTGTGAGTTCGTACAAGGTGCTGAACACTTCTACATCATCAGCATTTTCCGAAGCGCCCTGAAAGGAATAGATGTAACATAGTATATATTGTGTATTTTTAGGTTTCATTATAGTCGCGATCTTACATACTCTTTATTTTTCTGTTAAAGAAACAGTTTAAATACCAAGCGTGTAAATCAAGCACAGTTCATTAAGCACTGAAAAGACTCCCACTGACTTAGATGCAAATTCTGTACTAATGTTAGAATTGCCTAGAAACCCACTGCTTCTGAGGCCTTCTCCTGAATTTGTCTTTACCATCAAGATTTCCAAAGCAGTATTTTGCATTCAGTACATTTTACAAAATTCGGCTGCTAGCACTTTTAGTTCAGAGCACCTCTCTTTTATAGAGTTTTCCCTTGAAAAACAAGCCTGTGGAGACACTGGGGGTTGCCCAACCCAGATGCAGGAGCCTGCACTTGGCCTTGTTGAACGTCATGAGGTTCACACAAACCCACTTCTCGAGCTTGCCCAGGTCCCTCTGGATGGAATCCAGTCCCTCGGGCGTGTCAACCGCTCCACTCAGCCTGGTGTTGTCTGTGAACTTGCCGAGGGTGCCCTTGATCCCACGGTCTGCATCACTGATGAAGATATTGAACAGTATTGGTCCCACTACGGTCCCCGGTGGGACACCACTCTTCATCAGTCTCCATCCGGACATTGAGCCATTGACCGCTACCCTCTGGATACGACCATCCAACCAATTCCTCACCCATTTTCAAAAGAACCAAGTGCCTAATTGCAGCTCCGTTGACTCTGCTGGCGGACACAAACACTAACGAGCATGTAAAATGAACAATATCTGCGTGTATGGCAGATGTGCGTGCACGGATGAGGAATTTCATATCCTCTTTAGACTAGGGCAAATTTTGCCAAAGGGCTTTAACTAAAAAACAATAATAATCTCATGTTGAAGGTATCTTCATGTGTGACATCCTCAGATGACAAAAAATCTTCTACTTATTAAGGAGGAACCTCATTTTTAAATAAGACCCTTTGGAACCACAACTTCAGGACATGTTTAATTTTGGAAGGCTGTATTGATTAAGATGCATTGGTCTTTTATTGCAGTGACTAATAACCCAAATTCTTGGAGCAAATCCCAACAGTATTGGCAAAACAAGCAGTAATGAACCTGAGTGAATGGACTACTGTGACAGGAGCAGATAGATTAAAAAAATAAAATGCAGAGCAATGACAGCTAATGTGAAAAAAATTACAATGGTACTTTTTTCCTCATTCATTTTAGAACTACTTGAAAATAAACTTTTATTCTAGTAGCCATTTCTGGACTATTATGTCTCAAAAGTGACTTAATTTGGACATACGGCGTATCTCCTCAATAGGGTGCCTGGAGCAGCTCAGGTATCGGTTCTGGCGCAGAAGCAGTCTCCTCATTTGACCCCAGGGCTTTATTGTTGCCAAATACAAAGCACTAGGAAACACTTTGATTTGATTTGAGCTTGTAAGATCAGTAACCAGCTGTACCTTCTCACATAAGAGCAAAGGATTAATCTGCAATGGTAGAATAGAACATTTTCTACCCCTCTCATTCCATAATGCGCTTCCAGCAAATAAAAAAAAGGGGCTGTGTATTTCTACTTCTCTTAGTTTTACCTCTGTGTGGCACGTTTCTAAATTAAGCATGTTAAATATAAAGCCATTTGCGTTTGAAGTCTTTCATATTATTTATCGCAAATCCCCTTTATGCAGGAATATTGAACAAAGTCTGTTGATTGCACAGTTCTTTTTATTTTCATGAATGGTCCAATCATGCTCTTGGCACATGAAGATACAAGTGACAGATGTTAAACAAAACTCTGAGGGATTATATGTTTCTGCTAAAAGTTACGGGACTGCTTTCATTTCTACTGCGTTTTTTTTTTCACTGTCCTCCTATCTTTTTTGCTTCTGCTTCTCCAAAAGCATTTTCCTGCCTCTTGCCCCCTTTGGATGCCAGCGCTGCTTGGGAGCCATGGGCACATCAGCCGAGGACGGCAGCAGCACGCAGCAGAGCAGCTTCAGCTCCCTTATTCCAGCTCCCAATTTAAAGCAGAGCACTGACTTCATTAAACTCAAGACCGAGAACTGAATTTCACTCGGTAGAAACGAGGTCAACATGACAAAACGAATAGGCTTGGAGAACAATCACATAAATTAAAGTCTCTGGTTATTAAAATGCTTATTTGTTTTAATTCAGTGAAGTAAAAAGCTTTTTACTATGTTAAAAAAGGAATGCCATTAATGTGCGCTGAGGAGTGGGATTTTAGGCTTCAGATTTAACAACACAACACGACTCGTTTCCCTGTAAGTAGGTCAATCTGTAGGTACTAACAGAGACCTTGAAAAATAAAAGTGGATTTTGACTAAGGAAGGATTTCATAAAGCTATTTATAAGAAGAGATAGCCAGGTCCTCTTCTTGTTGCATGCTAGGATTGCAGGGCTCAAATTACTTTTAATTAGATGCAAAGAATCTTCTTGGGAAGAAAACAATAATTTGGGATAATCCCAGATTTCAAGTGATTCTGTGAAAAAAAAATATTCTAGAAAACTGTTCTAGAAAAAAAAAAAATAGTCCGTGACAATGAAACCAGGCTATTTGCAGACCAAAAGATCTATCATTTCCCATCTTACAATCACTTTTATAAAAAGATTCAGAAAATGCTTTTTTAAGAGGAGTTACAGAAAGATCACTTTGTCTTTTATAAACTCTTCTTGATGTCCACAAAGTTAATCATTTGCTATTATTCTACTAGTCCTCCAGTGCCCATAGGGTCTAATCTAAATAGCTACCATAATAACCAGGTTTCAAGTTTGGGGCTTTTCCCCCCCCTCTTTTCTTAATTTTGAAAAAAAAAGAAACAAAAGCAGTGAAAGCTATGCATACACTTTTTATAACTATTTTTATAGAGACTTTTATCTCCTTTCTGGTCCATTCTTTGCTGGTCTGATGCTCCTGTTGCCATAGAAACAGACCCGAAGGTAGCTTTGTTACAGATTACAACGGTTTTCCCAACACAGAGAAATTTCTTTCAAGCCTTAGTTCAGCAGGTAGCCTTCTCATGGGGACAAAAAGAAAGAAGAATAAATCAGTCTCTGACTCTTGTATCTATTAAGTTCTCATTACCGGAATTTATTATACGCTTTTGCTTTTAGTTTTATGAGCTCAGCCTATGATCACTGGTACTTTAAGGATTAAGTTTCATTAATTACACGGGTCACGCTACAGTTTATTTATTTGCAAGGGAATAGCCAAAATCAAATTACGAAAGAAATCGCAACTGGCATAACGTTACTTCAACAGAAGCATCAGGATTTTGTTTTTCAGTGCAGGTAATATACACTTGGTTTAAAATCTGTTTGTACCGAGTTTCATTATGTTGTTATAAAAATCTGACCAATTATAAAAAAAGAATATATTCTGTGACAATTATATTGTCTAATACACGTTCCCTGATATCACCGGCTATTTCAAGACAAATCCAATCTTTTCCAAAGGCTGAAGAAAAATCTGTGAACTATTCGCATCTCTTAAGAGTATCACCCCAATAATGGGCAGCAAAAATAAAAATAATTAAAAGAATGCCCAAGAATGAAACCAAGCTGTCCTTGTTCGTTCAAACCTACCCAAATGCTTTGTCAGGACCCGTTTGATAAACAGAGTTCAAACGGAAGGGGATGGCGGCTGCTCTCCTGCAGTCGGGATGGGTCTCTGCCTCCCCTCCCCTCCTTGCTCCTCCTGCCTCTTTCATCTCTCTATTCCAGGGTCAAAACACCTGGATAAAAGAAACTGGCTCTCTCCTACAGAGTACAAGTTGTTCTTTTTTGGCCAACCCCGTAGGCGGTGTACTGGAGTTGTGTGATTTATATTAAGAAATAAAGGCTACAGCAGTTCAACTCAGCAGTCATTAGCAAACTTCTCCCAGCACCCCAAGGAAATAGCTACCAATAATTTACAAAGATAGGTAGGTACGCTCTCTGGTGACACATTCTAGAATTATTTGTAGCATATGGGATCTACAGTGCTTTTCAGAATTAGCCCACTCATTTTATTCCAAATTAAGATTTCATCTAATTTTGGTGTAAGAACTGCCACCTCAAAAAACACAGAGTGCTAAAATCGTTTGGCATTCTGCAAGGCTTTCTCAGTGGTCTGTGACTGTGGATGTTCCTTCTGGCTGATAAGTTCAGTATGCCATAATCAGACTTTTCTTTTTTTTTTTTTTTTAAACACATGATTGTGGGGGTGGAACCTGATAGAAATGTCTATGGTACATTTTACACATGGTATCGCACATAAGAAAACAGATTATTAGTAAGTCTTAAGCACTCTTCCCCCATGAACCCCAGTATCGTCTCATCGTATTTACGTACAGTTTAAAGATTGACACAACTTTGGCGAAGGGTAAGTATAAGATGACAAGGAAATAATTAAATTTAACTTACATTGTGCAACTAAATATACTCTAAGAACTGGAGAATAAGGGCTGTTGGAATAATGTCATTTGCAGCTTGAGGAATTAGAAAAAGTTTTGATCGTGAAATTAGCACCCGGCAGATTGCTTAATCCGTTGTAGTTACTGCCACTAAAACTGCAAACCTGTCAACAAGATTTCTTTTTGCCACTGGAAATACCTTTGCTGAGAGTTCTGCTTTTATAATATCACTGCCTAATAATTGTTCTCCAATGCTAACTTATGAAAATCACTGATATTTTTAGATTCATCATTTATAAAAATTTCCTGTCTCTCTCAGCAGTACTGCCTCGGCTTAGCCATTAACTCTTACAAGGATCATCTATATTATACTGTATATTGTATAGCAAAAGCCTAGAAAATAAAAATATAAATTCCAACTTTTTACGATACAGTTATTCAGCATTTGAACTGTTCTGGATTGGGAAAATAAAAAAGATATTCTTTATAAATAAAAACCTTTCAAAGCTATGAACTTTCAAAGCTCAGAGACTGTAACAAGAAGCCAGTTAAACTACACATCCAGTGTCTCAGGTGCAAGGTCCGTAAACTGAAACACTGAAGGGCTGCGATGGAAGACGTAAGCAGCCGTGGCTCTGGAGTCACGCACTCTGTGTAGGCGGTCACCCACCGCGCACTTGCTCCGAGTGGGGTGCGTACAAGGAGAGGATTCAGGCAGCTCTTTTCAATAATGCAGCACAAATTTTTCCATTCATCCTCTGCAGATGGACAAACTCGGAGAGTCGATTCCGGGATTGCGTTGTAGGGCAGAGGGAAGGGGTGGGGATTAGAAAGTAGTTATGAAAGTTCATGAACCTGTTCCTTTGTAATTTAATTCTAATTTTCTTGCGGATCATTCACTCTAGCTTAAAAGCCACTGCAGTTTCAATAAAAGGAGCCGGCGCTTTAATGTAGGAATAGAAGGTACGAATGTATTCTCAGTAGATGATAAACGCATAGTCCAGTACATTAACTGCTTTCAAGTAACCCGGGAAGCGCTTCCAGCTACTAAAATGAAGGCATTTAGGCGAGCAGTGCCGTGAACACCGCTGTACAGCCAGCTAACAGCAACTAGAGCCCGTCTCTGCAGGAGCACCGACGGGGTTGATCAGTAAATAAGCTGGGCACGGGCACCGCACCGTGGGAAACCACCCACAGGCAGGTGAGGAGCACGTCTCTCAACACAGGCAGCGCCTGCCAACTGGTGATGAACATAAGGTGGAGAGGGTGACATATGGCTGGATTTTATTTATTGAGATGGGTAGGAAAATAGCACTTGGATTCTGAAGTATCCGGTAAGGGGAGAAGGAATGTCAAGGGGCGTAAGATGCCATACCTGTCTAAGCGCGCTTGATGGAGGAAACTGAGGCGCATTCTCCCTACCGTATACATGAACCTCCTCCAGATGCTGGCTGAATTTGAGCAGAATATAATATATACAGAGCCCTTTTTGGTATACTTCCTTCTTTAATTTCTCTCTCCTCAAGACTGATTCTGTTCAAACTGAAATTCATTGTCAACATACTCAAATACCCATATTTCATAATGAGCCATTATAGACGCGCAAAGTACCATTTAAAAACAATTTAAACAAATCAGAGAAGTTACACAAGCAATTTTCCCCCACAGTTGATTTTTAAGGGCTTGAGGTCAAAATTTTAAGCATGAAACCTTTATTTCTCCATAAACTACTTTGAACGCTCTGCAGAGACTCAGAAGTCAGGGTAATCACAAGAAATAAGATACCTGATTTTGTGACAAAAATACCCTTGCTGTCCTGTAGAATTTGATTTAAAGTACTTACTGCATTGACTGTGATCTTGTTTATTTTGGTAACCTAGAACCAGCTTTTTAGGAAAGGGAAGTAGGAATATAGCAAGGAACATCGTATTTTGACAGAAGTATGTTTGCATTTTAAATGTTTCATAATAAGAATATTACCTACTCTCCCCATCTAATAATGCCTATTGTAATCGAAGTCATCGTGATTAATAATTTTCCTAATTAGAAAACTTAGACATACAAACACATTGAGTTGGTATCTCAGTTTGTAAATAGAGGGGGCTTTATATTTTCTTTGTTTAGGGTATACAATGAAAGATTAATAAAGGCATTGTATCAGAGCTGTTTAAGAATCACTTCAAAAAATTCAAACGGCTTCTCTTTAAGAGAGCGCTTTGCTAATCTGGCAAGCAGGAAACTGTATCTTGCCAGATCTTCCTGCCTTTGTGGATCTTCTGTGACGAAGTGAGAAGATTTTTATTTTAATTAAAAAGAAAATATTTCTAGGACAAGACTGCCTATTATCCAAAATTCAGATTAGCAATAGTTTAAAAAAAAAAAACGAACCCTAACCTTGGTGGTTATACTACTTATCAATGATGCTTGTTTGTTGTTCAGGTCACTCATGATGTCGAACATAGGTAATAGTTGCTTTTGATTGTAAAAACAACCAAATGGTTAAAAGTAAATCAGACATGCCCTGCTGCTGCATTTCATTATCCTTGGAAAAAGACTGCAAAGCTTTCTGATTAAAATCCTTTTTTAACTAGTTCTACAGTAAGTCTTAATACTATGCTTCCAGTTATGGCCCTTTCTTTTCATGAGGGTTGTTTGTTTTGTTGTTTTGTGGTTGTTTTTTTAATCCCCAACACCAGTAAAGCCACTACCTTCTTTTACTCTGAAACCAGCTTCCTACATGTAAACGGTCTGGAAGCGTAATTAAAGGCCAGTGGGGGCAAAAAAAAAAAAAAAATTGAAAAAAACCTAATTTTCAGTGTTACGTGGAACTGAACCGGAAAATAAACATGGTCAAGAAAACTAAACGCCCCAGCATAGCCCAATCATATTAATTTACTCCTGCTTAGTACAGAGGTGTCACACAAGGAAGATCCATTTGTATCCCAGGTGCTACTGGCAAACCAAATAGCGTAATACCCCAGTAAATGTGGACATAAGTGTTGCTCCAAGCCCACGGCCAAACCCAAGCCTGCTGCTGTCATACTGTAAATTACAATTTACAAATGATAATTTCCCACTGGTCCCCCTGCGTATGGATGTTTGCGGGTCAATCTTTCTCCTCCCAACTCTAAAATCATAGAAACTATAAAATGAAAGGCACGACGGAGCCTTACAGGACTCATCTCGTCTCGCCCCTAGGTCTGATGAGGGCACAGATAATACCTACAGCGCTGTTTAGAGAAGTAAACCCCAAAACAAAAATCTTAATTTCTAGTTTTGGTAACCCATTGCAGCCGTTACCCATCATTACACTTAAAAAAACTTCACTGTTACATATTTAATTCCCCCTTGCCCCAGGCTCCCCGTTATGATACCTGGTTACAACCAACAGACATGCAAAGGATTCAAATGTGCTGCTTCAAAGGCCTGTAACATTTTAGTTCTTTTCTAAATTCCTCCCCGTAAGAGCTGCAAAATTCGACATAAAATACCTTACTAAAAAAAAAAAAAAAAAAAAAAGGAATAATCATTTCTGACTTATCCCTGAGGAAATTCATCGCCTTTGTATCAGAGGTGCACTGTTGGCCAGAACTGAGTTTCTGACCCACAAAAGACCTGCTTGATTTTCTTCTGCACTGGTGCCATCGATACCAGATCACATTGATTCCCCCCTTCCCCCCACCCCAGTGTTATTTTTTCCCATTTCTTTTATTAAACTGTATTCTGAACTTAAATATTGTCCTCTAGAGTTCTTGTAAGCCCTCCCTACCACCAGCTGTAAATTGTGTAGCTATACGTTATTCCAATATCCAAGCCACTGATGAAAACACTCAACTCCCGCAGCATCCCGCAGAACCTCACAGGTGTTAAAAGTTAGACTCATTTTTCAAATGTGCTTAAGATAATAAAGCTCCCAATTATTTTCAATATCAAGAGGCTTACCAACTTTAAAATCTTTTCCATCTATATCACCTTCAACACCCGTGAGGTCAGTTTCCCTGTCAAACGGGACGGGATGCCTTTGCTGTTCCGTTTTGCATAAGCCTGCATCCGTATCTCACCCATTCATTCCCTTCTAGGTGCTTAAATATTAAGAACGCGCCGCAATTCTGAGGAGAAAAGTCAGACTTAATCTCCCCTGACTGTACTGTCATTTGCTCTCATTTAGATTTTTTTCACTTTTTCTTTCTATTTATTTATTTTGCTTATAAACCTCCTTTGGATCCCATATCATTAAAACCTGAAAGGAAAATAGTGCTGATCCAGAGGCAGTGATGCCTGAGTTCTTGCCCACTCTATATTAAGTTTTATAAACCTGTACTGAAAAACATTAATACAGCCAAAACCTATTTTAAATTACTGGTGATTTCTTTTTTGAATTCTATGTGGCATCGGATTAGGAACATTTTAATAAAACACATGCAGTTTGAGAACACCATCTGGTCACTACGTTCCATTAACAAAGGTAATAAAGATTTAACTCTCAATTTTAAAGTATCCTTTTTGAAAGAAACTGGACTAGTTATTCCTTAATATTAAACACATCTTCATAAAGGTAGTTACAGCAGCAGTCAATTTTTGAGGTTGCTCTTACATTTTCACAGTAATTTACTCAAGTTTTAAAGCATTTCATCAATGATTTAAAACAGGTTTTACGAACACCAAGCAATCTTCCAAAAACAAGCATCTGAATTGGAGATGATGCTTCAGGTAGCTTCAGGGTATAACAGCAGCAGGCTTGAAATGCAGGAGCTGTGAAATGGTACTCAACAGCATCACCATAAAAGAGCTGGCCGTGGAGAGCAGAGGAATAATATCTATTCAAACTACAGAGAGCCATTAGACAGCAACAAAATTACTTCCTGAGTTGGTATTTCGCTCAGACATCAGAGCTCGCACCCTGCCAAGTATTAAGGAAACGTCAAATTTTTTGATTGTGTGAATTCTTATTTCATCTGAAACAGGATATTGTTCCCCAGACACTATCATTTCACCACCAGTCAAGGAGGAACACTGTATTCCCAAGTATTATTTTCCTTTTGGCACAAACGCAGACCTTGCAACCTCACATTCTATCTAGTCTGAGTAAAGCAAAAAGAGGGCTATTTTAAGCTTTTGTCTCTTTTACATTTACCTTTATTAAGGCATTTAATTTTAAAGCAGTAAAAAGAATTTATCCCTTCTTTTTCAGCAATAGAATACTCTAGCAAATAAAAATGTTACATGAAGAGACAGTATTAGTACACCACTATTCTTAGCGTGATACAGACCACAGGATTTTTATACAGCTGAACAGCCAAAAGTTATTAAATACTTAGCTATACGGCATGTAAGAAAGGCTAGGAAATAAGAGAAGATCTGTGGATAGTATAGTCTGAAATCTCTTTTGTTGTTCTGACTGTATTTAAGTATCTAGAAATTAAGAAATAACTTTTGTTGCAACTGCTAAATATATTTAGAGAAATTACTAAAATTGTCAGTGGAGCTCGCCCTTTCTGCAGGGGATTGCTGCAGCCAAAAAAGGTTATAAAGAGTTTTGAAAATAACTACATGATCGAAAACTCTTTATACACAGTTTCTTTTTAAAGTAGTTCAATTCTCTCTTTCAAAAGAGCGTTATTTTCAAGATATACTTCGATCTCGCCCTTCAGCCACAGGCACACATTTTGCTTTCATGGAAGTCAGAATGAAGTTTCTAAAAATTATGGTGTTTCTCTCCTTTGGAGTCTTCCTAACCCACTAACGAACCCCGCTGCTGCGAATCTCCGCGCGCCCCTGGAGGGCTGTAGCGCCAGTGCCATCCTACCTCGCCTCAAGACAAATCTATAAATAAGTCCTTGCCATCGTGTCCCAGATACCGCCGGGCTCAGCAGGGACGTTTGTGAACACTTACCTGCAAGAAATCCCTCCCTTGGCTGCTGCAGGCGGTTTTGCTCCTGAGTGGGAAATGTTTTGCATATTGAAATGTTTTGCATTCCAACCCTGACCGTCACCCATTGCGGGGCACCTCTCTGGCTGTTAGGACTTTGGATTCTCTTTATTAAAGAAAACAAATTTAACTGATAATTATTCTAATGATGTGTTCGTAAGAGTTGCCTCATTTATGCTAAAAGTACAGTGCACGATAATTTAAAATTATTATAATACGTAAGAAACATCATTATAATATATAATTATTATAATATATAATTATTGCTCTGGAAAAATTAATTTATTAATGACAACATTACTCTTACAATTAATGGAAAGGTTACATCATGCAAACACACTGGAGAATTTGAGTATGCAAATTAATTGTGCATCTGCATGAAGTAATTTAGAAAAGGACTTTTTAATATTTAAAAATCTGCTAAATATTATGATAAGCTTTGTAGCGCACTACATTTCAGAACAAAGCTTGTACTAACTGGGATAGGAGTAGTTACTGAACTGTACAAGGGCAGGCGTTAGAGTCAAACATTTCAGTAAATTGAAGTATAACATTCTACAATCCTCTTTGTGTAATAGAACCCACTAATGTAGCACAATTTTAATAAAACATATTTATTTTCTGTTTCCTTTTAATCTTCAGAGTGTTTTTGAGATATCGCTTCTGTGTCAATATTGAAAATGATCATTTGGTAACCCAAATACTAAAATAAGGCATTAGGCTGATTTATTTAATCACCAAGGCCAGAAAGACAAATAATGAAATGGAGTCAGCAATATTAAAGACTGTTAACAACCTGCCACATAACAGATTCTATAGCGATGAAGAGATCCTCGATATAATTAAATGGTCTCACACACAAACGTGTGTTCTTATTTATGAACTTTAGCAGAAAAAGCCTGATGAATCCATATTTTAAAAGAAATAATCAAGAACACTTTCAAGAGTCAAACCATCCGCTATAGATAGAGAAGGCACATCAGGGTGATGAGGCACCAGCGCCTGCCTCGGCTCCCATCTGGTGATGGTGACCTTCACTCAGTTTGGTAGTAACAGTCACTCACCTGATACATAAATTTTGCCTAATAAACTGGAGGTGAGAGTTTCTCGGGAAGCAGGTCCTGGAGCAGACAGCACAGGCAGTGTCAGTACTGGCACTGCCCACATACGCAACATGGAAGGTGTACGGAGAATTACAGACTTCAGAGAATCACCCGAATGCCATCCAGTGGGATGCAAATGGGTCCGCTACACCTAAAGTCATCTGGACCGCAACAAGAAGTAGTGGCTATCGTTACTTTCTTTTAGAAATGGGAGGTGGGGGGAGAGCAGGTGTTGCCTCCTGCGTTCCGCACGGTAGTTTAGCAATGAGAACACTCACCCAGACAGGGGAGACCTAGATTTTAGCTCTTCTGTAGCTCAAGGCACTTCACTACTTCCAAACCCAAAAGACCACTGTAACTGTTACACTATACAAACAGAGTCCATCTCCATACTTCCCTTCAAAGCTTAAAGAATTCAAAAACTTTCAGCAAAGGAAGGGTATGAAGAATAATTTTAATTTCTTGTTCCTGCCTTCATGATTGTTTTACTAGTAGAGTCTCCTTTGATAAAATGCACTAAGGAACGCTATGAGCAAAGCCAGACTGAGGACTGGTTTCCTTCCTGCATTAGAGAGGCTCTGTGAGTGCCCGTAAGCAGCTGTGCTGGCTTCCAAGGGAGTGCTCTAACTACTACCTTATTGTCAAAAGTCTCTTCCTTTGACTCCCGTCATAAAAATTGACCTCGGCTCAGTTAAGTGACTTCCTTCAAGAAAGCCATGCTCTATGCTAAGTGGAAAGAGATGCTCTATGTACGGCCCTGAATAACTGTCCAAACTCCTGAGGAACGCATCGCGGCTGCGCTGGCACTTCCTACACCCTGGTCTCTTTCAACACACTTAATAAACCTTTGGCAACATCCATGTCTTTGCACAGGTAATCAATATAAATGCTCCATGCTTGAATGATGACTTCTTGAATCTTACTCCGTGACTTGATCTATGGATGTCCTTAACTTCTGGTGACTGTATCCGTAGATAGCAGGGCCCTTCGCTTAGATACTCTCAATCTCACTTTTGGGTCAATGTTCTTTTGGGGCGTCATGGCTCTTAAATGGCAACAAGTAACCAGGATTGCAGGAGGAATGGCTGACGAAAGATGAAGAAGATGAAGAAAATTTGAGACAAGGAGCTAAGTGCAAAAACGTTGAGTAGGAAGAAAAAGATGGCTGGAGATACAGATACAAATGAAATTATGGAGCATTTAATGAGTTACCAGAACCGAATACAGAAAAAGATGGAAGGGTGAAATGAAAGGTCACAATTATATTTTTAATGTCATTCAGTTGATTTTAGCAATGATATTTCAAGTACTGTGGAGCTGCTTCTGTTGTAAGCACTTGCCAAAGCAGTAGAACTTGAAGCTCGACAATCTCCGGGGAAAGGTGCTGTTCAGGAGCAGGCTCACCTGAGGGTCACCCCTCTGTAAGTGGGGAGGGGCAGGGGGAAAGTCAGGAAGAGGAGACGGATGTTGAAGACAGCAGTGTTTGTGCCACCAACTTCAGTGTGCCGCCACAAGACTGTCAGATCTCACCCTCGCTCAAGTGTCTCTGCGACCAGAGAAGAAGGACGAACCACAGGTATGACTGAGGTCACCCAAGACCTGGTTTCTCTCTGGAAGTGACTACCTCTGTCAGCTAACCAGGAGAAACTGAATAGGGTAACTACACTCCTAACTTAAGCATTTTTCTGATGCACCTAAATTTAGATTATGTGAAAAGTTTAAAAAATAAACTGTTTTTAAAATTCTTCTCAGTTCTTCGACATTTCCTTGTATTTAAATTTAAAAATACGGAAACTTTTTAACATCTCAAATTTTCCAAAACTCCTTGCGGCTTCTGCCCATATATTGTTCATCGATCTCATGGCTAGCATATTAAAACAATCTATGAGAAGCTCATTAAAACCTAGCAAGAAAAGTCTTCTGGTGTGTTTCATCAGAGGAGATAATAGCCTACAATCTAGAGCATGAATATGTTATAAGAAACAAAACAGAGCCATTCAGACAAAGAACACTTGGAATGTATTGTTCCCATAAGCAGATGTTAAATTACTTCACTGTAAAGTGGGACTTATAAAACCCAAAGAAATGTTATTTTTATGTGAACAAACAAGATTAGTTTATTATTTCAGCAGGGTGACACAAAATTCTTCTACATGTGTCTCGCCATGCAAGCAGATGTGTTGGAAGTAAAAACTGGTCGTTGACCAAAAATGCGACGTGTGTATAGACGTATTGAAAGAGCAAGAGAGAATGGGTGTATCCTGACTGGTATACTAGCTCCGGCATGAATATAGTTGTTTCAAAAACCTGTCTCAGATAAGCCACCGGGCTCAAGATTAAACTGTCATCCAACTGGAGCTATAGACCCCTGTGAGCAGAGAGGACAAGGACTAGAGTCAACTCTGAAGATATACCCTTCAGAGAAGATGGATATAAAGAAAGCTCAGAAAAAGCCTCAGCCTTTACTGGGAATTGTTAGTATCAAATACATCCAACATAAAGCAAATAAAAATAAAATGCTGACTTCGTGCTTGAGTAAACACCTCAGGGTTGTCACCTTCTGAGGGATATTGCTCTTGGTCACACATTCATTGTTAATTTTCTTAGCAAAAATAGATCTTACAGTCCTTAAATATTCACTTCAGAACTGTTAAAAACGACATAGAGTAATCTGTCATAAAGAGCCCATTGATATTGTTTGTAATTCATTCTCTCAGTTAGATGTAACATAAATCTACGTGTAAAAGCAACATATTGAATGTCAATGTACTTACATCGGTGTCAGGTCCCTTGTCAGCCCCGGGACAAGAGAAGGTAACAAACTCATGGCATCTCTTATGAACCACAAAACAGCAAACTAGTAAGAAAAGGGAAACCAACAGTTAGAATGGCGTAGGTTGTTTTGGGTTTCTTTTTCTGTTGTAACATATATAATTACGGAGGAAATAAAACTTATAGTCAGATATTTCAGCTCTAAGTCAATGAAAGAAAGCAGAGCCCAATGTTAAATACAGACACACAAGAAAGGCAGGCATCAAGTAAACAATATCATAAAAGAGGAGACAGGCATGCACATCTAAAAATCAAAAGACTTTACACAATGATAAATTTTTAATGTTTAAGACAGCCCATAGCGTTAAAATATAGCATGGGATGAACGATTCTATGAAGCCACATTTCCTGAATTTAAATCCCTATCTGTAACAGGAGCTGTTGATGTGCATTGCGGCAAGAGCAGGAGGGTAAGTGAGGAACATTAAGCTGGAATGAAACCCGTCCTCGGGCACGGGATTTGTTCCCCTGCCTGCCTCGGTGAAGATGTCTATGAAGATCCAACGTCTTCACTAGTTAATTGCTTCTGTGAGAAACCAAAGCTCTGAGTGAAGACCGTTGTAGAGAACAAAGTGTTCTCATATCACAGAATGGCAGGAGATAATGGGAAAAGAAAATTAGCTCCTGATTACAATATGACTCCCATTAAAATTTATCAATGATCTGAAAGAACTTTTTCTTTCTGAGATAAGGAAAGCTTATTTTAATTGAATTACGTCACGTGACTGAGGCTACAGGTTGTCACACAGCATAGGTCATACATGTCCTCCCAAAACACATAAAAAGAACAATTTTTAATGTGCTTCCTTTGAGAAGTAGGTATTTTAGTTTTTAGGCCTCACTACAGGTTCTTTCTTAATGTTAAGTTCAGTTCAGATATTTCAAAATTAGTCCACATTTCAAGAGAACAGAACAAGCTAGATTTGAGACTGTGAAAATCTTGAAATAAACACCATACTACCAAGTTGGGAGATTATAATGAAATGATTCAAAAGTAATTCACAATTTCTTTGCAGGTAAATACATTCCCTGAATACTTTAAATTTTGCATTTCCAATACATAAAAATACACTATTTCTTCTAAAGAATAAAATTTATTTCAATTGATTGGCAATTGCAAACACGGAGCATCCTCAATTTCAGCGGAACCCAAATGCAATTATCTCAATTTTTCTCAACAGCTCATTTCACGAGCCATCTTTACCAGTTCTCTTTCCCATTTAAAACAACTACGACTTTCTTTCACCTAATGCAGAGCTGGGGAAGCTGTTACCAAGTGCACCTTCGTGTCACTGCACACACACCGATGACTCCACCATAATGCCAGCCTGGCCTCATTTACAGCCTTAAGTCAGCCGTCTGGCTTTAAAGACGTTTAATCACCCTGATATCTTTCTCCAGCTATTTTTCATCATCATCCCATGCAGCAATTGTTTCCAACTGTTCTATTTCTGACATGGCATATGTTTATTCTTTGGGCAAATGGAATAAAATGGGCTTTGCTCCACTGATTCCAGATAAGCTCTGTCGACTTTACAAGAGCCAGAGTTCTGGCTCAATGTATGCTGCCCACTTGGTTGTCTGGTTTGTTAATCAATCTAAATCCCAGAGAATCCTACAATTATCATTTCGATGGTTTGTTTCTACCAACTGAAAGATCACTAAGTGGCAATTACTATTAATATTACTTGCAGCTGAAAAATGTTTCACTTCCAAATTGTATTTTTGGTTCCAAACCTTCCACTCTGGAAGACAATAGGCTGATTTATGTTTGCAGAAGTAAATCACATAAAAAAAAAATATCTCGTTACATCCTTCAGAAAACAAAAAAGTTAACTAATTACTTTTGTATGCAGTCATCACACAGTTGCAAAATAGAACATAATAATCTATGCAACAGGTCTGACAAATATCTCTGGAAAGGCTGTAGAACTGAGCTGCTTCACCGATGCCTGCCGTTCAAATTAGGATCTTAGACCGGCTGCTCCAACTCTGCCTTTATTCAGCAAGAGTGTACACCGCAAAAACTCTGCATATTTGGGCATCTATTTTGGGCAATATTTATGAAATACCGTAGTCACATCCTACCTGTGAGTTGACAGCCTCTCCTAGCATGTTAAGGAATTCACTCGACTGGAGATAACGTCCACCTTGTTTCTAATATGATAAATCACAAGTGTCAAGACCGATACGTAGGAAAGACAGTGCCGCGCTCTGCCCCAGCCCCTGCTACGGTCCTGAACCTGAGCTACGAACTTCCATGAAAACGATGCCAATCACACTACAATGGAAACTCCAATTCAGCTGCCAAAACAAGCAAACCAGACAGCATTTGTCCTTTCGGACTTTAAGCTACACTTCAAAAATAAGGCTTCAATGATCAATGCTGACTACTGAACTTTTTTAAACCTTTCTGTTCAGTCTACTGACAGACTGCCTGTTGTGTGCACCTCAACACTGACCGTCTCAATTCTTTTTCCTTTGTCTCCCATTTGTATTTGTAATGGGTTCCCTATCTCCAAAGAACTTGGTCCCTCAGTAAGCGATTCAGAAGCATCAGACCTGCCTCACCTTTTGGGAATACTCAAATGAGAACCACATAGTTTGGCATAAAAATAAACAATGGAATAGGCAGCTCTTATGGAGTCATATATCTAAAGGTAAGAGGACAAGGGTGAACTAAAATGCCGTGTGCAGCCATCATTTCCATACAAAAAATTTAAAATCCAAATTTTCATCTTGAAATCCAGCCATTAGAGCTTATTTTAGCATTAGTTTTTAAAGTTTTCTTAATTTCACAAAGCAACACTGAGCTAGAGAATTCATGTAAAAATTTACTCAGTTCAGAAAAGTGCAAACAAAATGTTATCTGCTTAAAATAACATGGCATTTTTTAGGAATAGAGATGAAAAATAACCTCTCACTTGTTACTTGTTTTGAAAAGATGTTAATAACTTCACATCGCTTATTGCAGCTGTTCAGAAGTCACATTATGTTCACCACCTTCTTGTAATGAAAGTTACAGTACACTACTTTGCAGAGACTGCCAGGAAATTTGTTGCTTTACATTTTAACAAGAGTATAAGTAGAAGCGAGCTGGCACACATTATGCACAGTAGCTCGAGAGCAAGTGGCATCTCGAGGCTGACAGTTAAAATTAAAAAGAAAATTATTGAGGAATTTTCATGTTTTGACAGCATGATTTTGATCTGTGGTGTATATATAACCTGGTTGTGAGCTTTCACCCTTTCCAGCTCCGGCTTGCTGGAGATAAACACGCTCTCAGCAGCCCGGGGAGGGGCGCGGGGAGGAAGGGAGAGAACAAACCAGGCCTTGTGCGGCAAAACCAGACTAACTGCTAGTTCTCCACTGGCACGCTGCATCTCCAGGCTGATCCCTCGCCCTCCATCCTCCCGGCAAAGCTACCCAGAGCAGAAAATGCTAAATGGATACGATGAGAACAAGGAAGAACATGGTGAGGAACACTCAATGCGTTCTCAAAGCAAACAAGCAGAAGATGCACTACATGATTTGTGAGATTTATGATACATAATGGAGGGCAATTCATTCTATCTAACACTTCTCGGTGCACAGTACTCAGAAAAACATGTTGTTATTAATTATATATATATGTATATAGTCATCTGTCATAGTTACAAGGCACTGCTGTAAATTTCAAACTGTTTTCTAAATTATGTGATGTGCGAAGGTTATCATGATATATTGTCAGCTGAGAGTTATCTGCTAAAAAATACTGTTACTAGTAGCTTTCATATATGACACAGACTAGCGAGACAGAAATGAAATATTACAATAATAAATAACAGAACCAATCTTCTCTATTAAGTTGACCCATAAAGGAGAAAAGCCATTGCTGAGCCCCAGTCACCCACACATCATTTAGCCATAGTCTGAAGAGCTCTGCAACCACAAGCATTCCAAAGAACTAGGGGCAAAAACATCAAGACAAAAGTCATAAACTTTACAATTTAGAATTATTAGAAAAGTACAACAGATATTTAAAGAAATAAATCACTTTTATACTCCCACTTTTGGACGAAAAACAACAGGTCAGATGAGCCTTTCCAATAAACACGAATGCCTCTACTAGACCACAGTATTTATTTGTTCAGTAGAACGAATTAAGCTGCAAACCTAAAGAGCGGAGAGAACACATTTCTAAGAGAGTCTAACTGAACTGCCCGATATCATCTACAGAGAAATCAGTGGGGTTTTTTCAAGCCATTTTTGACTCATTTTTGTAATAGTCAAGACTATTCTCCCAACTCAAATGGTAAATTTATAAAATCTTAACCACCATAAACACCATGTATTATCTTCCCATCTAAACAACCTTTAAAGCTGTGGCTCCACTGTTATGACACAATTAGTTGCCCAACAACAACAGGTATTCATATTCTTGCCTACATAATTTGTTCTAGGTTTCAAGTACTGATTTTTCAAAGGAAGTGGCAGAAGAGGCCTGACTGGCAGCAACACGCAGGGTACTCTGCGTACGCTCAGAATTTGTTGTTCAGTTTCTGCTTTTGGGTTCCGAACAAGAATCAATTCTGAATGGGACTACGGAGTTCCAACAGAGGTATAATAAGCACGAAATCACTCTCTGCATTAGTCTCAGAATATACCAGAAAACTCTGCGGGCCTCTACAGTAGCTTGGAGCACTGCATAACTTTTATGTTGCTGTTTCACGTGCTTTGCATTTTCAATGAGGCCACAGAATTTCCCCAAGGGGCCCATATTACTGGCCGACTTGTGTTTTCTGCACGACACCAAGCAATGAATGAATCTGTCACATGGCAAGCATTAGCTCCTTCTAAGATTAAATATAGCAATTACATTAAACAGAAACAGGGTACTACTTCAAAATTGACAAATCATTTAAATACCAACTACATTTGTTATTTAAATAAGCAGTACTGGTTTTGTTATTTAAATACACAGTACTGTTTAAATAAATTTACTAGGAATATTTCCAGAGCAAGAAGAGTAACAATTAAGAAATGGGATTCAGCAATATTCGTCTTTCTGCTTTTCTAATATATTATAACCTGTAAAAAAATAGTGAAAATCCCTTTTACATTAAATATAAACAAGTCTGTAGACTATAAAGCAACTACAAGTCCGAAGAAGTGCTACCTTTGAATGTTACTAGTGTGCTGAATCCATGGGGAATTTTTAAAAATTACATTACCCTAACTTTTTCATCATATATAATTTATAACACATCAGCTAGCTTTTCTGCCACTGTTTCACCCCATCTAGAAGAGAGTGCTATCTCAAGAGAGCACCCGGGCTAACACTCACAAGTGCTATATGCAGTCTTTCCACTTGGCATTTACAACACCTTTCTCCCTAAAACAGCCTACGGCCCAGGGAGATACAGTCTGTTCCAGGGTAACACAGTTAATGAGAAAAACAACCGTCTCTCCCCATCACCTTAACCTGTTACTAAGCTCCTTAAAGCTCTTTTGTAACACCACGAGGTCACACAGCACCTTCATGGCACTAACCTGTGTAGTGCTACACCTTGCTTGCGTCGTGGTTTACCTTTATTTTCGTTGCAGTTTCTGCAAACCTCGAACTACCTTCTCAAAGCAGCATCAAAAACCTACCTTGAAGTCAAAGTATAGAGATTACATGAAACCAATATTGATAAATTAGGACTGCTGCCTACTTCTATGCTCTAAGCCTACCCGTCAATAACTGGTTCGCGTACTCTCAGGTTCGTACATCTGACCTTGCTGCACAGATTTTCAACTTGCCAGGTTCAGTCAGGCTAAAAAAGCAGGGGGGAGGACAGAAATCAGACCTCTACTACTTATTCTTAAAAATTTAAGAGAAAGTAATGGTTAACTGCAACAGTATCTTATTTGTGTGGAAGGATTATACAGATCGCCTGGACAGTCTTAACGACTCAGGTCATTAACTCCTTTACACTAGGTATAAAACAGATGGATGTCACCGGTAAGCTGGCTTTGCAAGACCTACAACGGTGTGCAAATACAGCCCCTGTGCCCGGCAGAGAACGCAGATACATTTTCATTTCCCAACCAGCCTCAGCAGAGCTGGTAGTATAGTGGGACAGAATTATAAATGTATACCTGCAACTATGTATGCAACACATTTTTAAAACAGTTTGGATTTAGTAAAATACCTCACATAATATATTCAGAGTTGTCTGAATACCATATTCAGAGGTAGATTATACCAGATTTGTCATTTCTGCCTTTCATTACAGAGAAAAGAACGTATATGATATTGGGTTTTTTCCCCCTAAAACTGTAGTGCCACGTTTGCAAAACTGAGGAAGAGTTTCAAAATATTGAAAGTATTTAACGTAATATAAAGTATTCAACACTGTTTCAAACTACTTGTTAATTGTGTACTTTCTAAAAGATGGAGATCACTGTTTCAATGTAAAGTCCTTGCTAAAATTTCACAAGCTATTAATCTCTCTCCTTTGAGGTGTCCCATTTTATAAATGAATGATAACCCAGAAGTCATCTATCAAAACTGGAGCTGGAATAGCTATTTCAAGAACTTGTAGCAGCAAAAAAGATGACCCACAATCACAGACTTTTTATATCACTTCTGTAGTTTGAATTCACTTTAGTTTAAAAATCTGCCGATCTTAACATGTTGTGTGCCACCAGCAGAGACTCTCCAGGTGTCTGCCATAATCTGCTTTGTGGCTGAGTACGAGCGCATCAGCCAGGAACAGCACAGCTCTTTCAATTAAAGAACTAACACAATGCAAAAGCCCACAAATGTTTCTTGTGAACCCTGAACTTAGTTCTTCAGATTTTTCAACTAATTCAGTGATGACCCAAATCACAGAAATGGGATGTCTTGAATAAAGCAGCTGCCTTCAGTTGGATGTATTACCTAACGTGAAAATTAAGGGCCAGGTGAGTGAGCGGTACAAAGCAGCACAGGCTGTACATATTTTAAGACTGTATGAAATGACGGGATACAAGATGAAACCAATCTCCAGAATGCAGCTGTTGGGTTTTATTTTGTTTTGTAATACAGCTGGAATCCTAGACGCCAACAGACAGCTCAGAGCTTTTGGAAAATCACGGTAACTGCCTCTGCCAGTGCTACAAGACAGGGGCTCGCTGAATCCCAGTCACGTCATCCAGCATGAAAAAAAGCATGAGGTCCTCAATGAGCGAACCTTCTCTAAAACGAAGGGCAATCACGACACTTTGCTCTTACAGGCCCAGTCGCTGTCACACGCCACGTTCTTCCCCTTCTGCCTCCGTCCACCAAGCCCCAGCCCTGGGAGCTGCCGCGAGCAGAGCTGCTCCTCGCTGCCAACCACACCAAAAGCTTCATCCTGCAGCCGGGAGATGCCCAACACACTGAAGACCAGTGTCTGAAAGTCTTATGCGATTTCTTAATCTTTCATCTCACATTAAATCAACCCCATGGTCAATTCAACACAGCCTGCGCCATGCTTCACAGCAACATCCGCACCCATACACAGCTCGAGACACGGGAAACTGATGAAACGTCCGTAAGGGTTTATCGTGAGGTTTTTAGAAATATTTTAGAATATTTAAGTACTAATCATATAACTTGTTTTTCTCGACACTTTACTTCATAATTTAATGATATCGAGCTACTGGTGGCTGTGCACCAAAACATTTCCTTCTTTTAAGTATGATTTGTATGGACACAAATATAACAAGGGAAATGCCAGATCTGGATGCCAAGAGCTGAACATTAAGTATTTTAGTGTATTTTGAATTTAAGTCTAGGTTTTCAGTAGCGTTTGAGAAACCTTGTAACATACTAACAAAATCAATGAACCTTACTTGCCAGTAAACACAATCCACACACTAATTCCATCATTGCCAAAAGACGGTATTTATTTTTCTTCAGGATGGGAAGAAGTGAGGCCAGGATGGCACCGAACAAGCTGTTTGGAACATGAACAGAGCCAGATCCCAAGTAGCAAACTATGAGAAATAAACTTCCTGTGACACCCGTTTGGACACATTACAGTATAGAATCATATAAATCTAAAATAATCAATATAAAAATTTATATAATTTTGATCCACAGAAACACCAGCCCAGACACACTTCATTCTCTTCAGTCCAATTTCATTCGCTCTTTCTAGTTTCTTTCAGCAGGGGGAAGGTCTAAATCAAAAGACATTTATAAAACTTCTTAAATCTTGTCACAAAACCCCTCACCTTCTATTGCTTAATGATAATGATTATCCATGTAAAGAGTTAAACTTGCTATCTAAATGCACTTTAAACTGCAACAATTAGCTCATTTCTCTTTGCCCAGTTAATCAATTCTGTAGCCTGTTCTATGGTATTTTCTGTGCTAAAATGACTGCATTAAAAATCAGAGTTATAAATTTTGTGCCCCAACGGCACAAATAACCCTTGAAAGGCATTATTTAGTCTCTTGCTGACGCCAAACCAAATCATTTGACTATAATGAAACTGTCAGTATTCATTGTATTACTATATTCGCAGTGCCATATGTAGTAGCTTTAATAAGAAGATACACAGGCATTCCCATTTGGTGCAGGATTGTAATTACTATTAAGATTCAGATTTGGTAGTTTATTTTACATTATCTCTAATTTGGTAGCTTTCTTTTCCTGAACACAAAATAGGTATTAATACATAAACCTTGCGGTCCTGTTAATTTATAATTTACATGAAAATAACTGTCCGATTGACTAACAAGAGGGCAGATATTACTGACGGGTGGAACATCCCCAACTGGCTCCAACCGCAGCCACCCGGGCTGGGCAGCAGCAGTACACGGCGACAGTGGCACGGCCTTCGGTGCCGTTACACACCACACTTCGAAATTTTGTAATACAAAATTCTACAGTTTACAGCTATTCTATTTTAAAGAATTCCATCTGACAGATGATTACCAGATGGCTTCATACGTACCTTCGCAGAGACCCACTAAAAGAGGCAAAAGGCAAATGTAGGCAATGGGATGCATGGCAGAAAAAAGTGTCACACAACGGCAGCTCGTGCTGGTCTACGGTAACGAAGCTGTCACCTGCTTTTCTCTCCAGGGTTTTGCATGGCTACAACTTCACGATCAAAGAGCCACCAGCCACTTGCCATTGCTGCCCCGAGGCCTCCACAAGTTTCATTCCAAGAAAAAACAGATTTTAAAATATTTTATTTTAATAGCAGTAATTATTTTCTGCCTCTCTCAACCTATCAAAAGCGTGACTTGAATAGCAAAAGGCATTTTAGAATAAAAAGGTTCAAAAGATATGGCTACAGAGGAAAAAGAGAAAGTTTAGCTCCTCCTAGACACGAAGGATACTAATAAAACCAACTGATAATCACTTCAGACACTTTTCTCAGAGTTCAGGCTGGGGTTTTTAGACGTACCCACCCATTCTGTTTCAGTAGTAGCATGATATCAAGAAATTGAGGAGGTTTTTTTAATTTAAATTTTTTTCCCATTGCTGTTTCTCTTCATTATTTTTACGTTACCCAACAGATGCCCAAAGTTTGTTGCAAGTCTTATCCGATTACATCCATCTCATTAAAGGGTCATCTGCTAGAAACTTCAGTATCGCTTTCCTCCACTCATCAGTCACTGAAAACATAGCTTCATCCCAAAGTAACTGCAAGTTCTCAGGAAGAAAAGCAACACACGCAAAAAAATATACCTCCACATTAGGCCGATTAGACTTAGAAATGTATTGCTGATGTAAGACAACACGTACAACAACACATAGAGAAAGCAATTACAGAATTCGTAAAATTCACCCTCAGCCAAAAGATGAAAGACTTTTTTCCCCCAGTATGTTTGAAGGGTACGTTATTCACTCATAACAAGCAGATTAATTTCTTAGGTTTGGTAGTTATCAAAATTACATGGTTGAGAGAATGACATAAGTTACAGTAATTCACTCCAAATAGCAAAAGTGGTATTTATAGGAAACACCTGTGGACTCTGAGGTAGGTAGTACATACATAACAAAATATGAAACCATGGAAACGTGGCATTTAATTATGAATGAGTTACTTACATTTGCAGTAAAACATTTAAAGAAAAAACAATTCAAAACAAAGAAGTTGTTGAGATGGGAGATTTGCAGCAAGAAAACTAGTATGGCAACAGGCAGCGGAATCTGTCACCATATAGTCAATGTAACGTTTAAAGGTAAAGGCAAATTTTGAGCATGAATTCAGGAAAATTTAACTAATTGTACCCCTCAGTCTACTAATTCAGCACTAGGCCCTACATGGGAAGCCCTTCTGAGTTTACACATCTTGGTTCCCAGTGCTCTGCCAGCTCAACCGTCTGCACTCTCTGGGAAACACCACATCAGCATGCAGAGCTGACAGAGCGATGATTTCTGAAGTCATGCTTAAGTGACCACTTTAATTTGACATATGGCACATTGCTGTCAAAACCAGTGGCCCTGTCTGCTTGTTTCTAGGGCTCAACATTTCTGCAGTCAATTTTTTTTGGCAAGGTTAGGTTTTAGCTGGACCGGTTCCCCGAGGTAGCTCAATACACAGAACATTAAAGTTCACGTAGCACAAAAATAGAACGACAAGAAGATGGTGATGGTAGCCTAGATTTATGCCAGATTTGCATCAGGTAAAGCAACCATGTGATAACAACCTATACGAATGTTAAAACTCAATCCATCTTGCACGATTAAGTCAAAGATTTCAGCTTGTCTAGATGGTTGAGAAAGATTTCAAAACATTTTCCAAGCATAGCCAACATTCCTAGCATGTGATCTTTACCTCAAAATGCTCCCCCAAATTTAGCCTATGTTTGAATTCTTAGTTCTTAGAAAGAATAATGGCTGTTCTTGTTATTAAGTCATATAGAAGCTTGACCATGAAAATAGTACACAAGCGTTTTCCACTGTATGGTCATGACATATTTGTGCCGTTTTCCCTGGCTCACTGAAGCAGCAATATAAACAGCATTTCTTAGTTTAGGTCAGATAGAATGAGCAGCATTCTCGTGATAGGGAAAGGTAAACACTATTTCCTATCCCGTGTATTTACTAAAAGCAATATATTACTGTAAGTAAAAAACGAGGCCCGAATGTCAGTGATGCACTAGCTGACATTCATCCGAGGATATTGCGTACAACAGGCCAAGAGTTTTCAAGCAGCACTAAAGGGCTGGAATTCAGTAAGTCATTACTCAAGCCAAAAAAAAACCCCAAAAGAAGAGATCACAACTCGTTCCTACTCACCACAGAACATGCATAAAGGCTCTACAGTCCAAAAGTAAAGCAAATTAATTTCTGTCATTACTGTCTTTTCAGGCTATTTTTATTCAATGCCTTACTGTATGACATATTAGCACATTAGAAGAGATGATAAAGGCAACTGAAAAAATTAAAGCATTCTGTAACTGCACATCAAATCTATAACTTGGTAAGGAAAACAACAACAAAAATTTGAGCTTTGTGTTGACAGTTTTTAAAAGCAGAGATTAGTAATAGGTAAAATAAGAAATCTCTCTTTTATGTGTGTTAAGAAAAAATTACAGAAAACCTTTATGAATATTTCTTGAAAAGAAAGCGCTGAAACCACTTTCTTTCGAACTTTAAAGTTTTTCTGATGTAAATAATAACATTTTCCCCTCACTGACTTAACTGTCCTCCTTCTTATATACAGCACAACAAAGCAATTCAGCCTTCTTATAATACGCATCATTAGAAATTAGTCTTTTACAAAGTCTCCATAATGCACTTATGGATACCTGGGATGCGTTATTATTCCACAACTGATACAAGCACTAGTGGATCTGTCCATTCCAAGAGTTATTGCTAGATGCATTGTATAAATCACCCCGCTATGCATCTGGATAAGTTAAAATGGACCTATTTTATTTTTCCCCAGGAAGAATTAAGTATAGGTCAGAAATGTGTCATTAGACTCTGCTCAACTGTAGCGCTCCCCTAGCACTCCAGTGAGTCAAAGTCGGGGGGGGAGAAAAAAAACCCCAACCAACAAAACACAGACACTCAGTCTGGCACCCAGCCCCGAGATGACATCTGGGAGCAGTTAGTCACTAGATACATACTGCATGAAACACGGATCTGCGTTCTGCCGGGCAGCAGAGCACAGCAGTTGGCTGCAATCCGGTCCCACATTTCCAAACCACGCTGGTACGAGAACGAAACCGCGCGCGTCCACGCGTGGCAAGCGCACAACCATGAATGCGAGGATATATGTACAACCACGGCACAGGAACGCGTGCAGACAGTACGGGTGAGTTAGTTCCCATCAGCCCATATAGAGAAAAGAGGTGGATATCAAAATTAAAGTGCTTTGACAGGATAAGATTTCTTTGTTGTGCAATGAAGCCCATACAACGATGAGGGGAAACGGTGAAAACTGAGAACCGATGACAAAAGCTCCAGGTTTATTGACCAGAGTACACCATCCTGGAAGTCTGTGGCAAGTCACCTCCCTAAAATAGTTTCCCCAGTGCTACAGTCTATGTTTATGCATCTCCTACTTCCCGAGTCGCGTAAGTCAGACACTCAATCTTGCCCGTTGAACGTCTAAATTCTAATGGATTAAGCCTGTACTTGGCAATGTTTCTCCTTAGGCCTCAGCTAGTTTGGAGCGAGATTTTTTAAAAGCCACTTTTTCCCTTGCAAGGTTTGGATTTCAGTCCTTGTAATCAATAGCCTGAATAATGCCTTTTTACATAATGTAGCTCATTCATTACATCTCGCCCACACTTCTTAAATGCTGTTTAATATTTCTGATGGTGAATATTCCATTATTTCAGCCAAAAATAGTTTTCATTTTCAATCATTTTATGCCTTTTAATGCTGCACACTGCAGGGTGCTTAAATCCTGCACAAATTGAGTAAAATAATGCAGTAAAACTGTATGAAAGCAAGTGATTTATATAAAACTGCATGTTCTCTCTGTAAACAATGTGAAACTGTTACAGAAGCGGATGGAAAATAACAAATCTCAGTAGATTCCAACTGGCATGCAAACAGACAAATTCTGCATGAATTATGCTGAAGTGATATAACAAATGTAGAACTAATTTCAGGCTCGAAAGTTTGAAAAAGCGCATCTCACATACAGAATAGTATCATACATCAAGAAACTACTATATAAGAAATCAAAACTGCCATTAATACCCAGATGCAACATGAATTTTCAGTGTGGCAGGAACTTTGCTTTAAAGCTGTCGTGATTAATTTGCAATTATGCCATTCATAAATTCAGGGCAGAATGTTAAAGTGGGACTAAACTGTGTCTCAGGCAAAGGCTGGGGAGAGGGAGAGAATATAAAGAGGTCACAAACCACTCCAGCAACAGTCTGTCCATAGAAAGCTTCTTTGGAAAATAGTTTTTTCACTAGTCTGGCTAAAAACATCCCTCCAAATTGAAGGGCAAACCTACAACAACTAAAGTCTACAGTTTCGGTGCAGTAAGAGTTGTCCTATGACACAGGCTGGCTGTGGTCGAGGGGCAGAAAACAAGCTAAACAACCTCAACCTGTCAAATTCTCGACTAAAGCAAGGAACGTTAATCTGTAGTTTCTCATCTACTTCCCACAGGCGTAAACCAGCACCACTGCTTAAAGAAACGCTTCTGGTACTCCCTGGCGGCCCATTCCTGCCCTGGACCAGCCCCTTCCTTTTGCTGGCACTCTTGGCTGAGCAGATGGGCACACGGACTCCCGCATTGGCGTATTACTGATGCTTATATGCTGATGCAGCAAAAAAACCCAAGTCACCGCACAAGGAAAGACTGGTGGGCCATTAGCCAGAACCACAGGCACCACAGCTCCAGACTCATTCCGACTTGGAGCAGTTGACCTGGGCTGTGAACAGCACCATAGCCTTCACCAAGAAGGGCTCAGCACCTTCACGACAGAGATCAGACAGGAAAACCTCTGTTTCAGGTTTTGTCCTATTTCCCTACCCATCTGCTCCTCCTTTATTTTAACATTATATATCTCTAAAGCCTAAAATTGTGCTTTGAAATATCAATTGTTAAATTCTAGGAAGAAAATGCAGAGGCTGCCTGAGTTATATTAGATGTGATTGGTGAGAATTTCTCCAACTGAAAAACCAATGGATGTATTTGTTCTGAAAATCGTTATAAACAGATTTATGAAAGTGACTCACAATTTGGAACAAATAGAAGCTGAGTAACAAAAAAAAGGAACAGAAAAAATGTGTTCTATTATTTTAAAAATGTGCACTGCTGACAATGAGCATTGAAGCTGCTGAAGATAGAGCCCTGGTTTCTTTATTTCAGTGCTTTTATATTTGTTTCATTCTGTGTACTGCCTTACAGTACCACTAAGGGTTTTTTCGATTTTCTTCTCGGACGTACTTCTGCTAAGCAACAGCTAACACTACTGCTAATAATAACAGTAACACCAGGTATTGCTGCAAACAGGAATTCATAGTTAATTTCCCTGTTGCATAATGGAATCTCATTCTTATTACAGAACCTTCGTATTTCTGTAAAACATTATTTTTTTTAAAAGATACTATTTCTATTGTTTTAAGATTTGTAGAAATGCCACAAAAAATTATGAACTTTTCTTTTAAACTACTGTTACATGGTGTAAACTGGTATTTCATGCATTTTTATTTGTGAGAGAAAACAAAAGATCGTATGTCTTTAAAGTACACAAAGGACTTTTTTAGTTTGGATTTTACATCCATTCACAGACACATTAACACAGTAAGTCTATTAACAAATGTAAGGGGTTTCCACAAGTTCAATTGTGGTAATTAGTCATATTTCAGCTTTAAATGACACTCTGCTCTAAAGAAAAAGATTATGGCTTTTCTTCTTGCTCTATTACCCAACTGGCATTTAAGTCAATCTGCTAAAAGTGTATCTGCTTCAATGGAAGCTCAAAATAACCCATTAAAGGAATATGCAAATCTCTGGGCTTTTTTTTTTTTTTTTTTAAATACTTTACCTAATAAGAACATAGTACACCACTAAGAAATTCTGGATGAATTTGTTATTCAGCTCTCCTTTAGTTCTTCCATAGTTCCACTTTCACTGTCACCAGACAAAACAAAATAAGCTGTTTTACTGGCAAGATGTTTGTAACCACTTCAAGTTCTTATGTGGGCTGCAGAAAAACCTTCATCCCAACAGACATTCATAACGTTTCGCAGACTAAGGAAAGCCTTTCCACAGCACATTGCACATACTCAACTGGTTATTGCAACGCAGAGGAGAACACGGCTGCTCACTGAAAAACCATCACTGCACGGACCTAGGAGTTGCCCTCGATCCTCGAATACTGCATCAAGAAGTTCCTGTGCCCAAAATCCTTCCCAAAAAGGAGGATTACCCTTCAGCTATACTGTTAAACACAGCTGCATCAGCAAATACACTCGGTGATGCTATTAACAGATTTGATAAATACAAAACACATTGAACATAAGGAATATTGAAGAATATTGATGAATACCGATTAGACTAACGGTCTTCTGAAATAAGACTCCATTTGCTGTGGTTTTACTCCTTTCAAAAGAGACAGTGAATCACCAAACCTTACAGAGAGGCAAAAAAGGAGGCTGCTGGCTATTGACTGGGGACAAATAAGGTACCGTGAATTCACTAGAATGCTTGCTAAAAAGAAAACAACACTTTTCACAGAAAGAGCCAGACCTCTAAGGATCAAAATACTGGCTCTTTACACTTTCTATCACTTATAAATTAGTCATTCAATGTAAGCCAAATAGAAATAAAAAAAATAAAAAAAAAACAACCTAAGTAAGAGTTTAACTTTGTAACAGTCCATTTTTTGCATTAATTAGCTCAATGTTTTGGAGTAAGAAGCAACCAAAACCTGTTGAACTTCCATTATGCTTGTGGTGTTTTGACAGCAGCTGGCACATGCTGTTATGATTTACAGTGATCCATATTTTAGCTTGTTTTCAGGAGCTTTTGTACAATACAAATTGCCCTGCCATGCTTGATGTCAGCCTCTTCGTTTCAGGATCTTACATGTGAGGCTTTGTTAAATGGTTTTAAAAACGGCCTATGGTAAAAGAAGAAAAAAAAAAAAGAAACCCCATGCCATCATTTTAATGTGGAAAATTATTCCTACTTCAGGGTAGTTATTCAATTTGATACAAGAATTATTAAAACCTCAGCATAGTCAAAAGGCTTTCAGCCTTTCCAGTGAATGACTCTCCTCTCGGGCACACTTTGCCCATTTACTTCTACTTCCAGTAATGCTCTACACGTCTGTCATTCTGTTAGCGAGGAATTCACAACAAAGTCTGTTTTGCTTTAAGAGGAAAAAGCATTTATGTTCATGTGACGGCTTCCTGGGCATAATGCTTACATTCGTGTTAATACATTCATGTTAACGCCCTCCTGGCTGCCTCCGGATACGGAGTCAGCAGAGCTCTCCTACCTGTTAAGCTGATGGCCACTACTGTTAAAACAGAAATCCAGGTCTTCACTTTCGCCGGGCGACACGTGACTTGGTTTCTCTCCTGGTTTACAGTTGACTTTCCTTTGTAAACAAAAATCTTATCCTTCCTGACTGAAGCATTATGATTCAACAAGTTACAGCAGGAGGGGGGATTGTCTCGGGTTTCCCGATTATTCCAGATTTACAAATGAACACCACTGGGATTTATCTCATCTATGTGTTTAGACATTTATAGATATCATATCGGTTTGAGTTCATTGCTTTATAATCAATGGAGGGAAGCAGGCACTTCTGTTAAAAGAAGTGCTTCATCACATCCTGATGTAAATTGCCTGCATCGTGTGGAGAAGTCCCCCATTAGAAAAGATGGCTACTACTCTTTTAAAAAAATACTTTAGGATGAGATTAATCGCATCTGAGGAGAGTCCATTTCTCTCTCCATAGGCTACAAAGGCATTCAAGACATCTCTCAGAGTTTAAAATTTACAGCGTTGGCATTTAAATGCGAATGGATTAATCTCATCCTATATGTTGGCTAAAGTAAAATAAGGTTTAAATTAATAGGATAATCTGTGTATGCATTGTGCTTAGAGCCAGCAACTGCTGCTTGGCTGAAGCTGGTGCATCTGGCTCGTCCCTGAGCACACCCCATCAAATGATGAGAATTCCCTGTGCTGGTGTGACCAAAGGAGAACTAATGCGTTGCCTCCTGCCTTCTGGTTTCCATTAGTAGGACACTTACTGAAGATTTCTTTCCCAGGGATTTCAGGTTAAAAACTGTTTTATCTTTATTCGGGTGTCTGAGTGCTGCCCTCCTTCTACACAGTGCGGGCTCAGGCATTTGATCATGTCAACTTTTATGTCTCACTCTATATACAGAAAACGCAGCAGAAAGCTCATTTAGAACCAAGCAGCATGTGTGTAAGGACAGTCAAACCAAAGTCCCCTATAAATAGAGCACATCGACTTTCATCATTTTCAGTTCATTCCTTCCCTTTTTGGACCAATTTCTGGACATATCATGCAAGCTGGAAGAATAGATACAAATTCCCTAGTGGCTATTAGTGTGTCTAGACTCATTCATTGACCTAGAAGATGTCTTAATTGCCTCTTTTCAAGCTGATGGGGAAAATCTACTCAAACTTCTCCTGGCTGCAACCTTTGTCATTAAGTTTTCTAACTGACATCACTGAATTTAATGAAAAGCAGTTATGCTCCATGTTCTCTGAGGTCTGAGTTACGTGGAGCACTTATCACAGGCTTAATATGATCCACAGGAAGCCTCTGGCCACTTCAGTGTTGTTTGTTTTCAGGACTTCAGATTTTTTGGCTCTTGGCTGCTAGACAAGGTAGTGGCTGCTACCTAAGAATCTTATTACCTTTTAAAATATACTAGGTCAGAATGGATAAGATAAGAATTTCCATTTACGTGTACGTTTTTGTCAGCATTTACCATTTTCATGTTACGAAAAAGTTTAATGATTTTCAGATGTGTCCAGCTGTACAAATTGCCTGTAAATTTACAAGTTTACAAACCAGTCTGTACTCTCACAGCATGCTTTGCATAGAAATGACGAGATGAAAATAAAATTGAGTCAGAGGTTGTGGTATAACTTCTGCTATTATCATTTTCCTGGTGGAGAATTAACATATTTTCCTCTCTGTGTGACTCACGAAATGCCTAGATGTAGCCAGTCACTACACAGATTAGCAATGCAATTTTTAGATTAACTGGTAAAAAATTTGAATCTCGAGGTGAAAAAAAAAAAAAAAAAAATCTGTGTTCACGTGATGGGTCTTCATTTGTAGCAAGGAAACCATCCCTCAAATGAAGCAACACATCGGGTAGATGCATCATTTCATGATTTTAAGATTAAAAGAGCTTAAGAAGCTTTTGGACTGCATGCCGCATCAAATTTACACTGCGGCGTCAGTGAGCACTAAAAGCCAAAAAGTATTAGTAGCTTTAGCAGATTTAAGCGAGGATGCATTTCACTGATTACTTCCTGCTAATGAAATTTTGTTTTAATCATTTAAACTATTAATGTATCATTTCTATCAAGAACGTAATAAAGAGGCATAATGTACACTGTACTTTTATCTTTCTGGAACTTCCAATTTGAATAATAAGGTTTTATACAAAAGAGATCATCAGTTTGTAACGTTTGTAACCTCTTATTCCAAACCCTTCTCTGTGTAATGCCCAATAGAAACAGTAATTGAAAATTGCTCTTAGAAAGACTGCTAGGTTTCCAAACTAAAATAAAGCATGAGGACTTCACTTCACTGTTGCGATGTCTAGGCAAAACAGAGAAGAAGTAACCTGTGTCATCCAGCATGGATAGACAGCCCACCTCAATTTAAGGTGCAGAAATTCAGAGCAGTAATTGTCCTGCCTCTGTGCTTTCTTCCTGGGAGCAGAGTGACTTTGCTGCCAAAATATTCTTCAGACCTTTGATCCAGCGATGGCATTTTAAGACGTTACGGACCCACATACAGGCACACAGAAAATGCAACAAATCAATATGCCAAAGCTGTGTTATAATAAAAACTTGAAATAAACCATGCTTTGTAAAAATGAAATTTTTGTTCCTTTATTTAATACACTTCATACTCTTTCCCATTCTTTCAACTACTATTTTTATTCTGCTCAAAACATGACTGTCTTCAGGGACAACATATTCATTGAAAGTATGAATGTTCATTCATGGCCTTTGACAGCCTGAAAAAGAGTTTTACTGCAGAATATACAGTTGTATGTTTTCCTTCACCCGAGTCCCATAATGAATAATACTCTTTCACACTACTTTGAATGATTTCCTGGAAAAATATGACTACTATGATCCTTTGGCTCTTCACGTTTATATTTTTTCCCTTACCCTGTTCTCCAAAATGTGTTAAATATTAAGGCAGCAAATTCCTTCTTAGTGTGGCTGATCGCAGCTCCCTTCACATCAGTATCTGCAGAAGGATTATACCAGAGGAGGTTCTACATTAAGACTGTATCTATATTGTTTGGGTAATTTGCTTATCTGCTGACCAGCATCTGCCTCCTAAACTGAATCCTGAAACTGTTAGGATAAACTCTGAACTTAATTTTCTGCTGTAATAATTCAGTCTTAAGAACGATCCAGGGAAAATATAAACAAACTAAAAGTCTGTAAGTGAAACACAAGAAGATTTCCTTGTGGTTTCTGAGGGAGTCGATGCGGATCGCTTTAATGTGCCAGTCTAAATCTTGTCATGCAACACAATTCAATAAAGACTCCTGCTGACAGCTGTATCCTGCTACGGAGCTATCTGGATGCAGAATTTTCATCCATTTCAGTTAAATGGCAGGTGGCAGGAAGTCTGTAAGCAGCAAGTGCTACAGCCCGATTCTAGGTGCTACATAGTAAAGAAGTTTTCAAGGGATTCTTGGTTTATACCCCAAGATATTTATTTTAAAGCATTTTAACAGACCAATTATAACGGTGAACATTGTGAAGGAATGCATGCCAAAGAAAGGGTTTTTTGGTAAAATATGGGGATATAACTAATTTTTCCCCTTTTTAACTAGTCTCCAGTTCCCACTGTAGATGGCTCAATGAACATTTCATATTATCATAAGCATGGTATCGTATTCTTTCCAGTAATAAACTTGATCTAAACATCATGTTAAGGAAGTTGTATCACAAACACAAAATGTTTGAATGTTTCAAACACTTCAATGAGAAAAGAAGGACCTACGACGAGATCAAAATAACTAAAGGATTTTTATGGTGTGATGTTGTTCAGTATTGGGGAGAACAGGCTGAAACAACTCTTTTGAGATTTCTGCCCTTTCATTAATACATAGAACACTTTGGTGTTTCATAGGGAACATAGACAATCATGAAGAGCTTTACTGGGGGACATTTTAAGCATTTTCTTACTTCTGGCCACAAAGTCATCACTTTACAGAGAAAATTAACGAGGTATTTCTAAAACATAAGTGAATTTTGCTAGGTAAGGGGATGAAACTACTGTCATCTCTCCAAATTGTGATGTTTTGTAGCATTGGCAGTAGAAGAAAAACATATAGTTTAACAATTATGCAGTACAGAAGACTATACATGCAGATTTAATTTTAAAACAACAAAGAAGCATTTGAAGCAATGGACATTTCTGCTGAGTTGAGCAGACAGACTCCAGCGGCATGCCACTTTCATCACTAGCTCAGTACAATGTGCCAAGTTGCTGTGACAGGTACAACCACGAAAGACAAATAAAAGCTTCTTGCACTGGGAGCCTCTTACACGAGAAACGCCTTGATGCAAACTGGATGAGTTAATAAAATTTTGTCTCGTTTTCTTTAGCAATTCAAAGTTTCAAATTGATACTAAGAAGATAATAAATGCTACTTTCTATTACACATATTATAATACTTCAGAGAAGTAACACTCAGGTGTTCTGAAATATGGACAAATGGACAGGATACACAAATTACTGTGTTTTTAAAAACAATTACTGACAGTACTGTCCAAGGGATGCTCATTCTGATTTTTAAAATTAACAAATCCTGGTGGAATGCAGCATGTGACAGTTCCAAGATAGATTCTATGTACCACAATAATTCTTACCTTTTTTCTTTAAATTTCGACATTCTGTGTCCTATCATTCCTCTCCATATATTTTTCTAAATATAGGTTGAGGTCCGCTAAAACTAACTTGTAATACATTTTGTTATCTGCTGAATTACAGTACTTCACTGTGGTGTGGCAAGAAAAAGGAAAATTTCTTCCTGACGGTTGCAGAAAAGCTTGTTTGAGTATGAAGATGTGGTTGTTAAAATTGGAATCAAACTAACACAAGTGTTTCTGAAAATGTAAAAGACAGTACAAATATTTAAATTCTTGCTGGAAATTTATTTAGTTTGGGCTTGAAGTTTAAACATTTATTTCAGTATCAGATTATCTTAATTCAGGAAAAATGTGGACATATGGAGAGACATAACATAACATCTGCATGTTTCCCAAACTACGTTTAATGGCATGGTAACTTGCAAGTGGCTTTAAAAAAATCTTAAAGATTATTGTCCTCATCGGAAAAAGAATTGAAGTATAATTCTAATGGCTTGTTGCTGAGTTGAAGCAGCTAACTTCAAGACTCACAGTTTTTCAGTTTAGCTTTTCTGAGAACCCTTGTTTTCTTACTGGTTTTGCATTTAGAGATTAATGTTTGAATCAAAGGCCCTTAGAAGTTGCTAGGTGACTGAACTGAAAGAGTCTAACCAAGTAAGAAAAGCCCTTCTTGAAGATGAACTGAAAAGGGAAGCAAACACTATTTGTTCATCTCACTGCTGCCTCAGCATGAATAAAGAGACCTTCAAACTACACCAGAAGTGTTTATTTGAAAAAGAAATACCTTCTTTCTTTCTTTCTTGGCATAGCTTTTGAACAACCTAACTAAACAGCAAAACATAGTATTAATGAATTTGAGAACTCACACCTATGTAAGTAAGCTTCTTATGAAAAGAAATGTTTAAAATTACACTGTTTTCAAAAAACTTATGTTGTTACCCTTCTACAGATAACTCATTTTGAATGTGAGCTCAAGCATACTATTTTTGACATGTTTTGACATTGGGCTTTAATATCTTCATCCTGGCTGAGTTGTGTTATTAGAGAAATCAAGACACAGACACAATTGCAGAAGAGAGACTGGAAAAACAAAATAGGGAGCAGTATAAGTAAAAAAAATAAAATAATTAAAAACAAAATTCACACTTAGGAGAACATTAATGGTGCTGCTCATGGGCAGGGTAGTATGATACATCTTCAGTTAAAAGACCCATCAGGACACTGAAGAAGGACCAGAAGGATCAAGACAAAATCCTGAACCTTTCATGAGATGATGCACAAGCCATGGGATACGCGGCTCTACCACACTGAGCTACAGAGCTAAAAACAATTCTAGCAACTTAGCTAAGAGCATTGCCAGACACACAAACCCAACTTTTTATGGTCCCTACCTTTAATTCCATCCTCAGGAGAAACACTCTTGGCATGTTTTTAGGAAACCTTTGACCTAAAATTTCTCTAAAAAAAAACTTGAACATTTTAGACTAAAAGTTATTTTTAGCTGCAGATAGACCTAAGACATTTTTCTTTTGTTCTTAAAAATTTTAAATTTATAAAGTGTTATTATGTTAAAATGACATCTTAAATTTTCAAAGTATCAGTCTTGGTTTCAATCAAAGATGAGGTTCAAACAAACAGACAATTCTTACATACGCTAAAACTTGAAACTCCATTCTGAAATAATAAGAAAGTGTTTCCCCATAAGAACACATTACGAATGTTTGTGAGGTTTAACCTTTCTTCCTGAATTGCTTTTGTTGTCATGCCATCCTTTGTTTCCAAGGTAGCAGGAGCAAACAGGAATGAGTACTGAGCCAATCTTGTGTACTTTGTATGGACTCACGTTACTCCTCTAACTCCAATCTGTTCTTTGGTGCAAAAATACCAGCATTGAGTTCATATAAAATCAGGATACAATTAGGATACACTCTTCAAATGGTAAGGGAATTTACTTCGATTATTCCTAGATGATAGCTAAAAAAAAATAAAAAATAAAGTCGAAGTCAATGAATTGGAGAACTAAAACTGAAGTAGAAAGAGCTACAGAACCAATGGCTCAAAATTTACAAGGAACAACATTGCAAAAAGTTCCATATGGGAAAACACGTTCTTCAGTTTTGGGGTTTTTTTTTCAGGTACTTTGGTGGTGACAGCCCTGTAAATGCAATTCACTACAGCTTCCCCCAGTATTCTAAGATATCTATCACATTTGAATTCTCCTTACTGGCAGAATATCTGCTGATTCCTGCCAGCTTTGAACAACCAACCCACTATCTCCACATACGACAAAGAAAACTGGGGCAAACATTCAAATTTGACAGCTTGTTGGAGAAGGACAGAGGAAATCAATTAAAAGAGATAGGCAAATATCTTCTCCTCCTCCTCTCCTATCATTCAGAAGAGCCATGCCACACTGTACGTTATGGCAACAGCCATGTTTAGTCATCTGGCACCACAAAGCAAGGCTGAAAGGTTATTGCAAATAACACTCCTGACCCTGCCTAGATAGATTACTTCAAATAAAAACAAAACGTTAACATGGCACTAATTTGTCTGCCAACAGCGTTCTGTTCTTTTGAGACTGGAACTTAGAAGTCTTCTGTAGAGAAGCAGACAAGTAACTGGATTGCAAGTACGCAGCAACTTGGTTTTGCTCTGAGGTCATTTTAGAAGTTTAAAATTTAATTAATCTTGTAAAAGCCTTAAAAACTCTGCAGAAACCTAAAAACCACAGAGATAGCACGAAGTATTTTATATTTTTGCCTTTGCACAGACTGGAAACAATGCAAATCAACACTTTCATTTAGCTTATCGAGCCTGAGACTAAGAAAAGACACGATCAGGAAAACGAGGGAGGGGAGAGGGAGGAGAAAAACTTGCTGATTTCTGCACACTACATAGATGAGAAAAATGTTTCCAAATTCTGGCCTCCAAAAAGAACTACATATGTGCTACATGACACTGTGTAGGAAGTGTTCTCAGTTTCACTTGTTTGACAAATACACTAGCGTTTAATCCAAACAGTCATATATGGTACAATATGATCAGTTTCTGGAAACAAAATTCTTCAGAAGAGCAAGCTTATGAGCAGTTGAATGTCTTCTCCATTCCCAGATCCAGTTACAAAGCTGCCCTTCATTACTTTTAAATGAAGTATAATCCTTTTCCTGATATATCTGACTGGATTTTCTTTCTTTCTTCCCTTTTACACACATCTCCTACACGACTGTATCTTCACCTTTCCCACAACAGCCTCACTGTTGGGAAAGAACTGTCTTTCCTACATTTCCATAGTGAAGCGTCTCAAGTTCACTTTACTTTCAAAACAGAATTTCAATCACTTTTGTAATCTCCATTTTTCCCCCCTCCCTAACTAGTTTAAGTAAGTATTTTTATTCATAGTTTTCTTGTAGTATTTTCTTTTTTCCTGTATTTAACTGTGAAAACAACTAGATATACAGCTGGAAAGACACCATACAAAATTAAGTCATTCTAATGATATAATGCCTTAGAATTTCATCACATAGAAACATTATTAAAAATAACTAAGTTTTCCATGTATATTTAGTATTTTCCTAATTTCATTTTTTATGTGGTTTTGAAAAATTGTACCGACTGAAGTGATAACCACAATACCCCACTCAGTTTGTGTTGCCTCAAGAAACAGAATCACAGTCACCACCAGGTAAAGGCAATGTAATAGGAAGCAGAATACTAATTTTGTCTTTTCCCATTATAATATGGACAATCCCAACAGTACTTGCTTTACTTAATACTAACTAGAAAACATTACATAAGTCTGTTTAAAATATTCAAATGAAGTTTTGTTGCATTTTTATTTAGAGCTAGAACATATGATCAGCTCAGCATCACCAAACTACCTAATTAGCCATCTGCTTCTTGAAATTTTGTTAACAATGTATTACATACTTCTAACAAAAGAGTATTTTATCATCCCTTGTAGTCTTCTCTAATCATATTAAAGCGCATGACCAATGAAGTCTTCTCTGTACACAGAGCTAATGGGAAACCAGACTTCTCAAATAACTTGCTACAATTTCTTGAGAGCCAGGAAGAAATATTAAACAAAACAACCACCCACACGAACTTAACCTGGAGTCTTTTGCTCAATAAAACAAACGTCCATATACCCTGGCCTACCGCTTTCATTTAATCTTTCGCTCCAATGTGAAACTTCGCTATTCATTTCTTTTTGTCGATTCTTCTCTCAAGATGTGAGGACTTAAAGCACTTGGAATACCAAATTTCACAAAAATCTGTATTTCCAGAAATTACTTGTTAAGAAGTGTCAAACAGCAACAAGAAGTTAATTTTCTCGCTTCCCAGGGGTCTGTAACTGTCAGAGACCCCTTTTTAGAGCTGTAGGACTAAGACTGCAAACAGAACCAAAAACATCTTGTGTGTGCTGGCACTACTCTGTGCCAAACCACAGGGCTGCCCAGAAGCTGAGACACGTACAGTCACTGAACCCGTTAGAAAGGAACAATAAAGCATTCAGACTAAATTTAGTCAAACTCTATAGGTAATACCTTTAATGTAGGTAATATCTTTTTTTTTTTTTTGGAGTAGCAGCACTCTGAGGAGCAGACTCTTTTCTAACAGCCGAATTCTCTCATTCCATTTTGCCGTTTTACTGATCTCTTAACCAGCAAAGGACCATTAGAGCTCAGCTAAACCAGCACAACAATCCTAATGCTATTAAGCAGACAATCCAATTAAGCCATTTCCAAGTAGTGTTTGTCATTAAAGAGAGCTGTAAGAGAAGAGCAAGCATGTCTGTATCTGAAAATCTGTAATGTGAATTTTCTAGAAATAGTTCTGCCAAGGCTTTTAGCTCAATATAATAAGAACCAAGAGAATGCAGTTTCAGAATATTAGTATTTTTAATATTGAGAACTATTTGTACTTGGTAGTATTGATAACCTTTTTGTGACCAAATTGCATTGTATAAATCACAATCAATACTCAGTAAAAATGTGCTGACAAACAGACACACAACTTTGCCAAAAGTCTACTGACATGTTTAATGCCAAAGAATATTATCCTCTAATACGCCTAATTCCAATACTACTTCCAACTACACTTCCAGTAGCCATATTTCTACAGATCATTGCAGTATCTACTCTACTTCTTAAGATTACTTGTTTTCTCTAATCTGTATTTTCAAAAACGGAACCAAAAGAAGCAGGCTTTCTGAGCTACTCATCTGATAGTGGTCTGAACGGTTACCATCGCAAAAAACAGTAGAAGCCACAGCACCATGTATTTTTTAATTTTTTTATTTAATACTTCATATGTGGAGTTGCTTATATGTAATAAAATGGAAAGGGTGGAACCAGAAGGAGAGGCGGCACGCGTACGCGTGCAAAGTCATCGGCTAAGCAACGGAACACCCATTTCTTCCCTACCAATTAATCCTACAAAGGTTAGTTTCAATGTACTAAAAGAGAGATCAACCAGCAGCAAGTTTAAGTGTCGGCAGATTGATCACAGAATAGCTAATACATTATTGTTAGTTTAATTATTATGACATTCAATTAAATATTAATCGTAATAAATTAATAACTATTGATAATTACATCATTATAAATATTTAATATGTAAGTGGATTTAATAAACCAAAATTTCCTGCACTGTAATACACCAACTTCTACTGGACACACGATGGAATTACTCCTGCCCAAAGCAAGGAGACAAACAATTTGCGCTCACATAAATTAAAGAAAAAAAAGGCGTGAATGAGAAAGAACATGTCCCTGCACTAAAAATAACAGTCATACTTTAGCTGCAGATACCAACGTACAAGCATCACATCCCGTGTAAGACAATAAGGCTGACCATTTCACGCTGTCTTGATTTTTCGTCAGCACAATATTTAAGGGTAATTTGGGGAATCTACACGCATTCCTTGCCAAGTAAACTTTAAAGAGCTAGGGAAGACAGGAGAGAAGAATTTCTTTCTCTTAAGGAAAGATTCTATGGTATTTTTAGTTTGAGAAAAAACACAAAACATTTAATCATATATTTTTAATCATCGGGACCGTCTATGTTTTCTTTTGTCTTAAGTATCCTACCTGGAAAACACAAACAGTTTCATTACTTATAATTTCTACTAGTTTCAGCTTCAATATATTGCTTCAAGTTTGTTTTCAAGACATGAAGGCAGGAAGGTGCATCTAATTTCATTAAAGAAATAATTTTGCAAGTGTAGTCCGCATTGAGTATTTAGTACATCAAAAATCCCAACTGACCGTGTGCAATATGAAAGTCAGAGATGAGTGGTAGCAATGGAGCTATTTAGAAAAAGTGGAGAGATGGGAGCAGAAGTGAATTTATTGAAATCTTGAGACATTTCCAAGAAAAACAAACACAAAACCTGATCTTGTGCTCAAACCGCATCTGCAAGTTCTGTCATTTCTTACAGCAAGAAAGATGACTGAATAAAGTTTTAACTGTAAACCTATATTTCTAATGGATCCACCAAAGACTGTGTCTCCACTAAGTATTTTGAACACAAATACTGAGCCATGAGTGATCGAACTTGGCAGTAGCTAGCTCCTTTGTCTTCTAGAACTCAGGCATTGTAGAAAGAAATTATGATGTAAGGACTTCTGCACTCTGAAATGAACAGCTAAAAGGGAATGTTCTCATAACACACTGAGAAATGCTGCATATAAAAGCCATTTCGAGAAATACAGGTGTGGCTGCAAAAGCAGCTCACAGAGCTTCGACAGTATTTTTAATGAAACAGCAACCCAGATCTCCAGCCTACCTAGCTCGATGTACCTGTTACAACTTTTTTGTTCAGCTTCATAGAAAACAATGATAGCTAATGTAAAAAGAAACACTACCAACACACTTCTTCAGGGCTATCATACAGAAAGACCACAGACTTATGGAATCTTTTGCCTAAAATTTTCAGATAATGAAATCCTCAAGATAAACCAGGGGTTTGACAGCTTTATAAAAGTTCTGACAATTTTTAACGGTTTGCTTACACTATCTCATAGAAAATACTTTCATATGAAAAATACATTTCTAGTTAGACCCCACTGCTTAATTTCTATTAGAAACAAGGTACCAACGTTCTTCTCAACAACCCAGTAAAACTTAATCACTAAGCCAACGTCAAAAAACCCCCACCAACTCCAAATTTTCCTTGGGACTAATAATGCAACACAAGCTGGGGTGGTGGTGGGAGGGGAACACATGGGACACGTATCCCAGAATATCATGTCATACCCCTATTTAGCTACGAGGAAAGTCACAACTGATAGGAGACACAAGACACAGCTGGAAGCCACAAGAGTTTACAGTGAAACAGACTACAACTCTGTTTAATCAACAAGACCATTCCTGATTTCTGCACCTAGAAAGTCAGAGAGCTACAGAAAAAAAATTTCACCATTTAGCACAAAGAGTAAAAAAATAAAAATGCTTTTATAAGAAAAAAAAATGAAAACATCAGGTAAGGAAAACAGAAATAATGTGAGGAATTCAAGTGAACTTTTACATTTGTCTCAGTAGATAAAGAAACACAGTTAGGACTAATATATATTTCTCAACTGGGTTGTTTTTTTTTCCCCAGGCACATCATCCAGGAAATAATATTGGTTATTTGCTTGACTAGATACCTGGGTCTGTAGCGGCAATAATGATCCCAATCATCACCGCCGGACACCTCCTCATGCAAATGACTTCCTCAAGACTAGGCCCTGTATTTTTGCATACCACCCAACAACACGGGCAATGCATTGCGTTCCAACACATGAACTTTTTCCATGTCACAAAACAGCAGCACTGCATCATTTCCAGATCTAACCTCTACAGCTCAGCCCGTGGTACACCCAGTAACCCACACAACCAGCCTAGTTTTATTGAATGAGAAGTAGGAGGCTTGGCCTGGCAGCCAAGCAAGTAAGACAGCCTAAGGCGTGCACATGTTGCAACAAGGGAAATTTCAACTAGATACTAGGAAAAATATTTTCACGATGAAGGTAGTGAAACACCGGAACAGCAATGCTCTGATGCCCAGAGAGGCTGAGAAATCTCTGTCCCTGGGGATATTCCAACTCCTACCTGACATGACCTTGAGCAAACCGACCACACATCAAAGCTGATGCAAGTCCGTGTTTGGCCCTGCTTTGAGCAGGGGGCAGAGCAAACGACTTCCAGAGCTCCCTTCCACCTCCATTTATTCTGCGTTTCTATTCCATGTCACAGTTTTGTGGAAAAGTGAAAGGTGGGGGGGGGGGGGAAACAGTTTACTCTCAAAGATACTCTGCAGATTTAGAGCAGAGTGATTCAAAAGGTCAGATTATTAGTTGGGGAAAGGAAAGAAATGTCATGTTCTACTTTCATTGCCGCCCACTGTAACTTCACAGTTGACTGATATTCACAAAGAATAGGAAGAGTTAGATAAAACCTTAATCTTGAGCTTCTGCTGACAGTGTTGCCTGTACTACTTGCTTATCTATTAATTAGAGAAGATGGTAACAGCCCAATAATACAGTTCAGTTGTAACCTTAGATCATTCACCATCTCCCTTTTTTTATGTACTTACTATTAAACATCTTACCAGCGTGTATTAGCGTCACCAATACTACTGTCATAAGATGTCAGAAAAAAAATAGTGATTGGATACAGTGAAGAGTTCATATTGCTGCAGCTGATTTTGATAAGTGTCACAGAAGTGCTGTGGTATACTATCTTCATCGATATCTGGACTAAGCAAGAAGTAGACAGACCTCCAAGCAGCAAGGTCTGAGGCTACTAGCGAGGAGCCTGCTGGGCTTTTGGGCAGCAGTGCTCACCAAGTAACACGAGAATGCTGTATTTTGTCCTCATTATTGGCCTCAGTTTTAACTTTTCAATGTCTATCGTTAGTGAAAAGTAGGGTAGCGTGTCACCCATAAACCACAGGCTTAGGCTGTTGTAAACCCATAAGCTGCTACAAACAGTCACACACTCAGGACTTACAAGAACTGACAAAACTTAAAGGTAAAAAAAATCCTCATAGCATGATCACTCTGTTCCAATCAATTCAAAAGGCAATTTCTTTTGTGAACACTGACAAAAACTTAACTACACAAGGAAAAGGCAATGCTACTGCAACATCAACTGCATGGCAGCAGTCAACTGAAGGTTTTATTCTTGTTCCATGTAGATTGCTATACATTACAACTTCCACACATAAAAAGCATCATTACATGTTACTTTCTGAATTACCGACATTCCAGCCAAGGATGGCATGGCCTGATGTAGTTTTCAAAGGCTGCAAGCAACATAATTGCCTTGTTTGGTTTTGTCCATGCTTCCCACTACCTTCACCACCACATTACATTTAAGAAATATTACAAGATGCAAATATATACAGTTGTAAGTCAAGCATAACAAACTACAAGAACATTTGTGAGACAATAAGACTGCCTGATATACCCAATAAGGGGACACACCATATTCTTGACAACAGAACTACATAGAAAAACGACAGGAATTATTTTCTTTTAAAACAAATGCAAAAACTGCTTCTAATTAAAAAAAAAAAAAAAAAAAGAAGTCACATGATAGCATCCTCCTGTTTTGTTTCCCATGCCTATCTCTTCAAAGAAGGGTCTCACTCGTACTGTAAAAATTATATCAGGGAAAATTAATACATATGAAGAGCATAAATACTACCATAATTGATTGTGATAATTCTGCTGCAAGGGAACCTGAGCAAAATACACTTTAGGACATATTTAAATGACTGCAGCTCACTAAAGGTGAATTTGTTATAACATGCTCAGGTAGTAGCGTATTTGTTTCTGCGGAAGAGGGTAACTGAGTTTAAGTTGCAAAACCTACTTGAGAGGCTGGATAAATACTTGGCTGCCCAGCCATACTCCACCCTACGCTACCATGACTTCATTGGTAGCCGTAGTCTAAACCTTGGGTGCTTCAACTTTTTGGAGTCACTGCAACGCACCTCCTAAATCTCTTTGAAGACTGCATGCAATTCCATCCACGTGTTCCTAGTTCTCAGCATACGAGTAATTCCATGTAAGAATGGGACTTTTAGTAAACCTCCTATTAGGCACAGACCAAATCAATTTGCTAGATCACAGGAACAATGGTCAGGATCTTGTAGATTTGAATTCAGTACCAGGAATTCTGCAACTCATGAAAAGCTGTGTAATTTGAATAAAACAAAAAACAAGTGTTCTAGAAGTCAACAAGAAGTGCACAAATTTAAAGAGAAATAGGACAGTGTCCTCTGAAAAGATTTCTCTCCAGGAAAAAAAGGTGATATATAATGGAAAACATCATCCGGTGCACCTTGATAGTAACTTGCCTTACTGGAATGTACTTATGTCATTAAGACTGCTCCCATATTAACTACTTTTGCTAGGCCAGAAGTGTTTGGATTAGAATATTCTGGATTCTGTTATTTAAGATCTGTTCCAAACAATTAAAAACAGTTACTTCAGATAAAATGCTTTCATTTTATCTCAATAGGTTGAAAAGCCAATGCTATACTTTTCAAATTAAACAAGTATGGCAGTAGTAAAAAGCATGCCGAGTCCAAAGATATGTTAATGTTTCTCAGAAAAGTCAAACATCAGAAGAGAAATCTACGCTGAGCTTGCACATAATGCTGATTTTAAACAGGCAACACAATCTTAAACAATTAGAGAATATTCCACTTCAATTAGTCAAGGAAAAAATGATAGCAGAACACTAAAAACTTTTAAGCACTGTTTTTGACCACCTAAACTTTTCTGACTAGTTGAGTAGAAGTTATTTCAAGCTCCAAAAGCAACCATGATTACACAGCTACGTGTATAGCTTGAACAATGAAACGAATCTACACTCCTGACCTGTCCTATCTTAAGTTGCAGTGTTTAGCTACGCTACATTTTCTTATTTTAAAGTAAATCTAATCATTTTTCCCAGTTCATTTTTCAAACAGCTAAAGAAATAATAAAAAAGATCAATCAACATGCTTGTATTCTATTACACTGACTTGGAGGTCTGAAACACAAACGGTTCAAAACGTATCAGTTCTTATTTTCTGTTTAATGAAAATGATTTCTCTCTGTGTCACTAATGGAGCCTGAAATTAAAATGGATTTTTAGTTGAGCTCCTGTTCATACGCTGGTGTCACCGTCAATAGCAGCCTCGCTCTAGGAACAAGATTTCCCTCAGCTATCCGTTACAGGGAGGCAAGCTGCCTACGAAAAGCACCAGGCGTGTTCCCAGGAGTGCCACCAGCAGAGCCAAGCATCAGGGCTACGTAAAGCTTGAGACTCTCCAGGACTTCACTCCTGGGTCTTATAAAACTAAAGTTAGGTCAAACTACCTCTGCTACTGAAAGCAATGGCTTAACACTGTAATTAGGGTTAGATCCTCACAAAAGTTAAGTTTGTCCAAAATACCTTAAGTACGCTGTAAGTATTCAAATCCACTCGTACAATTGAGAATCTCTATCTCAACACGAGCGATGCTGTAGTTCTACTACAAATTACTGCCAAATTCTGCATTATTTTCAGACACCTCTAATGCAGGTAAGTAAAATACAATAGCTAGCCTGAAGCTAAGAGCACAAGGTACACAATTTATAAACTTAGTCTAGGAAAACAGTCTGTAACACTGTAGTTCAGTCGCTACTTCCCAAGACCTTGCTTTCGGTGCAGGAGAAGATACAGAGCAATTCTTTTTGAAATACCACATAACCTGAACACTTTAAAAACAGCACAGAGTTTTGATATTGCATCTCTAATGTATCCAATGGATGGGAGTATTTGCATCTCTCTAAATGCAGAGTTCTTTTAAAAAAAAAATAAATAATAATATTCCTTGAAACAAGTTACAGAGGAAATGATTGAGGGGAAAAAAGCTCTAACAAACTGTTTAAATCCTATCTGTGTTTTTTGCACAGATAAGAGTCTTTAGACAACCACTCTCCTCCTTCCACCCAAAAATATCATTTAGGAATGAGAACACTCCCGTCATTATACCTAGGGGACATACTCGTTTTAGGTCTATTTGGCATAAGAAAATGAAAGGACTGAAAAAAAATTCAGCAAGAAAATATCAAAGCTAAATTAAGGAGCATGCTGTATTCTAATGAATATAAAATAACTTCAAACATGGGCTTTCAGCACCTCTGTACGAGGTTTTTAGAAGCTCATGAGACATGTTTATGCCAAAATTATCCTTCTACTAGCTATGGAAGTTACTTATTTTCCTTAGAAGACCTGGAAGAAATCAGTAAGGAGACAAATATATGTGGCTTTTACCTGCCTACAAGACTGTTAAATTCTCTTAATAACCAGGGCAATTGTTCCAGAAAAGGTCTACATAGCAAGACAGCAATGAAAGAAAAGATAAAATGACATAAATAAAAAAGGTTTCCCATATAACAGAACATACATAAAAAGAGTAAACATTCTAAAATCAGGCAGATTGTCTGGTATTGCTCCTAACAGCCTGATTTTAAGAATTTAATCCAGGACATACCTCCTTGCTCAAAGAGAGGTTGATTAGGTTAATGCAAGGATAGCCACGCAGCTGTTAAGAGCATATCCTTTGAAAGCATGGTATAAAATGAAACTGATTTCACAGGGGCCAACTATTTTACCAATAATGTCTAACATTCTCCATCAAACTAAGCAGTTTATTGTAGGATTACAAGAAGATTACTGAAATGCATCATATAAAAAAACCCCTCCAAAACAGATTTTGACACAGTGACAGCCTGTAAGGAGGAAAACATATGAAATCTGGTAAAAACCCTAGAGCCTTTTTACTCATGCTTGGGTCTTCATTTCATCATATTTTTGTATTTCCACTAATATAGCAGATTGTATACATTATAATCATAGGAATTTAGTTTCAATTAATTTTTTCTATCTCATATTATCAGCACTTCCTAGCTCAATATAAGCTTACAGGCTGAATATAGCCAAATCTTACTTAATTGGTAACAGAGGCCTGAAAAGAACCTCCAAAGGTAATTGAATCCAGCTCTTTGCTGCTGGCAACCATGACACAATTCTTTTCAGAAGGACATATTAAAATCACTCGGTTTCTTGGTCTGCTAATCTCTTCAGAAAGCTATTCCAGGACAACTGCCTTCCAATAGTCAGAAGACCTGCAATTGTCATCCTAAACTTATTAACAACAAATATATACCTAATTGTTGTCAGATTAACACAAGATCACTGCCACAAATGATATAAGTACTTCTGAGATAAAAATGTCACTAGCAGCATTGTAAGTGAAAAAGAAAAAAGTACTTGATAGAAATAAAAAGCATATCAGTGCTGAAGTAACAGGCTGTATTTTAAATGTACAACAGCAGTCTTCAACTGCTCAATGAAAAAGCACCTTTGGTATCTGTCAACCAATTCCAACAGAGCACAACAATAGCAAAAGCGGTAAACAAGCAGTATGGGATAAAAGCAAGCGGTAGTACTATCAGAAAGGTAATTTATAATTCTAAAATAGTTGCTGAAAAGAAAGAAAACTTTCAGATCTTTCATTTAAAATAATTAGAAGTTAATAAGCTCCCCATTAAAAACGCCTTTTTTTTTTTTAGGATGGCTGAATCTGGAGAAAAATCTAGAGCACATCATCTAAGAGACTTGAGGTTTTGCAACACAAAAAGGAGAGACACAGCTCAGAATAACCATAGTTACAAGAACCTTTACACTGCATATGCAGAGAGCATTATATAGAGCCTGTGGTTGGAAACCTCTCCGTTTAGGGTGATTCAATCAACATTTGTTGGCTGAAGTAACTATTACTTTGACCATGTAGGTTCCTACATAAATTACCAAATACTGCAAAATACACACATAATGGAAGTGGTCGAAAACACAGACTTTCCCCTCATTTAAATTCATGCTTTTTTAAACACCAAAAACGCTGTCACATACTTCACTTTCACATACTTCAGCTTCTCCTGTTTAAAACTTCCTGCATTAAACACTGGTATGGATTTCCACTTACATTTAACAGTGAAAACGACAAAGACAATAATTAAGTTTCCCAATTTAATACTGCCTTAGTCTTCTTACATCATATACTTAAAGATATTAATAGAGGCCCTAAAAATACGCATCATACAGAACAGCCAGGAGAGATACCTAATACTCAACAAAATGCAGTCAAGGGGATGAGCACCACAGCTATTTTTAGCAAGAACAAAATTTTCTTTTGTATAGGAGTTAGAAGACTAATTAATTTTGCAGGGAAATGAAGAGGTTGAAAACCGAGTACATCAAACATGTTGCAACTAGCTGGCATCTGGGGGTACACCTCACCTCCCTGGCACCTGGCGTTCACGTAGGAGAACACTATTTTTGGCGTCACTGATTTCAAAATTTTGCTACATTTAAATTGTGAAATATATCACTTCTAGACCACCCAGCAAGAACATTAAAAAGGAGGAGAAATTACACTTACAATTAAAAAGGAATTTATATATAAACATAAATGTATTTATATTCAAATATTATATAAACAACGTACCAATGTACCACAGGGTCAAAACCAGTAGCTCATCATCAAAATCTAATACAGAGGAAATCTTCACTTCTAAACACTTTTAAGGCTTTGGTGTTACTTAAAATTAAAGCAAATAATCAAGAAATAAATTAATACATTTCATAATTTAAAAAAAATACAATATTTGGGGGGAAATGTGTTCCTTCTAATGTGACTCAAGTTTGATAATATCGTGATTTCAAATGAAATTATTTCAGTCTTAAATGCTATAATTACACAATAACCCAAATATAAATAAACTTGCAAAGATTAAAAAAAGCTGAGAGATGACAGCACTTGGTTTAACCAATTTAACTCTAAAGACAACCAGTGAGTTTCTTCCCTAGATTTGAGCACAGAATAAAAACCTAACTATATATTATCTAGCATACGTGCGTGTTCTGTAGCAAATTTCTGAAACATTTTGAAGACAAAGTGAGCTTCAACAATACTTAGTTACGAATTTAACTACCTTGCACCTAAGGTTATATAAATGACTAAGACAACAGAAAAATAAATCACAGCAGGAACAGACCTTGGGAACTTTTCAACAGACAGAGTGATAACAATCCAGAAATAAACCCAATTTGCTCCATTCACACCACTGCCTAAGCGCTGCATTTCTTTCAGTTTCTTAAATGTATTCTTTTGCGATTGTTTTTTGGCAGGCAAATTTTTTTTTCCCAAGCATTCTACGTACGGTCAACACAAAGCAAGCTTCAGTGTACAGCTTTTATTACCACCACTATTAAACTCAGGATATGAAATCTTTTAATTGTCATAACATTCTTGAAGTAGCCTACTTACAGGATAACTGTCAGAAGGTAAAAAAAGGAAAACAATTACATGAGGAAAAAAAAAAATCAAATGGCAGTATTCAAACAATGTATCATAGAGAACGTATAGTCAAATATTTAATGATTTCCAACAACCAACACCTCTAAGAGTGTTAACAGGAGTGAAACAAAGTGGTTTAAATCATCTTTTTAATTCCTTTTACAATTTCATAAATGGAACATGTAACCCTGTAAAATAATCCACTGACATTTTTAATGAGAAGGAAGTGCAAGATGACACACACAGTTAATGCTCATCAGAACTATCTGCACAGAAACAAACATTCCAAGCCCCAAGGAGATCTTATCTGGTACCAAGATGAGGCTGGCAGTATCGATAGTCCTTAGTTAATTATTCCTAAAGAGTAATAATTAGCATCTGGGGGAGGTGGAGTGGTTTGCTCTAGATCTACCTATGCAAGATATCTGAAGTCTTACCACCTAAAACATGAAGTATATTTCCCTTGGCAGAGGTTCTCTACGGGGAAAGCGAGAAATTCTCCTTACAAGCTAAAAACAGCATGGCTCTGAAGTGTCAGTTCCCAAATGTTTTACGTATTTTATTTAAATAAGAGAAGCAAAATAGATAGTAAGTATAATGCTCATTTTTCCAATTTTTATCCATTCTCAAAGGAATAAAAGCAAGGCAGCTGAGGGCTGGGGCAATGCTGCTTAAACTGCCGTAAGCAGCGCTAAGAAGCGATGCTCTCTGCGCCAGCCTGATAGAGCCCAGGCACAGCCAGGTGCCCCTGGCAGAGCAACCCACAGAGCCAGGTCCAGCCTCCACTGGCTGCTACTCAGCTTCTCAGGCAGGTTCTACCGCTTGTTGAATTCCACACTGCCAAACTTCGCTGATGCTGATACCTGTACTACCTGGTAAGGTCAAACTGCACCTGCAGAAGCTGTAATCCCCCAGGAAATGCCCTGCTTACACACGGGTGCCTCCCCCAGCCTCGGCTCTCCTCTGCACACCAGGAAATAATACAGTTTCATCAGTAGGGCTTGAAGGGATTCATAAACTTGGGTGTCCTTTCATATCACATTAGTCTTCTGTTGCTATAAAGTATTTCAGATACATCTAGCACATACAGCAACTAAACTGCACTTACGCAGCACTAGGTTGCTCACAGAATCCCTTACTCTGACAAACACCACACGATGCTGTTCAGGCACGTTTAACTTAAACCATGTTCCAATATATTAAATGCCCCATGAAGAGTGCCAGAGCTTTCCTAGACTGCACATCATAAAAGTTACTCTTCCTTGTAAGATACCCATAAATAAAAGGCTGTAATGTCACAATATACAAGGTAGAGGTTCCTAGGTTATTTTTAGCCCAGACCAGCTGACTGTGATTTGCAGAGTGTACTAAAAGAAAATTAATCTGACAGTAAAGGAAGGAAAAAGATGGAGGTCATGTGGAATTGCATTATAAATTGATTTCTAATTATAATATTAAATGACTACACTTAGCATTTAAAAAGCCAAAAAATTGTTTCAGAATACATTTCTGAAATATTTCGTGTATGCTACAATGACTTCTAGTGGCAAAGCAAAATAATAGAACCTGAAAATCCTGCCATTTATTAACTGCATTTTAGATGCAAGTGCTATCATAAAAGGCTTTAAGGAAATCAAATAGCACAAACTATTTTTCACTTGTTGCTAATAATAAATACAAGTAATTGAAAAAAATAAGGGTCTTGCTAAAGACTCAACAAGAACTAGAAGGAAATACTTCATTTCAGGTAAAATCTGAATGGTGAAAAAGTGGGGTAATATAAAACTGACGTTTTTCAAATACATGAAAACAACACCCTGTGAAAATTTTAGTTTCTTGGAATACATCCCTTCTCAAAGTTTGACATTCAAAGTGTTCTAAGAACACAGAAGACCAAAGTGTAGGCCCAGCTGCCTATACGCTGCAGAACCGCTGCCGGCTGCCCTGATGCCCAGGCAGGTCCCCAGCTCTCCTGTTCATGGCACTCGCCCTCTGCAGAGGCTCCTCCTGCTCCCTCTTCTCTGCTTCCCATTTCTCATTTCCTGCTCCTACGTTTGCACAAGAATAACTATCATGATGGCATAAATTCAGGGCAGGTAAACTCCTGCCAGGCACAAACCCCTTCCAGGGTGGGAAAGAAGAGAAAGAAGAGAATTAGCCCACACAAGTTTCACCCCAGCAGTTGGAACTCTCTGGGCTCTAGAGGCAGGGCAGGGCAAGCCACGACATTTCAGGGTAAGTCTTCTGTCCCGCTGCTCCAGGCTCCGGCACAGTCCTGCAAGGAAGCAGGCTGGTATGCAAGCATTTGCCATCCCCAAGATAAGTTACGCACTCTCCCTCCAGCTCGAGAGTGCTAAACTAGAAAGAATCCGACTCAATTTGAGGTCAAAGGAGGAGTTGAAGATGAAAAAGGTACTCCAGGACAAAAAAAAGCAATGTCAGTAAGTGCAAATACGTCTAGAACTGAGAGGGTTTATAGTTATGTTATATGCTGTATTTTAAATACATCTCTGTTTCATTCCATCAGCTTCAAATAAGGAAACATCCCAAAGATGGTGATAGCATGCTGAATTTGTTGCTATCTGCAGAAATTAGTTACTATAAATAGTTTTTCCAGGCTTTTTAAGACGCAGCTGTACTAAGTTTCCACCAGAATCAAAATTGCTAAGACATCAATTAACTGCATCATTGTCTATTCCACAAAGGTTGTGACAGTATCCCGCCATCATCCCACTTTTTTCTGGAGCCACCCTGGTCACGCATTTTAATCTTATTCTCTTTAAAGATGGAGCACTATCTGAAACAAGCTTTTAAAAAGTTTCTCCTCTGTAAAGAGACTCCAGCAATGATAACAAGATTTGGTTAGTATGACTGAATAAAATTTTGCGCTGTTAATCATGACCCAAAACCAGTGCCATGGTCTATAAGGACGATTCTAAATATTAGAAATATAGTACAAGTCACACTCTATCCTTAAGACATGTTTGCCTCTTCAGCCCTTACACACAGCTTTTCAGCTGCAAACAGTCACTTAACAAAGACAGGGTAGTAGATGCTATCGGTATCCATAATAAATTGCAAAAAAAAATAAATCTCAGACCAGCATGGATTTCCTAAATTAAATCCTGTAATGGACTAAAACAGAGGAAGCAGTGCACTGACTTCGCAACCTAAATACATAAAATCTTTTAACTATGAAATTAGAATTTAAATTCACACCTGTCAAGCAAGTGATAAAATGACAATATTGCAGCAGTGACAAGCTTGGGTCTGGCACGGGCAGGGTTGTTGCAGTTTACAGAAACTCCTCACAGAACTGAGTTAATGCCAGCTAAATGGATGATCTTAAGAACAGATTACATGGGAGCATGCAGCCATTGAGAAAGGTATCCATTATACATTTGTTCTCATTTAAACAAGCCTTGAGTCACGTAGCGTCCTACAGAAGACAGAAGAGGTTTAGAAGAGAATACAATTCCCTACCAGAAAACCAAGATAACGTAACTCATTCTTCAGGTATAACGAGTTATAAAAATAATTCCTCAGGGAAAACTCAAATTAACCGACTCTGCTTCTAGACAATGACCTCCTCTATAATATTCTGCTTGAAAAACCACAACTTGCCACCAGCCAAAAAAATCCCACACCTCATCCTGCAGAACAAAGAGCAAGGCCGAAGGCAGCTCTGATCAAGCAACACCGCGCAGGCTCCTGTGGCGCCGCTCTCAGTTGCACTGTTCGTTCCTCTACTGACTCATCCCTTCAACATCCAAACTCCGTAGGACAAGGATTCTTGTCAAGCAAAAAAACAGCTTTGCACGAGACTTCGTACCACAATGATGAAAAACAACCACAAAGTCCTGTCTTACATACTTGTCTCATGTCCTTGATTCTGACACAATCTGTGTCACCTAAGCAGTGCTAAATATCACCGTTTTGCAGGTGGAGACAGTATTAATCCAACACACAAGCGAGACTCAGGGCAATTATACTCTTAATGTTTTGGAGAGCCTTAAATCAGTGACAGAAACGCACAGAGTTTAGAAAAAACAGAGATATTTTTAGTTCAGAGTACCATAAGCATGTTATGATCTTCAAGTCCATGTGTGAAAAGAAAGCCTAAGGGTATGTATACACAGGTTAATAAGCAGAACTAGAACATCTGGATCTCTGATAAATTTCTGCCTTGTAAACGTATCAGTAATCTATATGTAAAAAGTGGTGTTATCAGAGATCTTGGTATTTTCTCAGGAGACAGCATGCAGATTATTTTTAACCCTGAAAGAAGACACCATCTTCACAAATGGCTCTTTTCATAAAACTAATCTGGAGACACAGACGCGATTTTAAAAAACACACTGGTTTAGTGCATTCTTCTAGAGAAAGCTTAGAGTTTCCCATCAACACAAAAACCATTTTGGACACAGCTGTTCTGAAGGCGAGCGAGCTTTGACATTTTAAACTGTTCAACAGAATCTTTGTGCAAACTGGTCTCACGAGATAACTTGACAAATAAGATATACAGAGAGAGTTTTCCACATCCCGACTTGACTTGAAAGCAATTCGCATTTTAAAACCAGCACCAACTAATTTTGGAACTATTATGCAGATACTACATGTGTTAAATAATAACCCGGGTTCTACACCTCCTAAAACCAAAGTCCAAAATATGCAGTAGCAAAAAGAACTTTTTTCTATTTTCAGTCTGAAATTTTTGAAGGATTCATTACCATGAGCACTGAAAGAAATTGACATTTTATCCTGTGTTAACAAGTACTACAGAACTCATTATCTTCACCCAGGGCTCCCACTTCAGGTGCCACATCAAAGCTTTGCAAAGTTCTGGCCTGTAATTGCCACTACACTTTTAAAAACAGGTGAGTGGGGCTTGTGGCACTTGTGCAGAGAGAGTGTGAGATGGTGAGGAAAGGAAAAGGCTGGGAGCACTTGCATCGTGGCTACACGGCAGGCAACTTCAGAATTAGGACATGCTGTTATAAAACACAGTAGGACATCAATTTCTAGGAGCAGACATGTGGCCTTGAAAAGCATCCTCATGGCAACATGGATTATGCCATTAAAACAAATTAATAAAATATCAAAGTGGAGGGCTAAGCAAATGCTAAAGGGTGGATTCAGAGTCTTAATGCTTTCCTTTGGAATGCAGGAATTAAGACGGCATTCCTTCAAAAATAAGGAGGCAACATACGTAGTGAAGTCAAGGCTAGATCTTGAATTATAAGCAACTAAAACCTGGAAGCTTTAACTCTTGGAAAGCCACATATGCATTTAGGCTACTGGCCACCAACTTGCACACGGGCAATTTCAAACTGACAGAAAATGCGAACAAACTACGGAATTCACTTATGCAATAGTGAGAGAAACAAAACACTTGGAGAGAAGCCACACGAACTCAACTCCAACTAGGTCTGCTCGGATTTCTGAAAAGAGCTCATTCACATGGTCCACACTTCGTTGTTTAGCACAGCTGTTTCTAAAGCCACTCCCCATTCTAGTAATGTTTTTCCCATCCTATTTCACAAAAGACTTAAACATATTTCCAACAGATGCGTTTTGTACTCCAGTAATTTAGTGATATTTCCTGATGACTGGTTAACACAAAAGCTGTAGCTGGTTGATCCAAAGATTGCATCTGTTACCCTGCATCTCACCATCAGGTCAGAATGAATTTCTAACTGCAGAAAGAGATACCACAGAAGAATAAATTACTCTGTTTTCAAGCCTCAACCTAGGGATAAATAGTTTGCCCACGCAAGAAGAGCTAGAATTCAGAGTTATATTTTTTTTCAAAATAGGCTGTAACTGGGAGGTGGGGGGGGGGGGACCACCCCCAAAAGTAAACATTTTCTTGTCAATATTACAGATGGCACAACAGAAAATACCTCAATCATTTTCTCGAGCAAGATCATCCTCTTTCCCATCACCCATGCGATTTTTGTCAGCCTCAATTAAATTAACTGCATAGGGCAAAATAACCTGAACAGAACTCATTCAACCCTAAAACTCAGTAGTAACTACAGACAGAACTTGCTTCATGGAACAAGTTTCTCCTACCACAACACACACACCCAGAGCCATGGCCTGAGCTTTCCCTGCACACACCACCACAACAGGAAAATTACACATTAAGTGACAAGGACTCATCTGCTGAAAACAAGTTTTAAGTAAAGCATATTCTGCTCTATTGATAACTGTATTCTAAAATGGGGGGGTATGAAAACAAAGAATCATCTCCACACCATTAAGCCTGGCAGAACCCTATTTGCTGAGAAACACAGAGTGTCAAGGGCTTTTCCTAACAGGATCATCACTGCGTAGCATGGTAAAATCATCCAGATTATTTCACACAGTGTGTTTATGTATTATACGTGCACAGGAGATGAAGCCATTCTCTGAGTTACCCAGGAAGTAAGGGCTGCATCTTCTCACTACTGGTTCTTAATTACCGTCACGAGAGATGCATGTCTAACAAGAACATTTTTTGTATGGTCTGCAGGTTGTCCACTCTCTCCTGATGAGGTATATATTATATCCAATGAATGTTTCAGGTGGCGTTTATAGCTCTGTCCTTACATACAACCATAATAAGCATAATTTAAATTATATCAAGTATTTATATGATAGAATATTTTTATGTAAAATATTAAGATATATTATCATGCTATTAAATTGAAATTTTAACACTGAGCTCAAGCAAATAATTTCCACTTCAAAAAAATATATATGGAAAGCAATAGAATAATACGTGCACATATCAGCACACCTAGTGTCTCTCTAGGTTACTAAACCTTCTGTATCAAGGGCATCTCTACTAAATATTAATGCAGAATTCTGTATAATATGAGGCTTCAGTTATTCAGAGGATCTCTGCACTGCAAATAAAAATAAGTATTAAAGTCTATACTATTAACTACAGATTAAGGTCAGATCCCAATAGTAGTTCCATATAGAACAACGTAATAGATAGATGTTCATTGACTGATACTGATCCATTCATTCAAAGCAGTTTGCAAGATCCAGGCTTTAAAATATTAAGAACATTTATTACCTCAACATGAATACAATCCTACACTCATACAAAGAGTTCTCTGGTATAAACTGTGTTTTGGAAGTTCTGGAAGTACATCAGTTCTGCTACCTGCTGGCCAGTCTAGTTTCCATTCTCACATTCTCTTCACATTTGATGGTTCTAAAATTAACCCTACTGATTTTATCACACATTTCCTTTTCATTTTGCCATGTTAAATGTCAAGTGATCCATATGTCTGACACTGCCCTTTTAATTATTACAACAAAAGCTTAAAGATGATACTACACACATGCCTCCTCCCCTTCAAAGCAAGGCTCAATAAAACATAGGCAATCGTAAGAATTCAAAGGTCAACATTTGAATAAGTTGAGTAAAAGCCAAGAAAGAGCAAGATTTATTAGAAATTTAATTCTACAGTAAGTTCTACAATTAGTACTCTTTCTAATGTATTGATTTAAATTACAAAATAAGCTCAGTAGATAGTGTTTAGGACTTCATTAAAATTTACTGAGCCTATTTATCAATGCTTTTTGCAAGAAGCTTGTTATAAAAACCTGCATAAACCCAATCAGACCTCCCCAATACATCAATGATATATGATGAAGCCTTATTCCCTTCATCAATCTTCAGCTATACATTTACTTAAGTAATCAATACTCCAAAAATTGTGATGTGCCCATAAATTCGTGGCCTTGCATGAATGTGTTCACTCGGTATCTACTCATATGAAGTCTCAGTCGCTGTCAGTCACGTTATCCTAACCACCCATATTTTATGGTTCTGTTATCAGGATTCAAAAGCACTTAAGAAGGTAAAATCATAGAATCATTTAAGTTGGAAAAGACCCTTGGGATCATCGAGTCCAACCAACGAACAAGGTGGTAGCAGGTAAAAGTGTTGGGACTTTATATGCCCATTACCATGACTGGGTTGCTCAAAAACTGGTGCTGTAGTTGCAGCATATGATTATAATATGCACAACATCATCGCAGGCCCAGAGAGAAGTTTAAGGCACAGGCAGGAAACAAAAGAATCTGAGGTCAGAGACCTTCTACGGAACCCAGGGAAGGGATGCAATGATGACAAAGATTTGTCCTCCCTCTTCCCAATATAGAAACAGCTCTATTATCAAAAAATTTATAGTGTTATTACATTTTTTTATTCTATTTATAATAAAAAGAAACCTGGACCAGGACAAGGCATACTGAGCAAAAGTCAAAGTCAAGCATATCTGTTCCATTCTATCCGTCCCAGATACTAAACAGTTCTAGGCTTCCAGGGATGTCCTGTTTGATGGACTTTCAGGAGTACCCCTGAAAATAATGGACCTTGTTGTCATCAGGATACTTGTTGTCAAGTATCCAAACCCATAGAAACTATGTAAAACATTCGCTGCCACAAAATGACGACACAGCAAATATCAAATTACAAATAAAATACAAGCCTTAAATACTTGTAATATAATGTATTTATATTCTAAAATGAAAGTGGCACCTGGCCTTGTACCAGGTTTAATAACATACAACACAATTCTGCTTTTGCAAAATGTTCAAAGAAACCTGAGCTCAAGCTTAATTAAATGAACACAACTTTATACAAACATGACAACTAAACTGTTCCTCATTATATGGCACCAGGAAGCTGACACAAGGCTTCAGTTTTGCAGAAATCTTAGAAATAAGCTTTGCCGACTTCTACACATATGTCAACAAGGCATCAGTTTTACAGCCTACAGTACTTACCAGGCACACCTGGATATCTAAGGCAGAACAAAACACTTAAAAGTACTACTCAGTGAAACGACTGGCAATAGCATACAGAACACCAGAGCGTAAAATCATCTAACGCAACAGCATGCTGTGCAGTTGGCACAAGGACCGTACGATCTATTAGGAAACAATTCCACTTCTGAGGAAAATGTATAAAACATATCCACCACTTGCACTTTAAAACCCTCTTCAGCAACTACACACTTTTTCAACGCTCCTTTTTAGAGGTAAATCAGGGATATAACCGCACAGGCAATTCAGAAACTAACACTAAAGAACCGATACTATTTGTGCTAACACACAGGCCAGATTTAGACAAGCAAATAGCAACACAAGGAAATAAATTACCATGAGAAAACACCACCTTTTTGCCCACTGATATACTGGGATAAGAACGGAATTTTAGTAAGTTTTCATATTTAACAAAATGCACTTTTTTCCCCCCAGGATCATCAGACAGTTGCCACAGTCATGTTCATTTGTCACGGACATACAGTGCAATGGAGACACCACAACAATCAGTTTCACTAAGCTGCACAATTAGATTTATTGAGCCTCTACTGTGTTTTAAAGGCTCACACCTGAGGACCTCTCAATAACATCAAAAGGAATACTGAGCAATATCTATGCATCAAAATATTTGAAATAGAATAAAAACAAAATTATCTCTTTCTCCCTTCTTTCTGCAATCCTGCAACATTTGTCTCAATGGGCCTATACATACGTAGAAAAACTGAAAAATATCCATGCACAGGAGTGTACCTATTGCCTTCTACTGTGTTCGCATCCGCTCCAATTAACAGCAAAGTTCCATTTTATAAGAATATATCCAACAGATGTAATTTGTAAAAGCTGATGACAAGAAAGGAAGATATAAAACTGACATACTTGGAATGCTCTCAAATTTAATTCATTTAGAGTAAAAGTCAGCAAACAAGGTAAGAGCAGTCCAAAATCTGACTAATTTTAAGGCACATCTCAAATTCAATCAGCTAACCTGCCATGATGGAAAGACTTGAAAAAATACATATGCACTTATAGTCAATTCTGTTGCATTAGTCTATTTCTATATTTATTGTAACATGATGGTTTTTTAACATTTCCTCCAATTCAAACAAATCCAGGGAATTTTTAGGTTGAAATCCATTTATTTTATAAAATTCTGGAATAGAAGAAAAATGAGATGCCCAGAACCTGTCATCAGCTAGCGGGTGGGCATTATCTTCAGACACACAAATTCTCTGTGGCTCAAAGCTTGCGTGCAAAAAATGGGAAACCAGTTCAGGCAACAGGTACTAGAGAAGAGGCGGCACCAGGTGACGCTTCTTTGCCCAGAGAATCAGAAGCTGCCATGGAAGTGCACGCAGTGCGGTACAGACGCAGGAGGAATGGCACTGCAGAGACATACTCTAGCAAGCAAAAACAATCGTAAGGGGGATTGTTTTGCACTTTCCTAAAGTTTGTTTCAGCTTATCTGCAGAGAAAAGTGATAAGAATGCAGATCATGATTACTAACAATAACATCTCAGGAAAAACTTTTTAAATCAACCCACTAAAACACTAACATCCACTATAGCTTTCCATAAGATAAGGCTTATTTCTGCACTCTTTGCCAGAACAGAAAGATTCACCTTTTTCTAATATTAATAACCAATTTCTTGAGGACAAGAATACTGTGAAGTGGATTCTGACTGATGTTCTGGTGAGTTAAAAAAAAAAAAAAAAAAAAAAAAACAACAAAATAAAATCCCAACACAGACTAGAAGTGGAAAGAAGAAGATAAACTATTCTTCCAACTCCTTCTCGTACATGAATAATGTTTTGTTTACTGAGGAACTAAAATAACACATTCAGCACACATTCCACAGAAGTTAAAAATGCTATTAATTTTAAATGAAAATGAAGAGCGAAATATCTGTGTTTTGGAAAGAGAGTTACATTTCAACACTCGTTGAAATACGAATGTCTATCTTCAGTCTGGACCTTGTAGCATGCTCTTTTACACATGTAATAATAAAATAAGGAAGGATAGGATCTGATCCACTTTGAGTCATTGCTTATCCTTTTTTAACACATACTAAAGAGACACACTCATGTACTTTATTAGTGGTTTTGAAACCCAAGCATACAGAACCCCAAATTCTAAACATCTGATTCTGAAACATTTACAATTCGAAAATGGTTAATTAAATTGGTACCAATATTCATTATGCTATCATTTTAAGGATCATATGGAGGGGGGGAAAAAAGTATCCAATTTCCAGAAACACAATCTTCATAAAGTTTTGCTCCAGAATAAAAATTAGAAATGCAATTACAAACTTCATTTACCTATATGCAAATGCTTGCAACATACGCAATATTAATAGCTTTATAGAATTATTTTGATTGAAGCTAAAAAAAAAAGCGGCAATGGCTGCAACTCTAGTTAAAAAAAAATATAATTGTTTTGTGAATATGGGCTATTTTCTTAGCAAAAAGAAAAAAGAAAGCAACTTGACAATTATTACACAAGGTAAATAAAGCCTTGAACGTGCCATACGAGCTATTTGTGCTGATCATGCTCCCTTCATAGACACTTTTCATAGTGTCAAAATCTATTTACATGATTGCAAATGAAAAGCAAATGTTTTTCTACATCTTGACCGGCTATCATATAAAGACAAGTATTAACTAGAATTTTGCAGCTTCATTTTAAAAACTAAAAACCAGCAAATTAAGATAGTGATAATGACCATATTTTTGGTGTTACTAGACAAACCTGCATTTTGAGTTAAAAAAAAGGTGCTTCTGTATCAGACTAAAAAAAAAATTTTAAAAAGACATTTTGTAAACAATAAGAGACAGACAAAAATTACAGTAAGCTTCTACATTTATAGGGACATATTCCAGACTTCTAATAAAGCTCATTTAATGAAAAGATTTTAATTAATAGACAGGAATGTGATTTCAAAATCTACACGAAGTCACTAGAAGATACTCTGAAAAAAAAAAAAAAGGCACACGTGTCTGCAGTACCTTATAGTCTAAGTTATATAATTGCAGAAAGGAACCAAAAAAAACTTTAATGTAAATCAAATTACAATTAAGAGATCAGAGTAAATGACAATGAAATCCACAGAAAGATAAGTACACACGTGTTCGGTTGCCTGACTTACAAGGTAACTGCTATGAATCACATTTATGGAAGGCAGTATTCATAAAGAGCTGCAACTGAAAAATTAACAGCTGATAATCAACTCCCAAGCACTCCCAGCCTCTACGTGTCTTCAACAAGCACTGCTGAAATCAGTTAGAATTATAATGTTCAGCATCTACAAGAATTTAAGAACACTTAAAGGGTAGTTCCTGTTATTAATTATACACAAGGGAGTCCCTCACTCTTAGACTTTCATGCTTTTTACTGCAGATGTGAAAACTGAGAAACTGAGCCTGAAGTATTTATCAAATAACTTATTTTTACCTTTCACCCTAAAGAGAAACAACCCACAAAAACAAGCATGAAAGAAGTAATCATCATTGCATCCCAACAGTAAAATCTGTTTTCTTCATCTTTCTGCAACTTTCCGACATTTCATTAAATTCCACTCATGGCATAAGTCACTTACATCCACAAAAATCTTGTATGAAATTAACACCATATGTGGATGCATATCAGCAGCTGATGTGCAGTGTTACACAAAAGCAGAGGGGAAAATAAAGAATATGCCAAACTTTATCTTGCCCAGGACTCAAACTAGTTTATCTGTCAACTCAGAACGAGCTATCACTCCCACATGTTTAATTAGAAGCTGAAGAGCTTCACAGAATTACATCCAGGGCACTGGAACAGTCAGTTTCTTTTATCTGGAACACGCTGCTGGGATATCTAACTGATTCAAGTAAACAAAACAGAACCTAACATGTTGGAAGTGTGGCAACGGTGAACATGGTTTTGCCCTTGAAATGGAATACAAGAAAAAAAAAACTTTCGCTGCAAGGCAAGATTTAATTATGTTCCAGTGTTGATGAGCACAGTACCACCACGGAAATTTTCTAGAAAAATAGAAGTACAATGTCATATTTCTCTATTTTACTGTCACGTTCTATGTAGAGTGAATTGTATATTTAGTGAGTTGTGTATTGTGCATCTATTTGACATACAGATTTTTTTTTTGTGATACACAGTTGTAGCAACAGATTCCTCAGAAACATGGATACATGGATCTTCACCCTTCTGAACAAAGATCCCCTATTGTCCTTTCTATAGAGCAATGATGCTCGGAGACAACACATCCCCTTCCCCGCACAGGAAACAATTGCTGAAAGCATAACCGGTATGTCTATGTTATCAAGTAATGCTCCAACTGGAACAGATTTGTAGAGAGAAACAGTGCTAAGAACTAGGCACCTGTACAGTCCTCGTTCCAGGGGTTTAACATTGGATGAGCTGCAGTGTGACCCGGGAACCAAACACCCTTTAGCTCCTGGAGGACATTAAATGTGCTGCTGTAACTCATCACTCTGTTGGGTATCACCCAAAGGAAATCCACTTTGCATGCTCCAAGTCCACCCAGCCATGCAGACCAAAGCCCTCTAAAAGCAGGGATGACTGGGACACGCATTTCCAAAGGGCCTTCCTGATCTGAACAAACACTGATGTATTTGCACTCATTAGGACTCAGGACTTCCGTCTGCACGTCAACACTGTTCTCAGTAAAAACTTGGAACATGGGCAATTTTGCAAAAATCGCTCAGAGTTCAACTGCGGAGATGGAATCAGAATCTCGACTTATCCTGGTATCAGGCAATTAACAGCAACGTATTTCCTCATAATATGGGACATATGTTGCAAAGGGATGGAAAGGGACAGCCGAAGGAGGGGAAGAATAAATAAATAAAAGATGACAAAACAAATACACAACAAGCATCTTATCTGCATGCTTATAATCTGCATGTCAGATTATCTGCAGATCACTAAAATTACAGTCCCTTTGAGAAGCAGTCCACAGATACACAGCCCGCAGATCAGGCTGAGGGCAAATGGTCAATGGGAAGGACAAAGCTGGCCAGAGGAATCACGGAAATTGTCTCTGTGCAGCCACCATTTATGCTCCCAGGTGGTTTCTTGTCTCTTGTTCTTTTTTTTGGTGAGGGTACGTGTCTGTGGTCCATTTTTTAACAGATACCTCCAACTTATATGCCTGAAAATACATTAATGAGTCAGATATTTTAAGTATATCTATTATAAGTTCCCATTTCAGAATATTTCATGCTGACTGTTAAGCTACATAGAAAGTATGAACAGTCACAGACTCTTAGCGACTTCCACGGAATTCATTTCTCAATCTGAGGCTTATAGAAACATCAGTTAATGTAAACTGTATCACATGACTAATAAGTAATATAAAAAGCGCAAAGAAAAACACACGTTTTGTTCAAACTGTGGCCTGTAATATCTGGTCGTACCACAAAAAATGATAATGATACCAGAGAAACAGTTCTGGCATAGAGAGGGGAACTTACTTTGTATCTTATCCACCCTTTGGCAATAACATTTCCAAGGAAGGAACACAGTAAATATTTTCTATGAGAAGCAACACAGACAGTAATACATTTTCCTTTATATATTTTTTTCTTGTTACAAAGGAAAATAAAGATAGTAAAATGAACAAGAAACTGCAGGTATGAGAAACACAACTATCAGGATGGAAAACCAAGAACTAAGCCTTGATCCATACACAAGAAAGAATTAATTGTGCTGCTTCCTCTGTAAACATAACAGAGCTGAGGATTAACAGAAACTGTACATGTCAACCAGGTCACAGGCATTCAGAGGTTTCGCTGGTTCAAATCTTTAGGTCACAGCTATAGCATTAAAAATCAGTTTCTCAACCACCTCTCTACACAGACCATAATACCCCTTTTTAAATGAAAACAGATGATTTAAAAAGGAGGCAGCATCAGTAGGTTCTTGTCTTTTCATTGCAGAATAGAGGTCAAGAACTAGCGGATAAAAGATAAACAACGCAGAGGAAATGAAGGGCTGGTTTAACGTGCCAATGTTATGATATTTGCAAGGACAGTACAAAAGAATAAAATCCAACCATTTCCATTTTTAGTGAAGCAGTTACTATAGATGTCTAACTAGCCCAGCACCAGCACTGCTAGGAAGTGTAGCTAGCATGACACACACTATTCCAAAAAGCTTACCACATCAACTTAAGGTAAGATTCAACATTCGGAAAAAATAGTCTGAAAATAAATTGAGGGAAGAGAAGAAAAAAAAAATGGAAGGAGCAATACTTGCACAGATTAGCTAAACACAACAATCTGCTTTAATTGATTTCTCTAATTTTTATTTATGTAAATTAGAAAAAAAAAACCATGAAACTCTTCCCTAGCTAGTTATTATCCTTAAGCCAAATGTATTTCAAAGCTGGACTGTAGCAGAATATCGCACTTCAGTAGACCCTGCAGAAATCACGTAAAAGCAGGAAAACTTGCAGTGAGTAACTACAAATTTTGACCATTGGAGAGAACTGACCACAAGCCCTTAATCAGGAACACGAGTTGAGTGCATTCGTATTACTGTAACTAAAAATATTTTCACCTCGAGGAACTTGCTGAGCCTTCAGTGCTGAACTTAACCTCTAAACGTATGTTAATACAGGTTCTTCAACACACATTCTTCACATCTTAATGAACCACTATTTGTTGTGCTCTGTTCACCAGAAAAAACTTTTCTTACAAATCAGACAGAAAGAAACAGATATAAGTTACACTCAAGAGTACAACAGTGAATATCAAAAGAATGAGGAAGCCAAAATACAGCTTAAAGGCTTGCTTAATTTAAAGTCTGCTTTCTTAAAAGAGGAACGCTCATACTGTGGTAGACTGAAAAAGGGTTTAGATTATTCCATTTTTCACATTCCTCTTGCAGTATTTCCAGGTGCACGTCAGAGAAAAGCTTTCAGTATTACAGACAGCTTGCTGTCTTGCTTGACAACGTAAGAACACAAAACAAAGCCAGAACTCACTTAAATAATCTTACCATCATGTTTTCACTACCACAAAGACAATCAACAGAGAACAGCAAAAACAGAACAGTATAATAAGAACTCCTGTTTCAAAAGCACAGTATTTTAGAATAGTTCATGTTCATATAAATCACCAATAAAACACAAATCTCAAACAGCAAAGTACTTTCTAGTAAGAGGAGGTAGTAAAAAACATGTTCCTTAGGAGAAAGTAAATCCAGCTGAACTCTTTCAAGTTCATTTTCAAATTCACACATGATCAAAGATGGGTCCCGATTTCTTCCACTGATGCTTCTTGACCCCGAACCCACTCTTTGAAAAACTTATTTCCAATAATGCAACAGAATTCTGCAGCCTCTCCATGAAATAACAAATCACAACTCATAGTTGTAAACCTAAGGAGCTTTTCTGAGTATCTGTTTGCCAGTATATACAGCAACTAGCCACATTAGAATACATGCATTAAGAAAGACAAACTACTTATGACATGGACTGTCTCTTGCTAAGCATTTGTGCGGTAATAATGCAATTGCACCCTGAACCTCTGCCACATTAAGGGCTTTAAAAGCCACACCAAAATTGAATTTATTGTCTTTTGCAAATTCATAGGGATCCCATAAAAATAAGGAGAAAAAAGAATTTAGCAAAGCTTTTCAATGAAATAAATGAAAATATTTCTCTTCAATTCCGAAGAACTCATTTAAATGTTTTTACGTAATGCTGAAGCTGAACACTGCAGCAGAAATACAAGCATGGAAATCAGAAAACAAAAATGATTACATACAATTGAAAACATGTTCCAAGGCTCAAAGCAAACCCGATGAAAAAAGGTATTAGTGGTCCGAAAAAAGATCATTACAGTATAGCATTAAGTTTTAATTTAAATAAAATTTAAATTTAAGGATAAAATAAAAATCCTTTCTTTCGAGGGCATCTCTTAAAAATAAAAGAAGTGCATTTATTGTGACCCTTTTTAAAGGAAGTTTTAAAAATCTATAAAAGCATACTGTGTTAGCTGCAATGTTTAGTACTGCATAAACACTGAGTTAGGACTTTTGTTTAATTAAAGAATTATTAACACAAATATTCATAGAACAACTGCAGTTTCTGAGAGTAGAAGCATCACTTGAGTGTTATGCATTACTATTATGGACTTTTCCTCTTCCATCTGGTAACAAAGGCCAGAGGAATTTAAAACAACTTTGGAAATAATAAAACCACCCAACTCTGAAACCTGCCCGACATCAAGTTTCTGTCTAGCAGGAGATTTTACAACACTCTCGAAAACAGAGCTAAAAAAGTTTCTTATAATGGAAACTCTGACGGACCACGAACTATAGTTACACTAGGAGCTGCCACTGTAATATTCTTTCCTTTCCTTCATGTCATACTGAAATTTCCATTTTATTCTTCATTTGTCATTCTTTTCTGTAAAGATAGTCACTTAATTAAAGAAACTAGGGAGTTTTTGCAACCTACCTTCTAGTTTCACACATTTGTTGTTGTGGTTTTGGTTATTTTTAGGGTTTTTTTTGTTTTTTTGTTTGTTGTTTTTTTTTTTTTTTTAAAAAATTCTTCATGTTTTCACTAGTTTTGATCACTACTTTTTCTTTCCAGCTTTAGCTGGTGACTTTTTCGATGTCATCTTCAGAAAGCTGAACTGAAAAAATGTGATTCAGCTGCTTAACTTTATCATGGAGTTTTATTTTTCAAGACTATTATCCCAAGAGTATGAACTCTTTGACTTTGATGACAATCAAATTTAATGAATGAATGCAAAAAAACCCACTACTTAATTAGTGTGCCAACAATAATTTCCTACAAACTACCTAAAATCTGAATATTTCTTAGAGATTTTGACTGTATGCTACTACAGACAAGAACACTGAATCCAACACTGTCTGTCCATCAAAGAAAGACTGCAGAATCTTGCTCTGATGCATACAAAAGTCAGGTTTGAACACATTTAGATTCCTGAAAAGTATCATTTCTGAAGCATTTAAAAAAAATTCAAAAAATAATCAAGCTCTTCTGCTGCATTTACTCTTAGTTATATTCATGCACGGCATTTGGAGGGAAGATGAGACTGGAGTCAGATTTGTAGCTAGCTTTATAAAGATTAGTCCTCATCAGACAAAACAATTCCTAGCTAACTACAATGGTAGAAGGAACTCTGGCCACAGAATCCAAAATACTGGAAATGAACTGCCATACCAAATTGGATCTGTGGCTCGGACCAGTGGCGCACAGCCAATGTGAGCCACTAGCTGCCTGGCTGGAAAACAGGAGACAGTTGACACTGTACCAACTGCAAAGCTTAAGATAGATAACTGCATAATTTAAATGCAGCCCCCATTATCTTCTGTATACCAACGGAAATCTCTAACGAACATCTGAATATTCCTTAACTAGGAATCACTGAGCTGTCCTCAACGGGACCCAGGAAGTGCCATTCCACTACCGAGTGCTACAGATCGATTTATAGCACTGCTCTGGATGCTATGAGTAGCAAAACACTGGAGGATATCTACAGAATTTAGTATTAACATCTTGGGACATAAAGGAATTCGTATACAAGATTCATAGTAAAACCACGGCTGCATGCTTACCTTAATATGGCATGCAGTGTTGTCACTATAAGTGTCTCTCTGCAAGTTTCTACTTGCAGAAAAAAATATTTATTGCAACACCTTTAAAAGGCATCATTCTTTTACATTGTTTCTCAGAGGTTTAATTTCAAGAAGTATCAACTTTCACAAAAATACAACAGAACCCATAATTTCACCAACTACTAAGTAAAAGCAACTTTCAGGATAGTCAAACATGCTCTAAAGCATTAGCAAATAACGGTTAAAAAAACGTAATGAAAGAAACAACCAAAAGGCTAGCTAATGAGTACACAATGTACATCTGCAGGTGAAATGATAGGGAAGAAGGTTGGGGAAGAGAAACAGACAACAAAAAGCCTCTTCCTAATTAGGTAAACATATGACATAGAAAAAATAACAATAGTTGGGTGTGGTTATTTTATGATTAAATGCTAAATAATGGTAAGAATTTGGCAAGAATACAGAATATGTAAGAATACAGCATATCATGCTCTGGCTTTCATGTATATAGTTATCTTCCACTATAGCAGCTTTCAGTTTCTCAAGGTTAGCAGAATTTATTAAATTGGTGATTTTATAGGGGTGGATTTTTTTTGTAATTGAGTATGACATAAGACAGAAAAATGCTGCCTGTCCTAAAACGTAGTTCAAACCAAAGGTCCTCCTAAGCATACAGTGTATGAAAATTAAAAACAGGGAGTTTGGGTTATGAAAAGAAGCCATATGACTAAAAAGTGAATCCATTTTCCAAAACGCCCACACAGACAAGAGCTTCTGATGTGAAAAATGGTCTCTGCAAAAGCTAAATTGCACAGATTATTTTCATGAAAAGTTAGAAACTGCACTACACGCAGATTATATGACATTTACTGTGATGAGATTTTTTTTAAAAAACACACATTTTTTGTGTTATTACAGTAAGAACAATTACTTGATTGTTCAATGTATATGATGTAAATGCCAATAGTTATTTAATTAAATAATGGTCTTCCATTAGAATTTATATAGGCAGAGATGCTTGCTTAGTTTTTCCAGGCTTCTTTCCTTCTTGCTGCAGGCAAGTTTTGGCTGCCTTAGAAGTTAGATGCAACAATGTGCACTAGCCAACAAAGCATTTGTGGCTTACCTTGGCACTGAAATCCTTGTTTCCCAAATCCCCTGCATAAAAAAAAAAAAAAAAAGACAACTGTCTTAGTATGTTTAGTTATCATTTCTTCTCAATGATCTGTAGCAACATAAAAATAGCGTCATATTAAATTACTTCAGATTTTGCTAAAACAGCAACAGATTTTAAAATATACAACACAGAACAGCCCACCCATTTCAGAGCAGAGAACAATAGCTGTCACCAGCTATGTAATTTCAGCTTCTGGCAACAATATTTTTATTATTATTATTTTACAAGCTATTTTGGATCTACAATTATCATCATCTGTGATTACTGCATAATATTTCAACTCATTTAATGTCACACATATACTTTACAGCAATGTAAAATTCCAAGTTCTAGCAAAGGCATATAAAACAAACCAGACTTAGTTTTTCATCCAAATTTTAGGATTGAATGCCGATGCTGTTACCCGCCTCAGCTAGACACAGTTGTTTGTTGTTTGGAGAGGAGGCAGGTTAAAGGTTTTGCTGGTTCCAATATAAATGAGAAGACAGGCCCATTGGCCTTGCTTCATTTGCATAACAAAATACAAATGTCCCTGTAATACTCCACCAATGAATACGGCGACACACAAACGTTCTACCTGGTATCTAGAGTCCCAACATATATTATACCTCTGGCACTGTAGTTGGTTTTATTTATTTGTTTATATTTAAACATTCAACATTTGCTTTCCACAAAAATAAATGTTTTGAGTATCCTCCCTATAAACATTTCTCTGCATTTTCCCTCTTTGCAGAATGTTTTTCATCTGGGGAAGCTGGAGCTGCTTACACTAAAAGACAAATGAACCAAAGCCATGAACTGCAGAAGCCAGCCAGTAGGCTGTATGCAGTTAACAACATAAAGTTTAATTATAAAGCATGTGGAAGTGTTTTTAAAAAAAAAACATATCAACAATTTTCTCACTTTGTAAATTTATTTATTTAGAGAAGAGCCAAAACCTTCAGTACACTGTTACTTCAGGTGGAAACTGGCATTACACAGCTTTGAGCATTTCCATGAATTCCTGTGCTACAGGCTCTCCCTGGTTTTGTTATAAGTAGGCCTAAACTAACAAAACCAGAAGAAATACAAAATTGCTTGTTTGCTGGACAGCATAGCTGACTATCCTATACTGTCATTCTGCTGCTGTTATCTCTTGTCTTCACAAAAGTAAAAAGCAAGTACTGGAAGTGTGCAAATGCGATTGCATGAAAGCTGACAGGACTATGAACACAAAATAGACTTTAGATTATTTTTTTCATCCTTTTGAACACTTATTTGTAAAGAACATTCCTCTTATGTAGTCTAAAAGCATAGCCATTCTTCAGTGTTTGAGCTGAATTCATACATTAACCAGCTGCAGTCCACTCCGCTCCCTGATCGGTTATAACGTATTTTAAGTAAAAGGTCTTAAAAAAAATATCAAGAGTTGAGAAACAAAGCAGATAGGTGAAAGTTGTTTAAGAAGATAAGGAAGCACTAAACTGTTTCAGTAAATATTACCTGGTCAAACATAATCTAAGAAAAAAAATCTATTTGTGTAGTTCATTGAAAGGTAGCATTTACTATTCTTTATACCATAAAACATACGTTAACTGGCACATGTCATGTTGGAAACAGACAAAGCACTTTTTACAGGGTATGATGCTTATTCAAGAGTTGCCTACCTTCAAATGAGGAAATGAAAAGTTTTCAAGCTACCACATGCTCATTTGATGAGCTTAAGAGCTTCCTTAGCAAGAAAAAGACAAAAGAGCACAGCTACTCTTGCCACCTGTCAGCTACAGGAAATCCTTTCATTTCCACATCCATCCTGTCATCAGGTGCCTTTTCTCATGACAGTACTCCACTTTGGTTTTTAATTGTGCACAAGCACAGTCTGACAATAACCCTGCAGAATTCTTTCACACCTCCCAATTCATTCTGTTTTAGATTAACTTTGAACCAGTTTGTGAAGGTCTCTCGCTTTTACAATACCAAACTGCATTTTTTTTTAAATGGTGAAATTTATTTTTTTTTTTAAAAAAAAACCCCAACACTCAAAAAGCTGACCTATTTCTCCTTATTTCTTCTTCAGTCTACCCATCTCAGTTTTCCTTCCTTACTCTGCAAATATATTTCAGTAATTTCTGGAGCAATCACAGCCTTTTCTTCAGCCTGCAAACTGAGGAAAACTCAAGAAGGAAGGCAAAGGTCTGTGCCCATACACGTAAACAGACAGGAAAAGAGCAAGACACCTGCCCATAGACACAGAGCCAGCCGGGTGCAGACCCCCCTGAGTCTTTTACAACTTTGTCTCAAAGAAATCTCATCTCTCCTTTTCAGCAACGGAACCTGCAGTGCAAACTTCAGCAGCAGAGCAGGGCTGACGCTCAGCCACACCGCAGGTGAAGGAGAGGAAGCCCAAGCTGTTTATGTTGCGCACTCGCTGGGTGTACAAAACACGAGGACACACACCCACTCCTCTTGCCTCACCTGCCCAGGGAATGAGCCAGCACCTCCACTTGCCCGCCGAGGGCGAGCGGAGGGCGCAGGGCGGCCGGAGCCCGGCAGCGACGGGGAGCGCCGAGCGGCTCGGCCTGCAGAGGAGCCGCAGTCCTGCCCAGAAGAGGGCATGGCAGGCACCCATAGGTATATTTTTTTCCTAACAGCTTAGTAATCAGGGTGTTGGTAGGAAGTTTTCCTCCCTTCCTCCCCTCTCTCCAGCAAGAGCCCTTCTCTTAAAAAAACCCTCCCTTTCCTAAACACGTAACGTAGCAGCAGTGGCACTGTGCGCTCCCGATCTCCCTGCCCTCCCTCTGCAGCAGGAGGAAGCAAAGCAGGCACCGATCGCAAAGTTAAAGGCAGGGCTGCAGAAGTTGTGCCACACAGCAACACCCACAGCCTGAAACAGAAAACCCTCCGTTCCTCCCGCAGCAGCTGTAGCGCCGGCGGAGCTCCCCCCCGCAGGGGACGGCGGGCGAAGTCAGCCAAGCCATGCAGAACCCCCGTCGGCGGGGGACAAGAGGTGAGGAAATACAAGCCTCGATGGTCTGGGAAGCGATGTCCCCCAGCATGGCTCTTCAGTGCCAGACAGTCCCTGCGGCACTGGCCAGCGCTGCCCCCCGGGCACCCCTACGTTCCGGGGCTCCCCCAGCCCCGAGACCGAGGTGCGCCCAGACTCAGGCAGGGGCCCCTCGGAGCACCGGCGGCCGCAGAGAGCCCCCTCAGGAGGAGGGTGCGACAGAGCCGGGGGCAGCGAGGCGACACGGCTCTGCCCCACCGGGGCTCACCTGCCCGACCCTGGGGGAAGGGACGAGGGGCAGCCGGGGGCAGCGGCGGGTGGGAGGGGAGGGACGGCCGCTCGGCGGGGCCCGGGCACGGCGGCGGGGGCTGTCCCGGGGCGGGGAATCCCCTACAGCTGAGCGGGCCCGGGCGGAGGCGAGGGGGGAGAGGCGCTGCCGGGGGGTCTCTCACCAGATGAAGTCGGTGCAGTGGCTGCAGAAGGTGGGCTGCTTGAAGAAGCGCGCGATGAATTTGTGCTCCTTCACCTCGTGCACGTTCTTCTGCCTCAGGGCCCCCTTGCGAGCGAAGCGCCGCGCCGCGTCCGGGGCCGCGCCGGGCTCGGAGCCCGGGAACACGTCGGCCATAGCGCCCTCCTCTCCACCCCCCTGCCGGCAGCCGGGCCGCGCCGGGAATCGCCGCCCCGACGTCCGCCCCGTCCGGCGGCAGCCGAGTCTCTGGCAACGGCGGCGGCTGGGCGCTGCCTCCCGCTCCCGCGCCTGACGTCGGAGCGGCGCGTAGGGAGCGGGAGGAGGATCCCGGCCCCGGGCCCCGCCGCGGCTGCTCCGCCCGCGGGGTGAGCGAGCCCCCGGCCGCGGGCGGGGCGGGGAGGGCGGGGCAGGCCCGGCGCGGGGCCGCCCCCCGCGGGAGGGGGGAGGCCGGGAGGGGGCGTCAGCACCTGCCGCCTCTCGTCAGCGGCTGCCGCCCCTCACACGGGCGGGCACCCACCGGCTCTCCCTCACACGGGCGCCCGCCGGCTTCCCTCACACACGCACACCCGGCTCCCTCCGCACACACAGGTTCCCCTCTCTCTCTCTCACACACACACCAGCTCCCCAAAACCCACGCACTGGTTCCTCTGTCTCTCACTGACACCCCACACATCCCCCCGGCTTCCCTCACACACCAGCTCCCCTCACACGCACCGGCTTCCCTCACACACACAGACATACGCTCTCCCCCGATGCACTGGTTCCTCTCACACACACACACCAGCTCCCCCTCACACCCGCACCAGTTCCTTTCTCTCACACACACCCACGCAGGCTTTCCTCACATACAGACACACACACCAGCTCTCCCCACGTACACTGGCTCCTCTCACACACACATACACACTCATACACACACACCCGCTCTCCCCACACACACTGGCTCCTCTCACACGCGCACAGCGGCTCCCCTCAAAACCGCACACCCCTTCCCCTCACACCCACACGGGTTCCTCTCTGTCACACACGCACCCCCACACAGGCTTCCCTCACACACCGGCTTCTCTCACACATACATACACACACACCCGCTCTCCCCACACACACTGGCTCCTCTCTCACACGCACACCAGTTCTCCTCACACCCACACTGGTTCCTCTCTGTCACACACGCACCCCCACACAGGCTTCCCTCACACGCGCACACACACCAGATTCCCTCGTGCACATCAGCTCCTCTCACACACACCCCCTTGGCTCCCTCCTCCCTCTGCCTCACACACAGCAGCTGCCTCCCTTCACACACAGACACAGAGTTCCCTCAGTGTCGGCCATGGCAGCTGACACCTTCCCTCCGCATCGGCCCCGCCACGGGCGGTGCTGCTGCCCTCAGCCCCGGGGCCCGGGCAGGGACGTGGCAGCGACGGGCCCTGGTGACCTGCAGCACCGCCTGCCTTTGACCTCTGCTGGGTGCAGCTGCCACCCGCACCACAGGCACAGCCACCACCACCGCAAAGAGCACGGATAACCTATACCCAGCTGCGCTCTGCCGCCTTCACAGCGCGCTTCCTGTGCCGGCCCGGAGAGGTGGTGTTCCACCACCACAGCAAACAAAGGTGCGGCCCCGACGCTCTCCTTCACAAAACCTTTCCCCTTCCTGCAGCCCAGGGACCCAGCACCACTCACGGAGCTGCAGTTTGAGGCCACGCTGAACAGCTGTACATCACACAACGCCACTGGGCGTATGACAAATACAAGAGCGGCCTCACCATCTTGCCCCACTGCAGTGTGTCCTATATTTCTAGTTTACCATACAATACAAATACCCTCAACAAAAAGCAAAGGAAACATACAGGAAGTCTTTTTCACTAACTGATGCATCCAACGTATATACAAAAGACTTTTACTCTGCTTTTATGCAGCACACTGACAATGTAATAAAGTATTCTGTAAAATAATAGAGCCGTTCATCTTCCTTTATTCTCATTACACACAAAGCATTCACAAGTCCCTGGACATAGAAACATTACCCGCCTATGGCATACATACATTTTCTCATATTGCAATTTATACAATATCTCCATATATTCAGAAAAACACCATATAAAGCAGGACTGTGTGCGTGGAAAAACGCAATATATGTGCTAAACAAAAAGCCGCAAGACCTAGTCATAATTTTTTTAGTAAATATTATTCCCACGGCTACAAATTTTCACACCAGGGAAACAGATGCTTATTAAAAGTTCCTCTACCCCAATATATCTACATACTCATAAGTCTGTCTGTGTAAGCATGTGTAATGTGGTTTATTTCACGAGAATGGAAGCAAGCTAATTAACTCAAGTGAAGTCTTATTTGCTGATGGGAAAAGTGCACATGGACATTTACCACAGAACAGAAATAACTTGTTACACGCTATCTTATTCTTAATTTTAAAAGCTGGGTTTCTGGGTGCAGCCTGCCTGAGCCGGTACCTCTGTGGCATTTCATCAAATAACTGACGACAGGGTCAGCCCTGCTTTTTTTCTAAACTTAAAGAATCAAGCCATGTGCCCTATAAACTGTTTCACTATGCCCTTGCTTTGTGAACTTTTATTTTGCAAGAAACTACTTTCAAATTTGATCTGAAATTCGATAAAATATAAAGATTTTTAATTTGGTTTCTACCTATTCTACATGTTTCAAATCCCTTATTCCTCTTCAGAGGGAATACATTTTCCTTGCCTTAATTAACTTATGCCAAAGCATGAGGAGCACTAAGAAACATTTTGTACTCTCATTAAGTGTTCCATCAAGAAATATGGAACGTATTTATTTCTCTTCCTTTAGTGCTGCATTACAAACATAGCTACCGAGACTGGAGAATGTGACTGAATCAGACACAACTCGCATGACGTCAGCTTTGGGGCAATCTGCACGTTTGGTTGTTCCTTAAAATCTCGCAGACCTGCTGAATCATTTTGGATTCCAGTTTCTTTCCTGAGGGCGGCTCTGGTCAAGATTCACTCGCTGGAACATCGGCGAGTGCCTCCAGCTCCTCTTTCCAGCACCTGCCCATTGCCTTGTTGGGTGCCAGCGAAAAGCCAAGTAACACCACATGGTCACATTAGGATGGCTTTATTGTGTCTCTGTAAAGCAACGTTTTATCTCAAACCTAATAATTGTTTGTACATTGTGATTATACACACTAGGCAAGAGAAAAAAATCTGTTATGTGTGCATAGTGATCCTCAAACAAGTAGGTAAACCATTGTAACGCAACCTGCCCTTACTGTATATAACACGTAACTCCTCTTACTGCCCTATTTTGGATACACACCACTCACACAAGGCTTTTTTGTGTGTGTATGCATATATATATTCACCTTCAAATGTCACGATTTGTCAAAGTGACCAGGACACTCTCACAGCGATACTACCAGGGGATACTACGTTCCGTTCACCAGCCGCTTGTGGGACACATCATCGTAACATCAGCATCCTCTTGCTGGGAGGCTTTTAATTGCTTGGACACCCATTTCTCCTACTCTGCATTCAGGTCCTGCGGGTGACACAGGAACTCCTCCTTCCTCTGCAAATTGCTGGAGGAAAGACCTCTGCCACCTCTTCCTGTGCGCACGCCTCCCCACCAGCAGCCCGCGACTTGCTCTTCGGCTTCGGGTGGTGTTTGCAATTTGTTTCTGATTGAGGCCATCCGGACCAGGAGTCAGCATTCTCCTTGTTTGTGTTCAGGCATATACATGGTTATTAAACCAGAGCACCAGCTTCTCCAATCTCCTGGCAAGCGGCTTCAGAATTCCTGACTCCAAAGCACCATTTATGAGGTCTTCTGATAACAAATTTACTCCTGTATTGGATATTTGGATAATATCCTAGAGAGTTCATCCCCAGTAGAAGTTCCCATTGAATTGTTTATGTGACTTTCTCTGAAGAACTTGATTATTGCTGTAACAAGCACAACCTCTCAAGTCCTTTCTATATTTGCATCAATACCATCCCAGGTCTGCAAGTGCAAGCATCTGGGTTCATTCTGAAAGGGGTTTCTTAGAGTCATTCTCCTGCCTGTGAAGTGCCTTCTCTTTTTACGCATCTGCTGGATCAGCACGCTACTGCCTGCATCGTTTTTGGATCAAAAAGCAATTTAAAAACTGTGTCTTTCCTAAAGGAAAAGTGTCTGGATTGTTCTGTCCCTATTTACGTGAGCTGTGCTGTATCAGATCAACTCAAAGACACAGCCAAGGAGAACACCTTCACCAACCCCCTTGGCAGTTGTGGCTCTCTGTTTTATTATTTCCTGCTTGTGAGAAATATTCAACGCACAGGAATCACTTCCTGCTTGAGACCTATAAGGAAGTTCACAACCCAATTTCTCCTCACATTTCAAAGCAAATTACAACCACTTCCTTTTCTGGAGAGTTATCAGAACAAGTAGCTATTTTCCAAATCCCTTTTAGGAAGGATGACTTGATCATTGCAAACCCGCTGTCTAAAAATGATTTGCTTCACCCCGTCTCATCTTCCAAAGGAATTTCCACAGTCAGCTTATGAGACGTTTCCACCAGCAGCTATTGTGGAATAATTACTTGCCATAATTAAGTCAAAAGCAGTTATCAGTTTCCACTACTGTAGGGACTTCAGAGTAAAATTTCAGAAGCCAGATTTTTCCTAATTTCTTTTTCCGCGCAGCACATCCTTTATTTCTCCCTTTGTCTGAAATCACCTGTAGAGTTTATTGTTGAAGCTCCCATTCATAAGTTTGTTTGTCGTGTTTTGAGCAGTAGCTATTAATGATGAGATAATTCCCACTACTCCTATGGTTTTTCCAGATCCAGGCGAGGAGGAGGTAGAAATACTTTGTCTCTCTCTATATCAATACTCTTTTCTGCATCTTTCCGTGTCTTTCTGCATCTGTGCATTCACAGCCTGCCCAGCTCTACCTGTGTCTCTGTGTTTACGCTGGTTCTTTTCTCTGCCCTTTTCCCCCCAGAGTTACTGTGGTCGCAGGTTGGGGAACCCTGGGTCATTAGGCAGATTTTGTTATTCAACTATTCCATGTGACAGACAGCTTGTTTACACATGCTAGTACTAATGAGAAAGTCTGAATGTAGGTATTAAAACACAGTCAAAAAGAAAATTAAATATAGATAAAAAGTCCCGTGTGAAAGGAAATGTCGCAGAAAAAATATTTCTGAAAAATTCTGAGGAAAAAAAGGCATATCATAATAATTAGTCATTTACCAGGGATGAAATCGCAGTTCATTGGTAAGTCCTAATCAGCAAAATCCTGCTTCCCTTTGTGACATGGAACTGATGCCATCACTTCAACTCGCGTTTCCTTGAAAGTGGTGCAGGAACCGTTCCTCGTGCAGATCGTTTGTAGCTGCCTGTGAATTACCCTCACAGCAGCTCTCCATAGAATTGGAAATAAATGGCTGACGACGTACAGAATGTCGAGTATAAACCACATTTTTTTATATCAGTGTTCTCATCGGAATACTGAGTGACAACCTATTGTTTTATTTTCTCGCAGCTCGGGCGCATTAGGAGCACTCTAAAACACCTCCTCGTTACAGAGCTGAATCAGAGCTTGGTGCTGTTACACACCGAAATGTGATGGGGGTCCTTTGGGATGTTTCATGGGGTTTTGTCTCCTTCTAAATTGTATAAATAAAAATTTCTGCCTCAGCTGGAGTATTTGCTATCATTGTTGTTTTGCAGATTTTGTCCTTCCCACCAGCAACCACTCTGGAAAATTTTGAATGTCTCTTCCAAAAAGTAATTCACATTCTTTTGAGTACATCAGAACAATTCTCTGGTGTAGGCAAATTTTCAGTCTTCAACTGAACACACAACAAAAGGCAGCAAGACTCAGACTTTGAAATACAAACAAAGCACTCAAACGATGTGGAAAAAAGAACAGACCTCTCTTGTACCAACCAAACAAGAGAGCTTCTGTTATTTCTTTCGAGAAACGTGGCACACAGGTTTGTGAGAAACAAAGTAGGTGGTTTTTGCAATGGACAGTTGACCCCTGGAATTCCTTGACCAGAAGAACCAAGCGCAAGAACCCGCCATGCTGCAGGATGCTGGCGTGGGCTCAGGGGAGCCAGGAAGCCTGGGAGAGACAAACGTGGCGTGTTACTGAACACGGACCCCAGCTGGCTCAGAAAATTCCCTACCCAGAAAATGCTCAGAAAGTGAGAGATACTTAGGAGGAAGTACCATATCTGCTTGCCCTTTTCTTACTTCTTCTTAGGTGTGCACCTGCGGCCACTGCTGGGGCCAGCTTTCTCTGCACGGTTAAATGGGCCCTGCCTGAGCCAGTGCCACCGCTTCTATGGCCTTCGTTTTCTTTAATTAAAGAAAAATTATTTACTCTATCATTACCAGCTGACAAGAAGTTACCCTCGGAAAATTATTTTTTCCAGCCCTTTTGCATTAAAGGCTTATCATTTTTTTTGACAGCTGAAAATCATTTATCACATATACAGGAATTAGTACTTTAAAGTTGCATTAGGTTTATTCTAGAGAATAAATGTGAAAGGAAACAAAGTCTTATCAGCTGGAATATACAGAATCTTCACTTCTTTTTCTGTGCCACCATTATATTATGAGATGTTGATGTAGAGAAAGCAGAATACCATTTTCAGTGGTAGGATTTTCAATTATTCCGTGTCCGTCTGTGCTCTACACAAGTGTTTACACTTATGGAAACACTAATAATTGAAATGACAAGAGTTTGGCTGGACAAACACAGCTTTAAAATATTTGTTTAATTTAGAAGGACTGAAAAGAGAAAACACTGACGCACAAAACAAGCTGACACTAATTTCAAAAAGACATTTCAAAAGCCCCAAGTGACAGTTAACGGAAAAATGAAGCGTGGAAAACCTTTCTGCTGCAGAGACGTAACATGAGGAAGAATCCTGTTTGTTCGCATTTCACATCCATTCAACGCCCCACTGGAATTTTCATTTCCCAAAAAAACCCCAGAAACTGTCCTTTAACGACAGTAGAGACTATTTTTGGCCATTTAATCCAGTATTGTGGATTAAAGACTGAAAAGATTAGCAGACTAATACATATCATAACAAGGGAACATCTCTTAGGTTGCACTAAGTAAGTCTCATGCTACTATTTGGTTTCTCAAGTTACGGTGACCTTAATAGCCCAAAATTGCTATTTCTATGTAAATAAAATGCTACGGATGCTCTTTCAACATGAATTACATTTTAAAATAGTTTTGTTCCAGAAAACATAATTTTAAAAATCAGACATTTCACCCACAATGCTGCTAAGGAAAAATTAACCCAGGGCAAGCCACAGGCAAGTGCCAGCGGATTTGGTTCCAGATGTTTTCTGGCCTGTCTGTGAGTAAGAGCTGGGCAGCTGCTCTGAAAAGGTTTGCAGCAGCAGCTAAGCCAGCTTGGACAGCGGACTAATCGTAGTCAATTTGACTAGAAATACAAAAATAAAAATGAAACAAAACATATAGCGGGCACACATACACGTGCTTTCTGCGCATTTTCAACTTGTATCATAAATATTTTGCATTTTGTAGAGTGCTCATGATCTGCTCTCTCCAAAACATCTGGACATCTTCTCTTTTCAAGATCTGAATTTACAAGAATGTCACTGATATCAGTTCTGGCAATGTTGGAACAATTGCAATTTATTTCACGCTGTTGCCAAAATGCTGGCAGCGTCTTTATGTCTCCCTGGGCAATGAAAAAATTTCCACGTGTAATGAATAAAGGAGAATTGACCTCTGATATTTATTTTTGTTATTTGCACATAAAATTACAAAATAAATCCAAAACTCCACGAAAAACCTGGCTAGATGATGACGCAGATTGCAACACTAGAATCAAAATTTGTAGAGATATACACCCATGTGGAGATTGTCAAAGCAGCCGGGTGGCCTTCTGGAAACCAAAAGAGGTAGATACATTTTCCAAAGAACCCAATACACCAAAAAAGTACTTTATTGAAGTGAGCGCTTTTAAAAGCATGGCCTTCATTTAGTTGTCTAAATAGAATTTGAGCCCTTCTGAAAATCCGATTCCAGTTACTGATACTGGCCCCTTCAAAACCTGCTTCCTCTTAGAAAGGCTTCGCCCTGGATTTATTGCTGGAGATCGGAGGCTGTCACAAGTGAAATTAGTTTATTGATATCTTCCTCCTCTCTAATGGGCCGCACTATGAAAGTACCACACGTTGTGGTACAATAGGAGTCTGTTAACAGGATCCAGACGCAGAATAATGCGATGTCACGAGCATCAGGCACCAGCCACGTGGAGAGAGGGGCACCAGGACACTTCGAGAGCAGCATGGCTTTTCTAGCAAAATGTCTAGCTCAGGACAAAGTAATCTTTCCTATCGCATTAGCCCTAAACTCATCCACTTATGTTTAAATATTCAAGAACAGTCTCAAAAATCAGCTTGTAAAAGTCAATGGCCTTCCCTCTGGATCCCACGTTTCGTGAAATTTTCAGTTCTGAGGCTACATTTTTAACTTTTTCAGACTTGTCAGTCAGCGAAGTGAGGAATTCCCTCTTTCGGAGTAAATTTGCTAAGAATATCAGATTAAAAAGATAGGAGGAAAAATTACAGTCAACTATTTGTGTTGATTAATAAAGATTTGGGAATAATTCATAGTCTTGTAATTTTGTTAATTGTATATAAATGGATTCATATAACATATAAAAACACAGATAAAATCCCATTGAAAAAGCCGCAGATGAAGGCAATGACAAGGCTCGGGCTGGCTCGTGAAGGTTTCGGTTTAGGAGAGACCAGTACCCACTTTCTGATTACACTGCGCAGGAGCTGAATCACAAAGCAGGTAGACTTGTTCATCCGGAACACTCTGGAATTCTGCCCAGAAAGAATTTAACAGATGCCATCCACAGGTTAATAGAGATCATGGCATCTATCTAGATTGAAGCTGTCGATTTGTTAGGTGATATCAACGGATGCCTCCGACACGGCCAAAGAGCATCGATGCCGGCCTGCTTTTACACATACGCACTTTTCAGTGAAGTTTTTAGTGTGGATGAATACACCCAGTGGCTTCTTGATTATTGATCCCTTATCCGTCATTTGGGAAAAACCAAAGAACAGCAGTAAATAAATGTGGTGTTTGCTGGGCTTTCTGATAGTATCACGGCAATGTGCCGAGGGAGGCCCAGGCAATTTAAGAGCCTTCTCATTTACCCAGAGATGCCCTTTACCAGGAGGGACGGAGTCATGCTGGGATGAAAACGAGCACGGATTGCTCCGCTGTGGTACAAAGTGGTAAAATGCTAATGACATTTTTGATGTACTGGAAGTGCAAAGTGCATTCCTGCAGCACCGCGCTTCCCTTGGAGAACTCGCATCAGATCCTGACCAGGTCTGAACCCTCCCCAGCTTGTAAACAAGATGAAAACCTGAGGCAATACATGTATACATACGCATATATATAATAAAAACAAATGGCCGGATGCTGCTGCCAGGGAAATCTGTGGCATCTGGCTTAACAAAAAGTGAAACAATAATGATGAAGGGAGTCTTGAAAACTTTGTTTCATGCTTGATGGGAGAAGAGAAACAGCTTGGCTTGAGCTTGGAGAGCACGCTGTCTTTTCTGACGTCTCCATTACGCTGGCTGGCTGCTGCTTTGAACGCAGTTGTGTACTTCTACACCCGCACTGAGGGAAAAGGCAAAAAAGTGGGACTAGGCAAAAAAGGGTGAGAACGTGCGTGGCTCATACTGCGCTTTTATGTCGACATCTCAGAAATTGTCCCTTGCAGATCCGTTCACTGCAGATTCAAACCCTCATAGAGAATCTTTTGCCCCCAAGGCTTCATAATTCAACATTCCCAATAAAGAAATATAACACGGGATTTTTTAGGCAGAGTTTTGATGAATTTATCAGAGGAACGGACTGTTTCACAGTATTTGGGTCGCAGCAGAACTGTGAGAGAGATTCTCCGGGTTTTCTGTGCAGGAAATGAGAAGGGGGAGAGGAGGAAGGAGCTTTAAGGTGCTCTCTGGTTTTGTGCACCGCGAGTTTAATGTGTGTGACAACTAGGACACCTTCATGCCTCTGCGAGAGAACACCTGGAACATCTGTTAGTGCCAGCCCTCTGATATCTCAGATTGATACAGGATTGGGTATTTTAATATTCCACTTCCAGTAAACTGGCGGGTGCTTAAAGTGATTTAAGGTCTGGGACTAAAATGATAATTATTTCGCTAACTTCAGAAAAAGCGCTGTGGAACATCAGTGGTAACTAGGACTGCAGTTTACCCCAAACATATGCCACTTAGTGAAGATAATATTTTTAAGAACTATATGGACACTGTTCATTTTTTATGTCACCGAGACATTCTTTCAGCGCAATACAGTTACTGTACATTTACTTCCAACATCTCCAAACACGGGAAATATAAACTTTCACTGGAAAATAATTCACTGCAAATGGATCTTGGCTTCTGGCTGGCTGAATATTTTGCTGATAATGAGTGCGTACACCTAAATTGTCTATACGGATCTACATTAAGCATGAAATGCAACTAATATTTGTGAAGTAGGAACAGCTTCAACTTGTCCAGAACAGAATGCAATTATTTTTCTTTAAGGCTAAAAATGACTCATTTTACCTTCTTACCTTTTATTTCTTATCTCTTCAGTGCAATGGAGCACTCACTTCAATATTGGATGTATTGAGAAGAGGCGATAAAAATGTTTGTGCAGTGCATAAATGAACTTTGAACAAATATTAATAGAACTATCTTGGCAACACGATTGGGCCCCTGACTTAACACCTGCTCCTGCAGAGGAACACGGGCACATCCATTACCCATCTGACCGTCACCTCTTCGTGCTCCGGAGAGAAGAAGGGGTGTACACATGGAAACCCAGTGACTGACAGGTGAACCATAAGCAGCAGCATGAGGGAAAGTGGAATCTGAATGGTTCCTTGCAGGAAAAGGATGACATTGTTGGTGCAAGTTCAGTCCCAAGGCCAGCTTTCATGCCAGACCGAGTGCCTCAGGGAGAGGATGCTGGCACACAAGGGAGCACCACATTCAGGCCTCTCTTTAATGTTTACCTCAATGTCCCTAATCAAGACATTTCTGTTGATCTGTGGAACACCTGCATTTTGAACTGGCTGTGCCGTGCATTTTCTCGTTGAAGAACAGTCAGAAAAATCTGGAGAATGGTGGGTAATGCAGACTCAACACTCATTGTCTGGAAGGACAGACTGCCAGGAAGTCTGTGGCAGGATCAGAAGTGTGACATATCCCACAATATCAGGAAAATTACAGCATCAACTAAAGAAGCAGACAGAGAGCTTAGAGGAAGGACATGAGGGCTGGCTCATTAGCTGGGGGAACTGTTACCTCGCATTGACCTTCAGTCTGTCTAGTTCTTGCAAACTTTCTGCATAATACCTCTAGGAGAGAGCAATTCCTGCCTGAACGTCTTCGTCTACCTTCTTATTATCTGGTGTCCCCATTTTTACAATGTCTTCTCCTATTGTCATGACAGCTCAGCTGACCCCTGGTGTCAATGAGGAACGCTGCTGCATAGACCGTTTTTCACCATTTTTCTTTTAGCGTCCCTCTACTATTTTTTTCTCCTTCTCTTCCATAGGACATTTTTACCTTCACTTTCAAGGCCTTTGCTGGTTTATCCTCTTCCTCTCATTCCTTACTGAAACCACTCTGATCAGCCAGCGATGCCGGTCTCCACCATTCAATCGCTATCTTTTCACACGCGCACTCTTCGTCTCTGCTATCCTGCCTTTCATATTTTTTACCTGGGCAACACTGCTTCCGCAAAGGCAGTTTGTTCCCATCCCTCCTGCATATTCTCCTTTTAGGTTATGCTAGCGCAAAACCGGGAACACTTAGACTGCTGCGATACTGGTACTCCATGTATCATGCTAGCTAATATCATCTCGGGGGCTTCTTGCGCTACTTTCTCTGCTTGCAGCTACCATTTTTTCCTTAGAATATAATCCCGTTTGTGGTAGAGGCCATCAATCTGCTCTCTATTTACATGGTCACTAATGAAATTAAATTCTGCTTCGTGACTGGGTTTATCGGAGCTATAATAATAAATAGCACATGTACTAAAGGAGTGGGTTGAATGCGATGGAAAATCAGATGCTGTATCTAATCGCATACTATCACCAGATACAGAAAGAACTAGGTTGGTTTGCTCACGCTCTGCCAAGGTGAATCCATACAACAATACTCACGTCTTCACCAGGTACCGGAAAAGACACAGTTATTTGTAGCATACGTTCTACTGCTTCTTATTGCAGAGAAATATGTTTTCAAAAAGAATCACAATATTGTCAGTTATTATGCAGTTGTGTGAAACGCATACTTAAATATTCACTCCTCTTTCAGTTTCACATGCAATTATTGTTTTACTTTCAATTTTAATAGCAGTAAAGTTATCGCACACAAAATCTATGGAAAAATTAATGTGCACATAATTTAAGCCATTTCCCCCCCTTCTTAAAGTGGTACAGAAAACTTTTCAGTTCATGCTTTTATGTGTGTGGTACATGGTAGAGCACGTTCTGCCATCTGCTGAGCACAGTGAGAAATGCTCACATGGTCAACACTGAAATGGATAAAATTGTGCCCATCTAGTCCTGTGCTATTTTAAACGCGGGAAAGAATGTCATGGAAACAGCAGGCAGACCTAAGGAAGGACTTAAACCAGAGGCAAGAAAGTTCATTACAGCATTGCAGTGTGCTGGGAGGGGAAAAGATACTTGTGGAATTTGGTAGAGAAAGAAGAGGAAGAAGCAGGCTGTGACAAATGGAAGAATAATCGGATGTAAATACAGAAAACGAAGTCAATTTTTTTCTGTTGATTTAGCGGTGGTACTTTGCCCTTTGGCACTGTGTATTTGGTAAATATTTTCAGCGGGACATTCATGGCATTTTCTCTCTGAGGAGAATAGCATGTTCCTAATTGTTTAATGTTGTAGGTAAAATTTGTGTTTTAAATGCAAACAGAAAAACTTTATAAAACAAAAATAAACAAACTATTTAAGATGACAGCAGTAAGAGTCTGACATAACCTAGCTTCTCGTTAGAGCTTGAAATGTCCCTCACTCCCCCTCACAGGCTGTGAGTCAGCAGGGAAGGAGGATACTTAGATTAGAAACGTCAAACTGTGGAACAATGATTACACAAATGTTATTTTGGTTGCACTTCAGATGCTCCTGCAGTTAAAATCTGCTAAATTAGGAGAACTGCAGTGATCAGAACCTCAGCTGATATCTGTGGAGTTTTCACTTGATGACCCCAAATTACAGCACCGAAACAAGTTTTTATACCACCCAAAAATACGATTTAAGTTTGACCCCCTTGTCACAAACAAGCACAGTCTAGAACCATTATTTCACTCTTCCTGCAGTGTTGGTTGCTCTCTCCGCTGCTTTGAGTTATCTGTTAATTGAAAGATGCTTATTGGTGGCGTGAATCTGATCAAATAGGCCCCTGAAGCCTGAAGTTTCAGGCCAGTTAATCATCTGGTGTAAACTGGCATGAAGTTGGTATCATCACCAGAGGCATGTGACAATACCAATGTCACTCCAACACTCTTCATTTCGCCTTAGAAAGATTTTGCTATAACTCTCAGGAATCTTTGTACTTAGAAGTGTACATGCTCGAGTGATAAACACAAGCTTCTTACAGTTCTATTATTTGATCCAATATCATATTCCAAACATCCTCGTCCTCTAAAGATGCTGAGAAGATAAGACTGTTTTTTCAAAAACATCGGTCCCAAGAGGAGATGCTCTGCAGAGACAAGCGAAGAGGAGATGTTTTCAGCCCAGACTGCTATTTGAATTCCTGCATTATGTACGAATGCAACATGTGATGGCTGTTTCATCCTTTATCACAAGCAACACAAGGAACCTTTTCTCTTCTGTTTACTAGGATGGGAATAAAAACAAAGAGTTAATATGTAACCATCCTTTTGTGGATGCCTTTATTTTTAAGAGAAGAAGCGCTGGACTGAGGGTCATTGGGCTGGCGGACTGGCAGCAATGCACTCCCTGGCACTGGTTGCGTGCGTAGTTGCTCTGAGCCACTGCGCTCTTGCAGCGAAAGGTAAGCGCCTTCCACTTTCTAACAGCCAGTACTATCCTGAAGCGTGAATGAGGGAAGCTGGAGAAAGCAACAGGATTTTAAAGCCTTCAGACAATTCTGGTCAAGTGTTTTGAAGGGGAATTTTCTCTGAAAGCTATTTCCTCTCTTTCCCTTCCATTCCTTCCTCCATCGCTTCTTACAGTGAGATGAATTGCTGTATACAAAAGCATTAAATGGAGGAAACCAGAAGAAATATTGACAGACGTTGTGGAAACCGGGCTGCCTGCATGCCAGGGGCATCGCGTGTGCCAGGACCTAACCTCGCTCCGTCCCTCTGCCCAACTCCCTGCTCACCTCGCTCTCCCCTCCGCCCCAGGGCTGCCCGGCACAGCTCCTGCCTTGCTTTTCTCCTCCTTTCCCCACGCCAAGGGCTATGGGCACTGTGTCATGTTCTCTCTCCCTCTGTTTGCTGTGCATTTCTACAGCACGAGCTTGGTGTTCCTCTGTTCTCTCCCCACGATCTCGGCAGGAGCCTCTCTCCATGTCCTTGGCAGGAAGGCAGTCTGCACCCTCCGTTCCTCCCTTGCTGCTCCCCTCCTGTTCTCGCTCTCCGGGTGATGAGTTGTTCACGCTGTCAACATGTTAAAGCTGGTTTGGAATCAGAACTGTCTAATGTAACAGAGTGTTTGCCCCACTGAACAGAAAAATTGGGGAAACCAGAGAAAAATAAACTAACTTAGGAAAAAAAATCATCTTATTTCAGGCTGACCCCACCAAATTACTTTAGATTAAAAATGAAATGCATTAATTTGCTTCTAAGTCCCTCTCACCCTCTTTTGTCCAAGATAACTTACCATAATTGACTCACTTTACAGAATACCTTCATAAATCCATTTTGAAGCAAAAGGCAATTTTAGTAAAAAAAAAGTGACACAAAATCTAACAGGGGCCACTGATAGAGCTGCCGAGGGGAAGAGGGAGAGCACATTTTTTTCTGGCTAATACCTACAGCAGCCATCAGCTGCCTCAGCAAGTTACGCAGCCATAGATCCCAGAAGGACTGTTTAGCTCGGTGCAGGAACATACTACGTTTGATGATAATACAGGAACCTGTGCTTCCACTTGAGAAATAAAAACAACTCCAACTTTCTGCCCAATTTCTTGTAAAGCGTCTCCTTTCCTCCAGTCTGTCCCAGGCCACCAGAAGTGCTTTTTGCCACAATTGATGTAAACAAAAGCGTGTACGATGTGGGTGAAGAAATTGAATATACCTGTAGGCCTGGGTTCGTCCCCAATTCTGGCCAAAGGAAGTACACCTGCCTCCCAACGGGCAAGTGGCCTCTCAATACCCTGCTGTGCCTACGTAAGTAAAACAAAATAAATGCTATTCCGCGATTTTGCGCCATCTCACCGACCTGCCATACGCTGACCTGAAAAGGGTATTTCGTAGTCCTTGTGACTAATCTGATATATTTAAACCGATACACTTCTGTTTTCCAATTGTTCTTCCCTTACCTGTTGGAAGACAGATGGGTGTGGGGGAGAAGAGGGGTAAGCAGCAGGGGAAGGATCTTCCCATACATGTCCCATGCTTTTCCTTAAGCCTCTGCTCCCGGATGGTGATGGAACTGGACCAGGACAAGGTGAACCTTAATCTGACTCAGCCCAGCAGAGCTTATACTCTAATGATGTATGCTGTTTGATAACACCTACATTTATTGTATCCCTCTTTGTTCATTTTTATCATTTCATTGCACAGAAGTTATTTTCCTCAGACAATCAAGTATTAAAAATTACTTCATCACAAAAACTATTATATTTTGAGAGAAACACCAGAGCTAGACATATGAAATGTAGTACATGGAAGTGGAGAAATGTGAAAGACACCAGGATCCCTATAAGATCAACTAATTTCCATTATCCTAACTTCATGCCTCATGAAATAATATCCTTTTTTTATCTTTAATTAACAGCAAAGAGATGTCCCACTCCTGGACCCTTGCAGCATGGAAAAATTGATTTTACAGACTTCCACTATCAGAGTTCTATAAGTTTTTCATGTGAACCGGGGTAAGCGTTCCCTTCCTCGTGCTGTTAAATAAATAACCTGAACTACACCATTACATTCTACTATCACCTGCTCCAGCACTGCAAGCCAGGGAACTTAGAAAACTGCACATAAAAACTAAAAAACAAAATTGCGTATCTGGTGATCCTCGTCTGTTCAGGCTTGGCTATAACATCTTGGAGCTTTGCTACTCCAAAGCAATGTCTTACAGATACAAAACCATCAAAATAGCAGAGATTTTATGCAAAGATTTATTCTGGACTGCTTTTCCCTGCTTTTTAAATCCTCTTATTACATCATGAGGTGAAATCCTACAGCAGAGAGAAGATAATCTGCATCTAAGTTGTTACGCTGTTAGGCTCTGCAGACTGAAAATTTTGTTTCTATGCATTTCCAAGCTCAGTAAATGAAAACATGAGGTTAATCCTAATTTGGTCTCCGGAGCAAATGCACTTTTACTCAAGGCTACTTGCCTGTTTTAGAAATGAGGATACATTTAAAGAAAAATAGTTATAGTGAATGCAGAGAAATATTTGATATTAGCATACCTTTAATCTTATTTGGGTAGTTAATTAATAAACAGTGTTTACCTGTGAAGGTCATAGGTGAGACATAGCATAGAGTTCACTGAAGAGTGTCAACAGCCTCAGCTACCTCCTTCTGCGAAACAGGAGCAAGACAAGGAATAAATAAATTCAACTATGACACCAAATGTAGCAACTGGACTTGATTTAATTTTGCTAATTTTAATTTACTGGTTTTCATCTGTGCGATACTGGAATGATAGATACATGATGAACATTTCTTTAAAATGCAGAGTAAGTGCCAATAATATAAATACAGAGGGTAGGAGAGATGCTTTTAGAGTGCATATGGAAATAAAATTGGGCTACCTGGCATTAAAAAAATCATGCGCCTCAGTCACTTTAGTACTTGAGAGTGCTGAGTCCTTTGCAGAAGTGATCCTAATTGCCGTAATTATCTAGGAACTCCTCCCAAGAAACCATAACATTTACGTTAGCAATCACCCATTGTGATTGCTAATGTACATACACACACATACGTAAGTGTGAGCAATGCTCACTACTTACATATATCCACAGTATTAATCAGTTGTAGAAATTTGTATTTAAGACAGAACATACAGATGAAATGACAAAACATCTTGTTGTATCAGGCCTTTTGTCTCCATTCTTGCAACACTCGAATACTAACTAGTTTTTGTGTTTGAATCTAAACTTCTTTTGAGGTCAGTAAGTGCCAGAAATAAAGATTTCAGAACTGGGCTCTTAAGTCTGTTTGTGAGAAATCTTTCTTGCAAAGAACTTCTCGATTCTTCTCTGCGTTCATTAAGCTTTCTGATAACCAGGTCTTTTTGTTTTCAGTTACACCCTCATTGGGACAAGAACGAGCCAATGCATGGCAGATGGAAAGTGGAGTGGCACTTTTCCACAGTGTCAGCGTACGTGTTTAAATACTAAAGAACTACTCTATCCTTATTCTTATTACAGAAAGATTCCTTTACATTGCACAGAATTACATATACTCTTATTCAGAGGCCTCCTATACTGCCGTGCAAAAAATGGTCAGGAAAAATCAAGAAGAACCCTGTATGTTTGGGTTTAGATGTGTGGATTCTACTTTTAGAGAAATAGAGTTTAAAGGTCTGTACAAAAGGCCAGGATCAGGGATGCTATTTACAGCTGAGGGTAAGATGCTTATCCACTCAAATTCATTCTCCCCGTGTATAAAAAGAGGATATGTTCATGCCTGTGCAACCGTTATACGCAGTTTCGCTATAACCTGTCCTGCATAAGCGCTTTACTGAAAAAGCAATATATTACATAATATTGTTTGAAAACATAGCAAAAATAATGTATTACATACTCTAAGGCTCCTGAGACTTTTAATCTGAATTTTTTGTTTTGTTAGCTGCGCTTCTGTAAAGGGCGGTGTGGGTTAATGTGGTTATAAGCATGTTGCTCCTGTGATTCTAGTAATAATTTAATCTTTAAGCTTTAATTTCTATGAATGCTGTGCTTTTCTAGCGGTGACTTGCGCACCTCCCTCGCTTCCGGAACTTGGAGTCCTTTCTTACCGTCATGTAAAACCTGGAAAGATTTTTAATTTCCTGGACACAATTACTTTTGAATGCGTACCTCCTCTCGCACTTATTGGGAATGAGACAGCTACCTGCATGGCCAACGGGAGCTGGAGCAGCATTCCAGAGTGCAAGGGTAAGACACTTACTTTTATTAACACCTAAAAATATTCCCTAGAATTGTATATATAAAACTATATGAACAATGTTAGTGTTTTTTTTTTTTTTTTTTTTTACAATTGTTAATACAACCATACAGTAGAATTATTCTGAAAGTTAGGCTCGTGAATGCAAGGTGATTGCTAACATGATTGCACGCAACATGGGACTGACGAAATATTTACTGCAGGTATAAAGGTTATATAAACAAAACCTGCTAAAGGCAGTTCACAGTGCGGAATCAGAGCCTGCCCTCCAGAGCACAGCCACCATTCGATTCCACTAATTGGTAGGATTAATCTAAGAAATAGACAACCTTACCCTTAAGAACTTTACTGGTTTCAGTGAAACTATGCCACATTTAAGTAGTCTTTTGGATGTAACGGGCGATTGCAATAGATGTGTATTTAAAACAAGTAATATTTATTTATTGTGACTTTTTAAACTATCTTTCCTCTGGCTATGTTTTCCTGTGCAAGAGACTGAAATGAACCACCATGAAAGTTTTATGTATTTTTCAAAGTATATAGTGTGTCTTTTAGAACCGCAACATTGATAAAGCTTTGTTTTTGCTTTTGTACCGCAGTTGTCACATGCCCCACGCCAACAGGAATAGAAAATGGATTCATAGAGTTTGCTGTCCGTAGAACATACCACTATAATGAAAGCGTCAGCTTCGGCTGCCAGTCCAGCTACGTGCTGGACGGGCCTAAGCATTCCCGATGTGAAAAGACTGGAAACTGGTCCACAAAGCCAACCTGTAAAGGTATACATGCGCTATCTGTTAGAAACCACATATCCCATTGAATTTTCCTAAAAGACCACTGCTCTGATTGTTGATGAGCTATTACACCTTTGTGCAAGGCCTGTCCTTGAAAGAAAACCGAAATAGTAATTTCAAGGCCCTGATAATCTAAGACGACTCCCAATGCTGAATGTTGTATGACATGATGTATCTGAATTGACTGCAATAATCAGCCATGGAGCTTTATTTCGCCTGAGTATTTCCTCTCTTCTTAATATAATTAGAAATTTTACTGAGGCTGGATTTTCACTGGAAACTTTTCACCCTATACTTAAGGTTCTGAATTTCTTCAGCATTGGAATACCAGCAAAAGCACTACGTATATCTGGGACAAATTATTTTTCATTCCAAAATGTCAGCTGTACAGATTTCTGATGGGCTCTAATCTGCCCACTTTTCAAAATAGAGTTCTAATTATCCTTATGTATTGCTTATAACTGGATTGTTTTACAGGCCCATGTAAAATACCAGTTAAGAAAGCTGTAGTATTATACAATGGTGAGAAGAAAAGAGTCCAGAATGACCTTAAGGAAGGCATTCAGCATGGTGAAACTATATCCTTCTTCTGCAAGAATAAAGAAAAATCCTGTGCCTATACCGTAGCTGTTCCATGTGTGGATGGCAACCTTACTCTTCCTGCCTGTTTCAAAGGTACAAGCTAGGCTAAACATAAAACAGCTTTTGTTGGTGGAATAACAAGTACTTTATGTGGGGGCAAGGTCATAATACATCTTCGAGCCCTATCTGACTGGCTAATTCATCTGCCTTATACTCAACTTCTTGGGTATTTAGGAAGACATGGCCTGAGAGAAGGCACAGCAAGGCTTCCCTTTTTGCACCAGAGCTTTGCTTTAGTCCCTGTTCTGTTCTTAGGAGGCGTTATTTAGAGGTGGCCTAGCTCAAACAAAACGCCATACGTAAAGCGTTCTGGGATTTCATGAATCCTTGGATCAACACCTTCTACAGGGGAAAAAAGCTTGAACATTCCTGCAGCCTTGAGAATCTGACGTGTTCACTCCCATTCTGGTGCATTACTCCCATCTTACGCTGACCCGTAACACGTGGGTTCTGACTTAGAGAGCGTTAAAAAGCAGCTGCCAGCTGCAGTGAGGAATTGATGCTGGAGGAACTCCTTCCCAGGCACACAGGTTCTTCGGATAAATAGACTAGATACTGAAGCTTGTTAGCAAGAGGAAACGCTTTGCATTTGTTTTATCAATATTCCTTGCGTAGAATATTCCTTGTCAGTTTTATTGTTATTTGCAAGTGAAGGAAAAAACACAGCCTATGCATGATGAAAACACCTTTCCTCACATTCAGCTTAGCTTCTGATGGATGTAGCTTAGCTTTCATTAAAAGAGAACTAAAATATTGCATTTCTTCTAGCAGTTTTACAAAGATGCAAATATTCATTGCTCACCTGGCAGGGTCCATGAGACGTATTGTTTTCAGATAGCCCATGTTTCAAGTATTTAACCTCAGATCTTCTTGTTTCTGTTCACCAGAACGTGGCTTTTTTTCAACTCTTGTGAAGAAGGACCCATCAGACATGAAACCATGCGAAGATGAAGCATGAATCAGAGAAGTAATACAGTACTAAATCTCTGCCTTATTGAAACAAAACATTACATGTAAGAGAGGAAAACTTAGATCCCATGAGTGTAAATTTCCAGGTGAACTCTGGACTCTCTGTGAACGCAGCCTCAGCTATTATCCCTACCACCATCCCTCCCAGCCTCTTCCACAAGCTGTGACACATTATTGCAGCCCTTAACTTCCATTCTCTTTTCTCTGCCTTCTTCAAAAGCCCTGCAATACTGCTTCTCTTTCCGTATTTCCAACATTTATGCAATTGCAAATTACTTTCTCAGTAGCAGTCCCTGTACAATAAAGTAATTTTCAGCCAATAGTGTGTTCTTATTTAACATTACCTAATCACCAATCAAATCCTTTAGCTCTTAACTGATTTATACAGAAAGGCCTTCATCATTAGTAATTAGCTGGGTTCTGATTCCATTACCGCTCCCCTGTGATAGGGAGTGGACCTTTAATTAGACAGAGGGTCATCAGCCTAGGATTTTCCAGAATTTACATAAGTAGAAAGTCTGAGATTTCCAAACAAGTTTAGAAGACAAGTATCCAAACACGGGTTAAATGTCAATACCATCAGATAAAGGGTTCTTTTACACTTTAAAAAAATAATTTCTGAAGTTAGTAAGACTATTTATGTTTTTGAGATTTTAACTTCACCTGAAACTGTTGTTTTAAACAACTGTTAATTTTTATCACTGTTTCAATATTACGCAATGTAACTGATTCCTTTGTTTTTAAAAAAAAGAGCATGGTACACCATTGAGCAATAGTTATGATTTCTGGTCATAAGCAGCTTTGAAGTAAACTGTACTCTTAATTTGATTTATGATACAAGTAGTTTCCTGGTATGATCCACTCTGGCAAGTTTTGTGCTTATGTCTGCATTTCCATTCAGAAAAAGTAATGATAATTCCAACATACTAGAAATAGAGGAATATTTGTTGTACTTATAATAAATTGTGATGAGTCATATGTGGTTCCCTCTGAAGTATAAAAGCTTTTGCTGTGATTAAAAGCCGAAGCAAGCTACACAGTAAGCAAGCTACTGTAGAACTTTTTAAAAGGACCATTTAACAATAAGATCAAACTACTTGTAAGACCCTACAGCTACCATTAAAAAACTCTGAATACACTCTGTCCTTTTTTTTTGAAGGCTACACATGCATATTTTAATAGTATGACTGATATAATTTGTTCTTATACTTCCTATTTTTAAGGAGAGACCGAGGCAGCTATTATTGAGTATTTAATACTTCAGACCCATCAGTAATTGAATTCCCGAATTCCCTAATGTAGAGACAGACAGGCAAATTCAGGCTAGCAACTGCAGAGGGTATTTTGCTGGTACAATGCGCAGTGTGTTTCGGTTCCTAACATGTTTAACCGGGGTCCTTGAATGACGTTTGACTTATGGGCCAAGATATTCATGACTGCTTTTAACACACACATAGATCAGCTGGCAGGAACCTATGTGTTTGGAAATCCAGTCAAAACATTGTGTGGATCCACCTCTGGGGTCGGGATGTTCAAGATGGTAGCTGAGATACCAAACACAGTTTAATATTAACTTGTCTTTCACAGCAACACCCTGTGAAGTTGGCATAAGTGATGTTAGCATTCACTGCCACAGAAACGCTACTTTTCCCTGAAATGACTTGTATTTTGCACAATAACAGTTGCCCCAGGAACATTCAGATTTTCTAAGCAAATTTTCCCAGTTCTACTTACCCGTGCAGCAGGATAACAACTGATCACGTCAGCTGGCCCCACTTCCTAGCTGGATCTGCAGTATTTGAATATTTTAAAGAATCACCCTTAGGAGCCAATGTTCATACGCTGAATTTACTATCTATTCTCCTGAAGCAAGAAGAGGGAGAAAAAATCTGTGACCTGATAAGTCTTTGAAGTGGTGTGGCGTTTGTGAGTCACAACTTTTCAGACATGAAAGGTTTGCTTAGAAGGTCTGAAAAATGTATCACAAGCAGAGGTGTTCCAAAGGCTGGGACGAGTGAGTGAAAGCTGCCTTTTCTTTTTTTTTAAGATGTTTGAAATAATGCCTTAAGCTGTGCTCATGTTACTTGTAGCAACCTGCTGAGACAGTTACAGAGATAAGAGAACATGGTAAAATGAGATAAAAAAAAAGTACTGAATGTATTTTACTTAAATGAAGGTATTTTTACAATTCAAATGGGGAATTTGTTCTGTGTTGTGGTTGGGATAGCTATGTGTCCTACAATCGTGTGTCTACAGTGATTTCCTCCGGAGGATCAGCGCACACCAGTACTCATCACGTCCAGGCTGCAGCTTTGGCTGGAGACAAGACCTCGGTCGTTTCTTGAATCTTTAGTTTTTCTTTCTTTTTGGACAGAAGTTATGCAATTGTCCAAATCAATGCAGGTAGGCTTCAACCTCTCTGGCCACCCTGCTCCGCGTTGGTAAGGAGACCCAGAAGCTGGATCTACTCCCTCAAGACATTTCTCCTGCAGCACTAGTTCCAATTTCATTGGTTCTGCTCTGTCTCATGTTCTTTTTCACCTATACCAGCAAGTTCAGTTTTTCAAAGTATTTTGTGATGAGCACAACAGAGATATATTCAAATCTGAAGGCAATGTGCAGATATGAATCCATGAGCAACAACATACAAAAAAGTTAGCTTAGAAATCCCAACCCTTTTCAGTTGTCAAAAAGCAGATTTGCAAAGCTGGATAAAAATGCAAACTTATCACCATGTCACCTGGCCAATACGCTGATGTGCTGCCCTTGAAAAACCTACCTGGAAAGAGTTATGCTGTTAAGTCTGTTCAGCCTTTCATATCCTACCAACTAACAAAACTGTTGTCTGTCTCCTGTGATTTGGACTGACTTTCATAATTATTACGAAATTCCCAGGACAAATCTGAATATCTTATGTGGTGATTCAGAGGTGAAAAGTTTGTGAAGTTCAGCTCTTTGTGCAAGTGAGCCACCCAGTAGCCTTACTGTGTTGCAACAATCTACCACTATTTTAAAACAGATTAAAAGTTGTCATATCTTCAAAGATATCTCAAATGACAATTATTTTAAATTTGGAATTTAAAGATAATAAATATTAATTGTAATCTACTCATGAGGTTCTACCATGGATTAAATACACCATCACTGGTTTTTGCACTGCTTCTGTGCAAATGTTGATTTAAGGAGCTATGTGCACAATGAGTAGGCAATGAGTGTGGCTGTCACAGCTGTCACTGAATGAGCCCTAATGCAGAATCACTTCTGCTGAAGATCTGCTGAGAAATCAAAGAAAACAGCCAATTTTCTACCGTACATGTAAGAAATTCTTGTTTGATGTATATGTGCATGTGAATCAAGCTTAGAAGAGCTGAAGAGTTTACTTATTTGAGATAAAAGCACTTTAGACGCTACACACACAGTAAGGCCGGTGACAGATTTTTGGGACAGAGTTGGGGTTGTTCAGCTTGGACAAGAGAAGGCTCCGGGGAGACCTTAGAGCCCTTTCCAGCATCTGAAGGGGCTACAGGAAAGCTGGGGATGGACTTTTTACAAGGGCATGTAGTGATAGGACGAGGGGTAATGGCTTCAAACTGAAAGAGGGCAGATTTAGACTAGATCTCAGGAAGAAATTTTCCACTGTAAGGGCGGTGAGCCCCTGGCCCAGGTTGCCCAGAGAAGCTGTGGCTGCCCCATCCCTGGAGGGGTTCAAGGCCAGGTTGGACGGGGCTTGGAGCAACCTGGGCTGGTGGGAGGTGTCCCTGCCCAGGGCAGGGGGTGGCACTGGGGGGGCTTTAAGGTCCCTTCCCACCCAAACCATTCTGTGATTCTATATGGAAATAGACATTGCCAATATCCAACCAGCACCAATTAAAACAAAGGAACACACCCCAAACAACCCAGAGCTCTCTCCCGCCGCTCCTGCCCCGTCCCCTCTCCTCCAGGCTCTCCTGCGGCGCTTCCCAGACTAACAAGGGCCCCTCAGGGAATGTCGGGCATCTCCCACTCCTCCCTTGCTCTCCCTCAGGCACTGCTGGGCCCTCTTGAGGTTCTTAATGTCCATGGATGACTGGGTGTATCAATAAATATTTATCTATGTACGCATATGTATTTTTGGGCAGAAGTGCTGGTTGTAGTGATGATTGCAGAGCTCAGTGCGGTGGGCCTGGCTGGGACAGCCCCTGCCGACCGTGCGCGAGGCGACGTTAATCGCTTCAGACGCTAATTAACGACCACAGGCAGTGACTGTGCTTCTGCGGTGTAACAGGACCACCTTCCACACAGTTTTAATCTCTCAAGCCCAAGAGTTTCTTCCGTACCGCCTTGAGGGCACGAACAGCCCGCCCAAACCGAACCGCTCGCTCCCTCCCCTCAGGGCCCTCCTCAAGACCGGCCCCGAGGCGACCGGCCGCCCCAGGCTCCCCGCCCCGGGGCCGGGCCCGGCTGTCGCCGGCCGCGTCGCCTGGTAACCCGCGGAAACGGAAACGCGCGGGGCCGGCGGGGGCCGCCGGGAGCGGGGTCGGTTTGAACCGTTCGGCCGGGCCGGCTCTGTGTGGGGCGGCCGTTCCCCCGCTGAGGGGGGTCGGGACCCGCCGGCCCGGCTCGGCCCCCCGCTCCCTCGGAGAGCGAGGTAACGGTGGCGGTGTGTCTCGGGGGCAGTGTGGGGAGAGGGGCCGGGGGAGGCTGGCCGGAGGCTGCCCGGCCAGGGTGCAGGGCCTGGGGGCGGTTTGTGGCATCAAACTCCGCAAACTGGTCGTTCGCTGTGGTAAATCGCTACACATCAGCCCCGGGCAGACACGGGGCTCGCAGGAAGCGGTTTGATAAAGGCCCTGAGGGAAGAGGGGTGGGAAACCGGTTGTTTTCGCCCCTCAGGGAAGGCGGCTGGAGCTCGGAGCGGGGCCGGGCCCCGCCGCTCGGGGGACGCGGGCTGGGGTGGGGGATAACGGGGTTTGTCCGCAGGGAAGGGCCGCCACGGCTTCAGCTGTGGTGTTCAGCTTCCGTTAGCAAAGAAACGTGCTAATTGTAAGCTCAAATGTACTAAAAAGATGCATACTTCCGCTGGGAAATTAGTGGCAGATGACCTTAAAGAGCGTTCTTCTCAATATCTCTTTACAAAACAGTTCTCACATTTTTTGGTTCTGCTACTTGTAACTCGTAGGCCATTTGCTAGTTTTCCTCCTTTTTCCTCTTTAAAAAAATAATACTAATTCTAAGGAATAGAAACTTATGAATGTGGCTATGACAAATTCATTTCGGTGTTTTATATGTGCGGCTATGACAAAAATGCCTTTATGTGTTTTATACAAATTGTGTGTAATTGAATATCTTTTTGTGTGGTTGACTATTCATTTTCAAATCTGCACAAACACGTTCTTGTAGATTATGTTGAATATCTGTGGTTTGCAAAGAAACACTCTTATTTTTGTGTTTATTTGAACATAGCAAAATATTTAGTTTATTTTCTGTATAGCTCCAAAGCATGTCTTTGCATGGCCTAAGATGAACAGAGACTAATGTATAGTGGTATTTGATCTTTTCTACTTCAATGTGAATAATTTTGCAGGTTACTTTGTGTTCTTTCAAAATGGATGGTGAAGAGGAAATATGGGAAAAACTAGATGCAGAATTTGATCACTGTGTTGTGGATATGAAGCCTTATGTTCTAAAACTACAGCATAGGTCAGGTAAATATGGTAAAACTTACATATTGAGAAATGCTAATAACAAAATTCTAGGTTACTGATAACAATTATGTGTACTTCTGTCACTTTCTTTAACCAGACCCATAATGTCTGATGTAACAAGGCACTGTTTTGAGGGGGGGTTTTACACAACTTCTAAAGTTGGACTTTTAGGTACCTATTGCTGTTGTTTGAGCTTATCTGTCTTATCTTGGTGATGTAAATGTGCTTTTCCATAAATACATTAATGTTTCTATTTAAAAAAAGCTAATTCAGTAGAAATGAAAAGCTTCTAAATGGCATTTGTTTTGAGATTGTGCTTACAAAACTGCAAATGTTTTGTAGAGATAAGGTTTTTAAAATTCGGCTTAGGAACGAGCAGTAATATAAACAGCAATTAATAAATGATATTTTATAAAGATTAGAACAAACTGGTTATTATTAAGGGCATAAACCCTACAAATTAAGACCTTGCTTGTAAACATTTAATCAAATGAATAATTTCATCATCTGGTAGCAAAGCTTGTGTAAATAGAGATTTTTTTTTTTTAAATTAACGAAGATTTATTGTGTGTTTAAAATATTAACACTTATGCAATATGCATGTTGTAGTTAACGGCAGCTCTTGCAGTGAGTTCAGAACTTCTGGTGACTTCTGTGTTCTGTACTTAGAGATTGATTCCAAACATGCTATTTCTAGAAGTCATGTAAACTTCTGTTAAGCATGAATTTATAGAAAACATTTCCGGATGATGTAAATTTGAACTATTGTTAAATACTTACTTTTAATCAAAGTATTTAAGCATTTTTTTCCTTGGGTTTGGTCATTTGGGGTTTTTTGTTTGTTTTGCTTTAAACTTTTGGATAGAAAGGAAACATCTACAAAATCGGTGACCAGTGATGGCTTCTGTTTTTTTGGTGTTTGATTTGCTCTGAATATGTATGGTGATTACATATATCTATATTTTTAGAACGACAAAGATGTGCGCTGTGGATTAAAAAACTATGCGAACCCTCAGGAGCAGGCACAGGAATAGTGGGAAGGAAGAATCGGAACCTATATGCAAAACTTTTGCTCCACATGCTAAAGCGAGGTGTGCTGGAAGGTCCTTTTACACATAAACCAGAAGCAGGAATACTGAAAACTTTACCTTCATACATGGTGGGTGTAACTTCACGTGAATGTGAAAAACAATTCTGAATGAGTTGAGTGGAATTCCATGTGGTAAATACAGGCATTTATGTTGCATATCTTGTAATTGGTGTTGGAAAAATCTTTCAGTGTGCAAAACCTCTTGAGACCTGTTTCTTCTTCAAAATTTGTGATTAAGACGATTTACAAAAATAGGTGTTCTTAAGGAACAGAAGGATAACTTCTGTCTAATTCTTTGAAAATACATAATAAAGGACTCTTGAGGTTATGTTTTGCCTTAATCAGCAGATAGTTCTTGTGAAAGGAAAAATGTGCTTAAATGAGGTGACTGTAGTAGTCTGAGGTGACTATAGTAGTCTTTCTATGAAAGAAAAGATAACGGTATTTCACGTAAGTGGTGTTAAGCTTGCAGTTTGTTTTCTGAAGACCTAAATATACTGTGTCAATCACTGGTATCAACTTTAGTGAGATAACAGTCCTAACTTACGCTAAAATTTCCCATAGTTAGAGAAGTAAAGTACTGGAAAACATTTACCTCATTTCCTGTTGTACTAATTTCCGTGGGTTGGGGAGGTAATATTTGTACATCTCATTGACTTCATTGGAAAAAGAGTTTTTATACTGCAGATATCCCTGCAAGAAATGACATTAACAGTGTAAAGTATATATTTATGTAAATATGTTCTAGTGTTGATTTTGCATTTATTTTAATTATAGTCAATTTATTTTGATGAACCAAATTCTACAAGAGTTCGGAGCAGTAGCCCAGACTGCTTACCTGACTGGGTAATGGGAGAACTAGGGAACGGTGAATCTAAGCATGAGGAATCATGGAAGGTATCTTCTAAAGAGGAATCATCTTCAGCAACACCACTTACGTATGGGTAAGATTTCTGTATTTATTTTATTTGGTATTTGATTTATATTTAATGGATGTTGGATTGGATAAGCTCTGTCTGTATGTTTGAATTTGTATGTATGAATTTATTACTCTCATGGACTCACTTGAATACAGCATTTGTACTTCATATACAGAAACTGTGGTAATAGCTACTAACTTAATGATAACTTTTGTACTTTTCTGTCATTACACTCCTCCATTACGTCTTCTTCTCTGGCTTCTGTAAGTCTTCTTCCATGTCTCATAGCTCTATTACCTTTTGTCTTGTTCTCCTTCCCTTTCAGTTACAGACACTTAGCACAGAAAATCAATAGGTCAAACCAATAGTTTGAGAAGTGTAGCAGCAACTGAAGAGAGGGCTTTGTAGTGATTTGTACTGGTGATAGCCATGGGGTACTCATGACTTGCATGAAGAGCCTGTTTGCTAATGAAGAAATAATAACTTTTTTGCGCCATTCTGGTCTCCATCTTAACACTCTATAGACTTGGTAACATCCTCTGTAGACTTCAAATGTAGATAATAGCTATTGTTCTGACGCTCTTAAATATCTGTCAAATAAGCTGGTACTCTGGTTATGTTTTTCAGACCTCAGATATTATGGTGGCAAAGCACGGTGGTCACAAGGCAAGAGGCAGAATTCATACAAAATTCATACAAAAACTGGGAGAGGGAAGCACAGACAAGTGTGGACAGGCAGTAAGGAAGAAGTGATGTGGTAAAAGGCTGTATAGATGCAGAAGAGTCTCGGGCCAAATTTTTCTTAAAATAGATCAAAACAGTTGCTGTCCCTTTGGAGTTCTTGTACAGTCCTATTTTCTGCATGCTGATGTATGGAAACTGGAAAGTGGTATTAAGTAATAAAGCCGAGGTGGATTAATCTTCACTATTTCTATACAGTTCAAAATAAAAGGAATGTACAGTAAGCAAGTGATAAAAATGTGGGGAGAGTAAACGTATAATATTTAAAAAAAAAAATAGTCCAAGGTCATAATGCTGAAAGGAGCTTTTATATAAAATAGTTTTTAATGGCTTTTTTCTATAGAGAATAGAAATATAAACCAGCATACAGATGGTAGATTTACAGGATGTTCTATCATTGTTGCTCACAGATGTTTTAGAGGGATCAGAATGGTGGCTTCCTGCAGCTAAGGAAATTTTGCTCTTCTGTGACAAAGGAAGAAAAGTTAGATGCGCACAAAGAAAGAGGGATTTGATCCATCTTCTTGCGAGCATGTTAGTTCTTATTAAACACTTATCTGTTCGTCTTGTGTTTCGTCATGGCTTCTTCATGAAATAGCAAGATTTCTTCACGTTTCCTGCAAGCTTCATGGATCTTGGATTACAGAAGGTCAGACCAGACCAGCTGTACTTGTTTAAACTCAGGAGGCTAAAAATCAGAGCTGGTGCCTGTGGGATACCCTGCCATGTTGTTTTGTTCTCCCGTGTGGGGAGAGTTGTTTGCAATGACTCCATCCTTGTCTGAACAATCTCTCTCCGAATTTGGTTTAAAATGTTTTGATTTATATCATGCTGTCTACTACAAATACATGTGCTTTGTTGGTGACTAGCATCCCCTGTGCCTAGATCCTGCATGTTTGTCATTAGGATAACGCAAAAAATCCAGTTTTGCTTATTTGCAGCAGAATTCTGAGTATGTAGCTGTACCTTGTTATGGCAATCCATCAGACAGTCTCTTTTTGTAGCTTTGCAAGAGCCAGTAAGATTAAGCTGCATCCTTAGTTCCAATCAGCTGGGTATAGAGTGGTTTACAAAGCAGGTAAAGGGATGAAATGTATCAGGTTATTAAGGCTTGTTTTCCTTTTGGCTTAGAAAAATGTTCCTGCAGTACTGAAAGTGTGCCAAGCTGGTCAGTGAACACTGTTGAAAATTATAGGCTTTTTTCCTGTCCTATTATTTGCGAATTTTAGGTAAATTTTAGCTTAATCTGTGTTCTGCTCTTAAATGTTTACTTTCTTTCTAGTTTTTCTTATGCAGTGCAACTTTGCACTGATTATCAAGATCTGTGTTCCTTTTTTTTTTTTTAATGTGGTTGTGTTTCAGTCATGGATGGAATTGCCTCTTGTTTGCTCATTTTGAAGTTTAGTTAATGTTTAAACTCTCTGAAATCCTTGGTGAAAAAAGCGCTCTTAGAGGAAGGGCATGAATATTATTCAAAACTCAGGCTCTGTGCAGGAGCTTTACTTCTATATGAAACTTCTGGTTTGGTTTCATTGTGTTATAAATATGCTCTCAGGTTTTGTTTCAGAAGTCTAATGCCTTTTTTATGTGTTCACTTATATTTTTCATAAGTGGCCATCATTAGCTGTGTGTTTTTTGTTTTTTTTTTGTTTTTTTTTTTTTAGGAACACTAACGTTTATGTTGTATATCACAGTGTCGAGTCTTGCATTTTAAAATTTTTCAGCTGTGATTGGATAGATGACAGATAGGTACTCTTGCAAGTTACATCACGTTGATATTGAGTATCCTAAAACTTTTCCTCTTATGTATCCATTAACTACATGTAATTCTAATACTGATTTACAAAGTTGCTCTTAGGACTGATGCATCTCCTCTTTCCAAGTCCTACAGTGTTAAAAGTTAGGGATCTTCTGGTTGCGTACACTCAAGTGATCTGATATGAGCCTGTTGTTTTGATAGCAGACTTAAGGAACAAAGGTGGTGAACGGAGAAATTGCGAGCTGCGTTACCATATTACTGCTTTAGGCTCAGTGATACAAAGAACCATTAAGAAGAGCTGTCCAAATACCCTAAATTAAAAAAATTAAGTTTGACCTTATAAAAACAAGGAATATATTATGCTTTAGAAATGCTTTTTTGTGACTTCAGCTAAATCTGTGTTAGATAGCGTTGTGCCATGTCAAGGTACTCAGCATGGATCTGATCAGGTTGTCTTGGTTGCTTGGAGTAGCACCATCATGGTAAAGTATCACTCTGGGTATTAGAAGAAATAAAGGAATATCAGCGCAACTCTCAACTATTAGGCCCAATCTAGCATATTGACATCTCTACGAGGCCATATTTGTGGCACAAAAATATACTTAATTCCTCTGAATTCCTTGTACTGTCAGTTGGGGAGTTATTTGAGTGTGATGTGGCAGCATACTCCTCCCTCTGCATCCAACTGGTGCTTGTCCCTGTTTGAGGAAGGCTGAGGTACAGTTCCGCCTGCTCCCTCCCTTGTATTCTTTGCCATTTTTTCCTCTCTTGGTTACCTGAATTATAGTAGAACATTGGAAATCTGACCCCATTTCCCATTCAGTGTCTGAACCTAAGATTTAGCTTGGTCTGGCAAAGTTCCCTAAAACGTGGGTGGGGTAGTGAAGCTTTATTTAATTCATTTTTTTGTCCTGTGAGACTGTAGCAATGCCTACATTGGTGATCAACAGATGGCTCCCAAGGCTCTGGTGAGTTCTCTGGAGTCCCGTATTGCATATTATCTCATGCCAAGAGAAGCAAGTAAATGTGATGGAATAAGTTACTGGTTTAATGAAATCTGGAAGTGAAACTCAGCTGTATGGGCACGGCTCTGCTAATGGGGACTCATACCAAGAATAGAGTTGTGTCTAAGGAAATATGAATTTATATGTTGGCAATTAGAAGTTTTGATAGCTCTGAAGATTGCAAAAATAAATCTTCATAGCAGTGTGAAACTTCTGTTAACTGTGTGAGTTACGCAGGAAGACATACTGATGGTAAATGTTCGGCTGTTATGCTTTGTACAAATAGCTTATTTAATACTTATTTACATGTGTCTATATTAAGATGTTAGCTATACTCAACATATAGATCCTGTCTTTCTTTGTATTTACATTTTTGAATGAGCTGTCAGTGCAAGTAAAGATGTAAAGTATTAAAAAATTTCTGAAATCTGCAGTTTGTAGAGAGCGCCAGCAGATGGTGATCTTGTTACATTATACTTCCCCCTCTCCTCAGAACGTGCATTAGGAAACCTGCACCCATAGGCATGCAATATATGTAGTTGGATGAAAATTTTGCATTCCAACCGTGACTCAATGCTTACAGATAGACTACAACATTTTCTCAGGGTAAAATAGATAATATCAGTGAGAAATGTTTGAATATTTTTTGATGTTTATTTATCTCAAGATTCACTCCTTTAAAAGAAGCAAACAAATGGGGAAGTCTCTTTCACAGTTATTTTTATCTTGCAATACACATACTTCTATGTATGAAGATTTTGGCTTTTCTATAAGAAGTTGTTTGGCTAAATAAAAAGTAGATAGACAAATCTTACTTGCAAACTAGGGTGTAAATGATTAAGACCAAGCCAACTGGTGCTCGAAAGGTGCATCTTTTATTTTAAAACGTAAAAAAATTGGTTTTAGGAATGTATAGTTTGGTTTGAACAGAAACCCGGTCTTTCTGACCCTGTAGGAAAATTCTACTCTATGTTTATAGATTATGATGCCTGAAAAACGTTCTTGAAGATTAGTGTGTAGCTGTGCTGCACCAGAAGGAACCAGTGAGTTTCCCTTACTTTGTTCCTAATAGGAAATTATTTACTAATGTCCTTTATTAGCAGCAAATTGCTTCCTTCTCCCATGCTAACTCACTATTTTGGCTGAAGCAGGAGGTCACAGGGCTGGCATCAAGACTGTGACCATTCTCCACTCACCTGCCATGGGAGGACAAAGAAATAATCTTGTGATTTCTGGAGCCTGACTTATATTAGCAGAAGGCTGGAAAAGGGCGTGAATGGGTAGCATATGCTTGATATGAGCAAAATTGTGGTCCATCCTTAACAGTCTTTTCAAATTCTATTTGTAGGATCAAGTAAAGCAACTTCATTTTCAGTTTCTCTTCAAAATAGCAAAGGTAGAACTATGAATATATCTAGACTTTTTTTTCCCCATTTTGTCAATTTAAAAATATTACTGGTAACTTGGGTTTGAAAATTTATTGATATTCCTTAATATCTTAAGGAAAGGGGCATGAATTCTGTTTTCTCTCACTTTAAACAGTGGGAACTTTATTGAGATATTAGGTAACCTAAGTATTGTTCAGAAAAGAAGCCTGATAAAAGTGCAGATTTACTGACAGGCAAAGATTTGTCTCCTTTTAATGAAAGATAATAATGAAAGTGTCAAATGAAATCTTGGTAAGAAATGTGTGATTTGGAATGTAGAGACACTCATTGTACTATTATATTTCTTTTGATCTTTTTTACCTCTAAGACTTTGCTTATCTAAACTATTTACTGCTTTGTAATTGTTATTTTGTGTCCATGTATGTTGTTGGTATTTATTGGGGCTGGAAGGGAAGGTATGCTCCCAGTTGTTATTTTTCACTGTTCCCTGCTGTTTTGGTGAAAGTTGGGGCGGTGTGCTTCATGAAAACTTTCTCTGTGTTTGCCTTCCTAGAAGTGACTAGTTTACATTGTACATCCAACAGTTGTCTTTCTGCTCATAAACACTTAATTTGTCTCAGTGTCTTTTTGGCATAACCTCCTGTCTAATTTGCTGCCGGATGGAAAGAATGAAAAGTATTTTAATGGTCTGACTTGATTTTAATAGAATATAGCCAGTCATAGGAAGGTGAATGGACTAATAAGAGCTTTTAGTTACTTTAATACGTGTGGATTTGACATTGGAGTATATACTGAAGGGTGTTTTGCCACTGTTTTGGATCTCTTGCTGTTTCAACCTATCTAATAAACTTTTATAATTTTTATTTTATTTTATTTTGTTCCAGGCTATTCTTTTCTTTCACTGCTCTGCAGTTGAGAAAGGTCTGTTGACCAGGTGCATCAGTGACGGTTATCTTCACCGATCTGCTACTCTTAATTTCCTTTTGTTCAAATGCTTTATATATGACAAAAGGTTGTCCAAAAAAAATCCCTGTCCACTTTTTTTCTCTACTGGGCAGAGTACTTGTTCGTGCTGTACTTGTATCCTGTCTTAGTCACACAATCATTTATGTTGGAAAAGACCTTCAAGATACTTCGAGTCCAACAGTCTTGTGGGCCTTTCTTTACCATCCCCCCATATATATCACTTTGGTCCATAAAACAGAGCAGAAATGAAATGCAACTAATACAGTCTTTATGACTTGTTTCTTTGACATGTTACTCTCCACCCTGGCCTTTCTGTTATGCTTTTCTATTGAGCTGTGTGTGTAGTTCTTGCCTTTGTCTTAACGTTTGTATGTTATATGAAGATACACCTTGAGCTAACCTCATATTTTTTCGGTCTTCCCAAAGTCTTCTCCCCTATGGTGTTGCCAACTATCACCTTCATTCCTTTTTCTTTGCTGAGTTGCTGGACTTTATCCTATGCTGTCTCATATGTTGAGTAATTTTGTTTCAAAAACGGTCTCATAGATCAGCCTTCTCAGTTAACTTAGATTTATTCTAAAATCTGTGGGGATATGTTAGGTCACGTAGCAACCGAGAAATGCGAAGAACGCCTTTTAATATATTTCTGGTGTATTTGTTGGTGTGGGGTTTTTTTGGCTGTTGTTTTTTTTAATTGAATGCTTAAGGCTTTTGTTTGCCTTTAACATGCTTTTAATAAGAAATTTTTCTTTTTTTATTCTACTATTTTTGATCCTTACATCTTGACAATTATTTTCTCTTACATATTTTAAAAGATTTTGTTTTAAGATTAACATCCTTTGTGTGCCACAAGTTGTTGAAAATGAATTCTTCTCTTTCTGCTTACTCTTTTTGTTAATAACAGGGAAAGATTCAAGTACAGTGAGAAGCCAGCATCAAGATCACATTCTATGAGTCCTCCTCACCGGATGGGTGAAGATAACCTAGCCACACCACTGTCTGTAAGATGCTTCTCCTTTTTGTCATAAAACTTACTCTAGTTTCAATGAATTGTTTTTGTATATCCCTGTAAAGCTGTTATTTCTAATTGCGTGAGTCATGATCCCTGCGTACAAGTGCAGACATTTGGGAAGGAGTGATAGGAAGGACTAAAGCTCATGAAAATCTGCCCTCTGCAAGTGCAGGGGAAAAGAATTTATTGTAGGATGCTCTCAATTCAGCCTAATGGTTGACCTCTGTTTAGTGTAGTATGTTTAATGTCTGCTGCATTGCTTTCCCTAGGCTTGGCAAACTGACTGTATTGACATCATCTTGTATTTTGCAATAGTAGATTAAAGAAAGCTGCATAGATCTCTCTGGCTCTGTTTAACGATGGTTGACCTCTGGAAGAGTGAATTTTGGACAGTTTGTTTTATGAAGCTTTCCACAACTAGCGTTATGGCTGAGGGAAGGACACTAAACAGACTTTATGTAAAACCCTTTTAGTCCAAAATATTTAATGATATTGTATGTATTATTGCAAACATTTAAACTGAAAATTACCCCTGACAAATTTATGTTATACAACAAGTTTGCTGTTGTCCTTCATGAATGTGTTCTGTAGCCTTGTAGTGTCCAGTCTTTACTAGTAGAGAGGTCTCTCTCCTGTGGTTCCCTCACCATAGCCAGTGCATCGGTAATAGCTCTCATTCCTCCAGGAACCGCTGAATTTGCTGTATGTACGTTGTCAGTCTGTCCGTGCTTATTTTTTGATTGTATCAGAGGAACAGTTTAGAAAGATTGCAGCTGGAAGTGGGCTGTTGACACCTGAGCAATTCACATGGACTGTTCTTACTCTTCTTTACTGGGCACAATTAAGAACTTATGAGGACATGAAGTGCTAGTGGGGTAAACTGGAAGCTTGATTTCTGGGGAAGTTTTGCATTCTGCTGTGCATTTGGAGTAGAGGACTGTCAAGGGGGATGCTTTATCATGGCAGGCTACAAATGATCTTGGGTGAAAATTGAATGCCTCTGCTCTAGACTCTGGTTGGCATGAATGTACTTATAATGTGTGTGTTGATTGTATATATACAAATGTAACTTTTTTAAAAATACCATAACTAAAAATAAAAACAGATGCTGGATTTACTAAATTTCTCCGTATTGATTTCCTGTTTGTTTTACTTGACTTAAAGAAATATTTCTTATGGAACAGTTATTGTAAAGAAAAGGATTTCCTTCAGTTGAAATCTGGATTTGGGGCTTTAAAGTTTTTTGAGTTTATGTTGTTTTATTTTTTTGTTGGTTTGGCTTTTTTTTTTTTTCTGTTCCTGGCTCTGCCACAGGCTTCCAGGGCAATGTTAGATAAATCACTGCACTTCATTGTTCTTCAGCTCCATATACTGGATTCTACTGTGATTACAGCTTTAAAAGGGCCTTTAAGTGAAATAATCCTCTCTTGCTCTGCCAAACAGTTTGATGAACATTTGGCTGGCTGGAACAAATAGTATCTTGTTCTGTTGTCAGTGACGCACAGATGTTCTGGCATAATTCAGGCCCAGGTAGGGGAACAGGGAGTCTTTTAAGAAACATTAAGAACTGCCTCAACCAAGTGTTGATTAACTGAAGTCAAAGCTTCATTCACTGTATGCTCATAATGAATGAACAGATTTAAAGAAGAGGTGCTTGCATGCCAATACACAAACCTCTTGCTAACAAAACGTAATGAGACAAAGTAATTCATGCTTCAGTGTTCTGTTTTTTTTGAATAGTATTGTATCTCAGTTAAGGAAAATTTTCTGTACCAGCTCCCCTATTTGATACACTTAATACAATCAGTAGTTACTGTTGTCCTACAGGAATAACTTTCTTCTGAAAGACACAGCCTTGACCAACAATAACTACGCTCCTTGCTGAATGTTGGAAATTCTTTTTGCAAGGAGGACCCCTAGCCTTGAGCTGGGCAGCAGCTACTCTGTCCTCTGCTTTTGCAGCTCTGTCCATTATAACTATCACTGCCTTGCTGTCGTTTCGTTTAAGGTTTGGTTTTTGTGTTTTGTGGTTGGTGGTTTTTTTTTGTTTTTTTTTGTTTTTTTTCTTTAATTTGGGGTCTGATCAAGTGAGCTCTGAATTCTGGATTAGCCCCACGAATGTACTGTGGAGACGGCTCATTTCTAGAATAAATATGTTGCCTGAAGAATATATATATTTTTTTTTTGTTTGTTTAGTAAACTCGCCCTTTGTAAAGCAGGCTGTTGCTTTGGAAATAAGTGAAATAAAGAACATTAGAGTGAGTGAGGAGGCAGGCTAATTTATCCTCTGAATTCCTTTCTTAGCACAGTATCCTACAAATAGCTGAGCTATTTAGACTAAAGCTGTCAGAGGTATCGTGACGCTATTAGGAACTGCAGTGTAGGCATGGCCAAGCCTAATGAGAAGCTTTTTTTATTTTAGGCTATGTATTTGCCAGCTCTTCTGATATTTTGTTTGACTTTTTTATGTTCCAGGACCACCATCATAAAAAAACCATTTCTTTGGATGACAGTGACCTTGAAGCACGTCTCAATAGTTGGAATCTTGGGGTAAAAAAACCAGAATATATTATTTATTTATTGACCTGAATTGAAAAGTCCTTAGCAATGGAGTCTGCATCTCTGAATTTAGTCAACAAAACTTTCTGTAGGAATCAGTCTTTTAGAAATGAAATGGTAAAGCTTGGAAAGGTTAATTGTGAATACATGCCATGTTGAGAAGAAAACATTAAACACGCCTCATTTTATAACAATAATAATCTTACTGTATTTAATGTAGTTACTGATAAATCAAGCAAGATAATAATACCTGCTGGTCAAAACCAAATGTCTTGGGTAGAAATTCAAGCTATATATTGGTTTCTTGATAGCAGTATTTTGAAGTTATGCTTGTATAAATGAAAGAAGACTTTGGCTTTCTGTTTTGTGTTTTTTTTTTTTTTTTAAGGAATACAGAGTTTGACAGCCATTAATACAACTCAACAATTTATTTTCCAGACTTTGCTTCCTTTTGGAAGTGTTCAAGAGGCTTTTCAGTGTGTTTAACTTCTTTCCTATCCTTTTAATAATTAGATCTTTAGACCAGCTCTATGGCTCTTCCTCATAGGAAGAATAGCATGTCTTTGCAAATTTACTTTGCTGAGGAAAGAATCTGCCTTTGTGGAAGCTTCTGCAGTACTTTGGCCTATGTCCTTGTGCAGCCGTGGCTTTAGAATCTGTTTGTGAATGCGGCACTTTTGCTACAATGCTGAGATTTGTCCTGACTGTGATATATCAAAACTAAGGTATCTGAAAGAGAATCTGCTGTGGGGATGGAATAACGAGGAGTTCTTTCTCGCACAGCTCAACAACTTCATCACTAGTATTTATTGGATCTCAGCAAAAATGTAGAAGATATTTTCCCAAAGCTTTCCATGTTTACAACTAGGAGGACTTTAATCTGTATTGAATTTTTTTTTTTAGACTCTAAACCACTGTTGAAAACACTTCTGTAAAATCAAATCTATTTTCAAACTATCATAGTTTCTTAGGATTTGAACATATCCTCTATATTTTTGTGCTGGTGTAGCACAAGAGGTAAATACAGTGAGGCAGTGAATATATTTTTGTAAGGACAGGTGAAAAAATTGCTAGCTAAGATCAATGCAAATCTGTGTTAATCTTTTCTGATGTTTGCATGAAAAAATTTAATATGCGGGGCTTGATTTATGTGTTGTTCCTGAGCAGTTAATCAAATATTTTGGACGTAGATGTATTAGATGAATTTAAATTTTATTTTAATATAAGACTACTGTTACATAAGGCTTTATTCCCTTGGTTTTATTATTAGTCCATGATAATTCTAAGGTCCTAGTGAAGTTCCTTCTCTCTGTAGCTATATTTTGATGTATTTTTTCTGTTGTGTTCTGTCTCTTCTTATACCCTTTCCCCTGTACCGTCAAATCTTTAACCTATTTGATTAGGATTAATATAACCATTTAATTTTATTAAGATGAGCTTTTATTTCAATAAAGAGTTTTTCTTTTTTTTTTTCTTTCACATTTTCTGCTTATTCTCACATGTTGAGAGCTCACTCAGTTGTATTTGGGAGAAGAGGGCAGCTGAAGTTAGGAGGGATAAGAGCTGGTTTCTAATGAACTACTTCAGCATTGTTTTTTCGAAAATAGTGTCACGTATTTTCATGTTGTCAATTTACTCAGTTACCAAATAATCTTTATTCTTCTTACACTAGTGTCAACCCAGAGGGATATGACAGCATTTAAAAATCTTGGCTGTTACACTCAATGTTTTGCTAAGTTCTCTTCAGTAAAAACAAATGATAAAAGAGAATGTTAACTTTTTTGTGTCCTCCTTGGTGCTTCTCTTGCTGTTTTGGTGCCTGTCACCATTCTAAATGCAAATTGCTTTCTTGCTTTACTTCTGAAAGAGAAGAAAGTCTTGACCTTGAAACAGTCCAGGAGCTGCCTGACTTCTTTCTCCAAACTGAAGGTGGAGATTAGTGAAAATAGTAGTCTGGGGGCATGGTATTGCTCCTTGGAGCTCCTTGTCTTAGAGTCATACAAAACCAATTTCTAGCACTTCTAGACTTGGACGAATAAGTGGGGAGAGTGGATCTCTGGGAAACTTTTCAAAAGCAGTCAGCTCCAATTTGCGAAAGCGCTATGCAGGTGTCTGAAAGAAATGTGCAAGCAGTCACTTGCAGATTTTGGATATTTGGGTTGTATAAATACCTGGATTATATGAACAGATAGTTGTAATACCCTGAGCTTTTAAAGCTGCTTTAAGGGGGAAACTTGCTCATGGCCATTTTACAAATTGTTCCAATTGATGCTGACAAAGAATCTCTTTATATCCAGCATTTTTATATCAGTGTTGATCTGCCTGCTTGCTTATCTCTTTAATTTTATTTGTTTTTTATTTCTTTTTCTAATTGAAACTCCAGTTTGCAATCATGTTGTGTTGATAATGGATGGTTATTAAACTATGATGATCTTCCACTGATATGGAGCTCTCTTGGATAACAAATTGGCTACCGTGACACATAAATCAGTTTTTCAAGTCTCCTCTCCAGGGATGGTAATTAAACAAGTCACTAGTGAGAGACTTTGATTGCCTGATAAGACTTCTTGGGAGTTAACCTGACAAAAAGGATTTGAGGTTGTAAAAGAGAGGTCTGTAAGTGGTTGCTGTTGAACAGTGTTTCCCTGCTATGGATCACAGCCTCCAGTGGGTTCTTAAAGGGTCGGGAAGTTTTAAGTAGAGTTTCATACTTAAAGAAGACTATGTAATTCTAAAAAATGGAGGAAAAAAAAAAGCTTACTAAATGATAACAGCACTTCAGAATCTGGAAGGTTTGAGTGCAAGATGTGACTGCTATTGTTTGTAAGCATTTACATTGCCATAGAAACATCTAGCTGTCTTTTTAATTGCCAGCCACCTTTGCAGAACACTTGAGAAACTTAATTTACAAGCCATCCCTCCTCAGATACGGAAGACCCTTGACCCAGAAGAATACTTCAGTAGTGGGGGAAAGTTAGGAAAGGAAATATAGAATGGCTTTCACTTTGAACTGCCTAATACAAAGAACAGTTGTTTTGAAAAAGCTTTTCAAAATTTCCTTGGTGTTTTTGTTTTGTTTTACTTGTGTCATGGAATAAATGGTGAATCAGGGTTGCTAGTCTGGTAAAGAATGTCTGCTTCTGTACATTTTTCTTGCAATGATGGGGACAGAACTGATGCTGGGAATTTCAGACAAGTCCTTATACAAGGATTTTTCTCAGTAAGAATCCTTGAAATTTTGGGAAGCTATTCTTATTTCAAGCAAGTCTATATGGAGAATATGCTTTAATTTAAGAATCTGCAAATATTTAGATAGGTCCTCTATGTAGAGGTGAGAAAAGCATAGCATCTTCCAGCTGCGAGTTGCTGCTAAGCCTTCACTCTTTCAGTATAGGCTTGGCTGGATTTTGATGACCAATTATAAACTGTTAATTTATTTTTACCCTTATCTTTTGGGCTTCTACTTCTTTGATATATTCTAAATTCACTTTTCTTCAAAGGTCGTGTATTTTTAAGGTCACGTACGAAATGTATTTTCACTTCCTATGATATGCTTACATCAGTGGCTGAGATTTTATTATTATTATTATTAAGAGTATTGTGGAAAGTTTTGGGAAATAGTTCTGTGAATTCTCTACTAAGCAGAGGTCAAAGGTTAACAGACTGTAATAGGGAGGCTTTAGCTATTTGTTATTAGCAGTAATAACATTTTCTACATGAGAAGTAAGACTATTGCATTACTTTGCTAATATTGTTGCTTCTCATGAGTAATAAAAGAATTTTTCTACTTGCCTTGTAGCATTCCTGATTGTCTCTGTCAAACATTTTATTGTTCAAGTTCTTTAGATTCTAGTCATGCATCGGTAAATGTTTTTTAAAAAAAAAAGTTGAGTTTTAATTGTGATAAATTTGCCTTTCATATGTGGAGTACTATGAGCTATTTTAAAATATATTATGAAAATGTGTTTTTCTTAGCCCTTACTGACTCTTACCTAAACTGATGTGGGGCTACCCTTTATTAAGTGTTCATGACTCGAAGTTGCATTTGCGGTGTAGAAAAGAAGAAATGCTTTTGTATTGCTGTTTGAAGGGAAAAGTCTCAGCGCCAGAGTTTAGACAAATGCAAGTAATTTTTGTAAATGTTACTCTGAACTTTCTTTGTCATTCTTTAGTGATTTTAGAATATAATAAAACCCCCTCAGCTATCTTATTTTATGAACAGCTGTCAATAGACTTCTACAAGTTGTTGCAAATTTAGTACCCTTCGTAAACGGGACATCCTCACCTTCCCTTTAGTTATATCTCAAAAAATAATAAAATATTATGGAATATATGTAGTGTCAGGAAAAGAAGTTTGCTGGATAACAGAATTAAACTTGCATTTCGGTTTGTTGTTGTTTTTTCTCTTTCCCTCTTGTAGTTTTAAGCTTTTTAGATGGTAGTCAAACACAGTTTTTGGATAGAAAGTGTAAGTTATGTAAAGAAACAACAATGAATTAAAGCCCGCATATTCTTACCTGATCTGCCTATATGTATATTTTTCATGATGCTTCTGATATGGTTTCATTTGTCACTGAATTGTAGCTAATTTTAGGTGTGACAAAGCAACTCTTTTAAACATCCCAGGAAATTCAGCACTTTATTTTAGGTGGAAAGCATACAAAGAGATCGTACCCTGGGGAAACAGCAAAGGGTTTTTTAATCAGGGAGAGCATAATTTTTCATCATTGGAATTCAGCCAGGACAAGAATTAACTCTTTAGCTTTTACCAGAAGTGATGTGGGATCTTCCATACAAAGAACCTGGACATTCAGGTCCTGCCCGGAAGAATTTATCATGGGAAATGTTATTGCCTAATAAAGGTTTAAGAGGACTTAGACCAAAGAAATTCCGCAGTCAGTGGCTTGCATTCCGTTCTCCGTTCTTGGAGAAATTCCATATAACACAGGGTTAAAGTAGATGCAAGCATAGAGAGTTCTTGGGTGGCTACAGCAACAGTCTATGTTATGCCTGTTTTGTGTACTTGGCTCACATCTGCCTGTGTCTTTCCAGTCTAGTTAAGCTCAACCATTTCTGCACAAACCATTTGATTATCTTTTGTTTGGTTTCTTAGTCTGTCTGCTTACTATAAACATACCTACTGTATATGTTGTGGTGTTGGAGGGCAGCAATGCAGTAAAAACTTTCCCACAGTGAACTCCAAGTGGTGTTGTGACTTCAAAAAATAAATTCAACTTCCATGCTGACAAACAATCTTCATGTGCTTTAATGTCCTTCCACTAAGTCTGCAGAAGCAGCATTAAAGTGAACTTCCCTACAAATTATGATGTTAGATAAGAATGTCCTTACTCAAATTTCCTGAAGCGACTCAGCAGTTATTTCTGTAGGGAACATGCTGGCTGGCTGGGTTTGTTAGATTAAAGTAAGAACTTAGGGCAAGGTTCAGTTTAGTTGTTTACCATTTCAAAATCTTAAGTGTTCTTAACTCTTTCATGTGTGTTTTTTCCATCTTTGTTTTGAAAACAATCACATTTTGTCTTTGAAGAAGCTTAAGGGGGAATGTGTAACAAGCCTGCTGATCCAAATGTGATTTCTTTTTTCTTTTTAACTGAATCTTAATATATACAGCATACCTTCGGACTCTGGTACTGAACTGTAATAAGCTACAGTTCTGCATTGTTGAGCATGAGTGTACTTTGATAAACATCTTTCAAAGACCGAAAAGTGACTTCGGGAGGGGTGGAATGAAAGCAGAACGTTAACGTTGTCATTGCCGTGGTATTTACTGTGTCAAAAGAACAGAAGCTTTGGTGTAAGTTTCTGGCCCGTGACAGATCCAGGGCCTGTAGGCTGCTTTCAGCCTGAGGGGTGAAATGCAGTCGATGTCCTGAGGACGACCCTTGGGGAAGTACGGAGTGCTCACGCTTGGGCTTTTACTGCACTCCCCTTGCGTTTGGGGGAACCCGTTTCAGCTCGGTTTACTTCTGTCAGCACTTCACTATTGCTTGCATTGGTAGCTTTAAAATTGTATACTTCAGAAATGTTCGGTTTTGACCGCTTTATATAGAAATTAAAAATACTAAAGTTAAAAAATCATGGCAATTTACCTCAAACTCAGTTCTGGAATCTGTGTCTTTATACAGATATCTGCCGTATGTTTTTCAACTTAAGACAATTAAGTCTATTCTTATAAAGCAGATTATTTCTGTTAAGTAATGGGGATCTGATCATCCCAAGCCTTTAGAGGCTCCAAAGGTTTAGGAGGACTCAAGCACTAGAAGGTGACCGTGCCAGTCCTCGCAAATTGAAACCCGGTTTGTTGTCTGTTGGACCGCCTCATAGAACAGGAGAATCCAAAATCTTTTCTACAAAGAAATTCAAAATGCCATTTTTGTTAAGAAGTGGTATTTACAAATTAGAGTTCAATTCTAGTTCAAATAAAGATGTCTTTCATGATGACATTTATTTGGTTCATACTCTTAAAAAAGCATCTGATTTACTGTTCTTCTCATGGCAGTCCTTCAGTTTCATACATATGTATTTTGGTTTGTCTTTGACCTTTTGCTTATTATTTTTAAATTTGCATGTTTCTCATAAATACAAGCTTTTTTCTTTTTTGGGCATTCTTTATTGTGATATTCCCCCTTTAATGTGGTATAATTTTGAGAACAAGAAGTTTTGCAGAAGACCAGCATGAAAAGAATGAATGTTGAGACATTAAATGTTTACAGATCAGTTTAAGTGGATATAATCCACAACAAGTAACAAAGTGGGAACATTTAACTTCAAAGCACATATGGCTGCTGTTACAAAATCAAAAAATGCAAGACTTAGGCCATACAAAGTATTAGAGACACATTTTCCTTCTTTCTCATAAACAAGTGTGATATACCTTACCTTTTTATATTGGTTTTGAAATGAAGACTGTAAACAGCTTAATTTCATGGTCAGATAAAGTATTTGAATTAATTGTAAATATTTACAATAACTTTTAGCTTTAAAAAAGCACAAGTAAAGGGTGATTGTATGCATTTTGCATGAAAGCGCGCGCTTTTGGAGAATAATTAAGCCTTTGAAATTTGGTTCTGCTGCCTTACCCTCCGTGGGACTCCCCCAGGTTCTGGTGAAGGGGTTTGGCGTTACCTGCTGCCCAGGTTTCTGGGGGGACAGAGGAGGGACTTTGTGCCGGTGATGCGCAGGTGTGTGGGATGGATGCGGAAGCAGGCGAAATGAGCTAGAAGGAAGAGTAGAATTCTAGTAAAATGGGGTAATTTTGGATAGAGAATACTATTGCAGCTGCAAATGTGTAGGACAAGAAAAATACTCCTAAATTTTCCAAAATTTCGGAATTCCTGAAGTTCAGAATTTCTGTACTTTTTAGTTCTGTCTCTCTTGATTTTTATTTATTTTCTTTTTCCCCACTGTTACCTACCTTCTGTGGTTAACGCCCTGTGATGTTCTCACTCCTGAATTCCTCTCCTCACCAATCTCCTCTTCTGGGTCCAAAATTATTAATTTTTTTTGCAGTAGGTGCATATAAGATTCCTTTTTTGGAATTATTCACTAACTCTACTCATGTTTCTTGAATGCCAATCATTGTGGCATATTAAAAAAAAACCAAAACAACCAAAAACAAAACACCAAAAATCTTGGAAATAAAACCAACTCAGAAGCTTTACATGAAAGAAAATTTAACATATCTGTTTTAGTAAACTCATTGACAATAAAGAGAAATAGGTTATTTGTTAAATTATTGTTTTTATATACTTGCAGCTATGGTATTAAAATATGAAATAATACTATCCATTGAGATTGAATGTATGTGTTAAACCTGCTACTATCTACAACTATTTCTGAGTGAAATATGACAACTCTTCAACAGCATATAGAAAGCCTACATAACCTTTTAGGACAGGAAATGAATAATACTGTATCAAATTGAAATTTCAGAGGGATTAAGTCTCTTCTTCACCAATAAATTCAACACAAAAATATATTTAATAGTAGTGGAGAAAGTACAAGCATTTGATATATTTGCCATGCCTTATAGATCACTTTAATTTTTTGGGGGGGGGGTGGCGGGGAAGGAGTCTAAATATTGTAAGATGTGTATTGCAATTGCATTCGTATTCCAAATCTCACTGCCACATTTTACAAGATTATACCCTTGAAAGCTTTTCTTGGGTGTTAGGCATTCTCTGTGATGTGATGTTTGAGCCTCATCATCTGAGAAAATTAAGAAGATATAGTTGTCTGATAGAGGAAGTGGGTTGTGAACAATGTTTTGTATTCAGTTCTTAAAAATAGTGATTGAAAGAGCTGCTTTAATTATACAGTACTGTTAATGAATCATTTCCTTATGCTTTGTCTCTATGAGTTACATATGTGGATACAGTTTCGATGCACTCAACTCTAGTTTTTTTGAAACCACTAGATTAAAATCATTGTAATCTCTAAATTTATTCTAGCTTTACGCTGATTTTAATGAAAGTTTATCCAATATAGTTAGAAATCTTCTGTATAAGCTATGTACTTAGCTGCCTAAAGTCTTTTAAAACATGCATTGATGGAATTTATACAACCGTAAAAGTTTGGGTGAAAACAAGGGCAATTTTTGATCCATTTGCATTAGGAAACACTAAAACTTTAAAACTTGCCGAGTAGGTCATGTCCAATAAAATGATCTCTTATGAAGATTTTCTATTTCTAGAACTTGTAAAAGATAGTGTTATGTTATTGGACCTTTACATTCTGCTGAGTGTTTTTCTTAAGGATCATTGACATGTTGTAAAGGAGAAGGAATTACGCACAAGAAAACTAATTTGTTATTTCTAGGTTACAGCCATGGATCTAGAGACGGCATTGTTTTGATGATTTGCAGATAGAAAATCAAATTTTCTAGTGGAAAATAGTTCTTGAGCTGGTGTGTAAGTCTGAAGGCAGGCTTAAATCTGTTCTGTTGTGGTTCTTTTGAGTGATACAGTTGCCGTGTTAAGCGTACCCGTGCCGATAAGATTACCTCTCAAAGTACGCACCCAAAGTTGTCACTGCAAACTTTTTTGAATATTTAGAGATATTTCTTACTGTTTGTAAGAAATAATAAGACATTGCTGACATGATTACTTTTTCTCTAACTTGTTTTTCAGCTAGAAAATCCAAGATATTTGCGGGAAAAACCGATGCCAGTGTCTTTGGTAGGTATTTGTATGCCCTTGATATTTTATAAGGGCAAACAAACATGCTTAATATTTTTCGTTTCTGGTTAGGATTGATTTTACTTGGAATCACTGCTTTGAACTTAAGTTGTTTTGAACTTTTTCTCATTCAATAGATGACACCCAAAATTGGCCTAGGAAAAAGTACCACTTTTCGTGATGAACACGCAGTATTTCGAATGCATGAAAAAGAGGTAAGATTCTTTTTAGTCTTTTTAGGAAAAGAAAATTACACCCAAATTAGTAAATTAGGGCATTTCCTTTGGAAATTGGGTTTTCACAAAGCAGTTAGTTGTAGCAGAAAATCTCATGTAAGAGAATTTTCGCTGAAGTGACAGGGCTTTTCATGAAATACTTAATGTGTTTCACAATTATTTAGGGCATAACAAAGACTTTCTGAACACATTTACTGTTCCATTGAAGGAATTTTTAGTGTAGTTTGAATTCTAGGAATTTTCCAAACTATCTTTTAACAGAAGCAATGGAACCCTTGATTTAGTGAGGATTTTTGTTTACTTTCCATATACCTTTAGAAATCTGTAGGTCTAGACCTTATTTCTACTAGGACCTACATTATTTCTATCTTTGCCTCATCTAGCTCCAATCCTCTTTTATTCATGTGGGGTTTTGTATTATTTCTTTCAACATTGTTAATTGGTGAGATTACTGTCAAATCTTGCCTATCTAGTTCTCATACCATGTTATTTTGTTTTGAATGTGTACAAAAGTAAAGTTCTGTTGTCACTTTTTCCTTTTTCGTAGTTTAAGGAAGTTGTATGCCTGTGAGAGATATATATATCTATATATATATATAGATATATATTTTTGTCAAAAACTACTCGGTTTACTTAAAACATCAATCTTAAGATAAAACTCTAATGTACTATGTTTAGCACATTAGATATTTCAGATTCTTCTGAAACCATGGAAGCATTACATGGTTTTTTTGGAAAGTCAGTGAATCAAGGGTCTGGTGGACCAGACGTCAGGAAAGGAAATTCAACATGTATTAGGAGAACAATTAAAAAAAAAAAATAAAAATGCAACACTCTTCTCTCTTTGCCCTTCAAATTTCTCTTTTCAGCCATATGCTCTTGGGAAATCAAGGCATATGTACAGTTCCCTAGCTATCCACGTGTACTTAGACCTACCTAGGACTCCAAATATGTACGAGTTGGAAAGGAAGGGGCATCATCTGCAAAGCATGAAATTGTCCCTCCTCTTACGTGGTACCTTGTAAGGACACTTACTAGAACTGTCCTAAAGCTACTTGCAGAGAGAGTTCAGAAAACATCTTTATCTGAGATAGAGAGGAGGGTGAATTTGGTTTGTGGATACTTCTCTTGTTAATAAAGTAATGGCTATGAAAGTCTGCTTTATGTTGATAGCCGGCAGTCTAATTTGATGCTTGAACAAGCAGCCTGATATGGCGGTTGCACAATACATGTGCCTTTCACTTTCTCTGCTCTGGTCTAATATTGACTGTCCTTTTGTATTGATGATATGCAAACCACTGTTGCCTCAGAATGAGGCAAGGCGAGGTTTCGTAAGATGTGAAAATAGACAAAATAATAAAGAAATTGAAAGCACAATGGTGTCATTTAAATAATATTTTCAAATTAAATAAACAGGAATGCATGCCAAGTAGCTACATAAAATACTCAGCTAATACTTCGCTAGTTCAGTGGAAAAATCCTCTAAACCACACAGTAAAAATCCAGTACTTTTTGCTAATGTTACTTGACTGTGGGCTAGTTTAAACTGGAAAGGTTATAGACTGTGTTTCACAATCACCATGTGTGTGCTATTAAGTAGAAAACTTAAATGTGTTTTCATCTTATTTTGGTTGTGAAGCTTAATTAAGAATGAAGCCTTTTCATTTATAGAATGTAAATGTATTAACAGAAAAATAGTGCTGTACTAAAGAGTTTTGGTAAACCTTTAACTGTTTTCAACCTCTTTGTAGTATAACAGGAGAACATAAAATAGGATAACTGTGGTTTTTTGCTTTTAACCTTTAGACCTTTGTTCATAAACCATTCCTGCACCTGTTTTGACTCTGTAATGCTAAACACATGGCGAGTTTCAAGATAACCACATCACAGTTTTATGAAAATGCGAGTGTCATCAGGCAGTGGTTTTTAGTCATATTTTCCCCAAATACTTCTGACATGGATTAAACCATTTGGGAAACTGTCGTTACCGAAAAATTGTGGGTTCAAACAAGGAAGATGCAACAAAACAGGAATATATCAGTTTTCAGCAGTACAGCAAAAGAGAACAGATGGCATGACTGGCTTATCTTGATAAATAGGAAAAAGTGTCCCTTTGAACTTCACCTTCGGTCATCCCGAGTGCCACCCAACTCTCCATGGAGCAGAGGAGGGGGAAAGAAAAAGTTCTTTGTGATTTTTTTCAGAAAAACAGAACCAATACCACTGCAAGGGTTTGAAATTCTTCTGGAGTTAAAAAATGAATTTAGCAATGTTAAGAAAATATGATGTTTTGGCAACCTTTCTCAAACAACTGGTTTATCTGATGTTTCCTTTAAAGAAGTTTTGGTGTTTCTTTAAAGAAGATCTGTTTCTTAATTTTTCATTTTGTCAGTTTTAATTTTTGTTAGCACTTTTCGCAGTTTCCTTCTGTCTTAGTTCTGTAAGCAAAAATAGTTCTTTATCTAGACTCACAAAATGAACCCTAAACAAATCTGAGGCAAGAATATTGGAAATAATTTTCTCTTTTTATTCTTTTAAACTGAGACTTATAATTAACACCAGGAGTAAATTTGTACTCGGCTAGTACCAACTCTTAAATCATTTTTTCTGTTTAGGCAAACTGGCAAGCTTTGTGCAATAACTGTATTATGAAGCCTCATCTATCTGGGTTAACTGAGAACATCAAGCGTTTCCGATGTTTTTGTTGACTTTATCACTGTGTTCCTGTCTCTCTTCTGTTTTGAGTTTTGGAAATCCGTTGGTAAAGTCTTGGACGCTGGAGCAGGGGTGCTTTTCAGCCTCTTGTGTACTGAAGCAGCCCGGCAGAAACGTTTCTCCTGCCTACAGTCAGCTGGAGGAGTAGTTGGTGGTGTGCGACTGGAGGGAGGAGTAGTTCTGGGAAAAGCGATGGGTGAATTTTCAAGAGGATACAGAATACCTGCAGGATAATTTCTACCGATTTGTCATGTGGAATGAGGACCAAGGGAGAGAGGGAGTACCTGCCTAGGGAAAAGGAGAGATGAGCCGGGTGGTGAATGATAACTTAGATTGGAGAGAATGGGAAAAAGACATCTTTTTCTGCTGAAAATGCATTTTCATGGATTGAGGACTGGAAGTAAGATGAAAAGGAAGAAGTGGAGTTTTTCTATGTGTTCAAGAATTCTGTCTTTAAGATGAAGAACCTAGAATTAAGAATTTTTTTATTTAGAACCTTTATCTTTGTAATCTTTATTTATGTTTTTCTCTTTTTCCTGTGAATGAGGACTCCCATTTGTTGCACGACACAAGTTTAGTTTATAAAGATCATCAAGCCATGTGTATAATTTTTTTGCACTGAAAGTGTTGGGATTTGGTGATATATTAAGATAAAATCAACATGCTGCAGTGATGATGTTATAGTTAAATCTTGGTCTGGCTAAAAGTGTTCTGAATTTAAGGTGTTGAAAGCAGCAGATTTGCTGTGCTTCTCGCTTACCTGGCAAGAGATTATAACTTGGAATGGAGAGTTGCATAAGGGCTGAGAGAGAGATTTTCCCCAAAAGGGACCATGCATAGAATGTAGAGGAAAGAATGTAGGGAGGAAAGAAAGTTTTAGAATTTGAGGAGAGTGAATAAGACATGCTGGTGTTATCGTAGAAAAGAGGTGTTTTTTTAGGAGGAAAAAGAAAAAGAAAACTTGAAGATAAAAACATGTGTCCCTGCAGTTAGGAGGAGATGGTGATCAGTGAGCATTGTCCGTTTGGTTTTGATTTCTTCCTCTTAATTGTTCTGTTCTCTAGCAGAGTATTTAAATACATGAATCACGTTTCATGCATGCCAAATTAAAAGCAAAAAGTAAAACTAATATAGAGACAGTATCCTAAAAGAAGGACTCTTGTAATTAAACTGAGCTTTTACCAATGTACCATTAACATTATTGTACTTTTAGCTACATCATGGATTTGATATTTTTTCCTCATTGAAATAGATAATTTGTTCCTGTCTTCCAAGAATGGTAACAAAATATATCAGTATATTTCTCTTGTCTGTTATAATGAAATAAAAGTGTTTGTGTGCTCATGTATATGTATGTCTCTAGAGTTTAAATCTACTTGGCAGACGGATGCAGATACATGCGTGCATGGAATTGGGAGAGCTGAATATGGCTAAAGGAACCTACTTAAGCATGTAATGGTGCTGGTGGTCTTGTTTATGCTTTTTGAGCTGAGAGGTATCTATTAATAATAGGAGGAGAATGTTATTGATGGACTTTCTGAAAGCATTTGAGTTGCAAAGGCATCCATAGGTGGGCCCAAAGCTTGAATCTTACGATAACTGGAGTTTCGTGTGTTGGAATTTTTTTTTTCTGATCCTTCTGTTCTTTACTTCCACTTCTCTTTCTTCATTCTTCCCCTTCTTTTGTTGTCCTGTTCATCCAGAACTGTCCAAGTCAATGTCTGCTCATAAACGTCTTGCTGTTTTCCAAGGAGTAAAAATTGTTAAGGTTTTTAATTCTGGTGAATATTCTTGTTAAAATATGGGAATGCATGTTGAATTCTGTTAACAGAAGCATGGCCCATAAGAAAGGGCAAGAAAATGCAAAAAGGCAGATAAGACATAATTATTGCTTTCATCTTGATTTTTACTTTTCTGTAGCTTTTTTCTTGTGACAACTTGGCTCTGAAAATACTGTTTAATTCCCCTTAAAATTATTCCAAGAAATGTGTATTGCGACGTTGAAAATTCTCTGGTTCGTTTGAATTGTCTCCTTTATCCACAAACCCGGCGTCTATTTTGAATGCAGTGTCAGATTTATATTGAGAATTCAGTTGTAAACTGATTCTCACCACCCAGTAATCATTCTGAACAGTAATCTGTTAGTTCATGTTTAAAAACGCAGCAATCTTGACTTCTGTTAACATGATTCCTGGCTGATTAATGTCTTGTTCCTAAGAACATATGCAAGTTGTCCATTGTCTTCCGCATGAGGAAATCGCATCCTGTCTCCCTTTGATAACTCTTCAGAATGTAATGCAATAAAACCCAAACCTTATTTTATTGCTAGACTGGTGTGAGACATACAGCGTATGTCAGGATGAGACATGTTTTCATAAACTGACTTGTGATTTATAATTCCTAATACTAATTGGTCTGGTCATGGAGATATATACGTACGTCTACAGTTATTTATTTATTTTTTTTGCAATAGTTTGTGAACTATGTCTTTAATTATTGCACATATGGGCTGGAGACATTGAGAAAGATCAAAGAGGTAGGTTAGCAATTCAAACTAGTGTTTTAACCAGTAGAATGTCCAGATGGTTGCCAAGCAGCTGGGAATTAATCTTTTGGTGCATGATTAATCTCTACCTCAAAGTGTCTCTCCCTTAAAAAAAAAAAAAAAAAAAAAAAAAAAAGTTTGATATTTTATTTCTTTACATGCGTAGATCCTGGTTTTTAAGGGAGAAAAGACAATGACTAGAAAAAGTGGGTACTATACACTCTTCTTGCTACATGTGAATAAAGGTAAAAGTACAATTTTAATGACTGCTGTAGGAGATCCTGAAATGAGTGTAAAAAGTTCAGTACCTGCTGAAATACAAAATATTAAAAATAAGGAATAACACTGGGGAAGAAAGTAAGCGATGTCGACTCAGTGTATGCAGACTCATCTACTTCACTGGACTTGGCACTACGCAGAATTATATGAAGTTTTCAAGTAGTATCTACTATTTTATGGCATTCAGATTTTACGGACTCCCTTTGAAGTCAGGATGATTTCTGCATGTTCACAAGGTTCAACTGGGTTGTTTTCAGTGCTGGCAATGGAAGATGCAGTGTGTTGCATTTTTGAGCTGTCTTTTATGAAATTGCATCTAATAAGTTATTACCATGTATGAGTTTTCACAATTCCTAAACATATTTAGAACTTTTTTTGGTACTTACTGATGTCAGAGTCTCTACTACAAGCGGCTGACATTTGTTACGTATGGAAGTGGGACGCTTGCACTCTGAATTACGCTGTTAAGTAATACGATGTGCTGTAGTGCTGATATGCATGTTATGTTTATTAGCTGTATAAAACATCCAGTTGAGTAAAAATACCATTTCACGTTATTACAGTTGTTGGGATACAAAGCTGTATGCTTTTCTCCCTATTCCCACCACCCCCAACTTGGAAATCTATGAAAAATACATTGTTGTCTCTTGAAAGAGACTAATGACATTTACATATGAATAAGAACAATTGTCCATTCAATTATTTTTCAGTATACAGCAAATGGGTATTAATGTTGTCATTTAGAAAGTCAGACTTTTCTTGACGAGGGAAAGCTGGTATAATTTAATTTAGGACAAAGCTTTTCATTTTTAGTGGCTGTAAAAATAGGGCAGTCATATTAATTTTTTACTTAAATGAATATCTAGTTTCTTTTCAAAGAGTACACTGTAAAAATACTACAACTGGAAGTAGCGGCTGTAGTGTTTTTAAAGAGTAAAGATACAAAGAAGGTTAGATATGTGGAGAGAAGTATAAATGTTTGTTAGGTCAAATAATATAGTCCAGATCATAAACACAGACTTTTGTGGAGGGACCTTTGAATCTGGGCAAAATGCCATGTTTGTAAAGGGTCTTTTTACACTCTAATTTCTGGCTTGCATCTTTCACTTGTTTGATACTTCTTTTCTTTCAGTCTGTCTCTGGTTTGTCCAGACTCTAAGCTCTTTGCAACAGAGACTTTACAAGGCACTTGTTTCACCTTAGGCATTGCATCGGATAAAAATATTAATGATATTCAATGCAGAATTTGGAGTGGTTAATGTATCTGCCGTTTCAAAACATAGTTATAAATTTATTTTATTTTTGGAAAATTTCGTGTTACATCGTCACTCCTCTCAGTGGCCAATCCGGCCCAAACCACCACACACAAACATAAGAAAAAAGCCCAACATTAATGTGAATCCCAGATGGAAAACCTGCTTTTGTTGTGTGTAATGTTCCACTAGGAAAAGTATTACTTATGACTTCCTTTAATTTATAGGATTTGTTCTTAAAGTCTGATAGAGCCTCGGAAATTTCAATCAAGTGAAAACAGCTAGGTGCAAAAGTACACACCACCATCCCCATTCTCCTGCCCACTGTGCTCCTTGAATACCAAGGAAATCAAATCTGTTTGCGCTTTTAAGACCTGTTGGTCATATTCGATGTTTTGGCCATGATACTCACATTTCACTTTGGTATAGACCCAGAACATCGGCGAGTCGTCTCTCCTAACACACTCTGCCTGTTCTAATTGCGAAGATTTTCCAACTCCTGGCTGTTATGAGAAGGGAACATGATCACCGCACTCATCAGTGTGTTAAACATGAGGTGTATTTCTGTATACATCTTACACCTTTTACCCTTCCCCCTTGCTTTTCATACTATAGTGCAACTCTCTTCAGCTAAAAACACTTCAAGAGTAGATATTGATCTTCAGAATCATTTGAGCGAGGGGCTAGAAGCGGCTTATTAAATATAAACTGCAATACTAAGTTATATATCGTGACAAGTGTGCTGGTTACAGACATCTGAATGCAATGAAGCTGGGAAAGAACAGTATTTTTTCCACATACTGTAGACTCAGCGCAAGCTTTTCTAGCAGTTTTCTTCAGGAGAAGATGGAAGATTAGATCCACTACGATTGTATTTTATATTTATTGCAGAAATTTCTGTACAAATAATTTTTCTTCTAGATATTTAGCCGCTTATTCTGCCTCTTAAGTTGCTCTAAATGTTATAAGTATTAATATACCTCAAAGCTACTCTTAACAATTTTTGAGGGTACAATGTAAGATAAGGAGATAACACAATGAAATAAGGTAGCTTGGTAATTGCGATGTGAGATACACTGTTCCAAATTACTTTTGTCTGAAGACAGCATGTCTTTATATATAATACATCTCAAATGTTTTGCAAGTACAGTATCTCCTTCCTCGGCCTGCCTACATAGTTGAAAACACTGTATAAATTATCAATATTTACTTTTTTAACCCTGGATGTGAAAATTGAGTAAACACGGTTGGGTAGAAAGTTCTAGTTGTTTGTTGGTTTTGGTTTGTGGTTTTGTTGTTTGTTTTTTTTTTTTTTTTTTTTCTTTTTAAGAAACCTTTTTCTTCTATGAAAATATCAAAGCTTTGTATCGTGTGCTGATTTCTTTTAGCAGCTGCATAACACCAAGACAAATAAGTTTTGTCGTATATTGTAAGATATACAAGTCATTGTTCTACATTGTTAGTTCTTACTTTGAAGTTCTCATTTATTGTTTACATCCTCCTCCCTCTTCCTCGCTTCCTCCCTCCCTCCCCCATATATTCATGGACTTGGAAAAAATCTGGCAAGCAAACAAGTACTGTTTTGTCAAATATCCAAAAAAAAAAATCTCCAATCGATGTTAAACCTTCAAGATGCCACCTCTGGCCTAAGGGTGATCCCTGTAATAAAGACAAGTGAACAGTGATCAGTAGTTCAAAGCTATCTCCGAACTACAGCCTCAGATTAATTTTGTTAGTCTACTTACTGATTTACTTGTAAATCAGGTATTTAAATATTTCTACAAATTTTTGTAAATGGTGACAAGATGAATGTTTCTCTTCTGTCATGAAAAACTGACATATTACCTTTTCTTTTTTTGCCAAAGATTTATGACAGTTGCAGATTAGACTCTATTGGTTTAAGTTTGACAGTTATTATTTAAATTTTTATAGCACCTAACCTGTGCTACGAAAGTACAGGACAGTGATACGATGAAACCCTATTCTCAGGTAACTGCTGGTTTTGGTGGTGTTTTGTTTTTTTAAATCAGGAAGAAAGTGTGACTAGGCACATAAAAGCAGTTCTGTTGATACCACCCTCCGTGGCTCTAAATAACAGGGACAGCACAGATGTTTGACATCAGTAATGTTTACATGGCCTTAGGGTTTAATTGCCTCATACTCTTTGTAAGGAGAATAAACAATGACAGAAATCCAAAGGAATGATGTTCAGGCAACAGCGATGGCTGCGTTTCATACATAGTTGCAAATTTCTCAGCTATAGCTAAATATCTATGCTTTTTTTTTTTTTGTCTGAATGGTAATATGCCATAAATTTCATGTTCTCTGCTGCCTATTAACCAGTAATAAAAGGTATTAGAACTGATGAGCACGAGCACAGTTAATTGCTCCTAACAAGGTGAATGACTTTTCTAAGTTGTTTTTACCTGTTTTCTCTAAAACTTACAAAGGTCTTTGATACTGTTCTGGGTTATTTTGTTTCTCAGTATGTGTTTAATAAAGTAAAGCTGAAGCGCAAAGGACACTTTACAGGAGAGTAGCACAAAGCGCTGCTCCCCAGGAAACTGAGACTAACTTCGCAAATGAGCTTTGACATTCGGTAACTACAGATACGTGGTTGACTCAGTTTGGTATGGTTTCAATTTGCAAGATACTCCTTTATTGAAATTAGTATTTGCTAGCGTGTTTAAACGTTGAAATGGAAGGGGAGAAGTTTCACTCTCAGTTGAGAAGGGATGAGCCCGTTTGCTTCAACCCCAGCCTCAGTGAGATCACTTCTTAAAATGTGCTTACGTGACTCGGGTTTTTTTATCTATGCATGCAGCGAGATGGAAGTCTGCCTTACACAAGGGTGGGTCAAAAAGCAGATTTAGAAATGAAAGCAGTACTCCGGGCTTTGCTATAGAGCACTGTTTTGTTGTCATTATGCTTTCTGGCTGTTCCAGCAGTTTTCCACAGAAAAAAGTCGCGAATGTAGGATTTTTAAACTAATATGTTTTATTTTTACAGCAAATGCTCAAATTAACACTTTCAGAAGTTGTGATAAAGATATGTATGTGTCTTGGAACTATGGACCATTATAAAATTTAAATATTGTTGGAGACATTTTATTTTTTATCAGTTATTCATTACAAATACAGCTTTCCTCTTTTTTTTTTTTTTTTTTTGGTTTTCTGGAAACTCCACGTGCCCATCAACTATTGAATTTCAAATGCTTTAATATGGGGCTCCTCACATTTATTTCTATAGTAGGTCCCAAAGGGGCAAACTGACGGAAGTTGTGGACAAAGCAGACAGGGCAGGAAAACGTCTGGAGTGCTGAAACTTCAGAATTTCAGTGTGAGCTTATAGAAATCAGGGACCTTGAGGTGAAGGTATCACCTTTTCAGCCCTCAACTGATGAGAAGTTGGTCTTTGGGATTTTTCAAGTGAGAAATTTAAAAAAAAATTTATTTTTTTTTTTAGTATTCAAAGAAAAAGTAACACTTTGTTATTACAGTGCTTGCCTTCGTTAAGAGCGGAATTCTGTATCTTGGGCACATTTTTCAAATTTGTTGTTTGACTGCAACTAGCTCTCTTAAGGCAAAGCTGTCAACCCTGTTTGGAAAGTAGTCCCAAAAATTGGGGAAAGTTTAGGGGAGAGCTGTTCTACTGGAAGCAGTGCAATGTATTAATGTACTAAAATTGATGAGAACTAGTGCAAGTGCAGGAACGGTGTTAAGTGGAAGATTAATGACAAGGAGGGGGTGCCAACCTCAAGTACAGGAATTTCTGCTGTCAACCTGGGGGAAAACAGCCACGTGGCTTAGAACAATCACCATCGCTAGAAAAATATATATCCGTATTTAATACAAGACAAATTTTAGAGTTTGACTTATTTTTATGGTTTTTCAACTTCCAGAATAGTAAAAAGTGGACCAGATCTCAGCTGATGCAAACCACTAAGGACTGATTTACATCAGCCACGACATTCTCACTTTATTAATGATTTTTAAATGTAACGTGTTTGTGCGGGTTTAATAGCTATGCAAGTGCAATAGCTATACATCAGTAATTCATAAGCTTTTAATGGAATTCAAGTAGACTGGAGCCTCTTTCATGTTTAGTTTCTAGTATTTGTGTTATTACAAGACCTCATATTTACTTATGAAATATTCACAAACTGTCTATCTGGAAGCGGATTACTGTGCTCTTTTTTTTAAGTCAACAATTATTTATCACGTAGCACTAAGATTTTCTTCTATAATGTCACTACTTTGGAGGGATATATGCATATATTTCTTTTCATATATACATATGTGTATATTTTATGAATATAACATGCATGTTTATCATGATGCTTATTTTTGGATGATAAAAGAGATGACTGACAGCTGAGAATATCTATTTTCTTTGGATTAATTGTCAATGTAACTCCCCCCCCCTAATTTGCATAAGACTATGTTCCTATTTAGCCTTGGGAAGTGGTGTAATAAGCAGACATATACTTGGGGTATCAGTGGATGTGGAGTCTGGAAACTGAAAGGATTTGCTGCTCTTGTTTCTTCTGTTTTTAGTTCTTGAGGAGTCTTATCATAGAATGGTTCAGGTGGGATGGGACCTTAAAGCCCCCCCAGTGCCACCCCCTGCCCTGGGCAGGGACACCTCCCACCAGCCCAGGTTGCTCCAAGCCCCGTCCAACCTGGCCTTGAACCCCTCCAGGGATGGGGCAGCCACAGCTTCTCTGGGCACCCTGGGCCAGGGGCTCACCGCCCTCAGGGTAAGGAATTTATTCCTAAAATTGCCTTTTTGACTTGACGTAAATTTTTGTAGCTCACACTTTCAAGTCACAATAACATAGTGATGTTTTCAAGTCACAATAAACAGAAATATATAATACAAAGTAATCATATAAAAGAAATTAATAATTTGCAGTGTGTTTATTGTTTGTATATGTTAGATAAAGATTCACGCCTGAATAACTACTTTTGATAAGTCAAAGGAATAAAAATAAATGCGGAATGAATAATGCTTGTTGTTGCTTTAGCGTTTCTCAGTTGAGAGGGTTAGAAGTCAGGTTCTTAGTTGAGCTAAACAAAAATCTGAGAACTGAAAATAACTAGATGGTGGTGGGAGTCCCGTGTCCAGCTCCAAGCTGGGTGGATCTCAGCACCACGGGCTCTTCGAGCATCCAAAAGCCTAACAGAAATGTTTCTGTTGCCAACAGAATGCTAAAAGACGTCTTCTGGTGAGACGTTGGTACTCTCACTCCAAGGATTTTGGTCATCCCTTTCTGAAGTGAGGGGGAGGTCGTTTGGATCTGTCGCTCTGGGGCAACGTTTCTGTCTGCTTTGCTTTCTGAACAGTGGAAGTGTTTAAATGTAGAAGAGGAATAGCCTGAATCTGAACTCGAGGGGTCACTTCTGTTTTTTAGAAAACTCTAAGAAACACAAAATACCTTTCATATTTGCAGAGTCCTGAAGACAGTTTTTAATGTCGTAGTGAAACTACGCAAGAGACTTAAAAATATTTTCAAGATGAAAACCTGGGACTATAAGGAGTGGAATGTGCTATTGTGTCGGAGGGGTTCAAGTACGCTACTTTGAACAAACACAAGCTGAAGCAGGAAATGTATTTTAGCAATCAAATTCGGCAGCAATATCCTTAATCCCATTATAAGTAAGCTTTAAAAGGAAACGTGTTTATAATGTGAAATCTCTGAATAATAGAAAACAAACAAAAATAAACATGCATCTGGACTAAAGGACATTCTTTGTGTAAATGTAACACCTGCCTAAGAATAAAAGCGAGTTTACCATATTTGGTATATTAACAGGAATATTAAAAGTTTCTTTCTTAAGTGTTTATTTAAATAAAGGATGATAGCTTTTTCTGGGCAGTAGCGCTTGTTTTTATTGCCAACTAAAACATCTTACAAATTCATTTTCTAAATAAATATTTTTGGTTGAGTTCTTTTGTAACAGTTTTATGAAATAAATATTGAAATACTGACAAACTGAATATAGATTTTTTTGTAGCAATTATTTGCTATTGTCTTCCCATTGCATTCTCAAAGACATAAATGAATAATTTAAAAGTTATGCAAAGGTCATTAGTGTAATTTATTCTTTAAGTAAGTTATGTATGTGTTTTATTTTGCTTTTAAAGCTGGACATGAAAATGAAAATAGCAGAAGGTAAATTTCATGAAGAAAAACTTAAGTTACAGCAGAAGCATGATACTGATGTTCAAAAGGTAAGAAGTGTTTGTATGTTTGTTTTTCCAAAGACGGTATATAAAGCAAAATAATAGAGTCTGATTAAAATAAATAATTTGCAGTTGTACTTTAACTTCTTCATGATTGCAGTTAATATTCCTTTAAAGTAAGATTGTAGGTAACGGTTTGTAGAAGCTGATAGGAATGCAGAATATTCTATGATGAAAAACTTAGGAACGGAAAAACACTTGCAGAAAGCAGATGAAAATACAAAATGATTTGTTTATTTGAACAAGACAAGCTATTTTACCCGCCTGACAGCTTCTGTGGATTCACATGCTGATGAAATCATAATCTGGGGATTTTTCTTTTAGAGAGGAAGCACTCCTGTTATAGAAAAATATGAGCAAATATACTTAAAACAAATTTTCATGGACAAAATGCAAGAAAACAGTAGGAAAATCTGCAAGTATATCACACATGTTCCTACTAATACGACAGTAGCGCTGGTTCTCGTGTCTCTGTTTTGACACTGTATCTTAAAGCACTGGCTGGTCAATAAACACTTTGTTATTTATGTTATTGCCTTGTTAAAGCTATATGTGGCTTTTAATTCTTCACAGCAATAAAATGACACCAGATATACTTCCTTTGGGTTAAGTTGGATTTGTCTTTATTGTGTTGCATAACACCACTTTTGGAAAGATTACAAAAAGACTGTCAAAGACCACACTGTTACTTTTAATACCGTGTTTTGAACATGTGGGGTCGAAGTCTGCGAGGTCCTAAGTGCCTTCTGGAGCTCTCTGATCCCAGGAGTGTAATGGGAGTTAAACGCTCAGCGTCAGGATCGTCACGGCTTATCCTCGTGTAAGCTTTGCGTTACTGAGCACCTCTGGCTTTTGTTTCTTAAGGCTGAGTCACAGTCTTGGAGGAAGTTCGTTGACACAACACCACGACGCATCAAAGCCTCCTGAAAGGATGTTAATATTTGGTCAGGTGCATGTTTGGCTGATCTGTTCTCAAAGTCTGCCCGCAGAACTAGTTAGCAAAGCTGAGAGTCTAAAGGAAACAGCTTTGTGAGAATAAGGAATAGTCAAATGCTTTCTCATCCCTGAGTTGTCATCCTTTTCTGACTGATGTTAGAATTCCGTCTTTTGAAGTTGTTTAATAATGTTGAATATTTTAGAAAAGGTTAAATAGTGTCATATTAATCTTTAAAGACGCAAACCGTTTAATGCAGATGGAGTAATATTGTTTTAAGATGAAAGCTTCGGCTTGATGAGAGATTTGGGGCACTGTTATAAAATTTCTGTAACTTTAATGTTTATCTTAAACACGAAGTTTAAATTAAAATACTATCTCAAAGTGTGCAAATATTCGAGCATTTTTTTCCAAAATCAGCACGCACAGAAATGTGAATGTAGTTACACCTCATGTACTCGCTCTATCCAACCCATTGTTTCTGGAATATGTGCAAAGAATTGCAATTGGTGAAGTACAAAAGAGTGTAATGAAGTTCACCAAGTATTTAAGTCTTTCTTAAACCTGTGCAGAATTTTAGATGCTTTTAAATAGTATTAGGCAACATAAATATGAGAAGGGAAACAAATCCTTTCTATTTGCGGTAGTAGCACCATGAAACTTCCAAACTCAACACAAGCAATGTTGGATTTGCCTGTTTAAAAGAAAACAAAAAGACCCTCCTAAAACATGAAACTCCTTTTTAATCTACTGTCTACATTTATCTAAATCAATCCTTCGTTTATGATTTGTCAGTCTTACCTGTGAAAATTACTTAGATTTAATCGCTTAGTCCTGCATGACCTAAGCACTTCTTGAAGGCAGCTCCTTTGATGGAGACCGGTGTATATTATTTTGTGCGCCAATGGTAGTTTGGGGGTTTTGGACTTTTGTTAAAGTATTGTGAATTTTCTCTACAGATTTTGGATAGAAAGAATGATGAAATAGAGGCATTGAAGTCCCTCTACAAAAACAAACAAAATGAAGCTGAGGAGGCAATTAAGAAACTGGAGAAAAAAGGTGATTTTTATATTCACGGCTGTTGTTTTCTGCTTGGTGGTACTGCACTGCATCCTTCTCGTGGCTATGGGCTTATGTGTTCCTTTACGCTTCCTTTGCAGGTCTTGACCTGATTTTCGCCTTTAGATTTTTAGAGGCTCGTCCAGTAGTTGTTGCTGTACAGTTTCCAAACCAAATTTTCCAAGAGGCAGCGTGATCTTGTTCTATTTAATACTTACAGGTTTTATGAGCGTCACCAAAAAAAGTTTCTTTGATGATACTGAAGTATTTTGACCACTTATTTCAAACTTTCAAATCTCTGGCTCAAGGTTAATTTATTTATACATTCGGTACATTTTAGTCAAACCACAATGTATTATTTAGGACTATTGCGGCAAGAGATTTCAAACACGGGTAGTCGTCTTAAATATGTCTTAAGTACAAAACTTGGCCTGAACACGGCTTGTCAGCAGTTTCTGAATGTTAGTTTCTTTTAGAATTCCTTGGAGTCCATTTACACTATGGACTAAACCACAATGTAAAATAATACACAAGTTTGGTAATCTACGTACAAAAAGGGAGAGAGTTCCATGTATATTGTTTCCTGCTCCTTGGGAAAGTAAATTCCAGCCAGGGATCTGGTGCTTCTGTTGGCGGGCTGGTGGTCGCGCTCAGCTGTAATGGGTTGTGTTAGCGTCACCTACACTCTTGCCAGATAGTGAAAATCATCAGTCGCTTTTGAAAAGTGAATTTCTACCTGCTTTATTTGTCACAAAATTTGTCAGACTGTGAATTCTTGACAGAATCATTTACAGTTTAAGTTGGGGACCTTAATTTCGTTTTGTATCTTGAGCATTCAGTCTTCACGAGAACCTTTTCTCCTAAGGACGCACATAAAATCAGGTTCAATATGCGTTTTCTTATGCGTTTTCTTTAGGTTGTGCAGAATTTTGTTGACGTATATTTACTGCTTGAGTAAGGAAAACTCACTATGAAATATTTTGTAAATAAAGTAGAGAAGAGAGGACACCTTGTAATATTTTAGTGAGACAGAATCTAAGTGTGTTAAGCTAAAAACCATCAGAAAGCCAGGTCAATTGGAAAACTGATGTAATTGGATTGTGTGCGTTGCTAACACTGAAAAATCCCAAAGGTATCTCTTGAATGGTTGTTTATTTTCCCATTTTTGACAGTTCAGACCCTTGTTCGTGAGTCACAAGTCATCAGAGAAGCAAAAGAGAAGCAGATCGTGGAGTTAAAGAAGATGTGTGAGCAAAGCAATGACTCTTTGAACAATGAGTGGGAGAAAAGGGTAATGACTAATACTTGCTCTCTTTGAAAGACTCCTACAGTGTATATCTCGGATAATACATTTTGTCACTTAAAAAAAATAAATGTAAGGAATATGTTACTTTTAGTGGTATTTTCTTATGCTGATTTAATTTTTTTCTGGAATAATCTTGCAAGACTCTCTTTGCTGGTGCTCGCACACCTGCACCCCCCGTACCCGCCCCCTCCCAGCTGGTCGCTCCCTTCCCGGGGTTCATCCGCCCCTCTTGGCAAGTCTCTGGGTATATTAGGGAAGTGTTTATTTCTGGTTGACCTGACATGGAATTTTAATCTTGGTAAACCTGCTGCTACCTGCTGCCACGGTGATTCCTTTGAACTATTATTTTTGCATTGAGTCATGAATTCTTCAATGTATTTTTATTTATTGTTAGACTCAAGACAGCAGCAAAGCAGAGAGAAAAGCATGTTTGTTGCAAGACAGCTTCACCTTTGCCCAGATTATTGTCAGTATTTCTCTTGCTTACCCCTCTCAGGAGAGGGAGGGTCACAAAAAGGGCAAAACCACCTCCCTTCATAGATGATGTACGCTGATTAATTTAATTTTTTTGCAGCCCTGCATCTGGAAGTGATGTTGGTTTTAATTCTTGTCTTGTAAGAGATAAATCATAAATCTTGTCCTTTGTGCTTAAGACCTTGAGGTTTCAGTGTTAGGTGGGGTTTTTTATTTTGTTTTAGAGAAGCATTATTTTCAGCCCGAGGTCAGCCCACGTTTTGCAGTTACCTAGCAAGAGCTGTTCCTACAGCTCTAATTGTCATCAGTGATGCCAGTGTGCAAACAAGAAGGCAAATTAAAAATGCTAATATTAATTTTAACTTAATGAGATTATAGAAGTGAAATAGGAGCATGTATTTTATGGAAAAAAGTGGATAATGGGAAGTATGATGGAAATATAGTAGAAGTTAATAGTGCAATGTTTTTATAACTTTCTATCCTGTTAGGTCTGTGTATTTTTTCCTTTGAACACATGCAGGTCGTTTGAATAGGTGTTGCTGACAATAACGCAAACCTTACTATAGTCTGTTGTACAGGAGGTAGAGACGCTCCCAGAATTCCTGGTTTTAGTTATATCTTAGATACCTGGAGGTTAAATATTGATTTGTTTATTTTCCCAGTTTATTTTTAAAAGTATCACAAATTTAGCAAATCTTCTGAACACCACAGTATATACATGATACTTATAATAATAACTTATTAGCGTTCTTATCTTTTGGATGAAAAATTTTATGTTAAGCTCCTGCACGCTGTTGAAGTCTGTTTGTTAGATAATGGTCCAGATTCACAGACACCTCCATGATTTTGCTAGACTGTATGTTGGAGAGAAGAATCTATGCTTTGCAAATTAACCTGATTTTAGCAGTGTGTTTAGAATGATGCTTTTATTTTATATATTGTAGCTTTCTCTGTCAGCCATGAAATGGATTTGTTAGAAACTTGAGAAGTACATAATAGCTGTTATACAACCAATGCGCCGTACATGTTTTGTATGCTAATTTGACATGGCATTATTCTTTACTATTGTATAGATGGAAAATTTAGTTTTGAGGCCCCTTAACTAGAAAGGGAGGTCACTGGCCTTTAGAATATAAATCTAGGGTTAGCAATGACACAAATAATCCTTTTATTAGACAAGCAGATAGTCAAGGCTCTCCAGCTTCTTACAAACTGAGAGGCAGATAAACTGGCAGTGTAAGTGTCTGGAGAGAGTATTAGTGCTTCTCTGATAGAAATTCATTAATTTTGTGCAACGGTCACGGGTGTTCAGTTAAAGATGTAAACAAATAGAATAGCGAGAATGGCAAAAATTTGTATGTGTTTTAGTGTTCTGTACAGATAAGTTGTGCCCTCTGTACATTTTTAAATGACTTCTTGTCATGGTTTAACCCCAGCCGTTCACTCACTCCCCCCAGCTGGGGTGGGGGAGAGAATCGGAAGAGTAAAAGAGGGGAAAACACTTCTACTTCTAAATTACCACTTTCCAGAGTCACAGTAGACCTATTTAGTGAGACAATGATATAGTTTTATTATAGAGGACAGAAGCGTGGCCTGTGCTTGTTGTTCTGTTTATATACTATAATAATATAATACTTATAAATGCTAGTTTTCTATGCCATTTATTATTCGGTAACATTTTTGTGATGCAGCTTCACAATGCTGTGGCTGAGATGGAGAAGGAGAAGTTCAATATTCGGAAGAAGCACACGGAAGATATGCAGGAACTGCTTGAGGACACCAATGCGCGTCTTGGCAAAATGGAGGAAGATTATTTGGAACAGATAAAGTCTACTGTAAGTTTTTTGTAAATATGTCATGAGAGCAAGCGTCTTGTGCGGTATTCAAATGTCATGCATTTGTGCAAAAGCGTACATAAATACTGTTGAACTGAGACATGTTTTTGATAGTGCAATGCCATTGTTCTGTCTTGGGAGAGAAGAGTGTCCTGGCAGCCAGTCCAACCAAGGGGTTTTCCCCCTGGATAAAATTCACTGAAGTTCAGCCCTTCAATATATATTTGTGGCGAAGGACTGTTTCTAGGATTCCTCGCTGGTTTTGATTCAAGTTAGCGGAACTTTTGCCTCTATAGGTTTGTACACTGTAGAAAGGGATTTATGTAGTACATCTATTTTCACAGATGCACATGACTTCTTACCCACATCCTCTTCAAATGATCAAATGCTTCTGTTAGATTAAAGATCAAATAAAAAGGATTTTTAAAGTAATAATTGTATCATTCCAATTTATTGTATTTCTTACCTAGAATAATTAGAAACACGTAAGCAGGTACAATCTGGATTTTGAGCCTGCTATATAAATGATGTAAAGAGCAAAACATTAACAAGTATCCTCAAGAAAGCATCCTGTACTTTTTATCAGGATGAGGTATAAAGAAAATTGAATGACTGAAAAGACAATGTCAAGCAAAATTTATTCCTTTATTAATGAATGTTGAATTTAAAAATTAGCATTCAGATCATGTCATAGGTAACAGTAAATACAGAGAAAAATGGACACAGTCTGTCAGCAAGATTGAATTTAAGAACCATCAAAAGTAGACAGATCTTGCTGAGCAGCTTCTGATTTAATAATTAAACAAGGTAGAGTTCAAGGCAGGGCTTAAGATGAAAGACTAGACTGTCACTGGAAATTAGTTGTCTTTTTTTCTCTTTCTCTTTCTTTCTCTCTCCTGATTTTTGTTATTTTTTGTTGGTATTTCAGAGTTTTCTTGTTCAGCGTTTCACGTTGTCAAGAATGGCGTTGCTGTTAGCAAGTGAAGCTGGCTGAACAATTTAACTAATACCATAGAACAAGTATTAACCTCCCTGAGGGGTGGGGGGCCAGGGAGGAATTATGATATTTTGTGATATGTTAGGTACGACTCTTTTTTTTTTTTTCCTCTTTCTTTTTTGTTGTTCTTTAATAACAAACAAACAAGCCAAACCAAAAAACCCAACCCAAACAACCCCCCACAGAGAAGACCCCATAGTGTGCAGCTAGCTTTGCACTGATGGAGAAGTTTGCTGTGCCGCGTTCATGAAATATCTCAAGGCAATTGGCGAAGTCGGGGTGAGCGTTCTGGCTGTGTGCGGTTCTCGCATTGCTCCAGGCCCACGTAAGAATTCTGCGACGGTTGGGGCACTGACTTGAGATGCCTGAAGTTGGAATTTTATGTTACTGTAACAGAGGGTGAAAATACTGTTCCATTTCTCTCATCTTTGGACCTTCGTTAATATAAAAATAACTATGATACGTATATCCTGGAAGGACAGCTGTGTCTTATTTTTTGACTCCAGGCTCCTGAGGAATTCTTCTCTCATTTCCGTGCAAATTAACATAAATATAAGGAAGAATGGGAAATAGTAGAGTAGTCGTGTGCTACCTGCCTGGTCTCATTCTGCTCGCTTTTAAAATTGTTTCCATTAGGAGATGAAGTTCTGGGAAAAAGACACAACTTTTGATAGACGCTTGTTATTTGTTGAAAGGAAATCGCTGTAATTAAGCAAATGATATGGAGAAGTGGATTAGGGAAAGGTGTAGCAGCAGAGACCTGGGGAGTGCACTCTCAGGCCTGATATGGGTTTGCTGTTCTCCCTGCGTATAACACTTTCCTTCTCTGTGTGCCTCCATTTTCCAGTAAGAAGATGGAGACGACATACTTGCTGTTCAAGATGATTGATGAATTATTTAGTTAATAGTTGATAATTGATTTGAAACGCACCTAGATAGCATTCAGACTGTTAATGTAGCATTTCTATTATAACCTTGTTCTTAGATCCTCCAGATCTGTAGCAGATATTACTCTATCTCATTGTTTACATCCTCGGATGTGGTTTTGCCAAAGTGTGCTCATAAAAGGCAGTTGTTTAAAATCTGTAATTCTTTAGCAACCTAAGTGCATTGCTCTTTGGTTTAGTTTAGAAATTTGATATATATATATATATATATTTATGTCTGTAAACATATGATGGTCTTAAAAGTACTCGGAAGAATATTTTGGCATGAAAGAGCTACAGATTTCACTGGATGCTCTATAGTTTAACATGTTTTATAGCTGACTTTTATAGCTGCTCCTCACCATAATGATCAGTAAAATCTTTTTATGTATATGTAGGTTTTTTTCTTCAAATACTCTTTCCCACATGCAGGTTGTATGCATTGCTAGTGATAAGATGATACTTTTTGGTTAATGGAAGGTCTAAAAATGCTTTATGTGTATTATCATCCATTACAGTTTTCCATAGAAATATCTGTTGTCTCTCTCATTTTAAAACATTTGTAGTTTAGAAATCAATTGCACATATTGTTTTGCTTAGGGGAGAAGACATGTTACTTTGGGGGGGGAAGTAGACATCCATATTTTGAAGATTTACTTATATTTTTTTTTTTTATACGCAACATAGAATTTACTGTCATGATTGATGACATCTTTGCTATTGTAACTCTTGTGCCGCTGGACCACCAAAGAATCTTGTTGCTCTAGGCTACTGAATAACAACAGGGGTATACCCTAATTTATTCTGGTGTTTTCTCAACAATGACCCATTCTTTTAGAACCAGACGGTCAAAAAACTGGAGGCTCGTGTCCAGCAGTTGACTGTTGAGGCTGAAAATAGTAATTTACAGCGTCAAAAATTATCTCAAGAAAAGACTGATGCAGAACAACGTTACCAGGCGGTGTGCACTGAACTTCAGGAAGTGAAAGCAAGGTAATTAAATAGCGATTGCTGTTTCTAACATTGAAGAATATGGACTTTCTAAAAGCAAACATTATTCGTTCTATTTCAAGAACTCAATGAATGGTAATCGGCATTAGAAAATTGTCACAAAAATGTATTAATTGATGTAAAACTCATTTTGGAATCGACCCAAACGCCCCTCCTAAGGTGTATGTTATCTTTCCATTATTTATAAGCATTTCATTCTGTTACAATGAGCACATGGTACCGGCAGACTCGCATACTCTGCAGAATTGATACTGAGCGGGTAAGATGCCAAAACATGAAAGCAATTTCCATATTCTGTTTGCTTACTACTTGTAGGCATGGCTTACTTCAGAAAGACAAGGACCGTATTATACAGGAATACGAGGAGAACATCCAGCAACTACAAAGTAAATTTGATGTTGATGTAAATTTTATAAAACAGGAACATGCTCTCTCTGCAGCAAAGGTATGCTTCCACATATAATAAACATTAAAATGTTGTTTATTCTTTAAGTGGTCTCCTCAATATAAATATAATGCTTAGGAATGAATCCAGGGAACTGTTCAGTTCCCTAAGTTATTCATGTGCGGAAGTTTTAAAAAAAAATTGTGACTTTATTTTTAATTTCCAAATTTGACTGAGAAGTCATCTGAAGTTGGCTGATAATTCTGGTGTGTACGTGTACATACAGGTGGTATTCCATAGCTGATTCAGGTAAGGCACAATTAATATGCTGATTTTGTTTGTGCTTTTTTAAAAATTCCAGATACCAGAGGACCTCAGCACACTTAAAGACTTAATGTTTTTGTAAGACCTCCTCAATGAGGGAAAATATTTTTTTTCCAGAAATAAACTGTCTTGCAGGACTCTTAATGTGGAACATTATGTTAAAAATTTATGTGTTTTAAGAAATAATTTTTAAATTCTGCAAGCTTACATTCCACCCAAAATGTAGTCATTCTGGGTTGTGTCTGTAAAAGCATCTATCAGGTTGATATCTACCAATTGCATAGGTAGATATATAGTATACATTTAATATAATTTTCAAGGTAAATAATTGTAGAAAAGGCTCATGTTTTAAATACCATCTACTAAGCCTTAGAGCTATAGGACAAATGGGGTCTTTTGCATTTATTTTCTGGAGTTCTAGGAACTCTGATGATACTTCACTCAATTTACAAGGTATTTTTCTTTCTTTCAATTGTTAGTACCAAGTTTTTTTTTTATGAGCAGTTATTTTTCTGTGGTTTTGTTTACATTTCGAAGTTCACCAGATGGACAGAAGTGATGTATCTGAAGGTGTTGGTTTTTTTTTTCCTTAAGTTAGTAATTTTCTCCAAATTCCAGGCACCTTTGGGAAATACATTTAAAAACACAAAAGACGTATCTGTAGAGCTAATGAGGAATAAAGCACAAAAATTCCTTTTTCTGTTAAATCCCTACAGGCAGCTGATGCGATTGAAGAATTGCAGCATAGTGTGTCTCTATTAAAACAACAGTTAGAAGATTTAGAACATCAAAGACAGCAAGAGCTGAGGGTGAGCCCTGCGTTTCTTACTCAAGAACGACCAGCCCTTTTTGCGTTTTCCAGCGATTTGAATGTTTAGAGCAGTACTAAAATGCACTTATATAGAACATGCATCCCTGTATGTATTTTTTTCATAGAAATGTATCAAGTGTCGCCTTATGCTTAAAGGTTAATTTCAAAAGTATGACTGAAAGAAATCACTTTATGGCTAAAAGCAGAGTTCACAGGAACTTTTTGACAGCTTATTGTAATTCACATGTTAAAACAGTACCATTGTGCATCTATGGATTATAGAGAAGGACGTCAAAGAATTACAAATATAATTTGTTTCCTAAACTGTAAACATTTTATAAGTAAGTTTCAAAATTGGTTTTATTTTTGTTCCTATTTAACAGTTCAGTTCAATATTCTGTCATCCCATAGATATTTAAATTTAATCCTCCTGTCTCAGGAGGGCGAGTTCCACATCCGTGTCATGTACCAATCCTGTTTGTGTTTTGGAACCTCCTTTTCCTCCTCTGTCTTTCATTTCACAGTTGCTGTAGTACAGAATGGCATTTTAATAGCTCAGGAGAACGAGTTGCTGTTTCTCTTTAGAAAACATGACTTTTGAGAGTTTTGTTATGGGTGGATATTTTTGCTGTTGGTTGAATGTTTTTGTATGTCAAAAAAATTTTTAATGATGATATAAAGGGGATTTTTAATTTTTAGGGACCATTCTATAAAATAGTAAATGTATGTGTGTTTAATGACTGCTTTAAATGAAAGAAAAATGCGATTTGTTTATTTAGAATACACATCTCTTCCTTTGCAGGATCAAGAATACAAGCTTCAACAGGACAAACTTCACCTGGAGCGTGTATATGAAAAACAGGTAATGTTTTCAGGACAATATAACATCTTATGCACATTTCCAATTTTGTGATGGGCAGAAGCTAACGGTTTAAATCCTGAAATCCCCAAATAAGTAAATTTTGGAATTCAAGCATTTGTCATGGATTGGAAAAATAATTGGCCAACTTCAAGGAAGATTTTAAGTACAGCTATTAAAGTACAGAGGTATCGCCTCTCATTCTGGGTACCCGTTGCCAAATGATGGAGGCGGGGAGAGCGTTACCAAAGAAGTGCCACTGTACGCCTGTCCTGTTTGTATGCGCTGCTTTTGTTGGCATCTGATGTTAACTGCTGTGAGAGAAAAGATAATGAACTGCATTGAACTTAGCCTGACCTGTTGTCAGTGTTCGTATGTTCTTCCATACTTCTTTTTCCCCAATATATCTTTATTCCATACTTCTCCATGATTTGAGTGTGTTCTCTAGATATTGTCAACATACGTTGTTTTTACCTCAGAAGCTTAAATTAAAAAATGTAATTTTCATCAAAACCACTTCATCTTAAAGCACTTTGCAAATACTGTCTACTCTTTTAGACTTCAAACATCAATAGGTTTCCAATTAAACTTCCATTTTAGTGACATTATATGTTCAACTCACGCAGTGTTTAGTAAGAGGGTGCATTCGATGCCTATTTAATTGAAAGAATGTGTTATTCAAACATGTCATTTCCAAATGTTCCAAATTTATAACATAAAATAATGAATTGTGATCATAGCTACTTGTCACTTGGTAAAAGCATTTGCAACGTGAATTGTAGTGAGTTTTTGGTTTGAGTTAGTGCCTTTTGCTGCCTTGAAGTCAAATACTTTTTCATTCCAATATATGTTTTGGTCTAATCCTAGCCTACGTTTGTCTTTTTAGACAAGTCATGGTTTTTATGAATGTTGGCCTCAAGAAAAGCCTAGGGTTGGAATAATATTGCAGGTCAAAATAAAAATATATTGGCATAATTTGCATATCTTCTAGCTATTGAAGTGTAGTGGACATTGCTTTATTGCAATACATCGCTTCCTCTGCAGATAACTACAGACTAAATGTTGCTGGTAGTGTTGCAGGCACCAAGCCCAAATGCCTTCAAAAGGCTCACATCCACACTGTTAAACTTTACGATTCTGGGCAGTGAGGTGGATGCACCCGTATTACATTTCCGCAGCGGTGCCTGGGCTGTGTGGATCTTGAATGAAGTTTGAGGATCGTTTGGGAGAGTGCTCCTTAGCGTGGGCTGAGAGCGTGTCAGCAGTCCCTCCACACCAGTAAGCGCAGACACTGAAGTTGTAACTCTATCAGTGAACAAGAAAGTAGACCCTTTTTTTTAAGAGGTAACTTTACATCAGTTTGCCTTTCATAAATTTTGGTGTTACTGTGTTTTTGAAATCAAATCTTTGAGAAGGGAGGAGAAAAATACAGGTAAACAGTCTATGGATATAAATCCGTAAAATAGTATGGATTGGCTCATAAAACACTAAACCAAGCCTGCCTTCAAGTAAAGGAATCATGAAGTCTCTGGTGCAATCTGTTCACTTAAGAACCCACCCATTATCTAATAATCTTTATTAGTCTACAGTGGCTATTGCCTGCTAGGATATTTAAACATCAAACAAATAATAGGTAGTAACCTGAAATGTCACTGTTTGACTAAATGCACTTATCTGCTGAATCAGGAACCAGTTAGGCTAAATGGTTTTACAAGCAAAGGAAACACCTGGTTTTATAAATAATCTGCTGCTTGTTTTCCAAACATTCAGCTAAACATAAGAACAGTGACAGGTTATTCCTGAGAGCCATTCTTGAGCCAGCTGCTAAATATATATAACTTTACCAGGTTTGACAATACCTTCTTTACTCTCTGAGAGACAACCCATCAGTTTGGAGACTCTTTCAAACCAAGTATTTGGACTTCCATGTAGCGAACACCTATGTGGAACCGCTTACAGTAGAGAATCTCTAGATTTGTTTTTTCATTGGACTATACTCTTGTGCTTCAGACTATACACTTATTAAAATACATTTTTCTTTATTGTAGTGACTTAATAGCATGTAACATTGCAAATGATTGTAGGTGACTAAAGGATTTCCTGTGTTCCCCATCCAGCAAGGAAAAGCATGGTTAGTAGGTCACGTTGACGCATAGTTACTTGAGCAAACAAAAGCAAAACGAGCTCTTGTACTTAATCTGCTTTTGGCAAACAATATTATGAAAGCCCATGGTTTGGACCATGCCTGGGAGGTTGCCAAATTCTGAAGCTGATTTCCTCTCTTGATCCAGAAGTACCAGAGAGAAGAATTTTTAATAAAAATGTCTATTCCTGGTTAGTGAATTTAGGAAGTGGGAGTGTCCTGGTTTCAGCGGGGGTAGCGTTACTGTTCTTCCTAGTAGCTGCTGTGTTTTGGGTTTAGTATGAGAAGAATGTTGATAGCACATATCGTTTAGTTGTTGCTAAGTCGTGGTTATAGTGAGTCAAGGACTTTTGCAGCTTCCCATAGAGGCTGAGAGGGAGCAGGGACAGGACGAGCTGGCCAAGGGCATATTCCGTACCACAGACACTATGCGCAGCGAACAAACGGGGGTTGGCCGGGGGGCTGGGATCTGCGGTCGCTGCTCAGGACGACAGTGGGGTGGTGCGAGCAACTTGTGTTGCATCACTTCACTTTGTGTATTCTTTTACCATTATTATTATTTTTGTCTTCCATTACTCTTTTATTAAACTACCTTTTTCTCAACCCACGTGTTGTTTTTTTTTTTTTCCCACCCTCCTCTTCTCCCTCTTCTCCCTGCCTTTCTGGGCACAGGGGAGGAGTGAGTGAGTGGCTGCGTGGTCTGAGTCGCTGGCTGGGGTTAAACCGCGATGGGGAGTCAGGTTTCGGTCAATGTTTTTTGCGAATATATTACTTTACAGGGACAGAAGCAATTTCGCAGATTGCTAGGGTATGTTCCTTGTGAGGTCTTGAAAGCTGGCATTTTCATTCTGCACTGGTTAAATACTAATAGGAATTAAAATAGTATTTCAAATTTAAATTGTAACTGAAATGCACTGGGAAAAATACAAGTATTTAGAGGTGAATTAGAGGGCTTCAGTTTTTTGTAACTCTGAATATCTTTAGGGTATGGTATCTACGTAAGAGGTGTGTTTATCTCAGTTCCGTATGCACGTGGATCTTGTCCGTGTGGGTAGGTACTGGCTGGTGTAATGGCAGTTGCATGGAGAAGCTAACGCTGACCTAGGGAAGAGGTGATGGGGAAGAGACAGGGAGATGATGGCGGCAGCTCTTCTCTCTTCTGCGAGGGTGCAGAGGCTTTGGGTCACGCTAGGATTGATTTCTTGCCACATCCATAGGACTGCCAGGTGACTTACTCTTCTGGATTCCCCCGGAATTATAAGCAGCACTTGGTCACAGTTTACTATGGAATAATAATCATTAGCTGTCATTTTAGGGGTGTCTGCGTGCTTTTTGTGGGTTTGTTAGTTGTACACTTATACAAGAGTGCCATACCCTTGCATTTCCAAATGGCATTTTTAATGTCTGGATGCAAAACAGAAAAAACAAAGTTTTACATAATGATTCAACCACTCTGGTTTGATTTCAGTGGGTCAGGACTTCATTAGAAGCAAACCACTTTTCCTCAAAGACTTACTTTTCTTAGGAGTAATCTACCCGCAGCTGGGTAATGTTTGCGTATGTATTATTCTAAAGTAAGGTTATTTACTGTCATTATGTTTGGTATTTTTATTGTAAGAATTGATAAAAAGTAGTTCACTTTGATTGTGCATTCACAAATTGGTAAGTAGGAACTCTGCACCGTAGAGAATACGTGTCATTATTTTAGGCAGATTTCTATATGCTTTCCTGTATTTATCCAAAGAAAATCTAGTTTCTTTTTATGTAATTGGTGATATTTCTTTATTCTCGCTTTGAGAAGAAAAATAGCTCTATTTGCTCTATTCTCACACTTCACCTCTCTTAATCCTTATTCTTGCATTTGATATAATTTTAGAAATATATAGATGGTTGTCTACGTCAGTGCAAAAGGAATACGCAAAATAAATAGTATTTATAATTTAAAATACCTTTTTTTAATCAGACTTTGTTTTAGCTAAAATTATGGTATTCTTTTCCTTCAAATGGTAGATTCATGGCATCCGGAATGATCTTGATAAAGAAAGAGAGGATGCTCTAAAGAAAATTCGCAAAATGGAAGAGACTTTGAAGTAAGTGAATATGGAATAATTGCTGAGCCATCCCCGATGTTTTAGTCCAATTTATTAAATAAACTTATGCTTTGTCTCATCTAACTGCCTTCCTATAATTTGTCTGAGTTATCTTCCCGTTGTAAAGCTGCATCCTCAGGGTTCTAGTCAGACATAAAAATTGAAAAAGTAGAGCAAGAACCAAGCTGCCCAAATTTGTTGACTTTCAAGTGGCAGGAGTAAAACCGAACTGAAGTGACTGATGCCAGCGGGTTGTGCCCTGCCAAATAAATGAAACCGGCTTCAATGTAGGGTAGGTCCGTAGTAGGCAAATAATCCAAACTGAAGACTAGTTGCTTTGGACCATTTTAGAGGAAAAGATAAATTTGAAAGGTGTATTTATTTAAATTATATTTTAACTTGATTTACTGTTGTGATTTTTTTAAAATTTTATTTTAATATCCACAAATTGCAACTTTAATGTGGCTTTTTTCTCTTTCATACCACACTTTTTTTGTGTGAATACTTCTTTTTCACATGTAGCTAAGGCTCGGAGAAATGGTCTGCAGCAAACGGAAGACACTTTTCATTAACTAACTTGGAACAGCTTTTTTGCTGACCTTGTACATTAAAAACCTAATCGGGATGCAATAAGTTTGATGTTTTCTGAGTGGGGGAGTGGTTTACATGGAGCAGATGCACATATGACAAGATTGCATCTTGTTATGCTGCTTCCATTTTTTGTTATGTAAAATGTTATTTCCATATGTTTATGCAGTTTAAATTCAAAGTTATGGAAATAATTTCTAGGGAAAGCAGATTATTTGGAAACAAACCAGAAGTTATTTGCTAAAACTATTCAGTTAAATATTACAATGTCTCTTATCTGGGCTGATAGAGGCATTGTGTAGATACTTCTATTCAATAAAAGTCAGAGGGCTGAAGTCGGTATTCCTTTATTTCTGTAATCTCTTAGTTATTTGGCATCAATAGAGACTATCTTAAATCAATGCAGGCATTAATAAAAACTCTAGCTTTTAATCTTTAAATTCTTTACACTGACTATTATTTATAATTTTAGGGAGTTTGAATGTTTATCAACTAAACTTAATCTTTTAACGTCCGATTCATTGATAATGTAGTTGCAGTCATTATCTTCCCTGTCTTTCAAATAATATGTTGCTTTGCAGTTACTTACGTTAATAAAATAAGTCTGACTTGTTCCAGTCCACTGGCTGCTCAGAATTTATTCCCCGTGTGGGTGCTCGCGGTGCAGAGCAGACGTGGTGGTGCTCCCTCAGGCAGGCATTCGTAAAGCGGGTTGGTGTGCTGCGACTTTTGAACTTGCTTTTTAGTTACCAGCACTGTGCTGAGAAGCTCTGTAGGTGGCTGAGGAGGTCCTCCTTTATTTCAGGTATGCCCTAGCTGTAATTAAGCTCAGGTCTGATGTTTGGGTTGGAGTAAGGATTTGAAAGACAAGAGTTTCAGGAGCCCAGGTGACTGCTGGATACTTCAGGGCCCACAGTAGAAGATGGTGTTGGCAGAGGCCAGTCCGTGCCTTTGGCCAAGGCAGCAGGTGGCTCAGCCTCTGGGACCCAAGAGCCCTGGAGACTGCATGAAAGGGTAAAAGTGTGTCTGGGCTATTTCCCCTGCAGCAAGTGATTAATCCCTCTTCCTGGCTTTCACAGTGCCTTGCATCTTGCATCCGTACCTTTCCGATGAGGGATGTGCTGGTGCACGTGGTGTTAAGAGCAGACTCGCGTGCCCAGAATAGAGGCACTGCTAATCCCGCGAGGCTGACTTTGTGGAAAGCAAGCCATTAATTTAGTACCAATGTTTCTGGACAATAGTAAGATTTTACATATATGTGTTTATATACGATATGTACATCACTCATACATGATAAGCAATAATATTTTTGTGTCAGACTTGGATGGCTTCCTTATGGCTTTTTATTGTTCCATTGCTGCAAAAATTAGTTCTTTCAACAGTCGCCTGCTATTAGCATGAATCCACACAATGTTTTATGTGAAAATGCCTTATTTTGCTGTATTTCTTTGACTCTTTGCGGAATCGAATTAAGTAATTACAAGCTAAGCCAGACACAGTAAACCTTTAGAAAACAACCTCATCGTCCTTGGCCTGGGTGAAAAGGTAGTTCACCATCTTCCGTAGAAACCATGCCTTGTGGAATTGCAGCTCAGAACCCAGTAGATGCACCCGTGATTTCTCATAAACTACTTTGATCTGAATGCACTTTGATTCTGAAATGGCCACGGGATTACATGGCGAGCAGCTAGTCAGCTGCAAACGCGTAGAAGGGGAGGTGGCAGGCATTTTAGGGGGCTTTATTGGTACTATTATTTTTCCAGTGCTGTGACAGCAAACACTGCTATTGCAGTTTCAAACATATCCACAGAGTTGCATAATGAAAGTGATTTGAGACGTTGTGTGGAATAGTGAAATCCACATTTCTAAAAGCATCTTTCACTTCAAATAAATAGTGTTGCCAGAGTTTTAATACTGAATTGCAGTATACGTAGTTTATTTAGGGTGTTTGTTTTTTCTTCTGAAGTTTATGGTAGAAATATCCGTCAAAAACAAATCTTTTGCAAAAGAATTGCTCTAATACTCATGACTGTTGGTGGTGACTTGTAGATATAGATTTTATGTTTAGTTTAGCAATGCATGTCATAGGCATTGCCTAATAGCAAAAGTGACTACAGGAAGTCCTCCAAGGATTTTTCTAGAATGTCATTTAAACTGCATTTATGTCATAACAGAGAATTCTTTAAAAGCTTCTGTGTAATTACTTGGGGGGAAAGGTTGTTTCTCTAATCCCTTTAGTTTGTTTGCATAAAATGTGTCATGAGAGTGGGTTACAAATAGGCTAAATCTCTGTGGTTCTTATCTCTTTCATTTTAAGTAGAGAAATAGGAAACAAAGAGGTATAGTTATATTACAATTTGTCACGCTATAGACTGAGTTGAATACAACAGAAAAAAATTACGAAAAAAGTCAGTATCCATTTGTTGCTGAAGAAATCAGATGGAAGAGAAAGAAAAGGACTCACTGACTTTATATAACACTGTTATCCAGAGTAGCCCTCAACATGATCTGGGAAATTTGGACACTTATTAATTTTTTTTTTTGCCTCTGCTAATATTTGTAGTCTTTCATAATTTTAATTTACTAGGCTGTAGGGAAATATTTCCCATTTTATTGAAGAACTGAAATGTAGAAGCTTAGAGACTTGTGGCAATTTAGGAAACTGGAAACAGGCGTGGCCTTGATGTGGTTTAAAACTGAGGCTTGGCCATGTATGTTACAGGTTCTTTGCCTGTTTTAACTCTTATTTCCATGTCAGTGATCGTCTCTGAAGCAGCTTTACTTATCTGCTCTGCACTTGAGTACTGCTCCCAACAGGGACGTAGCGGGTGGAGGATTTATGCCTTTTTCTAAAGACCTAACAAATCTTCCACAATAAATTATTGTGTTTTTTAAAAAAAAAAAGGAAAAAAGAAAAAAAAAAGTGTTTTCATTATGATAGAAATGATCAGGTTAGACTGTAGTGTTTATCACTTACTGATAATTTTATCAAGTTTAAAATGTTTAAGTATTTAAGCTCTGTTCATTCAGTTTAGGCCCGCTTTGCACAGTCTCTTGCTATGAAGTAGCAGCTTTGAGTAAATATCTATCGTAGTTCCTAAACAAAAGTTGCATCTAACTTGTTTTCATAAGAAGATGCCAACATTTTGAGCTGTTAATGCTTTATTCTGTTTGATGGGTCAATCACAGATATGAAATTCTGTTTCTTTTCAACAGACAGTGTGCTAAACAGTGACTTCTGTTAATATTAGACCCCAAATAAAGACAAACAACTCAACCCCTCTGACTATAGAACTGTTTCAAGACATACGGAAGGTTTAATTTTCTTAAAAAGAATACCTTTCCTTTTCTACTGTTTCCTTTGGTTCCGAAATAGCATTGTAAACTACAGACAGCAGTCTTCCCAGTCATTGTGAACATTTCAGAAATAATTAGAGTAGTAATTTCATGAAACGCCAGTGACAGTGCATGTTCAATAAGGGCTTTGGAGATACATATTGCATTCACAATTCAAATATTCAGAATTTAATGTTGGAATGGGAGTTGTAGCAATGATCCGAAAGGCATCCCCTGGAAGAAGCACCGTCCCGTGCCAGGCGCTGTTTGCAGTCAGCAGAAGTGCGGATACGTTAAGGCTGGCCTCATTTATTTGCTAATAAACAGAGAAACTTAGACCAGTGTTGCTTAAGATGAGAGGTAAAAAAATCTCTTTTATGATGCAAAGAAAGGGCAGACCAGCCATGTGCATTATTAGCACTTACATACTCCATGCGTGTACGAGGTGTAACTGCCAGCTTGACCTACGTCGAGGAGAATATTGGGTGTACAGGCAGAAACATTTGTTTTGCAGCATTTAGTTTGAAGTCTATTTATATGTTATTAGTAATAATATAAAAAAACCCTAGAGATGAAACAGTAAAGAAGGTAGGATTTCATTGTATAAGTAAATAGTTATAGTTACAGTTTTTTGAAGTGTGAATACAGCATATATTTAGGCCACCTCAGTTTTAATGTGGTTTGGATTTTGCCACTTCCATTCCGGAGTCCATAACAGCTTTATGACTGCATAGACATATAAAGTTTGTCCGTCTTGAGGTGGAATTTTTGGACTAACTTATAAACATACATGTGTTTGTCATCTGTCACCTGCCTGGAAGTGCAGGCCACCTTGCTGCTGATTTCTCAGGCTAATGGTTGCGATGGTTCTCACTTCATGAAAATAATTATGGGATCTGATTTAATGCTTTTTGGGTTGTGGGTCTCATACGCAAATTAATATTTCGTTCTTCTACTGAAATATTGCTTTCCTGAGATCTTATACTTCTATTCTGTAGGATTGAAGGAAACAATATTTTAAAATTCATGTTCGGAGAAATGAACTGTTACCTCTGCAGGTGCAGACGTTGGAATTGAACATTGACGTGTCAGGGAATGCCTGCACACAATCTACAGTTAAATGCTTCGTAATATTCTTCCTCTCAATCTTTGCCTTTTTTTTTTTTTTTTAACCTGCCTATGGAGCCAAATCTCAGCACTGTGCAAGTGGTGATGATACAGAGCAAATGTTTAGCAGCTGGTTTATTGAAAGTCACTTAATAAAATTGTTTGTTTACATAAGAAACTAGCAACACCTCTTTTCTGCATTGCAACACCTCTTCTCTACCCCTCCTCTGAACTTTTGCAGAGCTCTTCTGGGGAAGAAAGAGGGGCTACCCTTTCCAGAAACCAGCGAAGCCCCTCCTATCTATTAGCAGGTTTGGATTTTTACAACAGTTTCTGAAGCATGTGTACAGTTTTCACAGTATTTTGTGATTTGGTTTAGACCAAAATCTTTCAAAGTCTCTTCAACCAAAGGCACGGCGTGAAGGTGGTGCAGGTAGATTTTCAATAAATATAGAAATAAAAGTAATTTACCTTTCTTTTCCTATTGTATACTTGTATCCCTGCACATATTTTCTCTGGGAATCATTGACATGAAAATCAAGGAAAAGACGTTGGTTGCTTTGTGGGGATGGTGCTGCGGAGTGTCCTCGCTGTAGCTGTAGCAAGACTTGTGTCGCTGCTTTCCATGATGCCCAGTGTGACAGCTGCGTCGGTCCTCTGGGCCTCAGCGCACTCATGCTGGGATCTGCTGTTTCTAGGAACTTGTCCAGTGTGGTTCAGTGATACTAATATATATATTTGAAATTTCAGTTCTTCTGTAGAGTAGAGTTATTACTACTACAAGGTTTTGTCTCACAGAAAGTGTCTGATAAAAATGCATTTGCACTTGTATTTGCTAAAACAAGTTGGAAAAATGCTGTTTTGGGAAGGAAATAACTTTTTTGTACCAGTTACTCTTCTTGAAATCTTAGTCATTTCTTTATTCAAAGGGCTTCTACTCGTCATCTCCTAGTGTGGTTTGCCAGTCATTTGGTTATTTCTTTCTGAATCATTTGTTCGCTGCCTGACGTTGTCACGAGGTGTATGGAGCAATGGAGCTGGAGCTCTCCTTGCGCTTGTCCTGAGGTTTTAATGCTACTTGTAAAGCCTTAGGAGAGTGGCTTTTACATCGCACTTACTCAAAAGCAGAAGCTAGTGTCAGTACGTTGTGCAAGAAGAAATCTCGTTGTAGTTGTTGTGTGACTTCAGCCTGAATTCCTGCCCAAAGGGGTGCCTGGATTGCAGCTACGCGGAGCTGCGCTGTGTTCCCGTCTCCTCTTGGGTTTATTTCCACAGGGCTTCGGTCTGCTTTGGGCTCTGGTGCAGTGCAGTGATGTGAGTTTACGTGATCCTGTTATCATGCTGCCCTGAGTGTTTCATCCTGTGTTTTGTTCTGAGACTCCTTGTTCTCTTCTGCCTGGTGTTTCTACAGTTCACCTCTGGTGGTGGAACGGGGACAAGACAAAAATGGGAACGGGGCAAAATGGTCCCATGCAGAATCTCTGCTCCACTTTTTCCTACAGCTATGGCTGTGTAATGACTCGCCTTTCGTTTTATAGTTGTCCTCAATATACAAAGAGAAGACTTCTTTGGTCTGAGCGGCTCTCTTTGCTTTGTTCCAAATATATAAAAACGTATCAAATTTTAGCACCAGAAGTTTTATGTGTAAGGGTCTCTCAGTCTTTGAGATTACTAATCTGGTGCAAAATTCCCATTGTGTTTGTATAATTTTTCTTTTCTCGGTATTATCGTAAAAGTGACAATGTAAAAGAGACGAGGGTATGGGAATCTGAGAGAAACGAATGGTATACATAATGCTTCTGAGCTAATAAAGAGGGAAACAGATGAAGGCAAGGATAAGTAAAAACATAAAGATGGATGGCGGAACGAGGTAGAATAAACAGCAGTGAACAGAATTTCATCTTGTTTTGCAGGTTACAGTTGCGTGATTTTGCATTTGCTGTTACATCGGAACCCAACATTTTAAAAAAAGTTAAATCTGGACTTTCAAAATATACCAAAATTATATTTTTAAAAACCTGTGAGTTACAGTGGATTTTGTGAACTTAATGATACTGAACCCTTTAGGAGCTTTATTTTTAAACAGCTGCTCCTTCAGAGTACTAGTGTATGGATTGTATTGTGTGGCTGTCATAAATGCTGTTGCACACAGAAAAATAGAACCGCGTGATAATCATCAATACGATGATAAATAAATAAATGGAGCAATAGCTTTAACCACACACAAGTTGATATTTTTTATTTTTTTTTTCCTTTCTTGCTCCTCTGAGTTGGATCCAGATTCTGAATAATCGCTTGTTGTTGTTAATATTTTTAGGATAATTGCCTAAGCGTAGCTGTTTTCCTGTAGTTAATTCCATTTTTCCTTGAAAATGAAGTATTTGTGTGTGGAGGAATTCTTGTAGGAATGGAAAAGCTATTACTATTTAAAGCCGGAAATAATTAAAGAAATATGAGAAGGCATTGTCTTTAATTCCAAATGTTGCAATAAAGAACATTAGGAGTTTATACTCGTGTTCATTGTGTTCATCATTCTCTTTTATTAAAATGTTTAGTATTGTCTTGTTGCAATAGTTGCAATATGATGAAAAAAGCAAACTTTGATTTAAAAGCAGTGGTAATGTTAAGTGGCTGAAGAGTTTGGATATAATTTTACTCTTTAAAACAGGGCTGTGTGTTTTTTGGTGTTTTGTTGGGGTTTTTTTCCTCCTCTAAGAATCAGTGGAAAACCAGCCAGCTGTTCTCCACTCGGTGCTCTGGTTGAGCATCTGAAACCTTTTAGAGCAAAACCAGTCAAAGTTTCCAGCGTATTGTAAACATTCCTTTAGCCCGAGTGAACATGCTGACATAACCCTCGCTCTAGGGGGCACAATGTAAAGTATGAACAGAGGACAAAAAAATGTGGTAGCTTTATTTAATAGTCTCACTTAAAAGAAAAAATAAAGTGTTCTATTAACTATTTACAGCCTTTCATTTTCTTTCACCGGTTTCTCTGGAGACCTACTGGCAATAATGAAATATGTATTTAAAGGAAAGCTTCAGGTGTACAAAAAAAAGTAACAGTTGATTTTTATTTTTTTTTTAATCCTTGTCTATGGGACTGTTATGTCCCTCGAGATGGTTATAGAGATATCAAATGACATCATCTTAATGATATCAACTATGAAGGTGCTTCAGTAGAATATACAGCTGTATGAAATGAAAACTTGCCTTCTGAGATGAACAGCATCAGCGTATTGTGCTATAACATGAGGTTAGCTGCTGTAACTTGCTCTTCTAATAATTAACGCAGTTAAGGGCTATAGATTTTTGACCTCACTAAATGAATATACAAATAGTTAACACAAATGTCAGAATTGTCCCCTTATTATTCTGAATGTCTTCTATTTCACATTAGTGTATCTCCTAGATTCAGTGCAGTACATTTCAAGACTATATAGTGCCCAAAATGTTGATGAAATGAGAAGAGCCTCCAGTTGGCTAAAGAAAGTCTTACAGATGATTGAATTCAGTTACTGATTTTTAATAAGCACTAAATGTTTCAGACTGGCACCTTTTTTGGGTCAGTTAAAAACTATCTACAAAAATAGTACAAGGAGTGACTTTGTTCCGTGTGTCGTTGTTGCTAGACGATTATGATTGCTAACTTCAATTAAACTTGGTAATATTAAGTTTACTTTTTACATACTTTGTACAACTTTCCTCCAGCTTTATCAACAACGCAACCAACCTTCAGTGAAGAATTAAAGTTATTATTTCAAACAGTATTTTTATTGAAAAAAAAAAAAAAAAGAAAACCCAAAACAATGTGAAAAATCCATGTCCACCATACCAGCCTCTTAGAAAGAAGAAATTGGTGAGCTGAGTAGATGCTCCTCATTCCTCGGTATTGAGTTCCTATATTGTCCCTTACAACATAGATGATATTTTTCTGAATCCTAAACTATAATAGTACAATTGTTTTGTAAAAATAGTTACCTTAAATATGTTGAATGACAGGATGAATACTCTATCCTTGTACCTCCTTGTATAGGCGAGTGAAATGCTTTTTGGATTCTTTACTTGCTTGTTCAAAACCAGTACTTGGTGGTGTAGCCGTGACTCTCTAAGGGTAGAAGAGAAACAGGATTGGTGGGAAATAATGTATTTTATTAAAGGCTTTTTGACTCAGCACCTCTTTGAAATAATAAACCTGGTATGCTTTGAGCTGAAGTAATTAGTCAGATGTTTCATTTAGAATTCTGTATTGGAAATATTTGAGACAGTCTTAGTACTGTTATTTCATCCTCATCGTCTTTGATTTGCCAACCACGGTTGGCTCTGTCACTCATAACACATCTTGGGCTGTTCTTTGTTAGTGTTAAGTGATTCTTCTTGCCTGGGTCTCCTGCGCTCGGTGATCTCTCCCCTAGTTCGTCCTTCCGATGGTTTATTTTGCTCGCCCTCCAGCTCTCTGTGCCACAGCACTGTTCTCCGATACCCGTCTCTTCCTTCTGTGCACCTCCTCTCTGGGTATCTCATGAATCTATTTGCTATCTCTGCTGCTGACTTGCTGGGCCACCTTTTAATTACGGTCTTGTCTCCTTTTATCTAAGCCGTTATCTACACCTGTCTCTCTAATTCTCCCCTCCATGTTCTCCTTGGTGAGGCTTAGCTGTCATCTCAGCATGTAAAAGCCCCGACTATTAATCTCTGTTCTAATCCTCCTCTCTTGATAACCGAGCCTCCATGGCCTTTCGTAAATGTGGTGTATCTAAATCTTGTAGACAGTTTCTGCAGTGTTGGGCAAAATTATAACATTTTCCTTTCCAGGCACATTCACAACGCTCGCCCAGCCTTTTAACCCACGTCTCATTCATCATTTTGCAGTTGCTGTTTTTATCCTGTTTGCATAGCACCTAGCACAACGGTACCCTGTCATTATTATAATGAGAAATAGTTATAATAATTATTAGTGTGTTTAACCAATGTCTAGTTAATTTGTGAGCCATTAATTTTGAATATAGCGCATTATTCTTCTTAGTTCATAGAAGTGTGAAATACACACATGGAATATTATTTACTCTTAATTCATTAATGGCTTTAAGTAGTGGTTTAGTTTGTTAATGTTATCTCGTGATTTATTTAAAACATAAGTATATAGTTTAAAATAGTAATTGTGTTGTAAATATCATTCATTGTTACAGCTTACTTGAAGGAATCCAGACCAGCTTTTTGATGTTAACATCTCAAAATATGCAAACTGTAAACAATTTATAAGTGGATTCGGGCTTTTTCTCATAAAGACAAGCTCATCTTATACTTAAAATCAGGGAATGAAAGATAAAATTGTTCTCTACTTTATATTTTTGGCTTTATTTCTTTGAAATGATGAAACAAGTGCGAATGCTTTCTAACAACTTCGAAATATTAAAGTGCCCAGGGACAGGATAGGGATGATGTTTTGAAGGCAATAAATATTTCAGCTTCACATTTCAGTCTTTCTTCTTCGTTTCTTTGATCTGGCTTTGGTTTAGTTATCATTCCGCTTGAATGACTTCACACTGTCTTTCTTCCTCTCCGCACCAAAAAGAAGTGTTCTGCACATATTCCATATGTTTGGGCGCTCGCGGTGTAGGAGAGCCCTTGTCGTTCCTCGTTTGCTGGCCATAACTGCCTCTATGGTGAGGTGCTCCAACCACAGCTACGATGGGCGCGATTACGCCCAATGTGTAGTTTACGCAGAAAGCTGTCACTTAACTGTCACTGTTTGTTAAAAGGAGTAGAGCAGAAGTTGTTTTCTGTGTATTCCAGAGAATCGTTACTACTACTGAAGCATTTTTCTATAACAATAAACTAAACCAGTATCCCCTTCTTTCTACAAATACGTGGTACTTTAGGCCTTCATACATTATTTATGTAGTTGAAATAGTCTGCATTCTAGAAATTAAATTAAAGGGGCTGCTGCGTGGCGTGGTTTTTAATGGTTATCGCACCCAGCTAAAAAATGGTGCCGTGGATGTTGCATTTGGCTGTAAATGAATGACCTGCTGCAGTGATGTGGAGCCCTGCCAGCGCCAGGGCACCCCCGTGGGAGAGCCCCTGCGACCAGGAGCGGGACCCTGGGGTCACTTGTATAAGAGCCTGCCCAGGGGAGGACGTGTGTCCCTGTACCGGACAGGTGCTCCTCTCTGTAGCTTATACACAAAGGACACTAAGTTAAATTGCCTCAGTTTTGCTTTTGTGTGGGCAGACCATACATGTTTTGATGACGGTTTTTATCTACTCGGTATGCTGTGTATTGTGTTGTATAGCGAGTCGTCTTCTCCTTTGGGAACATGTGTTTGTATAGGTTTTTTGTAAATCTAAATGGACTATATGAATGGCGATAATGGATTTTGATTCAGCACAGATTGGTAAAAGAGTGAATTTTTTATTTCTTGTGTCAACAAATAAAAAGAACGTGTTTAGAAACAAACCCAGCAATACCCTTCTTCAGCTGCCTTCCAGCAAGCGAATAGTTTGCAGTTTGGTGGGTGGTGAAGCAATTTTCCCTCAGACACATTAATAATGAGGGAGGAGAGGAAGGAATGGGCAGACTTGTGTAACTACAGCAATTCTAAATGCATAGGATCGGTGCAGATGTGTAATTGCGGGATCATCAGGGGAATCAGCAGGAGGAGAGCCTGGCTGTTCCGAGGAGATCACTGTTGGAAGATCTTGGCTTCATCAGTGGGAGCCAAGGCTCAGCCCTGACTCTGCCTTCCCAGGCCTCGGCCTTGCAGACCAAGATTCTTTTTTTCCACAGGCATAAACCCAGAGTCATACGACCTGTGGTAGACTTAGGCGAGAGATGAAGCCTCTCCCTCTTGTGGAGTCCATCAGAATCTATGTTTCAGGAGCTTATTCTGTGGCAAAATGCATCCTTACAATAGAAATTCCTTGCTCTGCTACAGTCGAGAAACAATGGTCTGTTTGGACATGAGCGAGTTTTAGCTGCTGCCGGCAGGATTTGAAAACCTAGCGAAGAATTTGCATATTCATGAATTAAAGCCTGGTATAATTTCCTTAAGACAACATCATGATTTTCACAATCTAGTTGTTATTCTGTCCTGAGAAGCTCTCTCAACTGCGCCCAGGGCGCTTGTGTGCGGGTGTGCTAATGGCATGTGAAACTCGCTGTCCCCAGAAGTTGTCCACACGCAGCTTGTGGAGGTCCACACTTCGGACATGTGTGTGCTTACGTGCAGTCTGAAATGTTTTAATTTGTTGAAGAGGCTGTGAGCGAGACAGGGGCATCTCCTCTTCTCGTTTGCTGTTGTCAGCCCTTGCTTCCCTGCAGGAATGGGGGAAGGGAGCCCTGCGGCGACAGAGCTGGTTCCTTCCACATTTGCTGGGACATCTCGGGGTTGTTTAACCTCTCCTGCACGTCCCTGGCTTGCCCTGTGTTTCATTTACTTGACTTGCACTGCTGTAATGTCTTACTGTGTTTAGTTGTTACCTCTTGGAAGACCCTTTACGAAGCAAGGAAAATATTTATGATTAAGCATGAAGAGGAAGTATGTAAGTTGTTTATATTTTCCATTTATCAGTACACTTCAGAGTGCTGCTGTCTGAAATTGCAATTCTGGACTTCATAGTCAACTTTCACTGAGGTGGTTTGTGCTGTAGAAGATTGCTCGTTCTGTTGCCATATCCTTTATATGCTGAAACAAGAGGAATTTGCTGCTTTTTAAATTGGGGCCAAAGAGTAAATGCACCCTATTTTTATATTCAAACCGGCTCAGCTTTAGGGGATTGAAGTGATGTAATTGTATTGTATTCGGCCCCACAACTAGTCCAACTGAAAAAAAATAATCTTCAAAGTGAATATTTTAGTGCTTCATGCAAGGCACATTGCTCAGTGTCTTGGGAAAAAAAGTAAAGCTTTTCTTATATTTGTGAACTGTGGTCCATTGTTGTACGTGTTTTCTAAGCCTCTGTACAAATCTGAACTGCACAAAAAGCAGAGTGCGCTAGCTCCCAAATCCTTAAGAAAATGAAGTTTTATTCCTGGTTATAATGAGATGTTGCATCTATTCATGGGATTAGGTCCTTCAAAGAAAGGAAGGTGCATAGAACCAGACTCCTAAAAGTTTACATCATAATATTTCAAAATAAAAATATATTCATCAGGAAGATGTGTAAATGTGGAGGCTCGTTAACAGCACAACGACTGGCATCTTGTTTAGATTTGTTGCATTTCCATCTGACTGGACCAAAAGCGTTGGTCCAATGTCTCTTGACGCGTTTGAATAAGCTTTGGGTTTCGCGCTCGTTTCCAGCGTGGATTGGAAGTATTAGATGTGTTTTGTGGGGAGGGAGATTCGTGACCCAGTGCCCATAACTGACTTGAGGAACTCTGGGAGGAAAAGTTGAGGTTTTTTCCCTTCTCAGTGTTTGCTGCTCGTGCTCTGCTGGTGAACCCTGCTGCTGCCCGCTCCCCTCTTCTCCTGCAGGGTCTTCAGCCCTGTGTAGGTCTTGGAAGATATTTCAGCCTTTTACATGTTCTTTCCCACAAACTGCTGTTAGATTTTTGTTGTGGGAGAGCGAAACGACATGCTCACCATAATTCAGTATGAAAAAGCCATTAACTTAAAAATTTCTGTGTTCAGCAGCTCCCTAGTACATGGGTTTCGAGGGGGTGATTGTGCCAAATGCCTTTGCAGCTAGAGCCGATGCCGAACTCCCTCGTCAGACGCTTATATCATTTTCAGCTCTGGCGACATCATTGGTGTGCCCGTTCTGAGAAATGTCCGGGGATTTTTGTACTTGCAATTTTGATCTTTTGGATCCTCTGTAGGAGAAATGGTCTTTTTGCGAGTTGAATCCAGATGGGGGAAAAAAATGTTGATTTTGGTGGTGTTTTCTTTTTTGCTGTGTAATTTTTGTTGTCTCATAAATAAATGGTGAATATGGTAACTTAGATTAATACACAGATACGCTTCCCCTGAAAGGAGTTTAGAAAATGGAATTGCTGTGGCAGCAGAAATAAAGCATGTCTGTGTAGGAGTGATGGATACTCTCTAGCAAATTTGAAGAAAATTTGCACGCTTTTCCGTGAACACAAACCCCAAAATCCTAAACAATTACCACCAAAAATGTGATACAGGATTTTGTTCTGTTTTGCTCCAGTTTCTGCTGGCTAAGAAAAGTATTTTCCCTTTTCTGTAAGGAAAATAGCAGTCTCCTTATGTCTCAGTTATTCCATCAGCTGTTAGTGAGGTAGCAAAATCAAATATTTTCTTAAAAATATGCATGATGAAAAACCTAGAAAAGTAAACAGTAATATACTTACTCAGGGCTTGTGGCATTTCTTTGATCTCTTTGCTAATAGAATTACGCTGCTCTCCTACGCTGCAAACGGACACTTTGTGAAGATGTAGGATTATGTTCTTTGTCCCATTGTCAAAGCCTGGTATGAAAACCACAGAAGAGGATGTGAATGCTGTAACTTTGGGCTTGGCAGCTTCCTGACCTTTAGAAAAGGCCTGCTCAGTGCTGTAATAGCTGGTTCAGTGCTGGCAAGGTGACAGACTAGATGAATTAGCTGGTCTTTTCCGTCTCTTATGTGTCAGATTCTTTGTTTTATATGGAAATAATTTCTGTCAAAATGGGAAATTTATCACGAGGTACTTCCTCCGCCTGTAAAATGAAAATGTCAGCCACAGGTCTGTCTGAATGTGTCTTCTGTTACAAGCCACTGGTGCAGCCAGCTTTGTCCATTCATACACCATTGTGTTCCCCTGTGTTGTAACACAAAGTCGGGCAACGCCGCTGACCTGTGGTGATAGAAACGTGTAATAGAAAGTTAACACCACTGCCCGGGTGTCTTCTGTGTGAGGCATCGCATCAAGATTTCTCAAATATTTGCAAGTGATCAGAATTTTTGTCTGTGATGTGTCAGTATGGTGGGCCTGTCTATTTTAGGGGTGTGTATATACATACATATGTGTGCATCTGTGTACATAAAGTGTTGTACCTGCATTACTGTTGATACACTCTGATGTTTTAAGAAACCCAAACCGATTTCTATACATGTATTGACATCGATATGTCAAATAGTATAGGCTGTTAATGTGGAATATCTTTGCATAAGGATTTAACATCTGTCGTTACTTTAAAGGCTGAACAGATATTACAGCATTATGGGTTTCTAATAGATTAAGAAGGTACCGTATGTCACGCATTACCCTGCTTTGCATTTTGAGACGTGTCAAGCAGTGAATAATCCTGCATCTTGTCTGAGCAAAGATGGCACCGGGATAATTTTTTTTGTTTGTTGTTTAATGGGAGAAGAGGAATTCATTTAAATATTGGGGGGGTGGGCAATATACTTTGAAAGGTGAGATTAAAAGAAGGGGGTTATACAGCGGGTAGTAAACCGTTCAAGTCAATGCAGATTCTGAAGATGGGGGTATTGTCGTAAGCTATGAACGCCGTGTTTAGGTGTGCGAAATTCAATAAGAGAAAGTGCAAATAACTCCAGCCTTCTATTCCCTTCTTCAAAGTATTGCTAAGGGAAGTTTGGCAGAAGCCGGGACAGGAAATTGAAATCTGAATACTATTTTAAACTGATAGGGTTAAAGGCCTCTCTTTTACACCAGCACACTTGTTCTTTTATTTGATACTTGAACTCTGAAAATTTTCTGTGACTTTCTAGGGAGAAGGAGGAGCAGCTGACTCGGGTGACAGAGGTACAGAGGCTGCAGGCCCAGCAGGCAGATGCTGCCCTGGAGGAGTTTAAGCGGCAGGTGGAGCTGAACTCAGAAAAAGTCTATGCTGAAATGAAACAGCAGGTGAGAAGGTCACAATGCCAGCCTTTCTGAAACTCTGTCTCAGTAGGATAGCATATTCTGATCTTATAATGCCAGAAACATGCTTCACTTGAGAGTGCTACATCAAAATCTTTCACAATGTAGTGTCTTTGGAGCAAGTCAAAAAGGGATGTTAGCAGTTGTTTCATCTTTCTAACAAAGCCAGAATTGTCATTGTTATAAAGATATCTGCGGTTATGATACTGATTAGGGATTTTTCAGGAGTGAGAGTATAAAGTGTTAGTTTATACACCCCTATGGAACAACGTTTGTAATTTTCCACTTAAATGTGTGTCTCTTCCTACTCTTTTTGGAACGACTCTGTCTTCCGTTAATGAGGTCTCGTAATCAGTTCGAGCCTAAACAGGGGCAGAGCCATTGTGGCTGCTGGCAGTCATGTGCAGAGGACAGAAAAATCCATCTTTCTGTCCCTGAAAATTAGTACCGGGAATTTATGTGAAAAGGTTTTAGTGTCTTAAATTCCTTATTGGGGCAAGCGATAGCTAAACCGTTGTCCCTGGGATTTTACAAATGCAGCGTGATGAGTGAAATCAGGAACAAGCGACGGGCGATCAAAAAGAAGGGGAGAGAAGGGAGTATTTCCTTAACTTGCACATGCCGTGTATTTCAAGCTTGTAATTCTACCTGACCATGGGCTCGGTTTTCCAGCCTCACCTATCATGGCCAGCCCTCGCTGCTGACAGGAGGATGCTGCAATCTGATACTGTCATGGATTTCTAAGCATGCTGGCTTGTAATCTAACAAATTCTTTTTGTTGTTCTGAAGTTTTTTTTTCTGAAAATCTTCGACAAAAGTGAGAAATTAAGTAAGGCACTGCTGATATTTTTAAGACTTGTGCAGACAGCAAATAATAGAACTTAGAAATTAAAAAAGCAAGAACAGACTTATGAAAGCAAGATTTGTTCGGCAAACTAGACCCATGAGGGCAATATGACAAATCCTACAATTTTAATACGACATTTTCTGTGCCATGAGACTCTCCTCCAACTTCTTCATGAAAACTTAAAATAATACCTTATTTCTGCTCCAAAATGGATATAGTCTAATTCTAGAAAGACTAATAATTGTTTCGTTAACTTTAAAAAAATCATCAAACAAAACCAATCCAAAAAATGTGCAGAAGTATTTGGAAAACTTACAAAGTCAATTGTCATTTAAAAATGACTGCAAGCTTCTTCCAGAATATTGCTGTTTTCTGGGAAATTTTGAAAATAAATCTTGCTATACTCCAAGAATCAGCCGTGGGGTTATTCTGTCCGTACTTGTATGCTAAACTCTAGACATAGTAAATGATACTGTACAATTGTGCAGTACTGTTCTACAGGAACCGAGGCTCAAGGAAATACATCAAAGAAACACTATTGAAGCTGTCTTCAGAGCTTTGTCCTTTCTCATTCTTCTGCGCGCACGTACTCTTAAGATAAATCACCCCTTAGATTGTAACAGATTGGAAAATTCTGTTTTTTTGTGGTTAGGTGGAAGGTATTACTTATAAAGCAAAAACCGTAGTAGCTATAGCAACGCTGTACTTTTAACTACACTAGAAATATGGGGCTTCTAAAACCATTTTTTGGTGTGTGGTAAAGTTGATTATGGAGATAAGTAGAATGAGGTCATTTTCAATTCTTGTAATCAATATTTGATTCATTGGTTTGGTTCTGTGATATTTTTTTGCCATCTGCTCCGTATTTTGTCAAACTTGTGGTTACTAAGGCTCCTCTCATGCCCATTGATGGCTGAGTGGTACATTTTTTTAACTCTAAGATCTGCATTTTTTTCTAATAGTAACTAGCAAAAAGAGAAACAATACATAGTCTACGTCATGATACTTTAGATCTAGTGTTTCCTGGCTTTGGCAAACGATGATCAAGAGCCCTCATTGCACTTGTTGGAAATATATGAATGTGACCTAAGGAGCAAAGCACAAAAGCCAGTAGAGTTAAAGCATCTTTGCATACGTTTTTACTATTTCACTTTTTAGAATGGTTTCATTCTCTTAAAAATAAAAATCCTTTAATAAAATAACAGTATTCTTTATTTATCTGGTTTTAGTTGAGCTGAGTAAAATGGCTATGAACATGCAACTTGAGTAAGTTTGGAGGCAGAAGAAATTATTCATAAAATGTTCACTGAAGCCCCTTTTCTTAATAGCAGATGGTAGCGGTGAGGTTCAAGAAATATTGGAAGGATAACTTCTTCCTTTGTGTTCTATTTTTCCACTTTGTATCTGGCCAACAATTCCTACTCTTCTATCTTCCTCTCTTGCTGCAGTACTTTCCAATAAAATGCTTTTCTGAGAACTGCCTTTTCCCTGGCTTAGAAGCGATGTCCAGGCCGATTGGCAAAGACATCTGTTGAAGACGGAGCGTTCCCTCGGGCCAAACAGGATTTTGGCTTGTGGTTCAGGAATTCATGCGTTTCTTCTTTCGGCGCAGCAGATGGACCGGTGGCAGCGCTGGTCCTCCTGACAGCTACACCCCTTTCTGCCTTTTTTTAGGGGAGGCAGTTTCTTCGCTGCTTGTGCTGGGCCCTAGGTCTCGCAGTAACTGAGGAGCTGCACTGCAGCGTGGGACCGTATATGTATATTCCCCTGGAAACACGCCTGATGTACAGCTAGCAGTTGTGCTTTTGATACAAAAGCCTTTGTTAATTGGGTTATGAAATTGCTTCCTTGATGCTGTGTGCTGGAATCTGTGGGACTCATTATTCATAAGCGATGACTATCTTCAGAGAACTTTACTTGCAGCCAAATAATTCTCTTTTAAGTTATTTTACTGATTTAATGTAAACTTGCCTTAAATGTGTAGTTTGTGCACTGACTCATACATGATTTCCCTTGAATTTCCACAGGCGATATATTTTGAAGTGAAATATGTTTGAGTCTTAAATATGTCTAGAAAAAATATTCACTTAATTTTGATGGGATGTTCACCGCTGTCAAATGCAAATCTGAGCCAGTACTTTGCAATCGGGGAGTGGCGTGGTGTAGGTGATCACTATGTCCTTAAGTAACTAATAATCCGGTATTCACTGAACATTAATTTTCACTCCATACAAATAGTATTATTATCATTCTCAGCAAATTATCTTCCTGTCTTTGATGGTTTGCAAACAACTGTAGAAACATCAGGACATTTCAAGCTATGCCTTTTTAACAAAAAATATTAAATATTCCCTTTCTTTTACCATGTAGATGGAAAAGGTTGAAGCAGATCTAAGCAGATCAAAATCGCTCCGGGAAAAGCAATCCAAAGAATTCTCCTGGCAATTGGAAGAGCTCCAGCAAAGATACGAGCAACAGGTCAGTGGGTTTGGGGTGGGGTGGAGGGAGGAGGGACATCGTTTCACACAGATGTAGGTCAGTTCTTGTGGCAGGCTTAGTCCTGTTCTCACCCTGCATTGTTGTTCTTTGTATAAAGACAAAATTTATAGGTATGCAGAGTTTATGCGATGGGGGATGGAGGGAGAAGAGTCTACACAGAAAATATTTTTGTTTCTTCTTTGTACCTCTGACTCTTTCAAATTGTTTCCCAGACTTACAGGTGGCAACACCTATTTTCATAATGACCAGATGAAATTATTTAATGTGTTATCTGTTTTTCTTCTTGTCAAGAACCAGCGTTTTATTCTTTTTTATCGTTTTTAACATGGGGAGTGTTCACATGAATGCTTGTTTTGGCCCGCTGATAGTGATTTCAGGGTTGGGAAATATTCAGGAAACATTTGGGTGGAGACAAGAAAGTTGAGTTCAGTACTGTAGGGAAGCGTAAAGGGGAAAAACAGAACTAGAAGCAGACAAATTATTGCATTAGATAGAATTGAGAGCTACACAGCTGAAACAGCCCATCAAACACTTGTGTAAGTGGTACTTTGTCATGAAACTGAAGTGGTGCGTTTGGGGACACCTGCTAAAGGATGGGGAAAAAAAAATTAGCAATGAGACAGCTAGTCCGTAAGCTTGAAGTTCTCTCTTATCAGTGTTTCTGCATGGATATAAGTTTACGTTTCCACCAGGGAAATGCGGTTTCATTTCTGTGTATCTTTTGTGCTGGTAAGAGGATTAAATGTTCCCGTTGGTTTGTGGTACGAGACCTGCCCTGGTCCGTCTGGAAGGGACTCTTTCAGTAATTAAGGAACGGGATCACTTTGGTAGGTGTTGAGAGAGACCTTCGCCAGTGCTTGGAGGAACAATAATGTGTTTTGTGCATGGCTCGCCGCTTAGATTTGAATCGAAGAGTGAGTTTGTTCGGATCAAAGTATTTTCCTTACTCTCAGAATTGTCAACGTGACTAATTGGGTTGTCACCCAACAGAGGGTGAGAAACTGTCCCATGTCCTAGATACATCTCCACGACGTTTTGTTTTACTGCGTGATATTATTTATGATTCTTCTATTTAAGGATTCAGGATTAGTCCGGATTGCAGAGATGTTGGGGGTTTTTGTTTCGTGGGTTTTGTCGTGCAGATGACCTCGTTTGCCAAAAGAACAGTAAGAATTCTACCTCTCTGTTGTGATTGAGTATAATCTCTGGAATAAAGGCCAGAAATCACAAAGGCAGTCACTACTATGTAATTGTGGCAACAGATTTTCTTCAAATTATTTATTCTTGTGAGAGCCGTTGCAGTAATTTCTTGCATTAAAGGTGAGGAAGTTCTACGTGTCAATCAAAGGATGCACTGAAATGCTGGGGGCAGCTGGGTGTCTGCCTTAAGGTGAATTTTTTTATGGAATCTCACATTTACATCGTTTTAGTGATATGATTGGTTCACTTTCTTCTGTACAGTTCTCATAACTTGTGGGGCATCTTTAAAGTCCTAAGTAAGCATTTATTCAAGGATTATTTTGTTTTCCCAGAATTAGGAACATGATCTATAGAGATATGTACTCATCTGCAGTTCATCAGATGCGATGACAGTCCTGTTCCTACCTACAGATGGTAATTTTTTCACTTTCAGTATACATGGCAAGAGCTACCGAGCCATAGATACAGTCTTCTGCCAAATAATCTGCTGGTTTTGCGCACTAAAGGAGAATGATAACACCTAGTAGTGTCATAGTTTATTTTTAATATGTTTTCTTGTATCATTATGCCTATTATATTCAGATCTTCTGGAGACTGGATCAAAAAACCTGATAAAACAAGAAATAGAAAGGGATACTTCAGAATTTTTTGGTGAATCTTTTTCCATTGGTATTCTGTATCAAACATCAGTGAAAGCATTCTGCACTAAGAGGAGATGTTGGCTGCGTCACTTTTATTTAGGATAACTACTTTTTGCTGTAAGAAAGAACAGCTAGGCGTTACGAAACATCACTGAAACCCAAGGAAAGGGTTTCAGCACTAAAGAGCTAAACAATGAGAGCCTCAGAAGAATCCTGTTTATGCCCTTTTTTGAAATTTATTTCTCTTCGTACTTCATTTGGAATGTTCTTTGAAAGCTTGCAAACACGAAAAATATGTGACCCTTCCTGCAGATTGCAATGGGTTATCATTAGAAACGACGTCTTTTTCGTGTTGTCACTTCTGCAGTACAAAGCTCCTTCAGCCCAGCCACAGCGCGGTATGAGCTCAGTTCTTCCACTCTTAAAATTTCCTTTCAGGAGTTCCAGTTTCTGTTTCTCTGTATTACTCTCTATTTATGCTTCCGAACTTCTAAACCATTTTTAAAGCAGACTTTTCCTTGCCTTGTTTTACTGCATATTTCTTTGGTGGTTACTTGAGGACTGATTTAAACTGTTTAAATTGAGCAGTAAATTAGAACTGGTGGTGCGTTTCAGCAGGGCTCTAGCAGACTTCCAGTTGGGAAACAGACACCCAACCAAAAAACCGGATATTTTAGTTAACTGAGAAATATAGCAATGGCTTTGTGATGTTCTGCCTCAAGTGTCTGAATCTAATCGTCAAATGGAATTTATACACAAAGGGAAGGAAAACTGGCCTTCAGATATATTTTGCGTAGGTTGGCATGGTGAGTGGCAGAAATACCACACAGTGCGGTTGCCCGTAAATTTAATCAAGTTCTTCAACCTGAGAAACACCTCGGAAGTGAAGGAACCTCAGAGCTGTGCTTTTACCTCTCTGCTTTATACGAATAGTTGCCTCTGCTTCACAGGACTCTCCTTCAATGTTGATTTCAGAGACGACTGGTGTGAACATGGGCTGTTTGTTGTGGGGCTGAAACATTGCTCTGCCTCCAGATTAGATATACTGATATATTGTATATTGGTATTTATCTGATATTTATCTCAATAAATAACCTGATATATATCAATATTTTTTTTAATTTTCCTTGAAAGAGGATTAGGAAAAAACCATACAGAACCATGGACATTAATATTTTGTTAACTTCTCGAATGCGTTTGAGTCCATTAATAAAGCAAAGACGAACTTTTGGATCTTGCAATAGTTGGTTTCAGCTGTCACGTGTCACTCCTGGTTCCAGCTTCATCTGATTCAGTGCCACTTTCTTTTGAAGTATCCACTGAGAACACTCTTAGGGAGAAACTGGTGCCTTTTTTTCTTTAAATATACTTTAGCTCAACTTTGTTCTACTTGCAGCTGTTAGATTTGAAAGTATATTTTGAAGAAAAAAATAACTCCAGCAGCACCACAGTTCCTATCTGCTGGGAGCAGCTGCTTTCGGCACTTCAAAGCCAGTGGACACCACAGCGAAGGCCTCAGCCTTTCCTGCCTTTGAAAGGGTTGCAGTATCTATAGTTGGGCTTTATGGCAGTGTCAGCACAGGAAAAAAGGTTGTTTGGTTTTTTGCACCCCCTCCCTTTTTCTCTTTTTTTCTTCTTTTTTTTTTTTTTAATTGTTCCTACTTTCTAATTACATCCTCAGTTTAGCTCAAAATACCTGGGAGGTGTTTCTGCTGAAATCATTTTCCACAAGCCCAGATGTTTGAAAGAGCACGTGCCCAGAAGTTTTCAGTAATGGATTTTAGGTAGGCAAATTTGACAGAGCAGTTAATGACTTTGTGTTTTTCCCCGCATCCACGTGGGTTGGGTACTCTTAGAGAGCACGTCTGTCGAGGCGAGCTGTGGGACCGCGGCAGAGCGCTCCTGGTGCAACAGGGCTTCAGGCCGGCATGTTCCGCAGCAGGGTCAAGCACGGGCTCACCTTCCTTTCAAGCAGATTTTCATAAATTGCCGTGAATGGAACACTTTCAGTGAACTTCTGGAGATCTTAATGTTTAAATGGCATTAGCTTGTCCATAAAGAAAAAAAATAGCAATACTAGATCACTATGATCACTGTTACACCCCCTTTTGCTATAAATAGCGGCTGAAGTGCTATGACTGAGTGAGCGTGCACAAATTGAGGTGCAAGATTAATAAGAGCCAAAGTCTGTGAAATTTCATTTCCTAGCAGGGACAACACACTATGGAAAAGTTGGTGAATTATCGTGATAGCAGGATGGTGTTACTTGTGAGTTATGGACAAGTTCTGAGATCAGATGCCAACCTGAGTGTATAAATAAGCCTTTTTTTTTTGGTTTGTCTTTTCCATTTTAAAATACTAATTATTCATACTTCCATAGCAAAGTGGAAAGCTATTACGTGATAGCTGGAGAATGTCCCCGTATCTCAGGAAATCCTTTCTTGCGACATTTATTGTTGGGTTCTGACTTCTGTAAAACTTGTGAAGGAATCATTGAAGTTGTCGTCTTGTCCTGTTTAGCCAAATAGGAAAGAAACAGGACACCTTCAGAAATATTTTACTGGGTACTTAACAGAATCTCTTTGAAATCATGTTAAAGATGAGAGAAATAGGCTCCACTTTTAAGTTGGGAGCAAGACAAAGGTGTGGTTGAGCTTAAATATGCCTTTTATATTAAAGAAAGAGAGGTAAAGAAGTGCAGAATCAGCTGGTTAAAAGTGAAAAAAGCATGGCTGTAATCTTACCTGCCAGCAGCAAGGACAAGTATCCAAGGTAGTGTTGGGAAATTGTTCTTGTTTTAGCAGTGCGCTGGAGCAAAGGAAAATATTATTAAGAGGAGAAAAAGGATATTCTTTAGATCTTTCTGTATGTCTTGTCTTTTCTAACTTCCTAGTGAGGTTAATTTAAAGAAAAGAATGAGGTTCTCTCAGGTAAAATACAAATTTAACACAACCATTGCTTTTATATATAAATGTATATATTTAAAAACAAACATCTTATTCAGTGCTAGCAACACCATTTAATATTAAGGTTTCAAGCACAATCTCATGCTCAGTTGCTTAAAAATATTGTAAAGTGCTACTCAGATTAACATTTAATGGTTGGGCATCTCTCCTGCTAATTTTTAGCTGTTTAGCTTTGTGCCAGTTTCACCAGCGTTTGGATGATCAAGGCTGAGATGATGCTGGGTTTTTCACTGAAAATTGTAGTGATAATCCCTGGGAATGCTGGAGGTAGGGTGTTTTGACCCGGTTGTGTTTTTATCTGGAGGTTGGGTATTTTTGACCTGGGTGTGTTCTCATATTTTTCCCTTGAAGATCTACTCAAGTGTATTTAGGTAATAAGGATTGTTATTCTGTGTTACTCTGTGTATGAGAGCACGGTGTAAAGGCTGTGACCTCGTGAGAGAGAGGGGAAAATACGGCCTAGGTAAGGAACAGAGCAAAAAGTGGGGATTAAGCATTAAAGCAAGAAACCGCTGTGACTCGGGGATGGGACTTGGCAAGGACGCTCCTCAGGGAAAATAGATTCTGTCCGTAAAAAGAATTTGGGAGTGGCTGTGAAAAGCCAGTGCAGTGGAGCCTAGAGCTATTTAGGCTGAAGAAATGTCACTTAAGTCCTGTGGATTGGGAGCACTGGAGAGGCACGTCCTGCAGAAGGGGTCAGTTGGAGGGGTGATGTGGGCTGAAGGGTCTGTTGAGCATGAGTGGGCTTTTCAGCAGCTACCGTTCCTCATTAGCTCTTGCTTCAACTGTGGCGACGCTGCCTTTCTGAGGTAGGAAGGGAGGAGCGTGAAATGCTGCTTCTACATTGGATGCGTTGAGTTTACAGTCCCATTGTGTTTATTTGGTATATTACTTTTAGCTCAATTCATCTTCCAGCTGGTGGTCTCGTCTTCAGAACCGCCACAAACATCATCGGTCCTATCAGAAGACACGGTCACCATGTGTGCACCTTACGCTGTGCCTCCAGTGCCATGCTCATGCCTTCGGAGGCCTTCAGCTGGACACACAAATAGAGATAACAAGCTTAACGCTCCGCTGGCTTTGTCCCTGCACCTTTTCTCCGTGAAGAGTTCCTGGCACTGCACTTACACCCTCGCTTTTCTTCTGGCCTCATTCTTCCTGTTCTGTTTCTTCCAGCTGCTTTTTGACCGATCTGTTACCCACTCAAGTGAAGAAAACATTTGCAAAGATGTGCTTGAAATACGGTATTCCTCAGACAGACTAATGTTCCAGGCATTTCTTAGCTGTGCTTTAAACAGTCCGGTTATATTCAGAGATTCACGATCCGTTTTTAATATGCTGGCTTAGTTGTAAGGACACAGTCTTTGTAAAAAGCTTTGTTCCTCTCTCCTTTGTCTGTAGTCTAAGATAATTGAAATACAGTCTGTTCTTGCATGGAGGCCAAATGAGCACATTAGCGGAGGCTCTAAATTTTTCATGTCATCAGCAACAAGCTGCATAAATTTCATTTAATAAATGAATCTAGGATGCATAAATGTTTCCTTTGAACCATCCTAACACACAGATGAATGCCATTTGCGCAAAATATCTGAGGAATAGTTTCTTCGATCGGCAACATCAACTTTTCACTTTATGATACAGCTAAAACTCACAAATGGGAAAAGGATACGAATGTAACCTCCAAGTGAAGAGTGGGTGGAAATTCTTCGCGCTGTACCATTGCTGTTTACAGACTTGTTAACCAGACGGATGGGTATTTACACTGTCTCCTTCAGGCATCTAACTTGCGTGTGATTCCGAGTTAAAAGCCGGAGTTCCCTGTATAGTCAGCAGAATCAACTTCGGGGGGAAGACGGAGAGGGGAGATGATTCCTAGAACGTAAATTGGTGCCTGCGGTAAACAGCAAGGCAGGCTGCGAAGGCCTGTGGAGTCACTTCTCGGTGTTCAAAGAAGGTCCTTGGATAAACTCTGAATCCCCAAACAAAGCCTACGTACAGTAAATTCTGTACCAGGGCCTGCTACAAACAGATATTTGCAGTGACTCAAGGTATAATAGTTTTAAAGAAATATTTCTGTTTGCAGAAATATTGGCTTTACTGGGACAGGGGGTGGAATCTCCTGGTGTTTGTCGGGTGGTAGGTGATGGAATCCCAGGGATGCAACTGCGTTTCCGATAGGTTGGAGATTTACTAACGGATTTACTCACGGCAGGAGGATTAGGAAGACAGGAGGATTGATGTGAGATTTGTGCTGCCCATACTTTAAAAATATTAAAATTCTGGAAGGCCTTTGTAAGTAAAAATGTACAGATCGGGTATATAATTTTGTACACACAGCGAGACCGCTGAGGTGTGGTGGTGTGGTGGGGAGGACCAATCAAACTGCAGTCTGGCCAAGAGCCCAGCTTGGCTCTCTTGGAGAATTTCTTGCGAGTCTTAGTTTGCAGTTGAAATACAGTTATTAGTGGTTGATTATAAGGTGAAGTATAACAGGAAACACAGTCACGCCAATTAAATTATTGCAGTCTGCAATGAAATAGAAAGTAAAACCCATTCGCTATGCATGTACGTTACCCTGGATGTATTTGCTACTTCAGTGGTAATATATGGTTCTGCACTGATGTATTTTTCACTGCCCTCGGCTCATTACAGCCTTATATCTTGGGAGTACTTTGTCTTCCAAATGATAGCAAAATCTCAAAAAAAGGTGTACTTTTAAAATCCATTAATTTATCTGCTGCAAAGTAGTTCTGGTATTCTCCCTTGCCTTGCAGTGGAGATTCCTTTTTTCCGCCCAAAGTTATGCTAAGCCAGAGCCCAGCATGATTAATACTCCATCCTCCAGCCTCTTATATCAGATTACTGCTAGAAGCAGTGTATTTGCGGAGATGGGTAATCCCCGTATCCTTGTGAAACACGCACGTTTATTTATAGGCTTAGGAGACAGAAACCGCTAGATTTTACCAGAGCTGTTATTTGGGGATAGATCGTGTGCGGTGCTGGGCAGCGGTTGGGGCTGGTTTTTGAGGAGAGTAATGCTAATGAAGACACCTGATATACAAACACTCTTAAATGCTTGTAAGATAGAATTGCTGAAAAACAGAGGTGCTACGTGCATGCTGTGCGAGTGAGTTCAGCTCTTTGCCATGAGGTGTGTCGCTTACTGGTGGCTTCTCAAGCCTCAGAAGTTCAATCATGCCAAAATAGCGCTAATAAAACCATCCTGCCGTGCAAAACCATATTTTATATACGTGTTACTTACAATATTTCTGGAATTGTGGACATAAATTTACATGAATTTTCGTACTTTGGTGTCAAATATTTATTGTAGCAGTTACATTTTTCAAAGAGGTAGTGAGCTAACTAATTTCCTTTCCCTCCTTTGGGGACTATAAAAAGAATTTCAAAGGCATGCTTGTTCTTGAGAACAAGTCAAAATTGTTCTAAAATTGAAAAGCCTAAACTTAGTGTGTGATGCAAAAGCAAAAACTGGATAGTAGAAGGTCTTGTCTATGTTAGGGACTTTAAAAAGGTATTTGCCGGCATCGATTATATTACAAGTATTTGGCTTCTGAAAATATCTTCTGCAATCAGCCGGCTCTTTACTGTAGATCTTTGTTCTTCAGATGTACCAACAGCGCTAACAGCAGCGTGGTTTCACTGTAGGTCTTTATTAGATTGTCTCTCGCTTTAGCAGGTGGTTCTAAAGCACCTCCAGGTTTGGGCGCAGTGGTTGGAAGGGCGTCCTTCGTGGGCAGCCGTGTCCTGCGTGGGACGGGCTCGATCCACGTTGCCAGATTTGTTTGACGGTTCACGTGTGTGTCCGTTTATATTTATGCGAGTGAATGGCAAAAGACTGTCACGGTTTTTGGATTAATCTTTTTTCAGCTTTTTGTTAAGAATTTTGTCATCTTTTTTTCAATTCTTTTCTCTGCAAGAGTAAGGGAATATTGCTAAATTTCAGTTAAAAGCAGAGATTTAAAAATAAATGGTGTAATTCTGGTGCTGGCTTAGTTAACCAGGTATTGGCTGTTACCTTGGATAAGGTTCTGTCGTTCTGTTGCGGAAATAGTTAAAAAACGAAGGATTCAGTCAAGAGGAATTCATGAATTTAGAATTCTCGTGTTACTCAATACTAACGGCACATCATGGTATGGAACAGCCCTGTGGGGTCTGACAGCCCGGCTTGTTCCAGCGTCCGGGCCGGAACAGATGTGCAGAGAAGAGAATAAGAGATTTTCATCTTTGGGAGGGCAAAATGAGGAAACATCTAAGCCACAATGAATACGATCTGATTATGGTAATAGGGCACACACTATTATTTAATGAATGTTTCTTTTCAGCGTCGCCCCTAATTCCCATTGTGCATATCGTGTTGCTTGTCTGTCTGAAATGTATAGCACCTAAACCGGGCTGTCTTCTAGGCCCTTCTGCGCTGCGTTTGAGCGGACGTTTTAATGTAATCTGGTGGGGTGCTAAGCATCTAGGGGTAGATGCAGAAAGATCTCAACATGATACAATTTTTAAAGGAGGCGGTTTTGTTATCTCATTCATAAAGGCGCTCCCTGACTCAAAGAGGAGACAATCCATACTGATTTATGAAGAATTAATACAGTTTTCATGCAGCTTCCTCTGATGAAAAAGTCTTGTTGTTGCTGAAAAACAGCATGGGTTGGGGGTTTTTTTCCTTTTGTTGGTATACATTAATTTTTTTCCTTTTTAAAACAAACAAACAAACAACAGCAGTGCAAGAATGAGAGAGGGAGGAGTGGCAGGGAAAGCGTAGCGCTTGGCAGCAGTTCTGAGGAGAGGAGGAGGAGGTTCAGTGAACGCTCACCACTGCAGTCAAACAGCCACTCGGTCACTTCATGTTATTTTTACAGGAAAGCATGTTTTGTTGGTCACAAATGTAGGGTACTTGGTAATATTCATTAGGGAAGATGGGTTTTCCAGGTCTTTGAACTTGAGGGAAGAAAATGCGCTCGTCCCCATCCTTTCTCTTCTCTCCGCCTCTGCTCCCTGCCAGAAATCTCTAAAAAGCAAAACAAAAACATCGTGGGGAACACTGTGCTTTAAGTGGTGAGGTTTTTCTTTCTCCAACAAATTTGCCTTTTATAACCCACCGCCCCTCGCCCTGCCACCCTCTCTCTCCCCACGTAGCAGACGGGGGATGCCCCTCCCATGCGCAGAAGGACCCATCCCTTTTAGCTCTTCTCACCTCTTACATTCAGAAACCTTGTGTCTGTGATACAAACAATGTAAGTGAAGAAATTGCTAAGTAAAACTGTAATTACTTTGGTTGGGTGAAGTGGTGATGTACCCGTGTATCGTGGAGCTGGTTGAAGAAGCAGGGTCCGTCCCTTGCCCCCTCCCAGCACACGTTCCTGCTCCTGCCACTTCTCGTCATCCATTAAGAGCATGAAGAGCCAAATAACTGCAGTTCCCCACACCAGACTGTCTTAGCCTGGACCTTACCTGGCACAACCAGCTGAAAATCCAGTAATTAAGAAAAGAAAATGTTTGACTAAAAAGACCTCTCTTGTTGACGTGATTTCTTTTTAATCAGGCCTGATTTATGAAAAACCACTGAACGTTTTTTCTCATAACCCAGGCGAAGCCTTTTCTCATAACCCAGGAGAAGCCTTTACAATTATTTTAGGAAGGAAGGATTCTTTCCTTTACGCATGCGGACACTGCTAGCATCTGCAAAGAAACTAGTTTCGTACACAAACCTTGGGCAAAAACCTGACTTAAAGAACTTTGTGTAAGGATCGAAGGCCCAGTAGAGATAATGTGTGCCTCCTGGGGGGTTAACTCCTTCGGGGATGTCAGATGTCTGTTAATGAGCTCTTTAGTATTATTAAATAATGTAGATATGTCAAACCGTAGAATATTGCATCTGTTCTACTTGCTCCATTTTCGGCAGGATGCTCCCGGCCGCAGCACGGATGACATATTCTACTTTTAAACCCAGAATACGCCGACCCGTAGTTTGAGAAAATGCCTTTTTTTTTTTTTTTTTTTAACTTCGCTTCAAATTTGAAACCCGAAAGCTATGCCAACAGCTAATATTCTTCCAGAATTGAATGCTACAGCTTTAAGATAAGGTGCCGGGGCGCTCTCGGCGCGCACACAGCCAGCTCCTCCCGTTCCCTTTTCTTTTTTTCTCACGCTGAAAATAACCCACCATATTCATGATAAGAGATTTTTTTTTTTTTTTCTCTCCCCAATCCTTCCCCTCCCCAGCTTTTTCAAAATCCACCAAAACTGAAGAAAAATCCAAGTGACTGTTCTTAGCAGCTGTGTGGCCCGGAGTTCAGTGGGGAAGCGGCTTCCTGCCGTCCCTATTCATCACCTGCTTCAAAGGCGGGCTGCCCGCTCCAGTGTGCGGGCCAGGTAGGGTGCCATTGTGCGCAGGCGGGAGGATTAGTATCAAAGCTGCGGCAACCAGGCCCTTGGTCTCGGGCTGCCATTCAGGCTAGCGGGGAGAGGCGAAGGCTGGCCAAGGTCACAGCATCCAGTGTGGTGCGGACTGGGAAAGGATCCTGAGAATAGAGGGGCTTCTTATGAAATCATGGTGCAAGCTTGCAGCACAGCAGGTGCCCTTCTGGAACACATACATCTGTTTATGTTGGGATAGCGTAGCTGACAACGGGATAATAGAGCTTTGTTTTTTATAATTTTCTTTCATTTTTTTTTATTATTAAAAAAAAGAGGCAACTGTATATACGACAGCCTTGAGGAATATTGAAGGAAGAGCTTTCGCTTTGGAAATCATAAAGAAATCTTTAAAAGATTTAATTGCTGGGGTGGGGGGGTTGTGTGTGTGTATACTTAAGCGAAGGGGAGAGCAGGCTGCCTATTAACCATTTCGGATCCTCAGCCCTGCTGATGAGCAGCAGCAGGGTACGGGGGGACCGGACGCAGAATGCAACAATGCCATTTTTTTTTTTATTTTTTTTTTTGGTACGCTCCGACATTTGTACCAACAAATTGGTTAAGGATGCGCTGGATTTGCTCGGTTGTCTCCATTGTTGGGATTGTCTGGAGGAATTCTGTCACGCTAATGGTGGCTTTTTTAAAAGGTGAGGTAACAGTGACGTAAAAAATAAAATTGCCAACTTGATGAAATTAGGGGGAAAATTAAGCTGTAGACGAGTTGTCATGACGACAAGGATGTTCTATTGATGAACTGTACTCCTCCCTGTCCAATCAGATAGTGGAGCTGAGGCTGGAGCATGAACAGGAGAAGACGCACCTATTCCAGCAGCACAACGCAGAGAAGGACTGCCTGGTCCGAGACCATGAACGGGAAATCGAGAAACTGGAAAAACAGCTTCGCGCTGCCATGGCAGAGCACGAGAGTAAAACTCAAGAATGCAGGAAACGAGACGGACAGGTAATGATCAATAATGTTTGAAAGGCGTACGCTTATTAGAAAATGCTAATAATTAGTGTTTCCTGTTTGCCAGCATTGTTGGTGATGCACGCTGCGTGAGCATTTGCGAAACTGGCACATAAATGTGATTTTTGTTTTTCCTTTTTCTTTTTTTTTTTTTTTTTTTTTCCCCGCTTACCCCCCTCCCTTCCCACTGCTGAATAGGGCTTTAACTGCAAAAACCACAGGTAGCCAGATTAAAAATCCCATGGTGCGCTATAACTCGGCCTATTTATAATCTTGTCTCATTTTCTTTCATGATGGATTTGTTTAAGAAAAAAAGGTATCTGTTCTTCTCCCCCCACAGCCCTCACACTCACCCCTCCTTTTCTCCTTCCTGGGCAAATCCATGTGAATTATATCTGCTTCACTCGTATGCTTTTTTTGTTGTAAATCTCTGCAGGTAACTCACAAATGGCTTTATTTCATTTTGTTCATGTCTTTTTGTTTCAGTTTTGTATTCTAGATCTGCTTTGTGTGTTTGGCTACGTATGTCGGATATTTGATAAGGCGATGTGGGTTTGGGGTTGCTTACCATCACGTTTCTTTTCCTCCACACACACGCACCCCTCCCATCCTCCATCTCTGTGGTCACTGTTGGAAGCCATTTGGCAGAATAACCCCCAGCTGGGGTAGCATTTGACTCTTCAAACTTCTGGATGAAATGCGCACTGTCAGCATGGAAAATGATCTTTATGAGTTTTCAGTTCGAAAAACCATCTTATTGCGTTTTTTTCAATATATTTTGTAAGGATGGCATGGTGTATTTACTAACAGCCTGTATTAAAAAGGCCTGCAATGGCAATATTTAAAAATTTGTATTTAAAGAGTATTCAGAAAACAATCTTTCCTAATCAGCATTAGAATTACTTATCGTGCATGGATTATTTTATACCAAAACTGGACATTTTGGTAAGGCATCTTTAACGACATATGTTTTCCGCGCACCACCGCCTTCCCTATGAGATGTAAGGCTCTGACATCGGGGCGTTTTCACTTTACTCTCCTGTGGACTAGTAGGCTGTGTCCATAACGTAGCTAAGTGAAACTGAATATTTAATTTTGAAATTAATTTTTTTGTGTTGCTTTTGGACGACTCAGACTCTGTCGAAATCTGGCTTAAGTCTATGGGAAACAAACGGCTTTTTGGGGGAGGATGAGGGATATGGAGCAGAATCAGGACTTATTTCTCCATTTCCACCATTACGGTTTTCCAAGGAAAATGAGAGGTACTTTTGTGAGAATGCTTGGGAAGAGGATATTCAGGTGGCTTCTGAAAAATTAAATGTTGTCCTTTATTCTCCACTCTGTCGTAATAGTGAACAAAGACTTTAATTGTTAAAGGGACTGGTTTTTATCTTTGGATTTTTTTACTTCGGCCCGAGATGCATCTTAACTGTACAGCTATTTGCGAGTGCCTTTTCAAAGTTGTATCGTCCTCTCACCTGCATTCCCGACGTTGTGTTTGCCTACAAAGGCAGAGCTGGAGCACTCGCATTAAAAAACAGTTTTAGAATTATATGGAATTAGTCTGTCTACACGCCAGCGTTCATTCCACTTGATCATATTGCTCTGTATACCACTGAATGGAAAGGTAAAGGGACTTTCTTAAGCAAATTCAGAGAATCTGGGAGGTGTCTTGTGAGTATCTCTATTTTGTTCTCCTGTGGGTCATTTCTGGCAAAGGTTGGGGCCCAAGGTTTGGTTGTGCTTTCTATTCGCAATGGGATTTATAATGCTAGTACAGGTGCTGTGTAGAAAGCTGGAAATTATCGCAGCAATTAGGAAAATCTGAGCAGTCTGAATAGCAAAAACTTTGGCCTTTTTACAGGGCTTTTCTTTGTAGTTTGAATATCCCTGTACAGTCATTGGAACATTGCTGCCGTGAGAATGACATGTAAATCAGGGAGGAAAATGCGGTTGCCTTTGACTAGAAGAGCTGTTGCTTATTTAAATTCTAGGAGGAATCTATCAGCTTTCAAGGACGCATATTTTTTCCATTTTGGGAAATAAATCGTTCTTCGTTCCTTCCTCTGCTCTTTGTATTGAGATTCGCTCTTGTCTTTGCAGTGAGGTCAACAAACAATACCGGTGTTTCTTATGGAATTATGGCACATATTTTTAATAAAATTTTTTAATCTTTGCATATGTTTACTGAAACGCATGTTTTGGACACCTGACATGACTAATGCCCAATGTCCTTTATGAAGGATTTGGCAGCCTCGTAATAAAGACATCACAGTGATTTCATGAGTTTACGTAGACGTAGCTTTTTAAAAACCTGTTAGATTTGAACCATGTTTGGCAGCAGTAATTTTTAGGACTGCTTTATATTACAGTGAAGGCGTGATGAAACAGGAGAAGAGGCCATTTTGCTTTGCTAAATGAAAAGTATGTTTTCTGGGTGTTTCAAAAAATTTAAATAATAATTGGTGTTAATCACATCCGGGTAGCTCGGTTTGAAGGACCTATCTGTTCAATGTTTGGTGAATGATGTGAAAGCACCGTTATCAAAGGTATTCACTGTTATGCTTTCTTAAATCCTTTTCCGTATGAAAGAGTAGCGAATGTTTAAAATACATATTTCTTACTATATTACTAAACACAGCTATGACCGAGTACTGCAGAACAATTTATTATACTGGTACTGAAAAGAGTGTGTTTTTTTTATTGCGTATCCAAGGTCTCTACTTTCACGTAGGTCTTCAGCTACTGCGAAAGATAGTATACAAACCGGTTCGGTTTTATTCAAATATGAATACATTTATTAATGCTTTGATCAGAACTGAAGAATAAAAATTAAGATTTCAGTGCACTGCCAGATTTTAATTAAATATAAAATAATGTTACTGCTTCTTTGAAACACAAGTTCAATATATTTTCAAGAAAGGAACTTGATTTAAGTGGATCACCTTTTGTATTGCTGATGAATTTCTGGATAAAAATTGCATTCCACTTTAGATCTTGGATTTATCCATTTCTAGGAGGCTTGCTTTGATTTTTTTTCACTTACGGTTGTAATGCTTGGGGAGGAGTAAATTGACATGTAGGTCAATAAAAGTCAAAGCAGTACAAAGGCTTTTATACCATGCTGCTGTGTTCTTGTAGTCTTTTAAATCCTATGCGTTTTCTATGCACTGCCATAATATTGTTATTCTTTAAATAGTAGCTAGTAATACAGGATTTATTTTTTTAAAAAAAGGTAGTTTAGAATCACTACTTCTGTTTAATTTTGATTTTTTTATATTATCTGGATTTTTTTTAAGAAGAGTTTTTAAGCTACAGTGCGGTTGGCCATTCGTTCCCCACCTCCCTAAATAATTTTATTTTATACAGTAGTTCATGAAACAGAGAAACTCCTTGGATGATAGAGATCTTGCTTTTGTTTTAATAAAAACAGCCTTGCTACTGAGTTGGTGATTTTCTGAAGCAAGATTTCCGATTACAGAGAATAACACATCTAGTTTGCTTCTGCGAAATCAGATAGCAGGGTTAGGAAATTTTAATAACGGATGGGCTGTGGTGCCAGTGGTACCCTTATATTTTCCCTTTATGCTGCGAATGTCATTCTCTCCCCACCGTCTGACACGTGCCCTCAACCAGCTCAAAGATTTTCATGTTCCAGCCGCTGTACGAAGTTGGATCGTTTTCGTGCTTGTTCTTTGACCGTTGACCTGCGGGCAAGAAGAAGGAAAAAAATGTACCCTGGTAACTTCAAATATAGCGCTTTACACTAAAGCGAGAGGAAAAGTTTCTGTGAGGAAACTGAATTCTCTTTCCAGGTTCTGTTAGGAGATAATTGGCAAGTCCGCTGTTTTCATCCATTGGTAATTGGGTCAAGAGCAGCTCGAGCGCTGAGGCGCGTTTTGCCCGTATTTGTCACTGGCGTCACGATATTTCATTTTAACATACGCTGGTCACGCTCTCAAAAAAGAGGCGGCTTTAAGAGCAGGTCATTGGTGTTTGGGGGTATCTTAGGGCTCTCGGTATAAACCATTACTGGTTGGAAAAGGAAAACCTCGAGCAGTTCTGAAGTCACGCGAACGCACGCATTGAGAATGGAAGTTCTTATACAAAAGGAGCAGGCTGGAGGTGGCGAGAAGAGTTAATGAGGTGTTTTCCCATGGCCAAAGTATCTGTTTCCTTTTTCCTCTCTTGGTTTTTTGCACTTCTGGTAATCCCCTTGGCCTTTACCGTCCCGTTTGCTTTACCTTCGCAGAAATCAGCGGCTCCTTCCCTGAGGCCCAATGTATAGGGCATCCTTTCCCTTCTCTTCTGGCTTCTCCTCTTTGAAAACTTGCTTCTTTGCACTTGTGAACAGGGATCTTTGTGCAGCTGTTGCTTTGCACCTGGTTTGGTCTGAATTCATTCCGAGCTGTTTGAGCCTGTTGAGCTGGCAATAAAAAAAAATAATACAGTAATGATCATTATTTTCATTCCAGCAATGATCGTTATTTTCGTTCCAGCAAATCCTTGGTATGTGTTTATGGTTCTGTATAGATAATTACTGTATCAACAAAGGGGGGGGAATAGAAGAGATTCATCTTGCCTCCGTATGTGTAGTCAGTCTGAATGTTTGTCTGATGGAGAGCTCTATCAACTATTGACAAGAGAAAATACAGAAAAAAAATTAATAGAAATATTATATACTTGTTTAATGATAACTAAATACCTCAACATATGCACAATTTCTATCTGTGTGTAAATATTGCTGTAGCATAACTTTTCAGTGCTGTACTAATACAGAAGGAATTTGGGAGCATTTGTTTCACAATAGGAGACTTTCTGAAACTTTGATCTGAAAGACCCCGTTCTTACTGCACAGAGAAATCACTGATCAACTCTTCTACTTCATGTAATTGTTCTAATACCTCCAAACGCCAGTTTCCACAGAGATGATATTCCAGTATCTGTGGAAGCAGTTTGCTTGATGGTGTCTGGAGGGTACAGATAGATGTAGCCTGTGAAGCATTCAGATGTCGGTGGTGCTACTGAAGTCACTTCTTTATACAATTTTGAGTAAATAAATTCTGTGACTCATTTTTTTCTTTGACTTCTTTTTGTTTTCTCAGTAGAGGATGTCTTTGGCATGAGAAGAAATGCATTGTTTGCTATGCAGGCTTTCTCTGCAGACAATCTAAATAATGGAGTTGCAATCTAAATAGTTGTTTGTTATATTTCACTTGGAGAGTAGCTACTGGGCTGACGGTCAGACTTCTGTAGGCAGACAGCCCTTCCCTTTTAGCCTTTCCTAAACAAAAGCTTTATGACTATATTGCAGCATGTTTAATTTACCACCAATGAGCCCAGGGTAATCAACAGGACTGTCGATGTAAAATATTTAAAGTACCAAGTATTTGTTGCAGCGCTTGCGTGGTTTTCCTTGGTTGTTATTCATAGTCTGCTGACTCAGGGTTGGGCTGGATCCCATTGATGGGGAATATCTACTAAAATCAAGGATCTGATGATGGGTCCTATAGAGACGTTCAAACTGGGCTTTAATAGTATTGTGGTGAAGTTGAGAGTTCAATGAAACAGCCAAATGCACCGGTTTCCTGGGGAAAGACTCAAATACCGTCCCATGTTGGGCTCTGGTAATCCACACAGCTAGTTTCAGCTGTGCTTGAGCGCATGCGGAGGAGCCGTGGGAAGAATTTGGGCTGTATCATAGACACGGTCTCTGAGATGAGAGGGAAAAATGGGCCTTTGCTCTAAAACAGTTCAGCACACAGTTCAGGCTCGGGCTTCCGTCCATCAAGCCCTTCATCCAGGTGGTGCCTCCTGTGCACCGTCCCCTTCCCTGCTCAGATGAAGCCGCCGTGCCACGTTTGTTGTTCTGCGTCGAGCCCTCAGCTTCTGGTCCCCACTTCTCAGCTGCTGCCTCTGTTTGAGATGCCTTTCAAAAGGCTGTTGAACAAGCTATAAACATCTGCCACTTCCTCGCTTAGTGGAACCATCAAAGTGTTCTTGTGCTGTAGTGGGCGATCATCTATGATCTCTTCCACGTTTTTCCTTGACTCTCGCTTTTTACGATACAAGTGAAATTAGATAGTGAGGAATTCAGCGCAGGAGGTGTGACTTCACTTGCTCCTCTGTCCTTTTATACTTCAGGCTGTTCGGCATTTGAAATATTTACTGAAGACATTTTTGGAAGCCATACATAATGGTGCATAAATTATCATTTGCTGATTAAAAATGTTAAGTTAGCTTAGGAGAGAACTGACGTTTTGTGGTGTCTACAGTGTATGTAAAAGAGGAAGCAGTTGCCATAGAAACTAGCTCATCACATAAAATGAACTCTGATTCTGAGATGGAGTTCTTTTCAGCAAAATGGACTTTCTGTATATAGAATATGAAATTGAATATATATGGTAGTTGGTTTTAGACTGTAGTCAACATTTTATATTCATTTCATGTTTTAATTTTAAATACTGGCAGCTGAAAAGGTGGAGTATATAATTTCACTTGTGTAGGGGCAGGGTGTATATCATATGGCAGTAATTTCATTTTATACCATTACTCCCTGTTTAGGAATGAGGGATTATTTCCTGCATAGTTAAGAAATACAGAATAATTTATCTGAAAAAAAGCCAATGACATCAGTCTTGCTCATCAGCGGGGTAAAGGATCTTTGTGCCAGTTTTTAGCACATACAGTAGGTGTGGCTTTGCATGTAGAGTCTGTGTGTGATGGTTACAACGAATGAGTATAAGACAATAAGCTATACATAGTGTGAGCTTATTTTTAAGAAGTTATATAAAGTTATATAAAGGAATAGTGAAGTAATAAATGATCAAATATATAAGTAAACACCAAATATGATAGTAACTGCAGCATTTGAGATGGTGTAACGTAATTTCTATGCAGAGAGGCAAAACCACTGTGTTACTTTGCAGAAACGGTCAACTTACAATATAAGCTCTTGATTTTGAAGTAAAAAGAGCACGTGCTTTCTACTTGAGGTTCAGTGTATGGCAAAACCAGACCCTAAAGTTGCTTATTGATATTACTTCCAAGTATGAGAGTCTAAATCTTCTCTTTTGAATGTAGTTTCTGTGATACTAGATTGTTCTAAATATTACAACTAAACTTGTTTGGTAAATGTCTGCTGTACAGAGAAGGGGGTGCTTACTCCCAGTATTCTTTATGAATGTTTTTTAGTTCTTTTGAAGATTGCTTTTTAGTGTTATCTTATAATTTACTTCAGAGAGTTGTTGAATAGAAGGAAGTTGACTTCTCCCAATCCATAGAACAAGTACAGCAATTTGGAAAACAGCAGCGCGGTATCTACTTCAAAAATTCCACTGGATGGCTGAAAGGACATCCTCTAACGTAATATCAGGATTCATACTGAAGTTTTTTCACAGCATCATAGAGTCATTTGGGTTGGAAGGACCTCTGTAGGTCATCATGTCCAACCTCCTACTCAAAGCAGGTCTAACTTCAAAATTACATCACGTTGCTTAGGGCCAAGTCCAACTGAGTTTTGAAAATCTGCAATGATGAAGATTTCACAACCTTGCAACGTACTCCAGTACTTTACTAATCCATTGTGAAATGTCTTTTCTTTTATATCTGGTTGGAATGTCTGTTGTTACAGTTTGAAAGTGTAGCTTCTTGTCCTTTCACTGCCACCTTCAAGAAGAGTCTGCCTCTGTCTTCTCTACAATTCCTTACACTCAATCGAAGACAGCAATTAGATTTCTCCTTACTCTTCTGTTCTGCAGGCTCAATAAACCTAGTTTGGTGAACTTCCTGAAGGTCCTACTGGTCCATTCCTCCAGCTTGCAGAGTTTGAGGTCCATGTGAATGGCAGCCCTGCTCTCCAACATACTGACCACTTCCGCCTCAAGAGATGCATCCACAATATTGCACAAGGTTCACTGTGTTCTATCATCCAAGTCTTTGGTGGAGATGTTAAGCTGTAGCAGCCCCATTTGAACTTTGAGGAATGCCACTTGTAGCTGGTTGCCTGTTGACACCTGCTCTTCAAACGCAATGGTCCAGTGAGTTCTCCGCTCACGTTGTAGTACAGCCATCCAGTCTGTGTCTCTGCTGGTCCCTGCCTGCTATAAACGTCTGTATCAAAAGCCTTGCTAAAGTCAAGATAAAAGACGTTGGCAGTTCTCCTGTTTCCACAGAGTCAGTCATTTCATTGTAGAAGACAATCAGTTTGGTCAAGCATGAATTGCCCTCGGTGTATCCAGGTTGGCTGTTCCCAGTGCCCCTTTTATTCCTCATATGCTTGGAAATTAATTTCATGGAGTTTTACTCCATAATTTTTCCAGGGATGGAGGTTAGGATATCCTGTCTGTGACTACCTATTAAGGTGCTGTGTATTGCAAATTAAGTAGTTAAATTTTTTAGTGTGTGCTTTTTCTCTTGGCCCTGCTGTAGAAAAAGATTATCCAAAATCAATTTAGTCTCTTTTCCTTAGGTCAGCAGATGTTAATTCCATTCACTCACTCCCACCATAAATCAAGTTTTGAACAGTAGTCTAGCTGTTAAATGATTTATCTGATAGGAGAGATTTTATGATCCATTCAGTTCCTCAATTTAAAGGTATTATAAATACCAAATGAAAGAATGAAACACTAGACGAGAAATTATGACAATCTGTAGTTTGGAATGTTAACACCACTTGTTTTGGCAGTATTACTGGTCTTAAAACAATAGGATCCATATGGATGCTAATTTTCCCAATTTTGAGCAATAAATACAACCTCTTTATGGTTTAAGTAATGATATTACTCAATACCACTGCAGGGTCCAGTAGACGGTTTCATGATGAGGTAATAAATAGCAATTTTGGAGAGCTGATTATTTGTATTTTTCTTTTATGTGGTTTGTGATGGGGGAAGAAGAAATCTCAAAGCCAGTTGAAAAGCCTTGCCCTCTCCTGTAGCTGACATACTTTGGCTGAAGATATGTCAGTTGAGAAATATGAGACCATCCATAAAGCTCCGCACGCTCCCACATTAAAGTATTACAGAGAAACCTTCAAGTGGAAAACCAGTAACAAACTGCAGCTGAGACGCTTATGGCAAACTGCACTGTCCTGGGCGCCCTACCACTGCTCTGCTTATTCCTCCCTATATCGCTTTAGTCGAGAAGAAAAACGGAAGAATTCTCTGGTTTTCCTCTATTTCACAGACAGGAGCTATGAGGGGGGAAAGAAACCAACCCAAACCCCCATGATGGGTTATCTGCGCATATGAAGGGTGATGTTACTGGCACAGACACCGGGCTGAGCCCTTCGCTGTTAAACATCTCTGCACTGGCCTAACCCCGCTGTCTGCAGCAACTCTTCGAGAAATCTCCGTTTCTGCCTCAGATGTTAGGAATTTGCTAAGCCATCAGCTGGAGGGGTAGCCAAGTGCTCCGCAGTCTTTCAGCACCGTTCCTCACGCCGGTGCCGTGCTGGTGTGTCCTCCCAACTCCCTCCCCTTGCTTCAGCGCCAGGAGGCAGTTTCAGATCCACCCCTTCCAAGCTGCTCAATCTCCTTTTCTACCAAAACTGGCCGACTCTTGCCATGCCACGCCACGTGCGGTGTAGGCTGGGTTTTGTCTCCTGCCAGTTCTGAGCAGCGAGTAACAAATATGCGCCAGCGAAGGTCTCCTGACCAGGCTCCACGGGATGTGCAAACCTTAAGTGGGGCAGCCCGGCGCAATGCCAGGAACGGTGTTGGACCTGTCCCAACAGCCTGTCGGTCACTGGTCGTGTGTCTGGTCAGCCCTGCTGTGGCCCACCTGCTCCGCGGATTCAGCTCAGAGGAGACCACGACCTGCCTCTCCTTTTCAGAACTGGGACTCGGCGTTTGGTCCTCAGGCAGGGCCTTGGAGGGCCCACGGACTCTTTTGTACACCTCCCATCCTGATTCATTATCTCCTTGTCTTTTCTGCTGCCGTTTTGTGTTTCTCTTTTCCCTCAAACCCAGATAAGAGCAGGGATTTTAGGCTATGTATTTGGAGAAACTCTGGATAGACAAAGCTTTGTGTGTCCTCAGCTATAGGCTTTGGACGTGTGCTAGGTGTGTACGTTCAAGCTTACAGAACTGTATATGCCCTTGTTGCAAGTGGTCCTTTTTTCTTCTTGGAAACCGACCTTTTTTCACTATTTCTTTTTTTTAGAAACAAATTAGAAAGAAAATACATTATTATAAAATAGAGTATTTTCAATATGAAGTCAGACAGCAGAGCTGTCCTTTGGTCCAGTCACCTTTGAAGACATGAGAAATGATTGCCATCGTACTTTAACAAATACTGTTTCTTCATTTTGAAAGAGCGGCACAGACTTTTGACAGTGATGTAAGGTCTTTAGTGTCGATTTCATACGAAAAGGTATTTTTCACAGTATGACTTTAAAGTAGACTTTCTCCCCCCAATTACTCTACATGTTGGCAGCAAATTAGCTTTGAGGGAATATTGTGCACATCATAGTTCTCTGTGGATGTACGGGGGAGTCGGTTTTGGATCTTTCAGCTCAGTCAGACCCATGACTGACGTTGTTCATGTCTTCCGTTTCTGTACATTTGAAAGACTGTCTTTTGACAGGGAAGGTGATGTGGAAAAAAAGAAGCCAAAGTACAAGAAATGATTGGCAAAGTGATGATATCATCAAATGTTCAAAGACTTTGCAAATTGAAGCTTATTAGGCTGACGTTTTGTCTTCTATTCAGCACTAATTGGAATCATGCCTGTGTGCATGATGTGGAAGGTACTTAATGCCTGAGTGTTTATCATGACAAAATGACAGAAATCGATGTCAGGGATGCCATAGATTTTTGTTTAATGGAGAAAACAATATATTTCAAACTGCAATTACACATCTCATAGTAATTTGTATTCATATGTATGAAAGTCCTCCTGAAATATTGCAAATAAGCAAACTTTATTTTTGGCCCCTAAAATATTGGCCTGGTTGTAAACGTTCCATTTTCAGGTTTTAGAGTTCTTCTTCAGAGTTCATAGAAACACCACCAATGTAGTTTTAAAAAAGAAAAGAAGACAAAAAAACCTGACACGGTGTTTTTACTTGAAACAGACCTGAAAATCCCAGGAAGAGTGAACTCCATCTTTCATACGGGTGATACAGTTCTTCCAAAGTTGTCTCTGACAGCTTGAATTCTTTTGTAGTCTGTGCTTTCAGCTGTATTGGCATCTGTAAAATGAGTTCAGAAAAGAGAAATAGCGGGGAAAGTGATTTTTGGAAAGGCAGCCACTGCAAACACGGAGCAGGCTGGGATATATGAAAATAGCTGGATGTTCTCCTGCTGATCTGGTGTCACTGGGGATTTCCAAGTTCGAGGTGGCTGCCCCTGTCGAGGGCACATGAGTGCTGCCTGGGGTAGCACATGCGACCCGTGTGTTAGTCTACGTCTGCATCTTGGACCTTACAATGTTGAATTCAGATCTTCAATGAAACATCTAGTATAACGTAAAATTAATGCTTATTCAGCAGGCGATGGAAACAAGTACCTGTTAGTTGGAATCATTACCTCAATTACTGTTTCTAGTGAAATAGAGTGGTCATTGCAAAGTAATGTATTAAACAAACAAAAATAAAACAAAAGACCCAAACAAAAAACCCCAAGCACAAATCACTGTAGTCTGGATGCTCATAGGAATCACTGGTCATTACATGACTGCTCCAGGTGCCCCTGTGATAGTCTAAGCTCCAGCAATCCTGGAACTAGTAAGATGTTGACAAGCAGTGGTTTAGGGGCTGATGGTAATTATTTGTATTGCTGGAATTCTCTCAGGGGTCTGACTCTACGTCGTGGTAGTGAAAATAGAAGCCAGTAAGCTCATAACATAAATGTGCCTATGGGGGGTTAGAAGCGGGTGCAGCGCGCAGGAGGTTGAGCCCCGTGATAAGCGATGAGGTTTATTGGTAGGTTGACATGGTGTGAGCAAGAAAGCAGAAGACGCAGCGTGTGAGCTGCTTCCCTCGAGTGGCTCTACTAATGCCATAGTAAAAATGCCCTTCCGTGGTTTGTCTGCGGCGTTAAGAGCCATCTGAAGGGTGCTTGCCACGTCTGCAGTGGCTGCTGTTATCAAAGGTTTCTTACGCCACTGACTAGAAAAGGAAAAGTGTGTGACTTCAGGTGGGAGATGAGCCCGGGAAGAACATGTTTGTCTGTTCGAAGTTTGGGAACCCTTATAAAGGTTTACATATATAAATGCTAGTTGTTCAATCTACTCGAGCCGTGTTTAATAACAACTAACTGGAAGCCTTCTAAATCTGTGTTGTATCGATTTCCTTGTAGGAAAGCAAATTTAAAGAATGATTTGTTTTTGTAACATTTGATCTGTTGGATACTGTTCTTGGGGAGTGGAGGGGGAGAGAATGGAACAGGACCCAAGCTGTCGATATACCATTGGTAATATTAGAGAGAAAATATTACTTTTCTTGCAAAAGTCAGTTGGAGGTGTGTGAGAGAGCGTGCGTGTTTGTGTGCGTAGGTGTGAGAGTGTGTGTGTGTGTATTATTGCCCTCTAATGGATAGAATCTGAATGGCTCAGCGTTGCATGCTTGTATGGGTTTCTGTGCCAAAACATCATTTTCAGGGTGTCTGACGTTTCCCATTTTAGAGGAATCTTGTAATATTTATTCATGAGTCTGATACATCTTTTGTGGGTAATGTTCCTTTAGTTTGTAAAACTAATTTGAAATTCAGCAGAAAGTCCCACAGCTTAGAGAAGTGCCTTTTCTTTGTTCTCTGAAGTTTTGTTTCAGCTAAATTATAGCTGCTTAAAATTCGCTATTTTATTTTCCTAATTTTACCATAGTGCTAAAATAATATTGGAACAGAAAGTACCACGTTTCTGTGTGATGGCAACACGAACAACCTTTGGGGAGAAGTGGACGAGTAGAGCTCGCTCCCCTGCCTTTTTACACCCAGAGCCTGCCCCTGTCCCCACGCTCCTGCCGAGAGCCCCAGGATCTGCCAAGCTCCTGAGATGTGGGTGGCAGAGGGACTCAGCTCTTCTCCTCGCTGCGCCGGTCGACACCTTGGCCGTAGCTGCTGTTCCTGGTGGCCGCTTCCACCCCATCCTGCTGAGCAGCTTCTGGCCGCGTGCGCGTGTGGTTTATTTTCTAGGGAAAGCGGCAAAAGTGTGCAGTGTAATGTACGCAGACTGAGGTTTCAAACCTTGTGAGATTGATGGTAAATTCAAGTATTCTAGTGATGCGTGGTAGATTAGGTTTTGTTTTGCTTTTTAAATAAAACTGTCTTTGAAGGGTAACTTTAGAATAACTTGAGAAAGCAAGCTGCAGGTTAGTTGGAAATTGGATTTACAGTTGTTTGTACTGAAAGTAGTACATTTCTACACGTTCTTTATAGTGGAATTCTAACATAGTTATATTTTTTCCTAGCAGGACTCTGTAATCATTCAATAAGTACCTTTGGGAGAATTAAATTTCAGAATTACATTTCTTCTCTCTGCAGCCATTGACTTTTCCTTTTCAAGATTTCCAGCGCTTGCTTTTGCAGTTGGATAACTGCACGGTGTTTTGAACACAGAGCAGAACATTGGTTGCTAACAGCTTTCTTCATCTCCAGTTGTCGATGCCTGCGATGTCCGAGTAGCAGCGCGTGCCCAGCAGTTATCTTCCTCCCCTCGAGGAGGTTCGTGGTGGTGGTGGTAGGCAGCGCACGGTTATTACAAAGAGGTTCCTGATGGATATGGATTGCAACAAGCCAAATATTCATACTTATGAAACCAGGTGAATATTCTGGGGACACCCGCAACTGATTTCACAAAGCTCTGCTAAGGTACCTCCAATCTCTCTGTACGTTGAGTTTTAGCCAAGTTCATCGTATTTCTATTTATGATCCAATTAAAAGCTGAGTCTAGGTTGGAAGAGCAGAAAGGATAGTACATCAACTGAATTCCCTTGTAATGACCGTGTTTTCATGTGAAGGCGTGATACAAGGCAGGGCACGCAGTACTGGCTTTTCCTGTCCTTCCCCAGGGCCGGGGCACTTCCCTGGGCTCGGCTTGGCAGCCTCTTGGCTTTCACAACAGACTCTTGTAGTGATCTGAGAGCCGATTCCTGGGAGCAAAACAAATTGTCCCTGGGTTTTGGGCTACTACATTTTCCATTCATGGTGAAAATAGAGAAACAAAATGTGCATACATTAACAGAGAGATGAAGGATATTGCAGGAGCATCTTCTCAGCCCGAGATGGGGACTTTATCTGCATTTATAAATATTGGTGCTTTTCCTCTGAACATGATGTTTCCTAGCAATCTGGGTTTTTTCTGAGAATAGTTATTTTCCACTTACAATAGATTGGCAGCCATTGTTCGTATTGTTTAGGATCAATTGAGGCGTTTTTCTAAATGTTATTTTGATTTGATGACTTTGTTCGTCAGTGAATTATGAAAGCTGTGATTGTTTAGTGCACAAGAAGGCTACAATACGTTACTGGCTCGTGTCTCACTTAATGCGGGCGCGTTGTGATGGCAGTAGTAATAGCACCATTAAAGAACAAAAGGTAGCAACACATAGTAGCTCTGTATCTGGCCAATCCCCTCGAATTACCATAAATATTTGAGCAATCTGAATAGTTTTGGACTCTGTAGTAAAGCTTTCCTGTTCTTATCTGGCACTGAAGGAATGTGGAATAAAGTATTCATCTAACCAAGTATAAAAATATGTATGCTATGCAGTTATAATCATGTGTCATTAATCAGAAAATACTGCAGAAACTCTGACAAATTAAAAACACAAGGATGTGTCTGCAAGGGCTTTTTCAGTCATTAAAAAGCTGCTTCACCTCTCAGGCAAACTATTTAATGGCAACTTCTTGCTCAGTGTACTGACATCTTCAAAGGCTCTGACATCTGTCGGCCTTTGAACTACCATTAAAAAATATTATCCCATTTCCATTCTTTTATGCCCATTTTTTTAATTATAGCCCTTCTTTCAAGTTAGGAACATGGTTGGTTTAAATGATGCTGTCCTTTCGTTTTCAGCCACCCAGCTGCGGTTTGAATAAATTGATGTAGAATCAAAGGCGGGACTTTAAAGGGAAAAGGTTTGATGGACTTGGACTCCGAACCAGATGAGGTTTTATGATGAAAAGGGTTTAATCCCAGCACAGGCATCGCTTCTATCAGTCGAGCAGTACAAAGCGATTCATATATATAGGTTCACGAGAAATGATCTATTTTTTTTTTAAACAGCACAGATCTCTTCAGGACTTGCAAATGTGGCATTAGCTAATATTCAGAGAGCTGATTTCCTTTCATCCACCAGAAGCTTATGATTATAGTACAGTTCTCGAATTGGAAATGAGAGCTGCAACACAGATTTAAAGCTATGCTGTCTGATTTGTATTCAATATACATGTCACTGCGGGACAAGCCAGTCTAGGCCGAGCTGGTTCAATAAAGGGAAAAACAGTTTCAGCATCTGAAATTCTGGTGGGGGGGAGAGGTACCAATTAATTCTTACCTGCTCTACCTGAGTATTGTGTCGGATAGTTGGTAGATTACTATCGTTTCTAAAGCTGTGCAAACAGTCCCTTGTGATAACATTCCTTTGGCATCTTTTGCATCAGAGGCTGAGAGAAAATACGCGACATTAATCAGTAATGGCTTCTAATGTAGTCATTTATATGGAAGGCAATGTTTGTTTTTCTCTGCGTGAGTTTCAAGGAGGTTTAGCAGAGACAGCCTTGCTGTTCCTTTATAGCAATAGCCTTCATTAATGTGGTAATTAGGCGTGCATATGGAGAAAACCGAAATATGTCTCAACAAACGCATCAGATGCCATTTGTCACAAATACCACCTCGTGGCATTCAAGAAATAATCTCTCTGATAGTTCCCTGATCTTCGTGTTTCATGGTAGCTGAAATGGGGTACGTAGTCATGACCTCTTACACAATCAGATTGTGTCCCTCAAACCAGTGATGCTTTCCAGAAAAGTAAAAGCAGTAGATTTCAAAAGTCTGCAAATGTTGTCCTCTGAAAAGGCTGTGCTGCGTTGGTGTAGAGGAAGGAGACTGCTTCCTTGGGCGCTCTGCCTCCAGTCAACAGTTTCTCCTTCAAGCCCTCCCCACGACAGTTGTTCCCTGCCACAGTATTCCGTTTAGGAGTAACACATTGCTCCCGATCTCTTAATGCAATTTTGAGGTTGGGTTTTTTGGGGGGTGGGTAGTAAATATAAACATGGATCTGCATAAATGGATACATTTAACCGTTTATTTTATTTTACTGGTATTTCAAATAATTTGTGTCTAGTGTGTATTTTGATGTAACATTTAAACTATATATTAATATTTATTCAAAGTACACTAGATTCAAAACAGTTGCATAAATCAGTCTGAAGAAATGCCTGCCCCAGGATGCAGTGGCCTGTTTGTCATTCAGAAAGTGAAAGTGGCATCCACTGAATCCAAGGACAAACTGAGAAGGATGAAAAGGATAGAGATCAGTGTAAAGGTGCCAGAGAAAGATACTGAGCCAAAAATACTCTCGATTTCAAGACAAGAAATGTTACGCACAGAGTTTTCATTTATTTTGTACTGTGATTGATCTTGTCTTCCTGAAGCGGTAGCTGGGGAGCGTGATGCTTCCAAAAGGTCTCTGAACTCAGAGGAGCCACTGTCGAGATGATGGGGGTGGTGCAACCAGCACTTGAGGATGAAGGTGCAGAGAGGGAGACTAGGAATGGTGTCAGCTGTGTGTGTACCCAAAATACACCTGATGCTTTTGACTCTAACCTAACACCTACGTTGGAGTCAAGACTACCTTCTCTAGGACTTTCCTCCTCAGACGGACGTGGCAAACTTATCTTGTTGATGTGAGGATTGACACTAAAGATGGTCAACTAGAATATGCTGCTTCCAATTAGGAGCTGATTTCAAAACGGAGAAAGTCAAAAGCTGCACATGTGTGTAATTCTGCATCCTCTCTGCGTAAGCAGCTAACCTACAGATAAGAATTTACCACAACTCGTTGATTTGCAGAAATATTGCAGCTATTGTTACTGCCTTCCAGAAATTAGGGTTTTTTTGAAAGTTAGAAGCTGATTATTTCTTTAAGGTCTAAACCTGTAAGCGACACAATTTTTATTTCTGAAGCTGCTGGATTTCAGGATTTCTGCCCACACATATTGCCATTCATGAGACCGAGAATGAGGACTTCATGCTTGGTTAAAGACCGTCATCCTCACTATAGCAGCATGACATCAGGAATGAGAGAGTTTCCGGGTGTATTAGGTTCTTTAGTAGAGCAGAACAGTACACACAGGCCAGTACGTTTAAGTCATCTTTAGTCATTGGCCCAGAGAGTAACAGCTCCTTAGTTGTTTTCCTATAATTTTTCTGGAATTTTGAAAAATGTGTCTTTTTCACCTTGATTAACTGTCAAGGCAGAGTTGGACAGTAGCATCAACTTCAAGTTCTCCTCAAGTCCCTCAACTGCCTGTTGAGGAGATGGTCATGGCAGATGACCTGAACGGGAGTTAGCGTCCAAAGTTTGTATTTCTACAAGTTTTAACCTCAGAAGTTAAAGATGGGAGAGATCTTAGGCATGCGCATCTTGTTACTTGGGCTTTGTATCTGCATTGTGTCTTATGTTTCTCCTGCCAAGTTTGGCAACCGATGCCGATTCCGTTACAGTCACCATAAAACCCTTACGGGATGTGTGGGGTAAGATTTCTGGAATACTCAAAGTATGTATGTGGTTCGAGCAGTAATTTAAACAAATGCATGCAAAAGAGAAGGGTGTGATGCTTTTATGGGTGGTTTTTGGGGGCAGAGGTGGAGTTGTCTTGCTTGGGTTTTTTTACTTACTGTCATAAAAAACCAGTCATTAGTTGACAGGGCAAAGACATTTCTCATAGACAATAGAGCCTGTACCTCTTCTGGGGACAAATTAGGAATGATAATACGTTTAATTTTGCTGCCTCATAGAGATGAATGTCTGTGGTAATCCTTAAATCTGTAATAGATCATGTCTGCATTTAAATGGGAATTGCATGTTGTTCAGGAAATGCTAATGCTTTTAAATTTAATACGTGGAAAATTTAAATGCAAATGTTTTTCAGAAGCTTTGATTTCGGGGATGCTGGACACAGAAGTACTCTGTCGGATTGACGGGTAGTTCTTCCCAGTCCGCCGCAGAGAGCTTTAGCCTCTATTCCTCTATTCCACTGCGGGAAAGCCCTGTCCTTCCTTAAATATCAGTAGCTTTTCTTCAGTTTCCGAACCAGCTTTGCTCCAATACTATTTCAGAACTGAATATGTCTTTAACATTCATCCAAAAGGAATGTTTTCCTTTTGCATCCTGAAAGACAGAAAATAAAGCTTGATATTTTTTCACGAAGGAAAACAGGGAAGACTAAACATGTTTGGTGTAATTTTCATTCATCGCTGCATTAAGCAGGTATTTACAGCCAATTTTTAAATAATTTTTTTGTCTCCATCATATTTAAGTTACGTTAGTGTAGGTATATAGATTACTGGGTCCCTACTTGAGTGCGTCTGTTAAATTTCGTAGTAGAAAGACAGAAGGAAACAAGTCCTCACCTAGTCCTTTCCAGGGAGGTGTCTCAGTAGTCTTATTCAAATCACTTTATTTGTACGAAGAAAAACACAAATGTAAACACTTCTTCCATCTGATAAGAAGAGAGGAGAAAGAAGGCTGTATGTTTTAATTTTTGACTCAGTAATCTATTTCGAAGCAAAGACAGTAACTCGGGTAGTAAGAACCTGTTCTGGACCTGTCTTCCAGGCAAGAGGGCCAAATCTTTTCCAGGTCTTAGAACTGTTAAATGGAAAATGCATTTCCATGTATCTCAGTTTCAACTTGGGAAGTAATCCTTTTGCTCACCAGCGCACCGGATTGTTTAGTTACACACGTGGGCTTGAGGTTCTTCCATTTGACTAAAAATCATTTTCTTAGGAAGGCACTGACAATAACCAACCTATATGAAGTTCTGCTTTCTAGCTGCTGTTAACTAAATTAGAATCAAATGGACTTATGTAAATTAAGAAATCAAAATAAGCTCCGTTAATTTTAAGCTCTTTGTGGAGCTGTTCAAATGGATGTCTGATTTTCTTTCTTTTTCTCACCCCCCCCCGCCCTCCTTTTTTTTTTTTTTTTTTTTAAAGCCCAGTAGTTTGTAGCTTAAGTGCCATTTACATTAACTGGGATTTAGGCAGCTAACTGGCTTCTTTAAAAGAGCAGATCTATTTCAGTGCACTCCTTCTGGGAAAAAAAAAAAATCAAAATTTGTGTTTTGCTTAACTTTGTCACAGCAGATCTTGGGAATTTGCTACCCTGTTCTCACATCTAGTCATACATGTAGAAACAGGAACGATGACAATAGTTTTGATGTAACTTTTCCTCCTGGCATTTTGATACCCGTGTCTCGCACACTTCTTTCCAGCCTTCAGAAATATATGGCAAAGTTAGTGAGTAGTTTGGGGTTTAGATGTCGTTAATTTTATTGAAAATGGAGCTCAGCAGAAGGTAACTTCTCGTTATTGTTTTTCATGAGTCAACACTTCCATCATGTTTCAGGAAAATGCTGAAGCTGTAGAGCAAGAGTAGACAACATAGAGCAAACGCATTACTAAGAGATAAAATATAAAGGGTGTTGGATTTTTTGAGGGATTGTGTTAAGTTCAGGGGAAAAAATGAAGTTGACCGTGGTTTAAATACGAAGGAAGAGGGATGTTTAGCCTCCAGCAGCGCCGTACAGGTAGGGTGGTGTTAAACCTGTCCCCAGCCCTAACTAACACCTTAGTAGATACAAAATAAGCAAGGTTGGTAGGAATATACTTTTATCAGATTCATAAATGTTTGAGCCATTTTTCAGAGCATGCAAGGTGCTGAAACAGTCCAAGTAAAGAATCTTACAAAGGAGGTTTGACGTTTAAAAGCAGCTTAATGCTGTTAAAATTAATAGAATAAATATGTAAGTTAGCAGCTCAACACCTCGCTTTACAAGTCCTAGTGGATGTTTTCAAGCGAGATGTCAGAGGTACGTTTGCAAAGGTGGGAAAGCAGGGATTGTCTTGATAGACCTTTGCGTAAACCCTGTAAGATGGGGATTCAGATTTTACACCGGTGAACAGCAAACATTTTACTGTTGGTACTATGGTTGCCATCTGTGCTGCTTTTACTTAAGTTTTACCGAAGTTTTTTTTCTGTTTGAGTCTAGAGAACTGCCAGTCTTTGTATGCGGTGCGGGTTGGTGGAACGGTTTGGTTTGTGGAATGGTTTTTCTACAAGAAAATACCTAAACTTGATATTATACAGCCTGATTTAGGAGCTGTGAACGCTTGGTTTATGAATGTATTAATATCTTCATCCCATCACTGCGATGCAGTCGTATATAGGATAAAGATGTCTGCTAGTTAACAAACTGGGCAATAGCACCAACATTATGGAAAGAATTTTTTTCCCCTCGAGAATGAGGACACAGAAGTATGCACAAAATACTATATAAGCATGTAATAAAATGCATCTCTCTGAGTACTGAAGTTTTAGCTTTGCTGATATTTTAGTATTTCTAGGGAGTACCAGACTAGTGATCACGACTCCTTGTAATTAGGGGGTGCTATCAGAGTCCTGCGCTTCCATGATCTCCTCCGGAAGAGCCTGCACGGCCCCGTGCTTTTAGGAAAATTCGATCGATGCTCTTAGGAGGTGAGGCCAACCTGTTGCTCATTGAACTCTTGTTCATTTTCACTTGGTTTCACACCATTTCATTTATCTGCTCCCTTAATTACCATATTTATGGGCCTATGTGTTCTTACCCAAAAGGCATTTAAACTTGACAGTGTAATAGATTGTGCTGTGAAGGCTAAATAGCTGTTTATTACTTATCCCTGTTAATTTGCGCTCTGCCACATCATTACTCGTGTGATAATGTACGTGACATTTGTGGAAGTAGTTTTCTTTGCAAATCAAATCTATCTCTTTAAGGATTCATATTGACAAATTGCTGATTTTTACCAGTCACAAGAAAAATTGGGTAATAAAGTCTTAACCTATTTTAATTGAAATGGCTATTGTATGGAAAACATTTTCAATGTATTTGGTTAAAATGGAGATACTTGAGTTAATTTCAAAGCTTTATTTAGAAGATGATGTTAAAAACTTGAGTTACTGAATTTTAATGACTCTTGCTAATTAAAAATCCTTTTAAAAGTATTGGGTTAGGTTTGATTTCTCTTCAGATTTGGATTGTAGCTTAGACAAAAAGATCCCTCTTTCGGCACTGCTGTGCACCCTTTGTGTCACTGTCGTGTTGCAAAGGAGCCACAAATGCAGCTGCCGCCTGGCTGAAGGCGGCTGGAATTGCTGTGGCGTGGGGCAGAGCAGGGGTACTGGGACCAGTGGGTGCTGCTCAGTAGGACGCTTTGAGGGCAAAAAGGTCCGAGAGCCATTAGGGCTGGGCCGGGCCCGTGGGGTGCCTTTGGTTGCCCCTTTTATCTCTTAAGGGTAAAATTCACGGAGATAGTTCCCTGAAACCAGAATGAGATCAAGTGCGAGACTGATTGCTGTGACTTGCTGAAACTGCGATATTAAGACTCGTTAATATAAACCAATTTTGTATTAAACACAAACCAACATTACTCAACTTTGAAGTTCTTACAGCTATACATTTTTCTTAGCTTAGACCTGCAAACAAATAATATTTGTTTACTTTTTCAGCATGCTTTTATGTTAGATACATTGGTTGCTTTTGTGATGGTAGAGAAACTTATCTGTTTCTCAGCACTTTACAAAGCTTTGTTTATTAATAAGAAAGCTAAAGTAGTTCAGACTCCCGCTTTCAACAGATAATCCTTTCTAAGGTCTTTTACACTAAATATGTCACCAGTTGTGGCATGGCTGGGGTGGGATACTTCATCCACCTCTTGGGGGACGATCGTGGGTAAAAAGGGAGTCATTGTCACCACGGAATCACTGGGTGCTTCTACTTTGTTCCTTATTTTCCTTTCCTCCTCCTTCATCAAAGTGAGATTTGTTTTTACTTCAGACTTCCTTTCCCTTGACTGGACTGATCTCCTTTCAAAAATAATCCACTCCCCAGTCGCAGATGTTATGTGTACCTCATCCATCTCTGTCACATCACGCCGGCGTAACAAGACACAGAAACAAATCTCCCTTTCAGAAGGGCTCAGCTGACGGTCTCACAGACCACACTGTTCAAATGCATCCAGGAATTTAGTGTTCTTCCAGGTGAGAAAATGCTGAGCAAGTATTGGCGGGCACAGAGGCAGGAGCTGCGTATCGGTGGCTCAAACCAGGCTATTACTTATGGGCTAATATTTTAGGTTATTGTCCTAGAAAGGGTCGTAGTGACCACGTAACCCAACGGTTCACGTTCAAAGTAAGTCCATGGAACTGCTCAGAGGTTTTGGGGGGCTTTGGGGGGTGTTTCAAAGTGTTACATGCAAGCAAAATTAAACGCAGCAAATTGAGACCTATGCAGTCATCTGCAGCGGAAGCCAAGTTAGCCCAACGCGGAAAGCTTTTGAAACTCAGTTTCAAGAGTTGTCGTGTTCCACTTGAGAAATGTCTTTAAAAGTGATACTTTTTTTTTTCGTCAGCCTGAGTAGACTCAGCAGCGAAGAGCAAGGAAGGGTTATTGCAACTTCATCTGCTGGGAGATGTTAGTCACTTACTGTAAAAACTGCTGAAGCAACACCTAAATGACTCGAGATCTGAGCCTCGGGGAATAAGTTCATTTGATCTTAACTCCGTGTTGCCTTGTTTTTGTGAGTTTAAAATGCCCTCAACACTATTTGAAGCTAAATACGGCGATGGGTGGATGTGGTCTGGTGTGTAATACATTGAGAGGGAGACAGTGAAGTCCGTGTATTCCGTCACTGTGAGTATAAAAGATGCGGTCATGCTCCAGCCTCTTCCTTAGAAACCGAGCCAAGTAAATGCTTCATGGGGTTGAAGTAGAAGCTCCTGAAAAATAAATAAAATATATATTTTATAATTCTTTTTTAATTAGACTGTAGTCACTCGGTCCATTTCTCATCTCTGTTGCATGTAACTGTAGCAGAGTCTCAGACATCAGCAACAGATTTTAATTTAAACTTTTTGCCAGCTTTATATTTTCTTATGCAATTTACTTTTTAAAATTAAGAGCACATGTTTTCCTTCCAAATAACATGCAGAACGTTTATTGGCATTTTAAATAGGCCAAAGTGAGTGAGCAACCTTCTTTTTTTCTTTCAAGTCTATTTTTTCCCTACAGGCAAATTGCTGTGGGCTTATGACCCACCCTTTTTATGACACTATTTCAGCACAGATATTCTTAGTTAGAATTCTAAGTTATTCCTTTGAAACAGAAATAGAAATCGGCATCTCAGCTAGCAGTTTCTTCAGCTATGGGATTGTCTTACGTGCATACACGTACATACAAGTATGCCCTATAAATTCATGTGAAATCTCTACCCTGTCACACAGTTTACTTTACATATTTGTATTTTTGGGGCACTCTGTAAGCTAGTGGTTTCTTTCTATTTGTTTTTCTTTATGTGGATTAATAGTCATTTTAGAAACTGCTTTCGTGTTCGGGGTGTGCTGCTATGGCATGGCCATCCTGTGGAATTGCTATGAACTTCTGCCTTCTTTGGAAGAGAGATATGGATGTCTTTTATTGCATTTTCTTGTACCCGTACAACCGAAATAAAGACTATAACATTTTGATCCAAAAAGAAGGCAGCAAGCAGCCATAAAATTTTGGACCTGCTATATAGTGTGAAGTCTTTATTTCTTATGTTCAAGCCTTATGTTTAGCACAAGAATCATTTACTCTGGGCGAGCGTTTCAGATGTGTATGTCTGAGAGCAGCCCTTGTACCCAAGTTGTTGTTTGGACCGTGCAAACAGCGTGGTAGGCATGGTTCGCAGGCACGGGCTGGAGCAGCTAGGAAAGGAAGTTAAGAAACCAACACTGAGAAAGGGCGTTCGGTTTTACAGGGAAGCCGAGCAAGCATCGTGCCTTCAGATCTCAGGCACGAGAAGTGAGCTTTGGTGATTGAGTCTTTTGTTTTTCCACAGAATCGGTAAGAAAAGACAGTTGCTCTTAAGTTTTATGTTTCATGGATTTTTCACAACTGAGAATAATGTCATCTTGTTGGTTGTTTTTTTCCCCTAGTAGTACTAATTTGCTTACATTTAAGTATAATAAGAGTTGATTAAACCTGGCAAGTGGAATAGCAGAATCTTAGTGGTGGAAAGTTGGGGATTCAGGTCCTTTAGCAGCTGGAGATATCCGTGTCACACAAAGTTGTCTTGTGCAGCAAGTTGTTCGGTTGTAAGCCGCTTCTGCCAGTGACTTTGTTTATGGGAAAAAATAATCTGGCTGTGAGAACTAGACTTATTTTAAAGTAATTGACAAGAACTGTGGCGGTGATCCCCAATATAAGCTTTTTCCAGTCACTTTGGAGAGATTAGATGTCTCTTAACATCATCTTACTGGCAGCAAACTTGCTCCAAAGGGACTCCTTTAATCATATTAGTTTCGCTGCCATCACCCCGTCTTCAAATTCTTTCTTCTTTCCCAGCAGAACCAAATCTGCTTTTGCCATCTATTAGGTCCAACATTAATACTCCTGTGCATATTAATTACTGTTACTTCACGTATAGCATTCAGCCCACTGTCTTTGGGCTCCCCCGTTTTGAATCCGAGGGCTCGGAGCTGTTGCTTTTTCCACGTGGCAGTAGAAAACACTGTATTGTGCTATTTGATTTTCTAATGGCTTTGTGTAAGAATTATTGAATATAGAACAAAGGAAAGCAGAAAGACCTAACAGTTAAATCAGGAGTTCACCCAGTCTCTATTTTGGCTTGTAATATGCTTTATGAATGAATTTTCCCTGTATTGTAAGTCGGCCTTGGCTGCTTGTCCTAAATATTTTATCAAACTTTTTAGGAAACTTCTGAGCAATGTAGTATCTTAGTTTCACTTATCCAGGAAGAAAAAAAAAGTTTTAGGAAGCTTTCTGTTTTTTAAAAAAGAAGGAAGGAAGGAAGAAAAAAAAAAAAAAGGAAAGTGGTAGTGGAGGGAGAATGAGCCCTCAAAAAGAGCTCTCACAGATTAAAAAAAAATTGTTACTATTCCAGGCAGGACTTGCATGGGAACGGCTATTAAAAACCCCAAATGCTACTCTGTACGTCAGTTTAGAACCGGACTGTGTCATCCTGTAGAAATTGTAGCTCTGTAGCATTTTGTTGGTTAAGTAAAAGCCAGTTCGGCTGACATTTTGTCGTGATCTGGAGGTGCAATTGCTTTCTAAAAGAATTATAGAAGTATATTGTAGATTATAATTATGTACTAAAATGATCTTTACATTTTAGTCTGTACCATTATATGCTAAAATGTACTTTACATTTTTAGTCTGTGTACAGATTTAAAAAATTAAACATGTGTAGAGGAAAAGATCAGGAAAGGAAGGAAAGGATCTAGAGCAGATTACACTATAGGAAACACATGTTTGAGATAATGCTGATAGAGCCGAAGTATGTGGCCTGTGTTATACTTCTGTATACAAACGATGTGCTTGTTCCATCTCTGCGCATACACACTCAAAATCTTCCCTTTGACAGAGCAGGGAATAATGCCAACGAGTAATTAGGAAGGCATGGACGCAAAAGTCAGTCTTGTGACACATTTCTGAGACGGTTAATATTATTTAATACACGTTACAGCTGAGATAGATAGTCAAAGGACACGACTGAAGGTTTGAGGGGAGACGACAAGTCTTTTATTACACCATATAGTTCAAATAGTTTGAAAAAACAGGCAAACTTTCAAGCCTCGATTTTTCCCTCTCAGATCACAGTATTTATAACAATCTGTCCCGGGATATTAATGTACAAGGCAATGTTTCTGATAGTCATTCATTTCCCAACCTTGGTCAGAAATGAATGTTTCTTTTTCAAAGATTTGTAGTAATGTGGTTTTCAGAGACTGCAAATAGATGGTTTAACTGAATACAGACAGTATATTAAAAATGTCTAAAGAAGAAAAATAGTAGTTGGAGAGAGAGATCAGTTCAGAGCTCTAGAAGCAGTAACTGGCGTTCCAGGGCAATGGGATCGTTAAATATACAGTAATTTTCATCAGATTTTCTTATGAAGCCTTTAATAAGCTTCAGCTGAGTCACCTACATCTATTTGGCAGAACATCAATTTCTCATCTCAATATTATCACATCCTCTGTGAAAGAATTCCAGGGAACTGCGCAGTTACTTGTGAAGCAGGAAGGAAAAAGGGGGAAATGCTGTGTGACGTTTTTAGTGAAAATGCTCATTTTCAGAATTATATTTCTGAACGAAGATATACACGTGCTTGCAACATCATACATTGCAGTTGGCTGTAAGGACAACGGTTTTGTGTCACAAATACGATGGTCCTGTACTTTGTTTAAGAAGCTACAGAAGAAACACGGTTAGAAAAGTAACGGGAGTTACATGCAAGTGTAAAGCTAAAGTAATAAACGTGTGCTCTCCTGCCACTGTAAAGCAGCGGTGTGTTCTCTGTGCTCCAGGGGCAGCACAGCTTTACCGTGTATAACTTCCATCCCGTACTCCTGCAGGTTCCCGCGTGGAAGGCAGTGAGCTCTCCTGCTCCCGCTCCATCGTCCCCCCGTGCTACTGCTGCGTCACACCACGTACTTTGCTCCCAAGGACTGAGGGATGATCTGTGATCACATAAAAGAGAGTTGTGGATTCTGAAATCCATGTCTTGCATTTTGAAGGTCCTGTGTCTCGTCTACGCTGTGTTTGCAGAGTCTTAAGGATTCTCTGCATTGGTCCGCGTCGTCCTCTCTCGATGTGCTCTGGTTCCTGCACCTGGAGCAGGACGTTCTTTGATACGTACCTGGTGCACGTTAGCACATTATGCTGAAATACAGTCTGTAACCTGTAGCATTGACTGATAAATGGTTGATGATACAGTGGTATCTCATTAGAAGGTGGTAGGTCCTTCCTTAAGGGAGGAAAAAAAAAAAAAAAAGACGGCAGGGACATTATATGTAGTGATTATATGCCACAAACTAAATTTCTTCACCTATGGGGACACCCCTTCCAAAAACCTTGCTCCATCCATGCTTTGGGCAGGGGGGAGCTGTATTCACCTGCGGGTGTGAAGAGAGGGGACAGAGCAGCAGGAGGGGCCAAGGAAGGGGACAGAGAATCCTTCGAGTCTCCTACCTACCCCAGCTAACAGCCTGCCTGAGAAAATCGAGTTCTTTTGTGATTTTGGTGGTTTTTTTTTTTACTTTGATTGTTCTGTATTTCAGGTTATCTGTGATATGGAGAACCAAATCCACAAGCTGAGGGAAGAGCTTATCCAGGTGAACGCTCAGCGGAAGCAGCAGCTGCTGGAGCTGAGCCATCAGTGGGAAGAGAAGAAGCAGAGGGTGGCTCGAGACCATGAGACGGCTCTGAATAAGCTGAAAGTGGAGGCAGAAAAAATGACATTAGACCTGAAAAAGATACATGCAGCAGAAATAGAGAAGGCCTTGGAAAAGGTAAGAGGTTCACATGGGGCTTCTCCTTGTGGCACGGCACAATCACCCCAAAAGTGAGATAAGCAAAGTTTCACTGAGGGAAAATGATTAGGGATCGCTTAAGTTGCAAAAACAGACGTGTACTGTAGATATGACATCAGATGATGTAATCACGGCACGAGTATGGAAAGTTTTGTGGTTCTCTAATGAAAGACGCCGTCTCTTTGGACACGCGGCGGTCGCTGCTGTGGCTGGTTGCCCTGAGAGCAGTGCTGGGGCAGGACCATCCAGCCATGGTGGGCGCGGAACGGGGACAACTGTGCGGTGCTCGGGAGCTGGCGGGACTTTAAAAATCCAGATGATTTCAAAGGCAAAGCCAGCCAAGGACTAGGCTAATCACTTTTCCTTTGCTGGAACAGATAGAGTGGAAAGGGCGGTTCTGTCTAACTGAGCTTTTTCTCCCTTAAAAAGAAGGAAAGTTCTTAAGGAGGAAAAAGTTCAAGCTAAAACTGCAAGGAAATTGGGTCTAGTTGCTAACAATGGCTGGTCTACTTTTGCCTCTGTGCATCGGGTGAGCAAGGACTCTGTGAAAGGCTTGAAAATAGAAATTAATGTTTCAGATACATCAAGGCTTCCCTCCCCATTCTGTTCAGCGGGGTCACTGCCTGCTCATCAGCGCTTGCGGAGCATCCCCCTGTACCGGCGTCTACAGTTCAAGTATTTCACCACGTTAGGGATGATATGAGCTAAAACACGTGAATTTTATTTCAAAAGCTAAACTAAAAAAACCCTACTTAATATTTATGGCAGACATTTGTGTATGTGTAAGCAGATAGTTGTTGAAGTATCTTTTATACGCCTTAATGTAATAAATCATACATTTTATTGCAAAGTGATGTACAGTGGCACAAATTAACAATCTGCATATACTGTTTGAACAGCCTTTGTGAAAGTGACATTTCATTTACCTGCATCAGGTTCTCGGTCTGTAATTTTAAACAGCATTCGGAGGATTATGTTGGAAATCATCCAGCCTGAAGCCATTAAAATGGCTGTGATCAACAATTCAGAATCTTTTCTGAATGTAAGGAAAGCTCCGCTTGGCATAATTATTTAAAGCCAAGGTCACGGAAAGTATTTAAACCTTTGAAATTCATCATTAAAGGATTAATTTTAACTCAGGAAGACATTGTCATTTTTGCTTAAAAATGGAATTTGAATCTCAATTCTTTTCTTTCTTTGATCTTTTTTTACATGTGTAGTATAGCAAAAGAAAAGTTAACTTCTTTACATCCTCAAATTAAAGTTACAAATAATCCTTCATAGGGCAATATCCTTAATAGTCTTGAATTGTCATTTCTGTCAGAAATACTATTTTTTTAATTTGTTGGATTTTTTCTATTTTTCAAAAAAAATTGCTAATTTTAAGTTATATTAACTGCTATTGAATTATATATTTTTTTTTTTCATTTAACCTACTTCCCTATTTTTACTCCTAATCGGAAGAGCACAGGTTGAGTAAAAGATAGGAGGAGGGAAAAAAAAAAATCTCTGTTGGAAAGTCTTTCCCAGGCATGTGAAAATACCGGGCGTTACCTTCAAACCTCCATTTACCATTCTGCTTCGTTTCGGTCTTCCAAATGTAGCGCTGTGGAAGTGGGCCACGAAGTCCAAAAGTCGAAGTAGCTGAGAGGGCAAACTCCATTGAAAGCTCAAAAGCTACAGTTTCAGCTAACTTAGTTCAAATCTTGATCCTATCAAAGTCCACAAAATTTTGATGGAGATTTTATCCAAGGAGGGGGGAAAAAAACCATCTTAATTGCAGCATTAGTCTCGAAACTTGTTTTTAAAAGTCTTTTTATTTTTCTAACAAATCGTGTTGCCTTGAAATTTAGGACAATATAGGAGGAAAATTTGTCCTCTAAATTTACTTTTTTTCTGCCAATTCTGTAAAGATTGATTAAAAATCCACGGGGAAGCTGAATTTGACTGTTTAGGCTTGGAACATCCGACTGTCCAGATTTTCTGAAGGTCAGTGCGTTCCCAAGTGAAGGGTCTCGTTCCTCTGTGGTCTCTTTTGTGAGTAATACTGATTTCTGTGTGGATTGTTTCATGGAATTGTGGACTGTTGTTCACGTGAACGTGATGAAAAGCAAAACAAATGGCTAAAACTTCAGTGAGGAGAAAAATTAAAGTCAAAATGCGTGACTTCAGAAGGAGATGCAGGGTTCGCGTGCCACTGCCCTCCCCATAGCTCTGCTGTGGTGGGGATGGGAAGGAGGAGAGTGGGGCAGAGGTAGAGGAACAGTTTTCATTGCAAGAGCACTGGAAATTTAAATATTCCTGGGTATTTGTAGAAGGCTTGTCAATATCTAGGGCACGTAATTTAATTTTCTAAAGTCTTTAATTTTCTGTTGCTTAAAAATCTCAACGTTAAAGATAGTCCATTGTTTATTGTAATATTTTAGTTGATTCATTTCGTTAGTGATGACAGCATACAGTGCCAGAAGGTTGCTCAATAAGTGTAGTACAGTAATGTTTTTGAACTTGTGATTCTAAAAGCAAATATCTTTTGACAGTTATTGCATCTCCCAATCAGTAGGGAACGATAAGTGGGAAAATATTTAACAGGTGGCCAAATGGCGCTGTGTAACCTGCGCTATAGGAAAAATAAACATGGCATCTGGTATTGTGGAAATAGTAATAAAGGGAAAAGTCCATCATTTTCCAGTGACCTCCCCTGTTGCAGGTATTATTTTCCATCAAACACCACTTCCTTACAAAGTGAGCGATAGCTGACCTAAATACGCACACTACGAGTTAGTGTTGGACCTGTTGTGGACACCTTGGGCACGGCTGAGGCTTCTCCGTGTCCCCCCGAGCTGCAGGAGCGCGGGAGGAGGTGCCAGGGCTCTACCTGAACTGCAGTCAGAGGACTTCTGTGAGCAAGGTCCTTGTCACCAGCCTGGCGGATAGAAACGGGGCCGGGGTGACACAGGGGCAGCTCGGCATGCGCGGTTCACACTGGGGCAGTGCGGCCGTTCCTCTCTAGCCTTGCTAGATCAGGTGTCCCAGCCCCATCACACGTAATCACCCTCCTGCTCCCCTTTTAAGACATAACGTGGTAGTTACATTAGAACACAAAATCACCTAATCAGATAAAGATAAGAGATTTTAACGTCCTTAAGGTCACGTAAGCCCTGCTGGACATAAATCAGACAAAAATTCAAGACGCTAGCATGGAGAATTTGAAACGGTACTTATCATGTTCTTAGGACTTCAGTACTTTCGTAATATCTGTTATCTGTCTCTAACATAAAAATGACTCGAGAATATCTCCAAATTATTTCTTGTCTATTAGTTAAGGAGTCTTAAATGTGGTTTCAGAACACTTGTATTCAATCATAGTGATTTTGATTTACTTTTAAAGTATAGATTTAATTTGCTCGCATTCCATTACAGCCAGTGATTATAGCGTTTTCTGATGTGATGGTAATTTTTTTTTTTATTTGAAGTCATACCTCATTATGATGAAACGAAACATAAACTGTTTAAGAAATAAACATATTAGGGATACATAATGCTGCAGTTAGGCTCCACTAATGACTAATTTCAGCAGGGAGACAGGTGTGTTATAGGTTGCATCAGCAGCACTTGGGGCACCAAGACTAATCAGCCAGGTGTCACGGACTGTACAAAGCTTAGGAGCGTTTTCAGGTTTGCCAGCAATCACTAAAAGCAGGAGAGAAACTGCATTTCTAAGTGCGTGCAGATGTGAAGCTTGGCTAACACAACTGCTTGCAACATTCATCTGTGGTATTTTCTTGGCAAAGAAAATGAGCGTTCAGAAAGCATGACCCGAGCAGATCAGTAGACATGCTAACTATGCTCAAAGGAAGCAACCTTGGAACTGGAAACGTCTCGTAAAAAAAAGCTCTCTTTGAGCAGCGCACATGAGTAAATTGGAGTGGGAGAAAAAGGTTCGGTTTTTTATCCTCTTTAAATAATTTTCAACATTTAGCTTTTTATTGACTTCTTTTCTATATTTAAATGGATATTTTGACTCATCCTGTTGAATCTTTATGCAGGTTCCAGGAACATCTAATACTTTTTCAGTGGTGCTTTTCTTGTGGAGAAGTAATTTACATTTTTGTGTATTGACTGTACTGAACACACATGATATTTGATTACAGGATGAAACTGTAGTCAAAAAAAAGAAAACAGACCAGGAGAGTCAAGTTTCTGGAGTGTAATTCCACTGATTTCAGTTCAGTTGTGAAATGGTTCGCTCTGGAGAGATGGGACTCCAAGATGGCATAAAATCTGGCCAGAACCATGCAAATTGTATTTGTAGGTTTTAATGATGTAGTAGTTAGTTGTACTCTGAGATTTCTGTTGTTTTAAATAAGATTTGACATTTATAATGTTTTCTAGTCTATACCTGTTACAATTACTCCATCTACATCTGGCGGGAAGTCCACATAAAACTGAAATGCCCAGAAAATTCAAAGTTAAGGTCACTGTGTAAGTGACCGCTTCCCTAATTAAGAATAACTATTCTATATAATAATTATGTTGTAATATAATGTTTTTGTAACAGGGCCTTTTTCAAGAGTCTGTAGACAATATCCTATAATTGGATGCTTAATATTTGACCAACTTCTACTTACACATGGTTTGCAAATAAGGTACTGATAATGTGCCCCACAGAGCACTTCAGTCCTTCTGTTAGCGTCAAGCTTTGTGATGGTGGATTAATTAGCTAGCAAGGCCGTCCCTAGGGCGCAGTTCCGCTGGACGTGCTCACTGGGCATACTTTCATGCTGCGTATGTGGGAATATCTTTAATTCACAGTATCTGTTCTGGCTCTGTTGTCGGTACTCAGACAGATGATGTCACACTGTTCAGCACTGGCAAAGAAACAGAAGATGAAGAGAAAGAATATGACATCTTCAAAAATTAAGGAGATAATCCAAGAGATACTCGATTAAAAGTATTGAGTTTCCCCTAAGCAGCTGAGTTACTTTTGCTCGTAAAGAATAAGCGTTGCATGCTTTCCAGTAGCTTACGTTGTTGAGTACTGTCTCTCCAGCTGTTGGTCTTCTCTGGTAATCTTCTCGCACATTTCATTAGCTACCAAAAATGGTTCCATCTTTGTATCTAAGACCTTCTGGGAACTGGACCGTCTCTGCAGCAATTCTGTAGGTTCCTGCTTAGACTTCTTAGCATAACGGAGCCTTTGATCTGAGTGGCACCTTTCACTTCATTAACTTGAGCGCTAATAGCCGTTGTGTAGCTAGCGTCATTTATGTGAGCGTCCAGATGAACTTTTTTCACACTCGGTGCAGCGATACCCTGGTTATTTACATGGGGGCAAATAGGTCAACCATAAAATGTGGACACGTATTCTTCCCGAGTATAATGATATCATTAAATTGGTATCTAATTATAATGTAGACCTCTGTTTTTCTCCTTGCTGAATGTGTTCAGGATCTCCTCTAGTTGTTGTATATGTGCCATTTTTTTTAGACTAAAATTTTTAAATACTTGTTTGAATCGATTACATAGATTCTTTTGTTTAGGCCTTAGCTATGAATGATCTAAAGAGCTTCTAATTCTTATTGAGAAGAGTTGGATATTCCCTGAGTCATTTTTTCATTCTAATCTGAGAACTGTTGTCTATGATATGATCTCTCTATTCCAGAGTAGTAATATTCATGTTGGGTTTGTGTTGTCAGGTCTGTGTACGTTTACTTACATTTAGTTCTTGAACATTTATGACACCGTGTTAGTGATTCACCAACTAATTTTATTAAAAATGAGCATAGTGCTTTGACTTTATGGCAGAAATTCTGCCAAAAGCCTAGAAGGTCAAGGAAAAAGATATATATTTCAAAAAGAGAAAAGATTCGTATAGCAAAGGGAGTGTATGTTAGCGCAAGAAGTGCGGATTATTTAATCTGTCTTTATAGTACCTTTACAGCAACTCTTGCAACAAAATTTTGCTCACAGATGATGGGAGAAAACCAGTTTCCCCTCTAGCATGTCCCCTTTTGCACTGCTCCTTCTTATTCCTCCAAAGAAAAGGAAAGAAAGATGATAGTGGCCCAGGAACATGGTCGCAGGAATTGCATCATCCCTTAGGGGAGCCATTTGGAGGCGTCTTCAATCAACAGAGCCAAACGTGAAGAGAAATATGGTAGAATAATCTCGGGGATATTTCACTCAAGTGAGACTAAACAGAATTGATGGCACTCTCCCTCCTGGAGGTATTTCAAAGCAACAGTCTCAGTTATTCACAGAGAGTTACTCTGCTTCTACCTCCTTTTAAAAAAAAAAAAAAAAAAAAAAACCAACCCAAAAACTCAGAAAAACAAACCAGAATACAAGGCAAGATTTCTGCCCATCAGTTGTGTTTATGACTCTGGTTATAAACCAGGAGTAGTTGGTATAACTGTCACTGTGGAAAAAAATACGCTCCTGTGAGCATGAAGCTTACTCTTGGACGTCTTCATTAATGTTTGGGGAGGAGATCGAGCATTATTTGCATTCACAAATAACACCATAGGGTTAAAAATTAAAATGACTGATGTACTATTAAGAAATGAGAACCAGGCAAGAAGAAGCATAATCGAGCTAAATGACAAATTATTACAAGCTATGGAATTAAAAAGATAGCTTTCCACAGGGCAAGGACTGATATAAGTAAAATTAGACTCCAGCATATGGCCTGTCTCTCAGCACACTTCCATTCACTCCCTATTTTAGCACTTGTAGCTGGTTAGTTGTTCGAGAAGATTGGTTGGGGTTTTGGGTTTTGTTTTGTTTTGTTTTTTTAACCAACTGGTAACAATTTAAGGTATCTCTCTAAGAGGAATTCACAGGTGGTGGGTTTTTTTTGTCTTCTCTGTCTCCTATTTCTTTTTCAAGCCTGTGTCCAAACACCGTTTCTGTCGCCCCAGGGCACTCTGCTTTCTCTCAATTCTGTAACTTCCAGGTTGTAGCCTTTGGCGTATATTCGTAATATCAAGACTCACAAAATCATGACGATGGTGGATAAGGTGAATGCTAAGTTGTTATTTACAGCCTAAGAACTAGGGTGTAGTTGCTGGAAACTAATGAGAGACTGATTTAAAACTGGTGGAAGAAGGTGCTTCTCTAAACAACAGGTAGTGAGCTTCTGGAGTTGGTTTCCGTGGAGGCTGTGGAGGCAGATACTATCAGCAGGTTCAAAAAAGGATTAAGTGGTTTTATGAGCGGTGTGTTTGTGGCCAGTCACTAATGGGAATAATCAGGGATTTAACTAATAACTTCCCTGACCCAGCAGCTGTGGGTGCGGGGGGAATACGGGGGGTAGGGAGCGCAGAAGGGGGCCAGGTTTCTGCAGTCTCTGCAAGGAGCATCTCCCGTGACTCTGGAGAGGACGCCAGGCTCGGTGGCCCATGAGCCCGACTCTGGAGGACGTAACTGGTGGTTTTAGTACAGCTGATGTTTCAGTCTTAACTTTCCTGGTTACGGAACTTCGGCCTTACGGCCTTCCTGGTGGCAGAATGACTGTTCTAATTATTTTTTCAATGGTTTCCTGAGCCTTTCTTCACTGTCCAAACAAACTGTGGCACACCAACTTTATCTTGTAATACACAATCGCTTATTATTTTAGCTTTATTAAATATTTTTTAAAGCCCAATTGAATTGTTACCTCATTCTCTCCCTTTTTTCATAACACAATATGTCTTGGAGAAGGCTGATTGCGTGTAGGTATGGCTTTCTCTAATTTACCACTTTTACTCATCTTTACGTCCCAGGGTACATTATAACATTAGGAAAACCATTGGCTGTTCTCCAGTACGGTGGCTGATTGTAATGTGAGATTACTTTGGGGTTTTTTTTCAACCCCTTGGCCATTTCATTCTTAGGTTCTTTCAGAATCAATGAATGAGTACCATCTGGTCCGGGTGCCCAGCCGGGGGTGAGAGGACAGACCCTGCGCCTGGTGCCCTCTCACTGGATCCCAGCACCCGCAGCGATCGCTGAGGGTTTCACTGGGGCTCGTTCACGGGTTTGTTTATGCAAAAAGCGGTAACTGGTGTTTGTTATCTGGAATTAGTAAATGCTCAGTGGAAATTTCTCCTGCATCCCATGCCGTGCGTTCCACCTTCTTACTTTTTTTTAAAGTTTCTGGGATAATTCATCGTTTCCACAGACTTTCTTGGGTCCCCCAAACCTGAGATCCGGCACACGCCGAAACAAAAGCTGCCCCATGGAACATCTCATGGTCCATTGCATCCCTGCTTAGGTTGGGATTTGGATATTTAAATTTCTTACTATAGCTTTATTTTAGAAAAAGTGCTTGGTTATCAGGACCAAACTAATATAAAACATCTTTGTTGTATATTTAAATTCTGGCACAGTTTGAAGACACTGTTTACAGTAATTTGCTCTTTCTTCATATCTTTATAATAGAGAAAAGCTGCAGGTGGCTTCCCCCCCCCCCCCCCTCCTTTTTGGAGGGGAAGGAGTGTTTGGGAAATAGGGAAGGGGTAAAACGATGTTATTAGTCTTTCAGAGTCTTTAATGTGAAGAAACAAAAGTGTTCCAAAACAACTTGCTTACAGCTGCAGAACATGTCGTGGAGTAAAACCCACCTTCATTAAATGGGTGAGAAAGAATTCTAATTGTTTTGAAGTTCCTATGATCAGTCTGCATATGCTTCATTGTAATGTGATACTAAAGTGCCTCAATTATGATTTGTATATTTTGGTGCCAGAAGGTTTTTTTCTTATGCTAAATTATTAAGTTCTGTCAGCTGCTGGGCTGTCATATAGAGATACAGTAAATCACATTATATTTTGTCATGGATTACACAGAGCAATAAATTTGGGAACAGAGATCAAAGTAGTTTCACAATCACATCTGAGTGTAGGAGGGGTGTTTAACTTGTAGAAAATCTGATTTAGGTGAAACTGTTGCCGTTCTTGTGTGAATTTGAAATGAATTTGGGTGTTTGCTTGAAAATGAATAAGGTACAAATCCCCAAAAGAGTTCGCCTGTATTTAGTTCAGAGGAGGTGATTCTGACCCACAGCTGCAGGACGGAGAACGGATAAATAATTAAACATTGGGAATGTTAAGAGTCTCGCAATGTCTTATTTATGCTCTTAATTGCTTTCATGATTGAGCAATATATTCCATTCTCTTTTTAATTGGGACTTTGCTGGACTTGCGTGCGGTTAGTCATCGGTGCAGTAATGCGTTCTGGCTCCGTGAAGTTGTCGTTCTTTTTGGGAAGCTTTGTTGTATTTAAAACTACAAAAAGTAATCCAGCATAATCTTGCTAAGGAACACTGATTGCTTCAGATCAGAGATTTGTTAGGGGATTTTGTCGTATTTTCAATGTTTGTCTTCCCAACTGTAGAAGCTTAACTTTTGTTGGGTTCTCATCTAATGATGTAACTTAGTAATTCCGAGTTAACTCAGAAATACCGAGTCTGTCCGTTTGTCTCCAGTTTTCCTTCTATTTAATAAAAAAAGGTTCTTTCTCAAAGTCATACGTACGTAGGGGTTTTTGCTAGTCGTTATCCTCTTAACACTTGCTTGTTACTGCCACAAAATTCAACTTAAAACAGCGATGGAGAATCTAAAAAATACAAATCGCGTTCTTATCCCTTTGTAGTCTCTCCTTGGCAAAAATCAAGGGATGTAAACTTGGCTGATATATAATGATAAAGTGCCTGGGTCTCAGAAGTTCCGAAAGACTCGTGCATTGTAAAGCTCACATGAAGTAGCCTTTAGCTGAGGCAAATCGTGGATCAGCGTCACATCTCGGTGCGACGCGTTGCCTTCTATTTGCGGAGGAAATGTTATCTTTGGCTGGCATCTTCCAAGACGCTTAGCAGCCCGTCCCTCCCTGGTCGCACTGGCTGCCGGCTGTGTGGGGACCAACCCAGCTGGGCCTGAGTGCTGCCAGCTGTTCTGTGAACTTTCTGTTAGAGCGGGAGCGAGACACAGGGCACGGGAGCACCAGAGGTGCCCAGTATTTCTGATGAATAAAGGCAGCGCGTAAAAGCTCAAATAATTCCCGTTGGGTGAATGTTTTTTTGTTAAGGCTCTGAAAAAGAAAATGCCACCGCTTCTGATATAATGTCTTAAACCCTCTTTAAATAACCGTCTTAATTTAGTTGGACAAAACAGAAGAAAACCAGGAAATATTAAAAATTGTAATGCAGGAATGTATTTGTGCTGTAGCAGATTTAGGCGCGTAGCTGCGGGAAAACTAGGCTTCAGGACCCTAATGGGGAGAGTGTTGCAGCCTCAGCATCTTCACTGGCTTCGCTCGGTTCAGCTCATTCGAATGCTGCGCGAAAGGCGGAATGGTGCCCTCGGGTAAAAGCCACCTGCCAGGGCTGCCTTGGCAAGATGTCCCAGCGCATCTCCAGATTGAACTGTAATTCGTCGTCTGTCCGTTAAACGCCTGATGTATGCATCAGTGCTATCTTGTATAAAGTATGTTTACGGTGTTGAGCAATTTCACGTGGCAAACCTAGACTGTTACTCTGATTTTAAAACCTTGTCTTGGACACAAGGCTTGTATGTTAGGCCCAGTCGTGCGGTTGGTTTTAAATAAGGTGCCTGGCTCACTGCGATATTGAATAGAAATCAGTATTAGTGAAGCTGGGAAATATTTAGATGCTCAGGAAATCCAATTAGATGAAGCTAGTAATTGCATACTAGTGCAAGGATGGAATAACTTTGGCATCAGACAGCAGGCAGTTGTAGTATTAGAAGCGCTTTTGGAAGAGTTAATGTCTGTATTTAATTTATTTGCATGATTTCAGAATGATTAGAAATACACTGTTAGTTTAAATGAAAGGGCTGGAAATCAGAGTTTTCCTAAGGCAGAAATCGCAGGAGCAGTTTTTCGGTAGGCCCCCGTTAAGCACAGAATTGCAATACATGGTGGAAAGGCAATTCTCCATACAGGTAGAGCGTCAAATTCATTTCTGTTCATTCTTGGGTTTTTCCCAATGAAAAGTACTTCGCACATGAATAAGAGGGTTTTTTTTTTTCTCCTAAAGACGTATGTTTAAAGAAAATAAAAAAAGAAAAAGATCTATAGACCTAGAAAAGTGGAATGTAAAATAGAATATTAATAGGATTTGTGGGTATGACAGATTGGGATTTCTATCATTCATTTTCAAAACCCTTGAAGTCATTTGGTACTTGACTAATTATTCTGTTAACATCGTTTCGGATATTGAACTATTTTTAATGGTCTTTTGGGTGGCTCAAATTACATATTTGAAGTGGTATGCTACTTTCACTGTTACACAGAGATTTGCCTTTCCATTTGTTATCTGCTTGGTGGGGGGAGCAGGAGAAGCCACAAGGGGATTGGCGCAGGAAGTCACCCACTGCGGGTGCGAGGGGCACACACGGAAAATACATGTTCCAGGTTTTGAGGTCAAAATGAAATTTTTACGTACAATCAGATGAATTTAAAAGGTGATCTGCTAATCTCTGAAGTTTAAACAGATATTGTACAGAGTGTTTTAACATACTTAATAACAAAAATTGCTACAGTTAGCCATTCTGAAGGTCATTTTCTTTTGACATCTGTCAAATTACACAATCTTGAATTTTGGTACAAAGCATAATGCTGTCAAACTTAAACAGAAATATTCCAGAATGTGGAGTGGTGTGTTGTTTTTTAAGGTAAATGGGCCCCATTTACATTAGTTCTTTGATGTTAAATTCTTTGCTGCACATCAGAGAACAGTTGCTTCTTCCCTGGAGCAAGTTTTCTTTCTTCTCCTTCCCCCACCCTTTGATTTTTTTTCCTTCTTTTTTTTTTTTTATTTTGCTTACACTTTTATCTAACTAATTATGGAGGATCAGTTTATGTATGGCCATCATTTAGCTAGTTGCAGGCATTTTGAAAAATGGCTGTTTCATTTAAGCAGATTTCTGAAATCTGCTCTTCTGTTAGTGAATATGTGTGCATATATAACCCTCTAATTTGAGAGTTATATTTGGGGGGGGGGTTGTTTGTTTATGTTTTGGGGAGATTGAAATCAGTCATAATCATATATAGATGAAGAGGATTTCGCTATGCATCTTCAACTCTTACAGATCTATGCACATTTGGGTTGCAGAAGTTAGTTTTCATATTAATTTTGTAGCATGAGTGAAATCTAACTTTTTATCCAAAAATCACCATTCTAAAGCTGGAAGGTACGGTATCATGGAATCATTTAGGTTGGAAAAGACCTTTAAGATCATGGAGTCCAACCGTAAACCACACACTGCCAAGTCCACCACTAAACCATCTCCCTGTGCACAGATTTGTGCAGTTCCAAAAAATTCTTGACAGCTGCGTTTTTGATGAACATTCAAGATGTCCTAAATGCCTTCAACGGTGTTGGTGGAGGATGAAGTTGTCCGTGTGTCCGCCAGCCCCACGGTGCAGGCAGCGCTACCATCCACGCTGGATGTGGCCGTACTGGTGAGGAGCCCCCGGGGCTGCTTAGTCCATGCATTCCATCAAGTGTGACCAGAATTCCCCTCTAATTAATCTTATACCTTAAAAATAACATATAAAAACTTTGTAATTAGGGTAGGACATAGTATGCTTTTGCGGTGTGGTCCCATCGTAGATCCTTTGCTCTTTTCTTCTCAGTAATGCTGTTCTGTTTCATGAAAGGAAAAAATGAAAATCAGCCCATGTTAGAATGGCAGCCATTAATTCAGATACCACATCTGTAGTGCTAATACCGTTTTTAATTTTTACGTGAAATGTTTTGTTGAAGTCGGTGCAGTTTTGCTCAGCAACCACAATATGATGCTTTAAGGCTTGTTGTAGAATTATAGTTGGTTTTTAAAACCAATTAACTGTAACAAGGACATAATCTTTATAATGCAAAAGTCCTCACTGTAATATAAAATAACTGCATGTAAAATTGTCATAATCAGATAATTTTAGCTAAAATACGTATTAACTGTGTGAAACTAAACAGAAGATAATTTCTGAATCAGTGGGATTCCTCTATGGCTTATCCAATTTAAACCTTTTTATTATAAAAATGAATATTACAATTGATACTTCTGACAAATTTTTGCCGAGTGTGAATTTCAACGGTTACCTCTGCCACACGGAAAACTAGTTTAAGACCATTAACTATATTTGCAGCGCTGCCCATTGCTAGAAAAAGAGTTAGACTTTAATGAATACTGGCTGACCCTCCAAATGTTCACCTTCCAGTTGGATTCTTATTCATTATGTTTCTGAAATAGCATGTAACCTGAAAGCTGGGGAGTGCCCTTGAAATAACAGAGAAGCAGCTCGTGCTTCATACAACGCATGAGCCCAGCAGCCTCTTGTAGAGGAAGGAGCCCAGGAAACTGCCGCTTGTGTGCGCCGTGCCATTTTTAACCTTCTCGTTTGTCAAAATAAATGTAATATAAATTCTCCGCGATGTTCACTGTACACAGCTAGGCATATTTACTTTGCTGGAAGTCATACCTTAAAAAAAAAAAATATCAAAAACAAAACAAAACAAAAAACCCAGAAGTGAAAAGGCGTCTTTTTGTGTGTCGCGGTGCTCTGTGTGCCCCAGGGGAGTAGATTTATGCCTCCCTAGGCTGCAAAGCGACAGCCTGTAGTCAAGAGGTATTAAATTAGCTTAGTCGCAGGTTTTAAAAAGGGAAAAGTTTTACATTTCTGGCCATGAAATGGCCAGATGGAAAAGAGTGTTCCTGTGCATCCCCGTGAATTAGACCTTTTCAGCTGACCAGCTGGAGGAGCTGCCTTCTGCAGAGCTCCCCTGGTGTCCCCCGCGCGGTGCGTGGTGGTGCAAGACCCGTACGGAGTCACAGGTCGGGAGAGAAGGGCTGAAGCCAGCACGTGCCCGTAGTTTTTAGTGCCCCAGGGGTCGAGGTAGCCAATTTTAGACAGCCAGAGCCCCTCTAAATGTGGGTTTGCTACCTCCAGTGCAAGTTTTGGTAGCTCAACACTTCTGAGGATCAGACCCCTCAAATAAGGATGTTTGGGACTGCAAGTAAATGCAAGAATTCGTGGTTTGTTGATGACTGGGAGACAACTTATAAATATTTTGCTAATTGGAATTTGTTAAAGCCATTTTAAAATGTTGTAATTGCCTTTAAATAAACTGGTGGGATATACTTTCTTTACCTTCAGTTAGGAATAACACACTGAAATTCGGCATATCTTTCTTTTGGATCGCCTCCGTCGTATCTATCGGAGGTCATCCTGGTTCTACTCGGTGTGAACAAACAGGTTTTAATTTGTTTATGAAAGTTATAAGTGGGTTTTTTATTATTTATTGGGATTTCTTCTGTGGGTTCAGGAGGTTATAAAGCTGCTTCTATGAAAGATGAAGATTTTACCCCAGGCGAGTTGAGCGGGAGCAGCTGTAATGTGATCTTCCTTGCAGTGCCTTGCTGACTGGTATCCCTCCCGTTCTGGGAGTCGCAGTGATTTATACTAGTACTGTAATCTATTTTTTTGTACTTTTTTCCCCTAAAGATAAACTGGCAGTTTCAGTCACTTTATGATACGCAGTGGTGGTAAAACGTAATCTGAAACTAGATGACAACAGAGTGGAAAGGGTGTTAACGTGGGTCAGGCTGAGTACAAGGAGAAGCGCAGCGTGCACAGAGCTGTCTGGCGTAACTCCTCCTGTGCCACTGCGCTCGCTGTTTCTGCAGCCCCACAATACATCCTGGCAGGGTTTGTGGCACATTTTATGTGATAAACGTAGAAAAAGTGGAACTGAATTTGTCTGGTGCTCCAGAATTCTTGTATATGCTGTTTTAAGTCAATATGTAGTGCCATTATCTCTATTCTTAACAACAACAAAAAAACCCAACCGAAACGTGTGTCACCAAATATATGCATAATTTTTGAGAATTGGTTTTGATTAATTTTTCAGTAGATTTCTTAGTACCAGCGAACAGATGAAATACAGAGACCTCCATATGTTTCATAATCTTGGAATTCGAAGGGACTCAAGATCTTAAACTGCAGTACCGTGTAAACTGGAAGATTGTGCTTAACGGGCTGTAATACACTTACACGAAGCCGCACCGTGCGTAGCTGCCTGGGTTGTACAAGCTGATTTGAGCCCTGTAACGCTTGGCGGTGATTTGCAAACGCTCTCTGCAACTTTAAGCCTCTAAATTTATAGTCCAGTAAAATCGATAAGACTCGTTGCCCGGTGAAGCCCCCGGTGTGTGCACAACTGGTGTCCCAGCCCTGCAGCTGGATCCCAGCGGGGCTCGGGGGCTTCCGTGCTCCCCCAGCCCCGGCGCTGGCACACGGGCAGCTGGAGGAGCCTGTGTTTGTGTGCTGGATGCTCTGCCGTGAAACCAAGGCCGACAGATCAAAGATTTGAACACAGGGTCAGATAGATTTTGAAAACTTAATCAGCTTAAATTTGCTTCAGAACTCAGCTTCGTTAAGATTCTGTCCCCCTAAGAAAATATTTTTCTTAGACACCTGTCCTCAAATTTTAGAGCCAAGAACACGAGAGCGCTTAGCAGTTCATCTGAGGACAGCGTTTTGAGGACGGTCTGTTGATATAATAACGTGACACTTTGCGAGAAAAATACACGTCGGAATTGTGTCCTGAAATTAAATTGAAATTATTTTTGAATTATTGTTACTATTGAATGGTACCTGAAATTAAATTATTTGAGGAGAAAACCTACTATTTGAGGAAAAAAGCTACTTTTCCCCAGAATTCTAGAAATATTTGCTTGTTGGATTCCACTGTGACAAAACAGCCTTGTTTTCAGTTTGTTTTATTCTTTATCTTTGAATTGTGAAAAAATGGAAGAAGGAAAGAGCTGTACGTCCAAGAGCTTCCGGTTGGTTCAGCTGCACGTTGGGGGTCAATTTTTGGTGGAATTGCCACCTTTAAATAGGAAGGGACGTGTGACGGGACAAAAGGCGGGTGCAGACACCAAGCAGAGAGAAGAAGCCATGTCCCCCGTGTCGCGCTGTGCCCTGGCAGACAGTGCCTGGGACTTTCTCCTTTCCCTTTCCCTCCATTCAGGGACGAAGCCACCCTGATAAACTCCCCTCTGTGTTGCCTCCCTCCCCCTGCCGCACACACACACACTCGCTCTTTCTTTTTTTTTTTTTTTTTTTAATCCGCAGAAGTCTTTATGTTTTTCTAATAATTGGCAGCAGAGGTACAATTTCTCCCCTCTTTTAAGTGATGAATAGTTGGCCCGAGATCAAAGGCAAGCCCTCGCGGTTTTGTTGGCTGCCACGAAAGGGCGTTGGAGCTGGCGCGGGTCCCAGCCGCTCGGCGATAGGCATGTGGATGAGGTGCCAAGTGGAGGGGTCGGTGGCAAAGTGTCTGTACACGTTCTGCGTCTGAGCTAATCTGGTTGCCTTTTGTGTGTGTTTCAGGCAAACAGCCGGCTGAAGCAGACGGAGAAGGAGTACGGCCAGAAGCTGGCTAAATCCTCGCAGGTAGGCAGCGAGAAGGCAGGAACCTCCCGTTTGATTTGCAAACTTGATGAAAAGTGTAATTACTTCTGCTCTTAAGTGTAGGTCTTGACGACCAGGAGAAGCCATAACCGTTTCCCAAATCGAACATCCAATGTCTGTCTTGCAGATTTTAACCCTTCAAAAAACACAGAGCTGACTAGAAGAAATGGGTGGGGGGTTTTGAGTTCTAAATTTCATCTTTTTCATCTACTTTTTCATCTCCTGAGGACCCAAGAGGACAGAGTCCTCCGTCAGTCGGCGGGAAGGGAAGGCGAGGTGCCCCATCAACGAGCACATCTCATAAAATGAGGAGCAGTTGCACCACCAGGACTTGCATTTCGTGTCACCCGGTGGCGTTTGCCCGCAGCGCCGATGGCAGGACGGCGGTCCCAGCCGTGCCATCTGGATGTCTGTCAGTGCTGCAGCCAGTTCAGCGTTTCGGCCCAAAATAACACTTTGAAGAATGTCTGTGTCCTGAGAGCAAACTGGTTTTGACTTGAGTTTTTGTTCTTCAGAGTAGTCTTTTGACCATGGAAGATGAAAATGTGGGTTGAATTTACATGTATGCTTCAAAATGATAAGACAGGATGATTTTTAAACATTTCAGCTTTCCGTTTGATTGACAGGTAGTACTGAAGTGTGCAAAATGATGGAGATGCAACCAGAAGTTAAGCTTTTAATAATAAGAAAATTGCCACGAGGATTTATGTGGAGGTGTCATTCCTCTCATTCCTCCCAACCACAGCAGAATGCCTCTTACTTGCAAAGTGTGTTTTCAGCAATAGGAGTAAGAGTCTAATAATACTCTTTTAAAATCAATAAGAACACTACAAAGAATGGTTTAGAAACCTGAAACTAGGCAGAGGTGATCGGTGAGAGAATGACAAGAAACTGCAAACTTTACCATTTTACAAACACTTTAAAATATACTAAAAGTCCTGATTTCAGCTACTTTTGAGTCTCATTCTCTGCAAAACTTGTCCAAGATTGTGGCTTTAGCTGTTTCAGTGAAATTTATTTGACTATCACATCTCTTTCACACCACATTTTTTGAGACAGCATTTATTGGAGTCATTGTTAAATATATTTTTACATTACGTTTCTAAAACCTAATGTGTATTTTCTGCACACTTATTTGCATACAGAGAGGTTGTGGGGTCTCCATCCTTGGAGATACTCAAAGCCCAAGGGGACTTGGTCCTGGGCGACACTGCTTTGAGCTGGTCCCTTCCACCCTCACCGATTCCACCATTCTGTGATAAATCAGAGAGAATGCTCCCCTGCGTGCCTTTTAGTCATTTCTTGAGAGCATTATTTATAAAAAAAGAAAGAAAGAACAAAAAAAAAAATATTTTTTTATCTCGCTGTCTGAACCTGAATAGCAGAAAATTGATAAAGCTCAAAAAGTAGCATTTAATGCGTGCCAGGCCTTAAGGAAGAGATCCTTTTCGCTGCTTAACTCTACTTTATCTTTTGGCATTGTCATTTTTATGCTATTGTCATGCCTATAATCAAAAGCCAGCCTCTCTATGCCAGACATAATTTACTGTCAATACAAAAATGGGTCTTGGGCCATTCGTTAAAGACAGATGGAATAATTTTAAGCGTTTCTGAGTTTTTAAACAAGGGGTGAGGGAAACTGCTTTAATTGTTACAGTGGGAACACCTATGTAGTGTCGTGCAAGGTAATAACCATTTAACCCAAATGACAAAATAAATTTTGTCAGACTGAAATTTATTGGCCTTTAGAATAGTCTGAAAATGGAAAAATTTTGAGACATGAGTTGTTGTTTTTTTGAAGCTGGGCATTGCTGTAGCTAATACAGTGTTTCTTGACTGGGGAGAGATGGACCCAATGCCCAGGACTGGCGTTCCTCCGCGCGCTGGGGCAGACACAACACATACATCATATGTCAGAGCTATTTGGCACCGTAAAGGAGTTTCACCCTGATGTCTGAATTTCTTTACTTTTGTGGGTTTGAATCAAATCCCTGAAGTTACTTGAACATAGTTTTTTTTGTAGCTCAGTATTAATAATAGGTCAATTGCAACTTTTCTTGTGGTCGTGTTGCTGACAACATCTGTCTAATCCTACTCTCTGTGGCCTCTTGGAACATTCACTTTTAACACCCACGCAGAGAAGATATTTCAAGAAATTTCCTCTGAAGTTTCTACAAAGTAAACAGATTATTTTTTTTCCTCTGCAAAGTACTGCACAAAGCAGATCTTTCTCCATCAATTCATGCTGAAATTTCCTTGCATGCGTTTCAGAACTCCTGTGTAAGTCCAGGGTCTTAACCCAGTAAAAGCTTTAAATCCCAGTTTTGTGTTATATTAAAGGGTTTGTTATTTTGTTTTCTTCTTAAAAAGTGACAAAATGTAACGTACACAAAGTTGTATAGGTTTGCATGGCCTCAAGTTGTTAATTTAATAATTTATATGATGCATCACTTTCTCCTGCTTTCTCACTGCATGTGTTATACACCTAGCAAAGCTGAATCTGTGCGAATTGTGTTTCATGTAAATGGTCATCTAAATTGCAAAACCAGCCATACAGTTTAATTCTGTCCAAAGACTTGCACCTATCCAGATAATTGCTAAACTTTGGCCCATTGATCTCATTAAGAGCCAATAGCCTTCCTTTTTATTGGTATGTTATCCTTTTTAGTATGTATTTGATTTTGGAAAGTAAATAGAGAAATATCCATGTAGGTTTTACTCATAATCTTTGTTACTCTCTGGGGTTTTCAGGTAGTAAAGTAGATAAATAAATTTACAGTAGAGTTTTAGTCAATCCTTTTCCCCTTCCCCAGTGATTCTAGTACCTTCATTTGTAGAGATCTCTTCCTATGGTAGTCCTATCCTATTAGCAGTTTAGAAAAAAAAAAAAAAGCCAAAGAAACCCAAACCACCATTTTTTTCCTAAATAACTGTGCTATAGTTAAATGTTTCAGTGAGGGGACCTCACAAACTCCGAAGTCTGAGCACACTGGTACTCTCTCCCTGAACCGCCTGTGTGCTGAAGTGTTTTTAGAATTAGACTAATTAGACTGTATTATGCTGCTACAGCAGCTTCACCTTGAGCTTGAATATATACGTTACAGTCGGTGACGCTCCCACATGTTTAAGTGCTTTGCTGGGTGATGACTTGCATGTCAGCATAAAATCTGGCAAACATGCCCAAAGGATTGGGTTTAGTTATGACTTTCCACAGTGATAAAAAAGATGAAACAAGTAAATTTCAACAAATCACGAGTGAATCATGTAAAAGGCCTGGTTTAAGGGTTCTGGACATTGAATCGGGTCCTCACTCCGTTGCTGCGCAGAATATGCTCCTTTCAGCAGCTCGGAAATGTCACTATTAAGTTTAAATTTCAGTCCAGTATGTAAATATGGGTGTTTTTCTTCTCTGCAGCATCAAGCGATAAAGTGTCCTTCTAGAAAATGAGCACCGCCGTCACTCTGTAAATTGGCGGTGCTGGTTTCAGTGCCGGGGAAGGCTGGGGACGTGCTCTATTTTGAAGATCACAGATGTGCTTTGTTCTCATGAGTAAATATTTTGGAATGCCATAGTGGAAAACCCTTCCAAATATTTAGTGTTCAGCAATTTTTGTCACTCGCAGCTTTACTGTATTCCTTTTTCTCTGCGTGGAATTTCATGCTCGCTAGTGTGTAATATGTTAATTTCAAATATTTAGCTTGCACAGCAGAGTTTGCCAATGCCGTGCTTGTAGTGAGCGTAAAAACATGCAAAATACATGCCTTTTACTGAAGAGAGATTTAGTATGCTGTTTTCTTTTTAGATCATAGCTGAGCTGAAGACAACCATTTCCTCTCTGACGGAGGAGAACAGCCGGCAGCAGCAGCGGCTCCAGGAAGTTGTACAAAAGTTTGAAGATAAGAAGCAGCAGCTGATTACAGATAATGACAGAGCAATCAAGGTAATCTGGGCATTTCAGTCACTGATGCTACTGGCTGTTGGAGCGTCATTAAAAGTTCTGCAGTGGGCAGATGAGCGCGGGCATCGCTCCCGTTCGCACAGCGCGCGCTGATTCCCCTCGCTGGACCTGGGCTTTGATGTAGCTGGTGGCGCAGGCGCTCCGTGCTCCGGCCCATCCTACGCCTGGGTTGGGCGAGTCTAATCCATCCACGGCAGTCACATACTTTTACTGTTCTCTTTCTTTTAATACTGACTCGGATATTTTAACATATTTTCAGCACTTGTATGCAGTGCTTTCGGTACTTGGAAAAAAGGTGAAAAGCCGGCGAGCGGAGTGGCGCGGCCGCAGGGTGGCACCGGCTTTAGCTGGGCTGGCACAAGGCCGTCCCACCTTTCGCATTTAGGGCTGCAACGAAGGAAAGTACGCTCTGAGGTGCTGCTGAAAACCAAATCTCTGCCGAATACAAATGGAATAAAGTACTTGTTATTTGTAACTTTTTTCCCCATTAGATTCCTACATATTTTGCATCAGAGTTGTATTCTCTGGCCTTTCCCAAAGAAGCTTTAAGAGACTACAGGTTCTCAGTATTCCGACTCTGTTTCTTGCTGCTTTGGCACCCCGACTCACAGTGGCTGCAGAGAATCCCACCTGCAGAAGCAAGTAGAATTACTTTTTAAACATTTTTCCTTTCAGAGTAGTAAAGAACAGTGGAAGACTTCTGAAAGTGTGTAACCTGCTAGGGTTCACAACCAAAACACTGCATTGAAAGTTGTATAGAAGAAGGAAATTCCTTTTTTCCATAGTAAAGACGTTTACTAGCACCAAACAAAGTATTACGTTGTTAAATCTAGGAACTCATGAAAAAATGAACTCCTACAGTTTTTCTAACTTTGCGCTGAAAAGAAACCGTGGGAGGTTTCACATGCTGGAACTATCTGATGTTCAATTACAGTACAGTTAAGGCTGTCCTCTTTATCTGAATGATTTGCATAAGGAAATTAGGTTGACATTACTATCTCATCATCTGCAGAGTGTTCTTTTTGTTTAATGATTACTTTTTTTCCCTCAAGGGAGACGTCTGTCTTTATTTGTGTGTGTGGAGGAACAGAATTTTCTTTCTGATCGATCTTTAGTCTCTTCTGTCAAAGGTACAACCATACAGATGTTGGCTATAATCTGTTACCCACATCCAAACTGAATCACCAGAGGTAGCTTTTCTTATCACTGGGATCTGTAAATAGCTAAATCGCATTATTTTGTGGTACAGGTGGATTTTTTCCAATTAGGAAAATGTGCTATTTGTAGTCTTCCACTTTTCCAGTAGCCCCCTGGCAAGCAAACCCTGCGACAGTGGAATAGTCTTCCCTGTGGTCAGAAACATGCTGTAATTCAACAGTTCCCATGCATTGTACCTTCTTGCCTCACAGATTTGAAATACGTATTTTAGACTGTTTACCAGCTTTTTTTCTTAGCACCTGGTGCAAGTGCTGCTGTTGGATTTATGGCTTCACCTAAACTAAGCTACATTCAGTGGAAATAACTCAGCTGTTGTTAACGACAGTTTTCGAACACTAATGATGATAGATTGAATGAAATCCTTCTCCATGTAAATCTGCGTTCAGCTATTATAAACTGAATTTTGACCTGATTACCTCAAATGTAATGAAATACATAAAAACCAGAGGGGAGTCCTGCAGAGGGTTTTGAGCAGTGTCCCAGAGTTTTTAGCAGTGGTGCTGTGAGTGTGTTTTGTAAGATTTGGTCGATTTGGGGAAGAAATTGCAGGAGCTGTTATGCTTAGAGTTCTTGAACTTTGTTTAGTATTGCTAATATTGTACTTTTTTTTAAAAAATCTTCCTTTGAAACCACTGATTTAACGGAAATTTACTGAAAGCCAGATAACCAAACAGAAAATTCTTAGTAAGGGGAACTGTTGTGTATGCTTCTGGAAGCAGAAAGAGGTGTTAATATTCAATCACTTAGGATTTTTAAGAACCACACATACTTCTAGACAAGCGTATGCAGATTGCTTTTGATGGAAGGGGAATCCTAGGTGTCCTAGAGATAGGGAACATCATCTAACCTAGGACAAGCTGAAGACCTTGAGGGATGGTTAAAGAAACAGTCTAAAGACAAAGCAATTCTTAATATAGCGTAAGCCTTTGAGAAGACTTAGTATAATACAAGCTATTGAAAAGACTATCGTTAAAAAACGGGCATTTGCTAAATATAACATTGATTAAAACTAACATTGAGGAACAGATTGCAATTTCCTTTATATGGTATTGGGTTGACTTCCTGTAAGACCTTCCAATTATTATTTCCTTTCAAAGGGAGAAATACATTTTTACGGAAACCAACTGGCTCTCAGAGAAGTTTTGGATTTAGTCAGTAAAGTGATATCCAGATGTGGATGCCATAATTCATGATCTTGATGTTAATTCAAACTCCTGACTCTCTTTGCTAGTTAGAAGTTTCTAAGTTATTCCACAATTCTATCTATCTCCTTAATCTTGGTTATTTTGTTTTTATCTTGCTTTCAAATGCTATCTGAAACGTTGGTGAAAAAGAATAAATGACACTCTTAAGAACACTTTGCTTCTTTTGACAACCTAAAAACCCGATCTGAGCAACCTTTTTGGCTTCAGACGGCCTCAGTTTGGGTCAGTTTGAGACAAGTGCTCAAAGTACTTGGCATCCGGTGTTACACCGGGATTTGTCTGGCCTAAGGGCAAGTCAAAGTTTGTGCCATCAGAGTCATAAAATCAGGATAACATTTTTGGCTCATCACATTCCTTTCTTGTGGCTTATAAGGTAACCAGTTTGGATGCCATCGCGTTGCAATGTCTAATAGCAAAGACCTAAGCAGCAGTGGTCTGCCAAGGCGTTGAACACGAGTGTCTCCTGTGGTTCCTTCTCGGGGCTGTTGGGTTTGAGCCTGTTGGGATTACGACAGCGTTGGCACCGGGAGCGATCCCAAAAGCACAGCTCGCCCTTCGGTGCTGCACGGAGCTCTTTGCTTTGAACTTACCAGGACTTGCATTCTTTGGAGCAGAGTCCAAGGACGCTGAATTGGGCTGGCATGGGGCAAATCCGGCAAAGCTCACCTGCTCCCTGTGCCATGCCTCTCCTCTAATGCGCTTACACTTCAAAGATCAGGAACCATTGGTTTAGACCCTAGGATTAGTTGAGAGCACAATTATATTAATGCCCTGCAGATGCTTGGAAAAGCTGCTTAAATTGCCATGTCTGTTAACCCATTTGTGATGCTTTAGACTGGGATTTCAGAAGGCACCCTCCAGTAAGGGTTTGGGTGCTGAACTCCTGAGAGTGTCTCTGCAGGAGCTCCGTTGGTCCTCAAAGTGTAGTGTAAACTTATTAAGGCTAAATTTCAACTAGCTTTCTTGCATCCCGGTAGCAATCTGGCCACAACAACCCGGAGCTCAATACGGTCAAACGGTCGGAGCATTTACCTGGCTTTGCTGCCGCTTTTGGCAGCGGTTACTGGCTGGACTCAGCGCTAGCATGAAGTTGGTTGCATTGTAGAGATACCTTCAGGTTATTTATGAAATCCCAGCCTTAGTTGTTTGGTTTTTGGGGTTTTTTTAAATCCTTTTGGATCCTGGGATTGAAAGTGCAAAACAGTTCCTGGGATTGGAGCTGCAAAACATGTTCAGAGCATTTTAATGTAGAAGTTGATGGCCAAGTGGGGACTCCACATCAAAAAGTAGTTTCTGGAAAGAAATGGATGATGGAGAACACGCAGTGACAAACCCACAACAGAAAAGGGAGAAAATGATGCTTTTTTGCCAGAGGAACCACATTTGTTGTTTGGCTCATATTGCAGATTCTAGGATTCTGTTATATCCCCTGAATTAACACCAAAATTTCATTAGCCAAACATGTTTTGAAGATGACATATTTCAACACTTTGTGTGTCAGCCAGCTTGTGATCAGATTAATTCTGTTAATAAATAAGATTTAAAAGATTTCTAGGAAAGAATGTCGTATAATAATGTTCCTCTTCGTGTGAAAAATTTTTTGAAACAATTGGGTTTTTTGTTATGTTTAAAAATGTTCAGAGGGGAAAAAAAAACATCAAAAGTGTATTTTATAGCCATAGCAGAACAAAAGAGAAAAACTTCTGGTTTTAAGTTGTCAGGACCTATGTGGGCACTGAGTATTCTCAACATCATCGTACATTTGTTAGGCGCTGTCGTGTCTTGGAGAAAAAAGATAATTTCCTCTATGCAAAGGCTGGACTGAGGATTTAATCAGCACAGTGAAATTTCTCAATGCAGCTATGGCAAAACACACACTCTGCTCTAGTGCTGGCTGAGTCGGTCCTTGTGCGGGGTACTCCATGTCCTTTTATTCTGGAATACTGTTTCCCCGGGGGTGGGTTTACGTTGAGATCTCTCTATTTTGGCCTGGCATGCCAGCAAATTGCCCCAGGAAGAGAGCGCCTGGTCTCTTGGGCCGGCTGCAGGCAGCGCCCGCGGCCGCCCGCCCCTCCGGCTGCCTCCCCCGTGCCCTCCTGCGTTTATGTTTGGATCCTGCTAAAGGTAAAACAAATTGGTTTAAACCTTGGGATGTTTTAAAGCATTCAGAACATTTCTTTAAGGGCACCTGATACCCTTGTTTCCAGAAAGTAGTTGTCAAAATATGCTGATGGTATTTACGAGCGTCTCTGAAATGTGGTGTATCAGAAAAACTGTAGTTTTAAAAATTTTGTGAACAAGCTAATTTTGCATTTAGTTATATTTCATTGTCAGCCATGTTTATTAGCAAATTCCACTTGAAATTACAAACAATATTTTGTATTAAAAGAAAAAGCATGTCAGAGCTATGGGAACATTAACTGAGGGACTGAAGAACTATTTAGTCTGTTGTCCTCAAAATACCTTTTGGAATACCACCATTTACTCGGCAATAGCCAATGTTGGGCTTAGTAAGAAATAAATAATTCTAATTTGTTGGTTTAAAAGTCCCAAGCAAAGCTAACTTTCAGTGTCTTAGATGTCCTTGTTAGTGCTTACTAAGGGAGGAGAGGCATCAGAGAGCACACAACCTAAATTGACCTGGTCTAGAGTGAGGAGAAGAAGCATTTTTGGTCCTGTCTTACACATGAGATGCCAGAGGGCAGAGCCTTGACCTTGTCCAAGGTTTGCGGCAAAGATTGCAATTAACTCCAGACTCCCGAGGCCCGGATCCGTGCGTCAGTCGGTGCATCAGCCCTTCCGCGAGGACAGTTTCAGGTTCCAAACGGTAACAAAGCTGTGGAGTGATTTTGGAAACGAGATCGCCCCGTGTTAAAGCCACATCAACGAGCACACTTGCAGTCTCCTCAGACCCTTCTGAGAAGGCTGGGCCAGTTCAGCTCTTTACCTTTTTGTTAAGGCTGCTGACAAGTTTCCAAGCCGTGGCAAATAAAGGGGGAACAATTTACATGTTCAGCATTTTCTTTGTATTTACCGCAGAAAGACTGTAATAAGTGGTTGTTCAGAAGGCTGTGAGCATGTGTAACTGATAGCACTGAGGACGTTAATTAGGAAAAAAGAACCTGAAAGCTTAGTGTAAACTGAAAAGAAACACCTAAAACTTAGGGTAAAGTGAAGACTTGCGTTATTTCAAGGACTTTTTGTCAAGTGAGTCTTGACTTGCTCTCCTCTCCTACGCTGATGCAGCAGGGTTAGCTCTTACAATCTAGCCTACAGCTGAATAGTTGCATAGTAAACTTTTGTCAATGAGATCCACATTATTTATAAGCTTTTTACAAATATTTTATTGTATTTTTTTTATTTTAACTTGGCTGAAGGTGTTGGGTATTTTTAGTTAATAGTGCCTGTAAGAAGGAGGTCAGCGTTTCACTGTTGAAGCTGACACTGACTCTAGTCCTGTAAGACATCTGGTCAGATGTTTGTGATGGTTCGATGGCCACAGACACGCCAAATGCTGTCACTCATTGAAGATCTTCAGAGACATGTATGTCACAAAGTTCTCCAGAGGGACCTCAAATCCATCTAATTGCTTTTGTGGCGAAGCATTACCATGGTAAACCATTTGGCATGGGGAAATAGGGAGTTTTAAGGGACACTCTTGATGTTACATACATGGAGTCATTTTTCATGAATCTTTATTTCTTTGTTGCTGACTTTAGTCTATAATAATACTAATAACTCTGCAGTGTCTTTAGTAGTGGGGAATTACAAGGCACCAACAGTTGCACCTTAGCATTGTAAAGCAGTCATTAAAATTTACCAGGCAAATAACATTATCTTGCTCATAACTTCCTATATTCTGTTTGATCAGCAAAGGAAATTGTGTCTTCCAAAAGAATGGGTAAATGAAATCTGCAGGGCTTTTATGGCTTTGCTTTCTCTTTTACCTGGGGTCCAAACTCTGAGGCACCTGTTTTTCACAGACTTCGTTTACATGAATACTAGTTTCCCCCAAATTCAGCCTGTTCGAGACGTGAGGGTTTAGCCCCAAGGTTCTCAACTGTTGCTCAGGCTCTGTCTCTTGATTCCATTACGTGGTTATCTTTGAAAGGCTGTACTGGCACATTCATTATAAATGATAATAAAAATAGGCTGACTTTCGTGTTAGGGTTAGATAGTTACTAATTGCAACCAAAATTTTGATTTTAAACAGTCCTGTCTCCTTTTCATAATCATCTCTCTCTCTCTCTCTCTCTCTCTCTCTCTCTCTCTCTCTCTCTCTCTCTCTCTCTCTCTCTCTCTCTCTGTTGCTGCAGAAATTATTTCATTTTTTGCAGCATAGTACCTTCTCTTCAAAATTACAGGGTTTCAGATGTTTGGCCAATCAGGCAACCCGAGTGGCTGAGCATCTGTAAGTACTTTATAATATCTTTGACATGCTTTGTGAGACAAAGAATTGAGTCATCTCTTTTTTCCTGCAGCAAGCTTTGCGCTCTGGCGTTTTTCTTGACTTTTCATGTCTCAACACATTGAAGAACTTACCATGGCCAACAGCAAAATCATACTTACAAGTTTTATAAAAGACTAGAACTAGTGCTCGCCTAGTCCTCTGAAGCGCAGTCCAGTTTTATCCGGCAGGTTTAAAAGTTTGTATTTTTCTTTTTCCTACATTATCATTGTTGTCCTCGGTGTTTTGCTTTCCCTCCAGAAGGCGCTTTGCTGCGTGAAGTCCTTTTCATTCCCGTTTAGCCCTAGAAGGGATGCCACCTTCCATCTACCAGTCTCCAAATTATGGATTAAAGATTCCATAAATGCGTAACAAAATGTAAAGTTTTACATAGCTAAGCTATCGGTTTCTTTTAATGAGGTGGACTGCACTAATTTTGCACTGGTAAAAAGGTGAAAAGGAATTGAAAACAAGCCATAAAATTCAGTGCTTTGAACTGACAAGGCAGGAGTAATAACACCCAGTGGCGTCCCAGGCCATTAGAAAGATACTAAACACTCACTAATAAGACTGTTTGCTCTGTACTACTGACATAAGCCAACACAGCTCATGAGGAAGGGCAGACAATGTTTATAACTATGATGTAAGAAAATAAAAATTAGCTTTTTTTTAAGGCGGCTGTGATGGTTACAGTTTACTGTTGCATTTCAAAGACGTTTTGCTCTCCAAAGAGCACAGGGACTTTCATGTGGAGCAGAGAGTGGTGCTCGGAAAGGCAGAGCCGGGGAGATACCCAGCAGCCAGGAGGCAGACTGCCTGGGAGGAAGGGCCTCTGCTCGAGAGTCTGGGGCTTTACTGCGGAGGGGAGAGGAAAAAAAAAAAAAAAAAAGATAAAGATAAAAACAAGTGTCTAATGTCCTCCAAACACAGGGCATCTGTAAAACAGTCTGTGCATAGGACTGTGTAGACTTTCCAAGGGCTGTTCTTTGTTCCAGTTCCAGTGAGTTCCTGGAACGCAGCCTCCTTCCCTGCTCCTGGAACAGCCTTGGCTGCAGGGCTTCTCCAGCCGTGTAGGTGGAAACACAATATGTGTGAACTATATATTCAACCAACAAAAGATTGCTGGGGAAAATGACATCTTCAAAGCAAGCCTTCCGTAGTCCACAAACATTTATTGCTCCGTAGTAAAGATTTTTAAAGCCTGGCACGGTAACACAAGTTGCAGGGTTTGGCAAACAGAGGTTTGGGGATGCGGACCTGTCCTACTTATCAACACGTATTTCCCTTAGATAGCTTTCTTCTGGTGTGGCTCATCCCAGGAGTCAGCCAAAATAGCACCAGGTTGCACTGGCTGATTCCAGCATGCCCACGCCATCTCCAGTACTCGGGTAAACATATTTATTTTTTTTTTGCAGAACTGTATGTTCTAAAGTAATTTGCTTTTGGTTTTGTACTACTTGTGGTGCTGGCTGCTCCAGGGTTATCAGCAGGAGAGAGTCACCGAGGATTTCAGCTTTATGCATTAAAATGCTGTTGCCAAAATTTGTATTGACTTTAGAAATCTTCAGATTCCATTTAGAGTTTTCTGCTGGCTCTCCAGCCTTACGTGTAACTGAAACTCAAGCAGATCAAATATCAGAGTATTTTTTAAAAAAATGACTGGCAAACACTTTTGAATGGCAGATCACAGTGAAATAGAAATATCTTTGTTGAACTTACCGTTTTCATAATAGTTGGGCTTTTCTTAAGTGTAACGAGAGAAACCTGGTGAATCCAATACCTGTACAGGGTAACCATTTACCAGTATTTAAAAGCAGGGTAGCAGCAGAATCGAGTGGTCAGTAGCACTCTTAGACTTTTTGCCTTTATTTTCTATAACCGGAGTGTTTTTTCCCATACAAAATGAAAATACCTATTGTTTCCTTAGCATTAAAGGATTAGTTACAAAGAACTACTAAAGGAAAGCAGCCAAAGCTGCCATATTTCTGCCACTTTCTTGCATCAGTGGAGTTGAGAATAAAGGAACTTTCCAAGTTACAGTACTGTACTTGAAAAGGAAAAAAGTACGTGGCGACTTTTATCTGTGTGTTCAGTAGATCAGATGGCAAACTCACCCAGACAGCCTAGCAGGGGAGCAGCTTCTGCTTTTCTCAGTAAGCCCTGAGTGGTGTGAAGCGGCACCAAGCACGACATCAAAAGATACAAATATGCGTTGAGTGTAAAGTTTGGGGTTTTCAGCATATCTGTCTAATTAGCACAACTTACATACTTGCGAGTTCTAGCTCTGACTTTCTCACAGTTTCGTGCTCAGTAGAAGTGGCTTTTTCATCCCACAAATTTGTGTAAGAGGTTAAACCTACAAAGACTGTCACCAAACCCGACCCTTCGGATCCTTGATATAAACCTATCCTGTTTCCTTCTAGCATCAATCGCTCTATTGTCCCCAGCTAGAAAATGTGAGAGGTAGCTGTTAGCCAAATTTTTTCTAGAAGAAAGAGATCATTTTAATTGAGTGTTATTATCAGCCAGTTCTCGTGGTTTGACATGGATTCAAAATGAAGCAGTTCATCTGCTTAAAGAATGCGTAGGCACTAATATAATAACCTCAGTAAGTTTTCGGATGCCTCCATCCTAAGGGAAATTGGTTTGACTTGCCCTTCAGTGGGAATTTTGTGTGCTATTGGCAGCCAGAACAGCACTTGAGGCCAGAAACAGAAAAAATTCTATTCCTGTGTATCGTGCTTTGCTCCTTTTCCCACTAGAATTTGTATTGTAAACATTTGTAGTTAGGCCCAGCACACCTTGTTGCCTTGCCGTTCAAGGAAACGGTCTGTATCTGTTCACGTAGTGCATGTGCATATTATGAGAAGGTGAAAAACTAGGTTAGTTTTATTGAAAATATGCATTATTCTTTGAGACTTTTGCACATGGATTCTGCACTTAATGTGCATGCTCCATCTTGCACTGGAGTTTGGGATGCCTTCCCTGGGGATGGTTTGTTGTTGCTGATTCATGCACTGCCTACGTGTGTTGATTCTCTTCATTGATGAACAGGATTTGATATAGTAGATATTTATACCAGGAATGAAGACGACTGAGGACTTGAGGCTGAAGCTTATAGGGAAGACTGGAAACGTCAAGGCTGAAGCTTTTTCTTAAGCTCTTCTGTGCAGGCATCAAAGTTTTGTATCTTTGGCCTCTTCAGGGAGCCTGAGGTCCTCCAGCGAGGAGACTGTTTCATGGAGCAAAAAGTGTTCACCTGTTTTCTTCTTCAGGGGTCCGACTATGAAATTTATTCTTGGGAAACTGAACTAAGCGTTGCCTACGGGGTAAAATTTAGGACTCTAAATGAGGTTCTTGGCAACGTTCCCTTTGAAACTGCCAGATAACAGAGGCCTGGAAGAGCAGTAAAGCAGAGATTAGTCAAGCACAACAAAAGTCTTGCTTCTCTGACACAACCACTTTTTAACTTCTTCTGTTACTAAAGCTGTCTCTGCGTATTTTTAGTTCAAGCTTTCACAGCCCTGAAGTCAATAACTTCAATTAAGTCAATATGTTAATAATTACGAAAGCAACTCCTTCAGCACTGATGCATATTCATGTATGAATCTAATCCCTGATACGACACAGTTACCTGCAGTAGTGGTGAAGATACCTGTTGGAACTGCCTTCACCAGCTTGGCCAACCAACTAAGAGACCCAAAATTTGTATTTCTAACATTGAATATGTCTCCTGCATTTGGCACCTCAAGAGAAGTATATCCTCAGTGAAAACCCCAGATTGCCAATTATGAAGAATTCATTAAGATGTGCTGAAGTTCAAAGCAAGAAGGCCAGTTCCTCGCAGGTCAGGGCAGCTCTTTTAATGGTTTCTGCTTTGCCTCCGGCAGCAGCTCCTCTCCAGAACCTGTTTATTTTTCTGCCAGGACTGTTGGCAGGTGAAGAGTCACATCAGATCACCTCACGAGTATTTTTAAGCTGGAAACCTATGCCCTGAATATGCCATTTTCCTGGGCCAGCATGGCGTGAGATCATGGGTTTCAAACCTGTCCTTGTTGGCCTTAGAAGACAAGACACACAATACACCGTTCACGTCCTTTTTGAGATCTGCCGTAAAGGCACAGCTCAGTTTTGCAGTGGGGTTTGCTCTCTAATAGTTTGGACCATCGCAAAGGAGTAACGTGGGAAGAGGATGTGCTTATCCAGGGAGGGACGATGCCGGCAGGCGAGTGTCTGCTCTGTGGCACAGCTCTCCGTGCTGCTGCTCTCTTCCACGGTTGTTGTGTAAGAGGGGGTGAAAGTACAAACGAGAGAAAACTAAACATGAGAAGCGAGTTTGTTTGCTTACTGAGAAGGTTGAGAGTGGCAGAATGAAACTGTATAAATAAAAATTCAGGCTACCAAATGTTAGATACCTGCAGGAACACCCGCACGGTTGGACCAAGCCAAAGCTCTGCAGGCAGCTTGAAGGACAAATCCAAGACGTCTATTGGCTCTCTCCGGCTTCAGCAAAAAACCATTGCTTTTCTCAAGATGGCTATATCTAAATTCCTCATGTTTTTGTTACTAATGTTATTACTGTTTCTATCCTCTGCAGTTTGGCACTTGTAATTCAGCAAGGTAAAACAGCAATTACTGAAGACAATGTTACAATTTGAACCATATCGGTGGATTTTAGTTGTCTGCATCCCTGGAAACACCTTTGACCACAAGTGAGCTCTGAACTCCAAGGAGCAGCTCGTACCTCGTGTATTGTTTTCTTCCTCCTGCCAGAATAACACGTTGCTTCTACTTACATTTGTGTAAATCCGAAAAGCAAGGAGGACACAGGAAAATGTGAAGTGATTGATGGGCAAAGAATACAGTGAAGTCTTTGTCATCACTGTTAACACTTAAGTGTTTACCTGCTGCTTTTTCCTTTCTACTGTCCTCTACCAGGTCTCCTCTCTGTTCTGAGTCCTACGGAGCTGTGCATTTGCAAGTCGCGTTTGGCATTGCTGTGGACTCATTTGCTAGTGCCTGTCTCTAATAATCCCGCCTTCGTGGCGTATGTGACAAGGCTGATGTCCCTTCTCCCTCTCTAACTTGCTGTTTGCAAAACCTGCCTCCACAGAGGACATGCTTATTTGTGCTTCCTTATCAGATCCTGAAACTAGATCAAGATTTATGCAACTTTAACAATACCGGAATTCTGACTTCTTTCACACTACACTATATTTTTTTTTCCTGCAGCTTATGTCTTATTTGTGATAAGGAAAAGTTTTTGAGCGTGCATAAAGTAGCTGGAAAGCTCTGCTCTTTGTGCTGCGCAGGTCTAATGAGAGACGTTAGTCTGGAGCTGCACAAATGAGAAACCGGTGGCGCTTTAGAACTTGATCTGTTTTCTGTTATTTTTAATGCTTTTGCATTTTAAAAATGTCATCCATATAAGAATATTTGGAACTACTTACATATAAAAAAAAAAAAAGAGAGAGAGAAAATGAAAAGAGCCTGCCTTCCTTTTAGATGTGCCAAACAGGTTTGGCAGTCGCTCGCTTAGCGTTGATCAAGCGTTCCTCAGCCAGTCCAACTCTGCAGCATTTTCTACCTGTGCAGAAACATCTTGACAAGCGTTTCTGAAACCAGAAGACACCAGTTGGGTTCTTTCTCTTCTTCAGAGCTTTTCAGATGATGACTAAAGGGTATTGTGTATATCAAGATTTGACACTTGTCATTCAAACTCCTGAAAGTCCAGTAGAAGATAAACTGCACAGGTGGTTTTGGCTCGAAGACAGTAAAAGTGTCTGTGCTGGGTCAGACTGGGGTCCATCTCTCTCTGTCTTCTGGGACATGGTATCTGATAACAGATGCCCAGGAAAGGGTAGAAGAACAGGCTGAAGATTTTGGGACGTTTCTTCAATATACTTTCCCATTCTCCAGCAAGGTACAGTTAAGGAAGCTGCTGTCTGTAGTTAGGAGTCTTGGATGGCTTTTCTGTGGGTCTTCATGGTCACTGTTTGGGTCGTTGTGCCCTTAGCATTCATGATGTTCTGAAGCAAAGCATCCCCCACTGTATGCTTTCTGGGCTTGTTGTAGCTGTTGGGAGTATTTGAAGTGCCTTGCCGTGCCCCTGTGGGAGTTCCTGGGAAGCAGAAGCAGAGGGATGCCTTGGGGCTGCTCCTTAGGTTCGCAACAGCTCAACAAAAACCTCTGCTGGGTGGCACTGAGGTCCCCTCCTGCCTGTGCGTTTCCCCGTAAGACTTTCCTGCCACAGCAGAAGGATCTTCTAACTGAATTAGCATAGTCTTTCAGCCACCATTGAGCTCAAAAAAGACTTAAAAAAAAATAAATCAAATTTCCCGTTGAAATCAGATCTGCTTGGTCACAACTGTGATAAGAGCTCTTGACATTCTATGAAAACTTTATATGAAACACAGCAATAGCTTTGGCAAGTGTTTTTGCCCTTCTCGTCCTCTTCCTAGTTTGCCTAGTATATAAATTACACCTGATTTGTTACCTTTGTTGGTGAAATCATCAGCATCAAAAGATCAAATGTCGGGTGTTTGTTTTAAGGGTGGCCAAGCAGTCACCTGTTGCAGCGATGCTCGTATCGGGGGTCTCTGCGGGTGAATCCTCCGTCTGGGCTTACCAGGGCTGGCTCGGAGGGGCACAGACCTGCTGGAAGTTTGCAGGCCAAAATCACCCGACGTGTATCACTACTCAGCGATGCAACAAGTGTGGCTTTTACAGGAAGCATGGCCAATAAATTTAAGCTAGACAAATGGTTGATTTTTTTTTAATGACAATTCCAATTCAGCGAAAAAGATTACTTTAGAGCTAGAGAAATAGAGGAGAAATAGGGTAGCAGGTACTCCCAGAAACAAGTTATGCAGGAATTAGTATAAAATATTTTGAATTAAAAGCTAGCAGAAACATTTAAATAGGTTGTTGTTCTTTGCTCTTGCTCATTGTTCTTTGCTGCTTGGGTAGGTGTCTGTCTATCTAAAATATTCTGTCCTACTATTCTAGAGCACTAAAGTGGAAGAAAAAACTTCCAAAGAAGCTAAATAGATCTTACCCATGTCTAATCTTGGAAAAAAATATGAACTTAAAGGATTTTAGAAATGTTTAGAGACGTTGGCATTATGACAGCAAGTATCTCTGTCATAGCGCCACGTGATTGACTAGATCAGAAACGTTCTGGGATGTTCTGATCAGTTATGTTAATGCATCTTTTAAAAAGTATAAAGCCAATGCTCTATAAAATAGATACTTGAAAAACAGTTTTCGTTTTCCTCAGGCTAGTGAGATTAGAGTTTCGTAATCTGTTTGACCAGCTGCAGAGGACGTTCTTTTTCATTTTTTCTTTTTAAGTAAATGAGCTTCATCTCAACATGATTAAAAAAAAAAAGAATCAAGCTTCAAAAATGCTCAGTTTTCACACATACTTTTAAATAGCAGCAATTGCATTATCATGTCTTGTTGCAAATGTAATTGGGTTGGAGGTCATTAAAGACTTTGAATAAAAGAATTTCTAAGTTTCCAAGTGTGCATCCTCCCCTGTCAAGAATCATCCCATTTTTGGCTTACAGACATAATTTTAGGAGATATTACCTTGCTGCCTCTCACGTCTTGCATGTATTGAGTGTGCCGGCACTGTTGAGTCAAGCTCGCTCTTGTTCAGTTCAAAAAGCGGTGGTTTGCCTCGCGAGTTAATATTGTTGATTAAGGGTACTTTGAAAGGTATAAAGACGTTATTAGATTTCTTTTTGTGTGTGTGTTATTTTATGTAATGGGGAAAATTCCAGCAATAGTGGGCGGTCTGATAGTTCATTGCACAAAATAAATAGTTTTCTCTGGTTCTTCCTGGGAATCAGATTAGCCTATTGATTAGAAATAGCTGAGCCTTTCATATTTAGTTTTAAAAAGAGGATAGCAAAATCAGATGTGTTTTAAAGGCTGTTAGAAATGTTTACGTTTCCAGGTCTTCATGCATCTGTGATGAGAAATATGTTTTAAGGAGACATTTGTAGAGCAGCAGGGGTCTACTGGAACCTCTGGTGCGTCTCCAGGTGTAAAGTTTCCCAACACCCACTTAAAGTGGCAGTTTGGTGATAAACTTAGTTGGGAACGAAGCCCCCGGCGGTGAGAAGGTTGTCTTGTTCAGCAAGTGATTGATAAATATGCTTTATCACAAGTCAGACGTTCTCTAAATCATTGCAGGAAACTCTGCTCAAACCCCTCGTGTTTGTTTTTGTAGAGCTGTTGGTAAGAATACAGCAAGCAGCAAAAACAGATGTTTTACTAGTTAATTTGTATTCACAATAGCGATTTTTCACTAGCACAGTATATCCATTGACACGACGTTTTAGACATTCTTACGACATAGCATCAAAAATTCAAGAAGTTGTCTGAAAACGCTGAAGCCGACATCAGGTCTTCACAGGAAACCTGCTCCGAGAATGGCAGACTCCTTGCCGTTCCCTTTGATTGCAAAGTGTGTAATAAAAAGCAAATTAGGAAATGAAAATTGTCTCGTGGATCAATCAGGCGCAGCAGTTATGCCTGTTCAGCATTATCTGTCAGACATTAACCTGATTGGGAATGTTTTATTTTGTATAATAGTCTCAAAATCAGACTGAAAGGTTGACTTAAAACATACCTGATGTATTTTGTGTGTGCTCTGAGGCTGATAACGAACTCTGCAGTTCAAGTTTTAATAACGAAGGGGGAGCTAAGAAACTTCAAAAGGCTCGTGATAAATGTTTTTGACAATGCGTCAGCTGAACATTAGGCAGAATCTTGGTAAATCCTCTCGTAAGTGGTTTAAAATGGAGTTTTGAACTTTTCCTTCATAAGTGTATGCTTAAGATGTCGTGGTATCTTTGGGTTTAAAAGATTCATTTTATCTGGTATATGTGATCCATCGGCGTTTCTGTCTACACCTCTGAGAGTGAAAGGGGGAAGAAGTTCAGTAGTTTTCTCCTTTCGGCAACCTCTGTCCCTGCTCTTGACCATGAAACTCGCGGAGGCTGGAAAAAAGGAGAGGCCAGTTTTAAAGCATACTAACAAAATACTCCAGGTAAATATAGTGAATCTGCAGAGCTGACAAGCTTTCCGAATGACTTCATCGTGACAACCCTAAAATGTCCTGGTAATAGACAAAGCAACGCTTGCACATGGCAACTGCCTGTTGGCTTTTGTGGTTCATGGAGAAGAAGAGATGAAAGCAAGTTTATTACCGCCCTTTGAACCTTGCCTCCCTCCCCCTCTCCTACCACCTGAGCCACTAAAAACAAAGCAAAACCAATTCCTTCCTTAGCTCCCCCCTGAAAAAAATGCCAACTTCATGATTTATGCTGCTATTTTCTTTGAATTTTTATCTTTGCAGGACTTGCTCTGCCTTATGACATCCTTTGTGTTTCCAAAGAATTGAGTTCATGGCGCCGCGCAGGGAAGCCCTGACTCAGCAAAATGCTTTGGTCCTTGCCTAATTTTAAGCCTACGAACAGCTCTGCTGGTGCTACCAAAGTGTTTTAGGGATATATGGCTAAAGACTTTGCAGAAAAGTGGTCCTAAAACTTTGGTCAGCTCAACGAGATATTTACAGAAAATGCCGAAAACACACCAATATTTTGTAGGAGCAAAGCAGGAAAAGAATATGCCTGTTTGACAATCCTAGCAGTGCTCAGGGAGTCTCCAAAAGACACCAATCCAGATGAAGTCTGATGTGAAATAGTGTTAAGGGACTGATGCTGATGATCCACTCAAGAGCCAAAGCATATAATATACTGCCAATCAGTCTCTTGCCTACGAATTGCGAAAAATGAAAATAGTGTAGTATTAGAGCCTACCACACTGGAAAAATGTTTGCATATATGTTTCTTTTATGTTAAGTGACCTACTTTTAAATTTTTTCACTAGTACTAGAGAGACTTAGTTTTATTTCTACAGTCAAATTATTCCCTTCCTTCCTGAACCCCTTTCTTTCTTCCCACACTCCCTCAAGGGGAGAAATTCTTGTACTTCACAACGGCATCTCCTACTGGCAAATCTCAGGAGCAATACTGAGCGGCACAAGAAGGAGCTGCTTGACTTCCCTGAATGGGCAAAGCCCGCAGCTCGGGTGGTTTTACAAGATCTCCGCTCCCGCTTTGAAACGTCGGCCAAGCGGGCCAGGCTTCCCAATGTGCCCAGTGTATGGGAGCTCACATTAGCTCAAGTGGGAGTTTATTAATTACGTACCTTTGAAAATTACCCCTTTTCTTGGATTCCTGACTGAAGAAACCTTTTCATTATGATGGCAGAAAATGGGCAACCAGCTCTTTTAGGGACACATTTAAAAAGGTATTACCATTTGCATTTTCATTCCGTGTTGTAATTCGTGTTCACTATTCATGAAATAGTGTTTAGTGGTTAAAATCATATAGTAGGCATGAAGATTCCCAAATTTGCTATTCGGTCATTGCGCAGTAGGACACCGTGCAAGTTGGTCATTGCAGGACTTCCCTCCCTGCCCCCCATACGTAGCTGTCAGCAACTTCACCCAGGCAATGAAGTTGAACCGACGGTAAAAGGCTAGGAGGACAGTGGAAGGAAAGTGCTCGAGAGATGTAAAATATCGCTTAAGGTGGTTTAATTTCTGTTCCTGGGGAGCAGTCAAGCGTAAATTTTCTGTACAGTCATAATAGTAATTGTAACGCTACCTATAGGATGGAAGAATAATTTGTGTTATTAAACACCGTAACTATTTTCAGTATAAAATAATAGAGAGATTTTTCTTTTCTGTTGCAGTAATTTTGGCCCTTGCGTATAGGTTGTGGAAAACTTTGTTTGCAAAAACAAAGCTATTGTTTTAACAAAAACCACAGAAATTTTGCCTTTCATATTGAATCAGTAGCGTAATGAGTAGTGGAGCAATAGTTCAACATCAAAGGAGACTTTGTGGATATATAGTGTGTTGCAGCAACAGCGAAAAAGTTCCCACCAGAAAGGAATTTTGCCATATGTGAACAGCAAACATATGTATTAGGTTAAAACCATAAGATTTCCTTTGCTTTACACCAAAAACAAGAGAGAACTTAAGTAGAGAGGTTTTCAAAGTCGCGCGCTGGAATGCAGCATGGAGAAGATTCGGAGCGGTGTCAGTGGACAAAAGCGCTATGAAAACCCCAAAAGCTTTGAGGATGCACCAACAATTTGGCTAAAACATCAGTATTTCACTTTTTAAAAACACACGTGTTTTGCTCTGACTCACGGCATTACATCAGGGATCTTCATAGATATATTTTCCCGATTTATTTATAGTAGTAATAATCCCAGACAAATTTACTTATCTCTTGCTTTGAATTTACTTTTCTGCTCTCTTTGACTAAGAGCTGCGTTTGACTCTGTAAATTGTGAGACCACCTAGTCTGAAGGAGAAGTTTTTGCCCAGACAGCCCGCACTTACAGCTTCGTGGAGAGATAAAGGTACTCAAGATTGAGTGTTTCTGTGACAAAATTTAAAGCATCTCCATATATGTTTCTGGAACAAAATTTGCTTTAATTTTTGTTAACATTCACCTGATTTTTGTTTAAAGTTCCAGAGCTAGGTTTTCTTCTCGTGAACAGGGAGAGAAAACACATCAATGGATGTAATTTGAATTTAGAAGGCGCTTAAAGAGGGGCCTGTGTTTAGAATTATTGTTGGCACATGTTTTGAGGATGTAAAGTGGAAGCCTTCTTCTGTGGGCATTAGTAAGGAGATAATTAAAACTACAGTAGGTAATTATGGTAGCTTTTATTACTGCATCTTTCATTAACTAATTATATTAATTTGGTAATGTTTGAAAAATTCTTTGAAGATTAAAAGTGCCAACTATTACTACCTTTAGTTGTAGTATTACTCTGCACTGGTCATAAATATTGGGTCTTTTCTTGATACGGACGCACATCTGTGTGCGCAGAGTTGCTGGTACAGCTAATAAGAATTACGTATATACATCAAAAAAAGACTCTGCCACTATCTGGCATCATCTGATCATGATGAGCAGCGGCTTTCCTGCTGACACTTTTTGTTTCAAAGTGACAATACATTGGTATTTAACATTTTTAGAAGATTTTCCTTTCCTTGTCAGTGTCACGTATTTACTCAACCCTCAGTACCAGAGAGATTAATCCTTGTGATCCCAGACTTGCCACTGACGTGATGGGAGCAGGGATCAAGCCCTGTCTGCTCTCAGGAATACACCAAAAGTAGGAAATTATTTCAGGCTGAAGAAGCAAAACATTACACCTTTAAAAATACAGAATCGTCACAGTAATGATCAATACCAAGTGATTAAAAATAATAATGATTTCTGTTTATGTAATTCTTCCAGAACTGAATTTTCTTTCAGGGAATCCAACACTTCTTTTTTAAAATATTCTGTGGTTAAGGGATAATCAAATCAGTTTTCATATATTAAAGACTAAGTCCTTCATATATTCCCATTTCATACTTGTTCCTGTGATTCTTAGAACTCTTTCTCTTACCAGCTTTTACTTGATTTAGATTAAGCCCTGTAACTAATGCCAAAAATTTATTCCTGCCTTGAAAAGGGATTTTGTAATGCTGGCATCGTACCTTTTTGTCTCTCTATGGCTCCTTGTCAAAACTATATGCTTTACAAGTTGATTTTTTCTAAAAAAAACCCCCCTCCGTCTGGCACCCAGGAGTCAGGCTGGATTCCTCCGGTCTCATGCATCATCCCAGCATCTCTGTGATGGTCCACGCTCCGCACTGACTCCACGTGTGCCGCTCTGCTGTCTCCAACGCGCTCCACATTTCCATGAGCAGAGCTGGGTTAAGCATTTCGCTGGCGATAATCAACCCACAATAGCATACTAGAAAAAAGAAATGCCTGCTCCGAAACGCGGTTCAGATGTTCCCTTCTCCTTTCGTATCCGCCAGTTCCCAAACGTTTCGTGTGTCACAGTGACAGGGATGGACTCATCCACCAGCTCCACTTGAGGTCCCCAAATCCGACCGTAATATTTCAGGGACGTAGTCTCAAAGCCATTACTTTTCCCTTCCATCCTTCTCGTGTCTCCCAATGTTGTATGCGACCACAACATTTACAATGTGATTTTATTTTAGGATCCTTTCCCTTTTTACAAATAAATCAAATGAATGTTCCTTTTATACAGCTGTAATTCACCCACATTGTTGCAGTAGAGCTTATTATCTCATTTACATTTTTAAGTGCTTTTCAAAGTGGAGGATATCTGGGCTGGAAAGCAAAACATTTCATTTCTTTGTTCTCAGGCCAACACAAAGCACTTCCAAGGTCAGGTATGGTGTAGACTTTCAACAGCAAACATGTTTACATGGCATTTGAAAGCCGGTTTAACTGAAAAAAAAAAATACTGTCTTTATAACAGTGATGTAAGTTAAGTTAGCAAAGCTGAGGGACAGGGATTAATCCCGTACCTGGAAAAATTTAACTAAATAAGTTAGGCTTTGTTTTCCATTTAGGGAAAAAAGCCTCTGACACTTAAAAATTGGCCTGGTTTTTAAATTTTTTTATCCCTATTTCTTCATCTCAGCAGTTATTAAACGTAAGCTCTGTCACTCTTTGAGCAAAACCCGACACTTTGAAGCTGTAGAATAAAAACTGCATTTCTAAACAAAACAAACCCCATTGTTTAATTTTACAAAGATGTTCTGTGGTGTACCTGGGGTAAGTCATCTGCTGTTTTTAAGAGTATTCAATGTGACAAAAGCTTCTCTGTCAGACACAGCAAAGATCGGAGGGTACTGGGTAGCTTCAGAAACAGCCCTCAGCATTTGGGCTCCGGCCACTCCAAATGGAGCTTTTTGACAATAGAGAGAATTTTCAGTGCGATCTTCAAAAGGGCGCATTATTCATGACATCCATCAGCATTCCTCCTAGAAAATTAAAATCATGGGCAACAAACTTGCTTACTCCTAATTACTATTTTCAGAGCTAATCGTATGCAGGAATCTGCAGCAACCATGAGATTTTGATTTTACTTTTTTTTTGGCATGGCTTTGACCAATTTCTGATCTTTTGGTTTTACTTTTTTGTCCTTGTGCTGCTAGGGAAGCTGAAATACCCAAACGAACATTCATTACTCATGGAACATCCTTTATAGGCAAAACCAGATTCTACAAAGTGACCGGTAGGAGAGCTGGTGTGCAACACGGCAGTGGTCCAAAGGTGGTCAAGTTAGAGGTATTCATGAGTGATCCGAGGAGTTACTCTTTTTTTCTGCCATCCCAATACAAAATGTACCAACAGCCAGTTACGATGTGATTGGAAAACTCTGTAAACTCATACAGTGTATTTTGGGTTGGATAATCGATGAATGGATAATTATAACAGTTTGCTACACTTATATGCTATAGCAAAACCACCTGATTTCTAAATTGCACTTGTTTAAGACATTTTCTGCCCTCATAATGGAACACAATGTGCGTGTTCCATGCTGGCAAACGCCATCTAGAGTAGGTGGACCTAACAAAGACTCTGCGTCATCTGACTTTCACAAATTAAATTACTTTAAGATGCATTGCAAACCCTCAGATTCAAAGGAACCTCTCATTTTATGCTCTGCAAGATATCTTCGTTTCTTGTAAGTAAGTCAAAATGGAGAAATTAAGGAAGGAAAGAGCAGTGCACCGATTCTCCTCTTTGCCACCCTGTGGTTGCTGCCTTTACCAGGAACTATTTGAGATGCTGTTTTGTGTTCGGTGCTGGCAGATTTGTGTGATGGAGTGTGGTAGAAATCTGGTCTCTGAGAGAGATATCTACATATCTACAGATGTACATTCATACATATGTGTACATACACGCTGTCTCTTGACCATCTTCAAAGTCCTGGGACGGAGTGAAACTTGCTCTGGAGCACAAGGAAGGATTCCAGGCAGGGCGGCTGGTGTGGAGTGAGGCTTCACCATGCCGAGCTCTTTGGGCTGTATAAGTCGATCACGTGGAAATAGAAGGAGAGGACGGGTCATACTTCTTAATTTATCTGAAACATGCTCGTTGAATGTTCCTGAGAGTCATCCTGTACTGGTTATGTCTGGACACTTTGGAGTTTTGGCAGGATTTTTGTCAGATTAATTGAGTCTTTGGAGATCGTTGTGATACCCGGATCGGCCCTGCTCCTCGTTAGTTTCTACATTTTAGTTTTTAAATCAAAGTATGCTTGTTTGTGTTTTACCTTACCAAATTAGATGTGCACAAAGCCTACAATTCACACATATATTTAATTATATTAATGCAAATTCCTGGTACTGCAAGACTTGTTGAGTATCGAAGGCCAACCGGTTATATATTCAGAGCCTGGATTTCAACATTTCTCAGAAGCGGTGATAGCATAAAAGTCCCTGGGCAGATTTGAAGTTCACGCTTGGGTCTGGTTAAATTTTTTGGCATCAGTACATGTAATAGTCTTATAGCTAGAAGACTTTAAAGTTAATGCCTGGCATCACTTCAAAACAATGTGCGAGATCTATCATAAGTAGTCCTCTTATCTTATCTCAATAGCAATTTTATCCTGTAAATGATTTGAGAGTACAGTATTTCACTGCTGTGGAAAAGAGCAAGGGGGTTTTTTTCTGTTAAATCTTTGCACTGCGAGTACTGTTCCTGATCCCGGTTTATGTATGGGTGTTCTCCTTGGGGGAAGCAAATGTTAACTGTGCCGCCTGCTCTGCCAAGCGCACTACGAGTCCGTGGGCTCCTTGGTCTCCCCTTTCCCGGCTGCTCTGCAGAAGGGCTCTCTGCAGCTCAGCTCTTTAAAAACCAACCCGGGAGGCACCTTTGGTGTCACTTGCAGCGTATCTCCCACGCGAGCCCCTTCCCAGGCCCAGTCCTGACTGCGCCACGCTTTGCAGCTGATGGGTAGCCGTGCCCTGATTTCCTGCCATACAAAAGATAACTCAAAATATTCCCTTTCTGCTGCCACAGCCGCCTCTGTGCTGATGTCAATCTAACAGCCACATTGTGCACTTCGCTTCAAGTCAGCACTTGCGGTTAACAATGCCTTTATTCAAGCTGACAACATAACTAAGCTTTTAGTAAATGTGTAAGTAAATGTTAAGTGTGTATTCAAACATTCAACAATGACTAGGAAACTTTAAAAAAAAATATCTTTGAAACTTTGTATTGTTTGTTTGGTGTGTATCTGTTAGAAATAACATAGGCTATCAGTTCCTTGGGGCGTGACTGCTCTTTTGTGAAGTGTGTAACAAAAAGATCAAGGCTCTGAGGGACTGCTGTAATAAAAATAAATATATATGAAGAACAATAATGACAAAATAAATTTGTCAGTGCATTTTATGAGCTTGATTTAGAAGTGATTATTTCTGAACTAAATAAAGACTGGATAGTTGTGGTGAAGTGACATGATCATAATATTCCTTTTATTTATTGCCATTTATACTTCGTTGGTAGATGGCATGCTAGACTTGACTAGAGGGCGGGAGGGAGCCCCTCGTCTCGGCGAGCATCCCTTTTCAATAATATGGAATACATTTTCACTGCAAATTCCAGACATGGTTTTCCAGAGAGAGGATTATTCTTCTGGCTTAAAGGAAAAGTTATTGGCACACTGCGAAGTGGCCACAGGAAGCAGAGACTGTACAAATAAGACGATAACAAAAACCTGAGACATTTGTAATAGCAAGTGCAATTGTTGCAATTGCAGCATTTCCATTTCCCTTTCAATCTTTGAGGGTATTTATTGCATTTTTAGTATGAATACTTGTAGCCTATAATAAGATAGAACTACTAAGAGTTAACGACTCCTGTTCAATCTGTGGTCCTACCTGTGCAGAATAACTTTGGCCAAAGCGGGTCTGTCCCGTACGGCTGGAAGCGGCTGTAGCTGAGGAGCCGTCCTGACGCTGCGCTGTTTTCTTAATCAGCTCGTTGAACGACATTACCCGTAAGTTCTTCTGCCGTCCTGTGTTTCTCACGTGTGTTTTGCACCCGTTTGGTGTCGTTTCAGGCTTTACAAGATGAAGTGGAAAGTTACCGCGGTCAGGTGCGGGCTGCAGAGAAGAAGCTGCAACTCAGGGAGCTGGAGGCCCACGAGCAGGTACCTGCTGCTGTCCCCCCCCGTCCTCTTCCCTCGGGCAAGGAGGTTCGAGGTTTAAAAATAATATCTTGCTTCAAAGCAAAAAGCACGTATTTTCCTGCAAAATTTTCAGCTAGCTTTCTTTTCTGTTTTTTTGGTAATAAAAGAGAATTAAACTGTCTGAACCCTACAGGCAAATGCTTATCTCATGCTCTCTACTTCAAGTTGGTATTTCAACTATTCTAGCTGTTAAATGATGCATTTATTTTGAACCAACTATACTGTTTTAACAAGGTTTCTGAGACTATTCTAACCTGTTGTTTAATGGCTTGTACGAGGAGAATTATAACTGGACAATAACTGAGCTAAAAATAATCTTTATTCTTGATCTTATGCATTCATTGTCCTAGCATGTTGTCTGTAAACAGTTCCATATGATTAATAGTGCTAAAATTATTCTGGACACTTTCAGTGAAATCGGAGATTTAGTGTACTTCCAGCAAAATAGTGTATGTAGTTCACAGACTAATATTGGAATGGGAAGACAATGATGTGCAATGAAGTGCAGATTAAATTGAATTAGTCAGGAAAATATACAGCTGGTGGGTATCTGAATCACCTACGAATTTATGGATTTCTAATACAAATCAGTTTTTGCAGCATTTGAGAACTTTATGTGGTGCTGAGTAAACAGTATCCATAACATATAACATATATCCTATACAACGCATTTCTAAATCTATACCTGCAGGAATAGGAAGTCGGGGTGGTTGTAGAAGAGTAATAAGCATTAATTTCAAATATTTTTTCCCCGGTTGCTTTCATCCTACTTGCACATGGGACCCCTCATTCACCCGTGGTGTTTATGTTCATGTATTTCCTCTCCGGGGAGTCAGTGATTAGCTCTTCTGCTCTCTTCCCCCTCTGCCTCCCAAACCTAGATGTTGGTCGGGGTCGCTCGCGCACCGGAGGAATTTGGTGTGGTGAGTTGGCCGACAAGCATTGCATTCAAAGAGTCTCCTGGAAAAGCAGAAGGAAAATTAGCTATTTGGTGCATGGTTGTCCCTCCCAGGGACAGCACTGCCTGCACGCTATGAGAGTCCTCTTCCAAATCTCTTTTTTCTTTATTTTTTTTCTTTAATCTTTGCCACTGGCATTTTGCTTTTTTTTCTGACCCGTTATGAGAGAGGATCCATCAGAAGAAACAAAAAATGGGTTGTGAAATACAGAGGTGGAAGTCTGGACGTGCAGATTCACAGGATGGTCCCCCCTTTCTGCCTTCAAGGTTTTCTCTTACATGAGCACCTGGCCCAAACCAACCTACGGGCTGTCCTGTCCACACAAAATTCATGAAGGACCAGCTCCGCTGGTAACGTCCCGTTCCCCAGAATGAATGGAACAGAAAGGTTATTTAAATGACACCGCATCGTCCAGCTTAGAGCTTTTCCTGCAGGGTGGTACTACCTTAGCAGACTTATGGTAACGCTCGTACCTGTGTTCATCAACGGTCTGGTCTCTGCCATTTGGCTGTTGGGACGTTCTGAAGAAGCTGAAGCCATTGAGGTTGTCTTTGTTTAGGTGGCTTTGGTTTATTTTGCAGACAAACATTTTGAAAGTTGTTTGTGACTGGTTAATCCATTAGTTATCCATTAGTTATCTCTCCAGGAGGAAAATGGAAAAACGACAGCTCTGATGTGTTTCCAGTTATTATGTCTTGGCCAGGCTACCTGTAAACATGTTCATCAAGTATTAGCAGTAGCTAATGACTCATCAGCCGATCAGGGAGTGGAAATATTTAAGGCAGCAATGTAGAACTTGCTTTCTGCTTTTTACCAAATAATGTCTGAATTGGAATTGCATAAAACATCAAAATTTGCGCTGGCGCTATTACAAAGGCCACTTTTCTGAGCTTTTACTTGCCTGTAAATAAGGAGGAGAGAGGGTTAAACAGCTTCTGTTTTTCATTAAAAGGAAAAATCTTGTGTTTTGATTCTATAACAACAACAAACAAATGAATGAGACATGAAAAAACATTTTGTTGTGCTTTTAATTAAAAATAAAAAGCTGTTTCTCGTTATGGCTTGTTGGGTGGTATCTTGGTGCTCCATGTTTGTCTTTTTTTCAGTGCAATGTCCTTATAACTCTTCAGTCTCTAAGAGTGACTGACAGATCCACAAAGCTTAACTCTTTGTTACAGTAACCCTCTGGTGATCGCACAGAGTTAACCTTTCTTTATTATAATTATCCAGAGAGACAAACTATCCTATAAATAAGTGGGGGGGGGGAAATATGTTGGAAGGACTCCGATGGCAAGCCCTTGAGCTGTCTAGAGGCGAGCGTGGCGCTGCAGTTGAAGATGAGCTGTTGTTTTTTATGGAGCTTTTTCATTCCAATACTTCATGTTCTTGTATGAACTTATGTTTACTCCTGTTTACAGTTTCGATCCCCTTTACGGTGTGAGTAGATGCAATCACGTTAGATCTGTGTGGTTCCATCAGTGGTGCAGTTCGGCAACGTTATCGGAGTGATGAGTTCCAATCCAGATGAATGTACATTTGTCAAAAGTGCCTGGGAATTGCTCCCACTTTGACTAACCAAAATAATATTATCTTTTCCGTAAAGGTTGTCCTGTCTCTGCTAAGCATGGTTTTCTAGGACAACGGTCCATGTGTTCCGTGATGCTGCACTTCTGGAGCCTCAGAACTGTATTATCTTTCTTCACGTCAAAATGATGGGTGTTTCCTTCAAAAATTAGATGTCCACCCTCTTGAGACATATGGAATTGTATTCATGGAAAGTGGCAAAATAGCAGTAAATAAAGTGTAACTGACACTTAATATATAGGTTTTTATATATATAGGGGTTTTTGATCTATAGTCGCAAGGCAGTGAAAGCAGGCTGGGAAGGTTCCTGGGAAACTTGGGCGTGTCCAAGCCCTTTCCTTGCAAAGCGATGCTGAAGTTTCTTATATCTCACCACTGTGGAACTCTGGGAACCGGCTTCCTGTCAACTGCTCCCGTTTAGGTTATGTCCCTGCATCGTAACTCTTGTAGGGTGTCACTTGGTTTTTCTCTGATGCATGCCTAGATCTAATGTAAGACAAGATTTCTGACAGAAAGATGTCTCATTCTACTAAAAATGGTTCTCTTTCTTGAGTCATGTGGCTTTGTGCAGTTGTCACTCATAGTTAAAAAATCTAAATTGTTCATCCAGCAGACTTTACATCCTGTGAATGTGTAATTAAAAATGACGCACATCACTGAGAGCTTAAACATGTGCCTTAATGAATCAGGGAATTTACGCATGTGCAAGAAATTTTGCTGAGTTTGGGCCTGTATAAAAATTAATGGTAGTGATCTTCTTGCTTTATTTACCTAGATGTCTTTAGAATACCTCATTTCATTCCAAATTCCGTTTTGTAAGGGTAATCACCCCAAGCCAGTATACTAAAAAGCTCCAAGAACCTCTCTTTTGAGAATTACATGCAAGATTTTTTTTCGTAAAAAAACGCACAGCTATTCTTTTAATTCCTCGCTCTGGTGTTTTTAACTGTGGGGGTGGATTGAGTGTGATGTGAAATTTCTAATTGGGGATAACAGAGGGGAAAAGTTCCTCATGTTCGCAAACAGCCGAGCGTAGATACTCAAGCTATAGGGGTGCTCCTCCAAGCAGCCAAGTCACAAATAGAGTCGTAAAGGAGAGAGATTCTCTGAAGACAGAAAATCAATCGTGTTCAATTCATGAATGTTACTGAGGAAATGAAGGAGAATACCAATGTAGATTTCCAGCCCTTTAATTTCTCTTTTCTCAAATAGATTATAAAAAAGGGAGAAAGCAGTTATCAGAATAAGGATGTCGTAGAAGTATTTGGAATAAAACGGAACAGCTTGGTTTGTTAAGTGGATTTCACTCATGTTCAAATGAAAACAGGAGTGATAATTGTAAAAGAGCTATGATTCAAAAGCATTCAGCGAGTTTTCATTTTTAATGTTTATTATTCTGACTTGCTCAATTTTTTATGACTGCTGGATATTTACCACAGTCAGCCTAACTTCCCGTTTCCATGCCAACTAAATATATTTGTTCTCAGATGAATGCTGTGATGCATCGTTCTGCAATTTTAGTTGCTGTGTAGCAGAGAGAACTTCTAACATTTGCCACACCTTCTCCTGGATGGGAATCGTGCTCCTGCCTGCAGCTCTGGGGAGCTGGGAGCGAAGGGGCAGCCGGACAGAGACGAGTCCAGGGTACGGCTCCCACGAAATCCTTAAGACAACGGTGGCTGGGAGACCTGAGAAATATTAATCGCCCTTTAGTTTAGGGCTTTTGGTCCATATTTCTTTTCAGGTTCATTTTTAAAGCTATCACAGAGTTTTAAATGCAGACAGATAAATTCATGGAACATCTTTGCCCTCGCTTCCATCATCCTGCCCTGCTAGGTATGCTCTGGAAAAATCAGGTGGAAGGAGTGGAGTTTCCTCCGTCTGGAGGTGGGGGAGGCGCTGCAGGAAGGGTGCTCCAAACCCAGCCGCTCTCCTCTGACGGGACTTTTAGCTCAGGTGCCCCAGGGGATTGGGAAAGGCACCGTTTCTGGGGCCCCTGCCTCGAATTTCCACACTTTCTCAAAGGGTTGTCTTTCTCAGAACAAGTCAGAGTCATCTAAAATCAGGCTAATAAGCTCTAGGTTAGGTATTTAAAAATGAAAGTTTGCTCTGTGGCCAGCAGGTGAGGAGGATTTAGGCAGCCTTTGTCTTGCGGAGCCCACCAGCACTTTGGAAACTGAGAACCAGCCACAGGCACTGGAGCTGCTGATGAAATTCTGCCATTCGCTCCCATTGCTTCAAGCCACGTTGCTGAAATGCTTCCAGAATTTTCCCCCAGAGACCGATTCCTGCTCCCACAGCAATGGGAAGCTTAGTCTCCATGTGAAGGATCTTCACCCAGGAGCGATGCCCAGCGAGCAGCCCTTGCCCGTCCCTGCCTGCGGACCCGGCGTTTAGCCCTCGGGCGGCAGCACTGGCTCCAGCGCTCCACAGCCTCCGCTGCCGCGGGGAAGGAAGGGGGAATCCGAGAGAAGTTTCCACGGTGACTTTCAAGAACAGCGACACCAAATATTGTCACATCGAAGTAGTTCCCGCAGTTTCAGTATGTGAACAGCACGGACCGGGCGGGCTGTGGCTGAAGAGCGCTTGTTTTTCTGCAGTTCTGCATCCTTCCCCTCTCCGTCCATTGCTCTGCCGGCACCCCAGGCACGGGGGTCAGGAGGGTTCTGTGTTTTTCCTCCATAAAACATTTCATATATGTACATAGAGTGAAAAGCGTAGGAGATAAACAGCCAGGGTGGCAGAGCTCCTCACAGGCTGGCACCTGAAAATCTGCTGGTTCGATGTCTGCAGACAGCACGATAGGAGATTTCCTTCCTACCTACTTATGGTGAACACATTTCAAGTTTAAAACATTTTTCTGGAAAAGAAGATGTTGGAGAGCCACATACAAGCGGTGAAGAATCTGACACAAGCGAGGGCGTGCTGGTGAGGCTGTTTGGCGTGCACAGACCAAGACCTCCGTCTCTGAGCACGTTGTTCTCTCTTCAGACTTCCCGACGGAGGCTGTCTGGGGAAGAATCAGGGTGATTCTGGTTACATCTCTATAAGGGACCTCTCATGGAGATAGGTGCCCCCGTCGGTGTACGGCAATGTTGACGAAGGCACCATAAATGACTACTGACATTATTTGGAGCCAAATTCAACCACTTTCACGTTGGTTAGTGTCTACTATACATGCAATTCCATTGATATATTAATTAATCACTTTGATACAAAAGCACTCCCCAGTTTTTAATTAAGACTGAGATTGTTAGAATAAATCATAACTTTGCATTTGATGTATTTTATATTTTGTATAGCATTTTCTTTAACAGTCTACTGTGAAAGGAATGCAGAATTAAACCGAAAATAGTAAGTTATACGGTATAGCACAAAGTTTCAGATTAGCAGAAGGAGATAGAAGCTGAGCTTCAAGCACAGAAAACCAGATTTGCAGGTGGGATTTGAAAGGAGCTGGAAATCAATGGAGTTGAAAGTTCCCAGGAGCTCCATATGGCAGGAACTGCGGGAGAGAAGGCTCTCACCAACTGTGCAGCTGTCAAAGGGAGAAGAGGTAGATGATGCTGATGTACGTGTGGAAGCCAATGATCAAATGTTAGCTTTGGTAATCAGACACAACTGGAAAACACACAAATATATACCCACTTCATAGAACAGAATGATTTATTGGAACGAAGTGGCCAGCTGGAGAAAGACATAGGCAGAAACTACAGAACAAATAGTTAAAAGGAAAAAGAGAATTTTTACCAGAAAAGAACAGGAGCATATGCTGGCATGCAGGAATTAGAGAGTGTTTTAAAATGACAGTTTTCTAGCTCTTCGTCTTAAACAGTAGTGAACGAGGAAGAGATCTTTCTTCTAAGAGAGTGGTACATCATTTTAGAGCGTCTGTGGTTTGCTTGCATATTATCAATTAAGGGAATTTTGTTCTGTCAGAACTGTTCAAAGCAGGACTACAAGGGACAATGATGCTGGTATTTAATGCAGGGAATTAAAAAAAAAAAAAAGAAGAAATGTCAATGCATGGAGGAGCCAGTCGGCTGGCAGAAGAGAAGAGCAGAGACAGCTCGTCTCCAGCGTGGGCTCTCAGCGATGGGTGCTCAATTAGTGAACTGTCCCATTCCTTTTTTCTAGGTGATGAGGTGCCGGGATGGAGCTAAAAAGGACAGAAAAAGGCCAGCTTTATGCTGATTTTTACTGTAATTTAAATTCTAAAGTATTATTTTGTTTGCAATTTAGTCAGCATGAAATGCCATCGATGAGACGTCTGCCCGCAAAGCGCAGCAGTGGCCGTGTCCCGCGCTGCCCGTCCTCACCCGTGGCCACCGCCGAGCAGCCTCTGGCCAACGGGGGATGCTTTGCAATCCCGGCAGCTTGCTTTCCAGTTGAGATGCCGATTAGGTTCTTGTCCTTGAAAGAGCGAAAATGGTGATAGTTAAAAGTAGCTTCTGATGATTGTCTACAAAGACTTGCTTGTTCGCGCAGTCAGTGTGAAAATGCTGAGCCCCATCCTGCCCGCTGCTGGGCTTCGTCAGCTCTCCCCGTCGTTAGCGAGCACTCAGCGCCTCCGCGGATCCCACACTGAAACCTCCGCTTGCTGAACCACCCCAGCAGGGAAGGGATCATATAGAAGGTAACACATTCCGTAATGTAAAACTGAAATACATAAATACATTCCAGTGGTGGTGTCGAAGATGCTTATAGCTTTATTTCAGACTTAATTATCTTGATAGCGTATTAGGAATCGGCAGAGGCAGAAACGAGCACCATGTGTCTCCAGCTGTGGCCCAGCAGCGCTGGTTGATTCTGTTCCTCCCGCTCAGGGGGTGCGAGCCGTGGCCGAGCCCCCCCGAGGGCAGGACCTTCCCACTGCCGGAACAACCCCTCCGGCCGGTGGAAGCGTGGACAAGAGCTGAAGGGAATAGCGCTCGGGGACAAAGATGGCATCTGCGATGAGTCGTTCAGAAGGAGGGGAAAAGAAGTCAGGGATCCTCCGAATCCCAGCTGGAACAATAGCGGAGCCCTGGAGAGGGGGAGGTTGAGAGAACAGCGCGGATTTTCTAGCCGCAGCATTCCTGGTTGTTCTATGGTGTTGACAGTGAAAGCTTTTATTCCTCTCCAACTCGCGTAATCCCAAGAATGCTGTTCTTGCCATATGCAGCCCACTGGTGTTTTTTTTTTTAAAAAAAAAGCTTTGCCTGCCTTCCCTTCCTTTGCGGCTATGAATTATATAGACTTGTATTGCTTAACTACAAACAGGATTTTCCAGGTGGGAGATCTTGGTTAAGAAAAGAAAGATATCGAAATACAAGCCACCGAAGTAATAAGGCCTCTTGGATGCAGGTTGGGAAAAGGAAAAATATGACTTAGAGCAGAAAGCTCAGCCCGGCAGAGCTGGAGGTCCCCGCGGGTTAGTAAAACAACAAGGCAAAAATGTTTTGGATGCTCAGATGGTTTACTAGCTAAAGACAGAAAAACAAAGAGGAAAGCTATGCCACCAATTTATGTTTTATTGAAACTGTCAGAAGAGAGGAGGTTCTCCAGCAGTATTTTCTCCGTGGAGAACAACATGGTGTACACTTGACAAAATAACTTGCTCAGCTGATCTTGCTCGGTTACTGTTTTCATCTGAGCCAAATTCATGCAATTTATAGCGTTCGTTACTTTTCTTAAGAACTTGAGAACGTTTGTATCAAATTGCATTTTATTTCTCTAAATCTGGAAGAACCATATTTCAACATACGTTGCACAGCAAGAATAGAAATTCCCACTGTCTGAAATAAGAGAAGATGTGGACTAAAAAGCAGTGGATATTCATATTTGATTATATTGTGAAAAGACAAATGTTCAGGCCTTGTTCTGCATTGAAAAAATGGATACATCATTAGGAGAAATTGCTGGAGAAGATTTCAAGCTCTAATTAAATATTCTCTTATGACAGAATCCCAAGAGATCTGAAATTTAAGGAAAGTGCAGATTTTGGTAGATTTGGTTCCTCAGTTGCAGGTATTGCCCAGCGTCCCGCAGGCAGCTGATGGAGGGAGGGTCCCGCAGAGACTTGTGGCAGTTTTGTGGGAGCAGAGCTGTGCTCCCTTGGAGGTTAGGAGTGCTCGGAAGCAGAGGAGGAGTCAGTGCAATTAGGGAGAACACAAACGAGCTGCGATTAATCATTACTTTGACATTCATTGGGTTGTTGTTTGGGTTTTTGTTGATTGGGTTTTTTTTAATTGGGATGGCATCGTAGTAATTTGTCCTTCGCTTGCCCTTTTCAAAGTGCTTTCAGAAAATTACTTCGGCAATCTTCACACCACCTGAATGAAGTTGACCTATGCAATATTATTATTATTATTATTATTATTATTATTATTATTATTATTATTATTATTATTATTATTATTATTATTATTATTATCCTCATTTAGGGTGAGACTTCAGTCTGAGACTAAATGATCTGCCTAAGGCTGAAGGAGTTATTTTTACCTTTTTGGTACCCTAACCTGACTTCAGATTTATTACAGCAGATCTTTCACGTCTCCTTTCAGAGATGTGTATTGCAGAAAGAGGTGCGTAACCTTTTCAAAGAGATTTCTCTTTTAAACAGCATTGTAACATACTGTTGTTTAAATAATGTAGGAAAGGATTTGAGACACAGGAAATTATTTCTCTCATCTTACTCCCTCTTAAACGTGGAGAAAGTTTGATAATAATTATATGATCCTAATTATGCCTTTTGGTCGCTATCCTGCTATTGCCTGGCACACGTGGAATTATCCTCCACAAATATCATACACAGGCAGAAATTGAGATACTAAGGAAACCATACCACCTCAGTTAACTGAACTGCCTTTTGACTCTTATCTGACATAAACAAAATGTTAACTTTGTGCCCTTCAAGACAAGATCTGTTTTTTTTAAAGGAACTTGAACAACTCTTCTGTGGTCCCTTCATTTACTTTGGCAATGTACACCTCAGAGTTTCTTTTGCATTTTCCTTGTGCTCCTCTGGTTCAAATCAAGTGATTTACAATTGGGAGATCTGGACAAGATTGCATTTGGGTTTGGTTTTTAATTATTGTTTTTTAAAGAGATGGGGATTTTGCACCAGGGACAGCATGTTCTGGGTGATAAACTCAGCATCACGGACCTCTCGGAAGGAAGAAGGGGAGAGTGGGTGTCAGGAACCCCAGGATACGGCGTGGTTGTGGCTGTATAGAAAGCATAGAAGAGAAGCAGAGTATCCTCTGCTTTGCAGGCTGTGAGCTCGCGGACTAAAATGTATCTGGTCATCTTGAAAATACTGCATTTTTCCTGGCTGTGTGTAGGTTGTTTCTTTCAAAAAGGAAGGAGAGTGACTCCAGTGGAGCGAGGTGCCAGCGGGGCTTGTTCCTGATCGGTCCCGTGCTCCCCTCTGCTTCTCACCCAGCCCCACAAACAAATAACGAGTAGCTGCAGAAGTGAATTGTGCCACCTGAAGACCCTGTGAAGCAATAAAATTGAAACTTGTCTTACGCTACTGAAAAGCGTTGGGCCAGGCCTGACCGCTTGGTTTGGAAAGCTTGGTATTGGATATTTCTCTTCTGGGCGTCAAAACCAACTTTTATCTCTTTTGAGAACGGTCAGTGCCCACCTATGACAAGATCTCATGGTCTTCCGTGAAATTATAACTTCCCCGCTTTTTGCTTCCCTTCGTATAACTGTGTGAATATTTGTCCCTTTTTTGTAATTTATCGTGTGGCTGCGCATACCTGAGCTATGTGTGGCAACTTCAGCTTCCAGTTGTTTCTACTGACACCAAAGATGATTGATGGTACAACTTTAAACCTCATATGTTAGCCACCAACCTGAATAAACAAAGACCAGTGTGGCAGCTTAATATTAAAAGCTATAAAACCTTCCTAGGGGTTCGTGGATTAAATCAACTCACCAAAATGAATTTTCAAAAAACCCCCAACTTTCTCAGGATTGAAGAAAAACGAATACAACAGTAAATGAAATAGAGCTATCCTCGTGCAGCAGACTAAAGGCCTCCTGAGGGCTGAAGAATTGCAATTTTAAACATCTCTCAAGAGTGCAAGAGGAGACACAGTATTTGTGGATCCTAGGGAGGCAGCTTGAGGCTATAAAAGAACAAAAAAGCCTTTAAGGCACAAAAAAAAAATTATAAAAAACAATCCCTGCAGACATAGCTTTCATTGGTCAAAAATAAGTGTTAAAAAATAAAAACCTTCCCACATTAAAATTAGTATATGTTAGCCCACTATATATTATTTTTCAGTTGCAAGAAGTGACTCAGATTTTTGCCATGCACTATTTTAATCTCCTGGGTCAATAGACCTTGAAAGTAACTTCAGCCAAAAATATCAGCATGTTGTTTATCATAATAGGACAGGAAACATCTGGGATTTTATTTTCATCTTATTGTGATGCAATTATTAGTGAGCACAGTTGAAAGTAACAAATTTTGTCTTAGCAAACAAACAAATTGCAATTGTATTCCAAAGAACAGTTTTCACTGCAAAAACCGTGCGTCTTCCCTCTGAAATAGAGTAAGAAATCAGCCCCAAGCAATATTACAGCTACCAGGGCTTGTTTCTCATTTTCTTTCTCCGTTTTCAGCCAACTCAGTAATATATATCCATACTTTAAAGCACAGTATGTATTTCTTCATGATTTTCCAAGAAACACCTTTGTCAAAAGGGAACAATCCCCTTGCTGCTTTGCAGAGTTAATGGCAAACGTTGACAGCCTTGTGAAAGCATGTATTTAGAGGACACTTGCAGATTAAACTATTAAAACCAGTGACTTGGTTGAAAGAAGGCTGTTGCACAATTAGAACATTATTATTTCACTCGCAGAGCTGTATTAAAATTTCTGTTCTTTCTTCTTGCAATGAAACTTGCTTGACTTTCCTCTAGGAAAAATTATAATTAGGGGCTCTTGCTGTGTGCTCGGCACCTGCGGGACCTGGTGTGAGTCCTGGCTCGTGGGCTGGTGCGTGATATCAGGGCCTGGGCTCAGCTCCTGGCATTGGCATCGCCTGAAAATGCAGAGCTTGAGTGTGAGTCGGGCCCCGGCGATGGAGATTCCAGAGAAGCTGTGGCTGCCCCGTCCCTGGAGGGGTTCAAGGCCAGGTTGGACGGGGCTTGGAGCAACCTGGGCTGGTGGGAGGTGTCCCTGCCCAGGGCAGGGGGTGGCACTGGGGAGGCTTTAAGGTCCCTTCCCACCCAAACTATTCTCTGATTCTATGATTCTGTGCTGGTTGGGTCACCCCAACATATTGGCAAGGTGATGGATCATCCAGATCCTCTTAATTGTGGAATAAATCTTTATTATTCAAAATTTAGGAAATAAAAGCATTTTGCTGTTCTAGCTGCCCATTTCTGCTCCTGTCTCACCACGAACAAATGTGACACGTTGAATGAACTGAGATATATGTTCCTGATCTATCAAGATCCCCACCCAAATGAGCTGTTGGCTCAGAAAATATTTATCCTGGCAAGGCACCTATGCAAAGCATTGTAAGCCCTTTTAGAAGTAGAAGCATAAATTTATTGGTGTAACTTTCAAAAACATAAATTTTGATCACTGCCCTATATACAAGCAGAGTTCAAACAAGGTTTCCTGTCTCACCTTTTTTTTCTCTTTAGATTTGCATAGTGGCATCACTTACTTGCAGCTCACAAGGAAAGCTTCTAATTGCCTATTTGCATAGAGATTTGGAGATTTCTTCTGCATGTTGGAATGACTCATAGGCAGAATTTTCCTAAAGTTTCATCAGATTGTTTTATTCCTTTTGTATTGATAATTGTGTTATGCATAATGCAGATTTTGGCATGACCTGCTTTTTCCGAAAGGTGGTAATTGGCACATCTTGCAGTGAACTTTGGGCTGGGTTCTCACGAGTTGAAGCGTGTGCGCCCCTTGCAAGCTGGGAGCTGGAAGTTACAACTCGTGGCTTCTTCAGATGTAAGGCTGAGGTTTTGATTTGCGGTCGCAATGGTAGATTTAAGCAATTTGGTAACTAAGCCAAAATTAGCGCAAAATGATGTTGGCGTGTAAATCATTGGGAAAAAAGATTCCATTTGAGTGTTTAAAGATATTTTATAAGTTAATCTGATATTGATTCCCTTTTATCCTTTATTTACATATTCAGCTGCTAATCCAGAAAAACACCTAAGTACTTGCTTAATTTGAATTAAGCGGTTAATCCTATTGGAAGTTAAGTACAGATGTGAGGCCCTGATTCAGCCGAGTACTAACGCGTGCGAGCAGTCCTGTGCCACTTGGTGGATGGAGCTGATCCAGACTCTCTGGACTTTTCCTGGGTCAAGATTCGGCACATACAGCCTCACCGGACAGATACAAAGCACAGTCCTTCCAGCTGATCTGTCTTCATTTAACACGGCGTTGTAACCATACTGCTTACTCAGCATCTGTTGAATAAGGTTATGGACTAAAATCATTTTGGTGTGAACATCTGATCTCGTAACGTCTAAGATACTCGGACCTATTCGTTGAAAGTCCCGGAGCATCAGTGAAGTTGAGGAGGACACAAAGTGCAATGAAAAGCAGTTGTGCAATCAATAAAAAAAAGGCCTTAAAAGCACCTAGAAATTATGTAAAAAAAAATCTTGGGAAACAGTAATTCCCCTTGTCTAAGGGAGTAAGGAGCAAATATCCCTCTACTGACATGGTTCAGATCCCACCAAAGACAAAAATAACACTTCTGATTATCAATTTGAGAAGTTTATGGCTGTATAAATGCTCTGTTGAGACAGATTTAGGAGTGATTATTGCTTCTTCAGACGACGGTCCAACAAATGCCTTACTGTTTCCTTTTCATGATTTTTTCCTCCTCTTCGTATATTCTTTATTCTTATGTTTTTATATATTCTTTATTCTTATGTTTTCTTTTTCCTTTCTTCCTCTTTTTTACCTCTTTTGCACTTTATAGGTCTTTACTGATCTTTCTTCTCCTTCCCTTTCCCTTGATATCTCAATTCTGAGTTTACTTGGGCTCCAATTTGGGCAAAAGAAGCAAAAAAGTTACTCTCCGGCTTCCAAGAGCAACCATCTATATATAAATTTCTTTTTGTTCTGTTTCAGATGACCCATATACGACAAGAATATGAAACCACATTCAAAGGTCTGATGCCAGCGTCTGTGAGACAGGAACTTGAAGACACCATTGTATCTTTAAAATCTCAGGTAAATTCTTCTTACTCATCTTCAACTTTTTGGACTGGATAAAAACCATCTCTTCTAGACAAGAAATTATGACCATCTAAAATTTGGCCAAAAATAGTGAGTAAGTCTCAAAACCAAATTATGGCAGGACTCATATACTTCTGACTTAGTCACCGTTCACAAGGCTTTTCTCCCCCAGCCTCCTCACCTTAAGAATACCATGTTGTAACTTTTGATCCCGGATTTTGCTTCAGATGGCAATTGAAGGTAGAAATTACGCTGTATTCAGTATTAGGGTTTTTTTCTCAACCTTTCATGTGTAGCACGCAGTTATCTCTCATCTTCCTTCCCCCGTTTCTCCTGAAGCAATCATTTAAAGGATGCATGTAAAGGGTGCAGAGAGAATGAGAAATCATTTTGTTTTCTTTCAGCCTATGTAATAAAGCAAATGGCGTATTTCTTTTAAGATAGTCATCCAAATGATCATTGTGTTGTTTCTACATTTTCCAATATAAAGAGGCTCTAATAGACTTCTGTAACTGTTCTGGTTTTAATATTGCAAGACGCTAGCTCATCTAGAGCAATACAGGATCAATATTATTTGTATGAAATAGACCATGAAACTGGCTAATAGAAATATCACAATGTCATTGTAAATAGGGAATTACTAACGAACCGAGTGTGGTTCTTCTACGTGGTTCCCGCAGAAGCTGTTTGATGCTGGCCTATTCAGGATACTAGGAGCTGGAAGAAAACAAAACATCATCGTTGCCTGAACTCACATTAAGAAGGATAAATAGCAATAAAGAGGAGTGATCATCGGTGTGAAATAATGGTGATGCAAAGAAAACGCTGCCAGAATTCGCATGTGGCCCAGTGCCGGGCTGTGCATTTAAACGTGTTGGGAAGGACTGGGATCTCTCCTGGGCGGCAGGGAAGAGACGGGAGAGGCAGGGCAATGCTGGTGCCTCAGAGCTGCCCGCGGGCTCTGGGAAGAGCAAAAGCCCTGAGGACACGGCGTACAAGTGTAGGCTTGATACCAGCACACTCCCTGTACCAATTTCCCAGACCGTTTTTCCAGCAATTATAGATCTACAAACTCTCCATTTCTCTTTCTTATGCAATCTCTCTAGAGGAGATGGTTGGTAATTTAATGTATATGCTTTTTTTTCCTTTTTTTTCCCCCTTCTTTACAATGCCTAAGCATTTTTTTGCTATGCGTGAGACACTTCTGCTGGCAAAGTGTGCCTTTAATAGAAGTAGGAAATTTTCATAGGGGAAACTTTCATATTCCTGTGTGCTATAGAGATGCAATTTCAATGCTATGTTGTAAACACTCTGCTTATATATCAAGGGATTCCTAATGGGAATGATGCTCTTTCTCATTTAAATAGCTGTGGGAAATTAAGAGTTAAGGATCTACTGGGGAAATCTATTTCCAGTTGATAGTAAAAAGCTATTTTTAAAGTGTGGTTGACTATCAGCGCTGTCTGGTAGGAAGCATTACTCTGGAGCTAATATAAGAATACTGCACCTTTTAATGAGTTTAAAAAAAAAAAAGTAGAATCTGATACCCACCTGCAGGGCTTCTGTAAGCGGCAGCAGCATTTCAAAAAAGTAAAAGTAACTACACATACTCAAACCTGGGTGCTATCCCAGAAATACATAGCTGCTGGCTGTGTTTGCAGCGGTGCGCTGCCGTCGCAGACCGCTCAGCAGCAGGGCTCTTTCTGAAGCACAGGTGTCCTGGGCTTTGAAAATTGCTGAAATTCCTGTTTGAAAACATCAGACAAGAAGGGCAGCGGAATCTCTGCACCTGTCAGGATTATTTATTGTTGGAGGAGGATGAAGAGGATAGGCTGGGTAAAAACACCCAGCAGTGATAAAAATAAACAAACAAACAAAAAAAAGAAAATACTTGAGGCTTGGGCAAAGTTTTCTAAAAGCGTTGCTAAATATAAAGTACGCTGCCCAACTCTCTGCTCTTGGTGAGTCGTCCAAAAGTGGCCACGGTGTATTAATAAACATTAATTTTCATACACTTGAAGAACAGGTGAGTACCTTCATCACAAGAGCAGAAGTGCAGGGATCCGAGCGGAGGCTTCGTATGGGAGTTGAGAATAGAACTGGAGCTCCCAGAGCCTCGCGTAACCCATCTCATCCCCCCAGCTGAGTTCAGGCTCTGTTTTGGGTCTCTCCCTAAAGCAGTAGGCAGCGTGCAGCCGGAGCGGGGCCAGGGAAGCCGTGCTAACGACCTTCTGTCAAGTATTAACCCTAGTATGCGGCTAAAGTGTTATTGCATTTTCTTTTAGGCAGGAAAGATGAGAAAAACGCCCTTTATGAAACGAGTGCAAATTCATTAATTAGAATTTTGTACACCATTTTCACGTGGGATCTATGTTACAGGTAAATATTCTGCAGAAAAGAGTCTCCGTCCTCCAGGAAGAGCTGAACACCTACCACGCCAGAAGGTACGTGATTACCTTTGATCAATTTGTCCCATTTCACACCTGTGGATCCCAGTTCTTGAAGTTTTACGGCTTAATTAAAACACTCAAATATGGTTGCCGTTTTAAAAGATCCTTATTTTCAGTAAACAAGCGTCTGAGAATTTTCCCAGTGCTTAGTCAGTGCTACTAGAGCCAGATGAGAGAACTCGCAGGTGCATTACAAGTCTGGGCTTTGCCTCGACGTTCATGATGAGACAGTGGCTGGGTGCACAGCTGCAGCTCTGCGGTGATGCCACCTCCTTTTAAGATAGAAAACAATGATGCAATGCATAATATTGCAGATCACATCTTCAAAGTACCGGATCTTCATGAGCCTGAGCTTTTTTTTTTTCAGACGTTTACACCCTCCAATATAAATTATGGCAAGTGCTGCAGCAATAAAAAGCCTTGCTGTGCCTTTAGAGTAAGTGATTCACATGGAGAGGTGAGTAAAAGGAAACTTCCTCGGAAAGCCACTCCAGCTCTTTTATATTTATAGACTTTGATGATATTTGCATATCTCACATGAGGATTTCTGCAAATAAGAATGTGTGCTTGTAAAAATAGCGTAAGCATTTGTAAGATATTTAGCCATTTGTAGAAATGTTAACCGTGTGAAAGTTGTCTGAAAGTATTAATCCTAGACTTTTTCTTAACGAGAATTAGCTAAAGCTAATTGGAAACTGCAGATGTCAGAGATTCTTGGTAATAAGTCCAGCGTAGGTAACCTTGTTAGGTAAATATAAAATTGTGACGTAGTCTCTAGACGCTCTCCAATAGCAGTGGTAGCATTGCCAAGGGATGCGTTTTGTCTCAAACTTGTTCTGAATTAGTGTCTTCGTTAGTTAGGAAAATAGCTGTTTAAAAAGATGAATAATCACGGACCATTAGATCAGGCCAGGCCACAAATGACAGAGATGCTGGGGGTGGAAGGAGCCCCAGCCGTGTCCTGCTGGAGAAGAAGGGCAGGGACGGAGCCCGCACGGCACATCCCAGCTCCTCTCCCAGCCGGGCAGCCGCCGCGTTTGCTCCGGGACATGGAGAAGCTCTTGTGCTGCTTCCGCTCAGGGACATTTTCCTCCTGAGCAGATATTTTTCCAAGGCTACATTCACATGACAATTTTTGTTAGCGTTTACCTGATCCTCATTCACTGAAATACTCACTTTTACTGCTGTACGCCCCCGCGTGCTCCTGACCGCCCCACACAGCCGCGCTCACGGCCGTACCCGGCCCGCTGCCAACCGGACCCGACCCTGGTCTCAGCCTGTTGTATTTTTATAGTAAAAATAATGAAATAAAACTAACGAGAATCTCTTCATTTTCAGGTAGCTGCAGGAGCCGTTGGATTTCTTCGGTTGCCAAATGGACTGCTTTGAATAGGTTTGAAGATTTGGCTCTTGTAAATTAAACTGCAAAGATCGGTGGCTGTTTTGTTAGCACATAAGATGTAATGAAGTTCATGAAAACACATCCATTGCTTGTGCCAGCATATTTTTAGTTGCATCTTCCTTCCATTATTTTTTTCATCATTCTCTTATTACAGACTTATGCTTTTGATATACAGCGTGTTTGACTCCGTGCTGAACTTGCTTACCGAGCAAGTAGAGTTTTCTCTACTAATATTTTTGTTATTGCTTCCCAGTCCCATTCTTTTCACTTTTACACATGAAGAAAATCCCATTTTCTATTATTATTGTCCAAAATATTTTAACATATTTTGACATTGTTTTGTGCCCATGTGTTTACATAATATTAAAATATTATTCTTTTGTACTATTTTGTTTTGACATTATTGTCCTGCTTGGGCATCTCACTCACCTCCGTAGCCACAGTGCATATGAGAGTTTTGCATGGCTTTGTGAACAGGGAAAACATATGCTGTGTTTCAAGCAAAAATATCGTAGCGAGAATGAAAACACCGTGATGACAAATGCAGCCGCCGTTGCCAGTTAATTGCATATGAATCGATTATGGGGGTTGCATATGCTGGTCACGGGGAAGTCCTTCGTTATTTACTGATAAGACAATTATGGGGCATTACTGAAAAAGAGTCGTAACCGGTACGGCCTTGATTCTGCGTGGGCCTACCCCGGCTTTTTCAGGTGATCCTGGTCACTCTAAGCATATTCCTGAGGGTTTGCAGGGATGAGGTTTGGGCACCAGTGGAAAGCTGAAGGCCCTGGATGGGGAGCCCCCCTGGCTCTGCCCCCCAGGCACAGGAAGGTTTCCTTATTGCTTGGCCATCCCTGAGCCAGGGTGTACGTTAGTACATTCGTAATCTGTAAATTTAGATACGCTGAACACAAGAATAGCTTTTTTTTTTTTCCCTAGGCACCGTGCTGCTAGCAGTGTTCATATCAAGGCACAGTTAATGGTCTGAGTGCTTGAGAGGGGGCCAGAAATTCCTGCCTTCTAAGTCCAGCAGCGGCAGCGAGACCCTCCGTATCGCTGCTGACGGGGACGGCCACTTCTTCTCCCTCACCCCGGTGGCACCGGCACTCGACGTGCCATGGGCCGAGCAGAATAAGGAGGGTCCTGATCGCTTGAGTGCCGGCGGCTGGACACGGCTGGAGTCCCAGCTCGCCAGCTGCGCGCTTATCTCCGCCTGGCATGGAGATCAGTGAGGAGAGGCTTTGGCAGGCTGGGCTCCATCCACCCCCACCTCCTGGCAGTGCCCGCAGGGAGCTCGTGCCAAACACGGGCGCCAACTTTGCTGGGTGCGCTGCTGATTGTCAGGCTGGTCTGGGCCTGGGCAGGTTCTCCACCTTCCTTGAATCAACAAGTGATTCTTCTAATTACAGATAAGGGGTTGTCACGGCTCTGATAAGCGAGGAGGTGCTGCTGCTGCGGCAGGTGCCACAAAGCCTTGCCGGGGGCAACGGTGAGTTTTAGTAGGAAGCATTTATTAGGATGCATTTAGTTAATTGTGGGCAGTAAAATGAAACGTGTTTACTCGGAAAGGTGCACGGCAGCGGTGGTTGGGCTCTTCGGGAGAAGCACCGAGAGCTCGTGGAGCTGCAGGCTGCGCGCGCTGGGATTTACCTCTGGATATTGCCGGTGTCCGATGGCAGACGCTGGGACAGAGAAATCTCTCTGCTCATGCGTGAAGGAAACGAGGCGTTGTTGATCCTGCTGTTCTGCTTGCGTTTTTGCATGATATCTGGGTGGTTATCGTGCTCTTGAAAGCGCTAAGGCGGGGGGACATCCCTAAAGAAACACATGGCCCCTCTTGTAGCTAGTTGAATTCAGGCCTCAATTTCCTTCTTTTTGAAGAAATTTGGTTGCTGATGTCATTGATGATCAAAAAGCAGCTTGAGAAAAGTAGATCTTGGTCAGTCTGGGCGATTTAAAACTCTGGGAAACTCTCTCCAGCATCAAATACCGTGTGAGGACAGTTTTGAAGGTGTTTATAAACCTGATTAGAAATTAAATTCAAAGTTGGTTGGAGTTCTCTTGTAGTTGTTGTTAACATTTCTTTGATGACTTCAGTAGCAAGTAAGAGTTAGAGTCCAAATTGCAGGATTAGAGAGGTTTTCATACATATTACTTGCTCTGTACCTCCCTTTTCACCCGCTGGGTAGGGAATTGCCAGCTGCCAGTAGTTGGCTTCATTGCCCATAAAACAAGGCCTGGTGAAACCAGCTTGAGTGTGGTTAGGGCTTTATTTGTACTTTTTATTTATTTAATTTTACTGATCTTTGCTGTGGGAGAGGTGGTCATTTCAGCCTATATGAAACCCCACAGGAAAATGGCATCGTAACGTTTTTCCCCAGCATCAAGGGAGGTGACCCTTGTCGAGGTGACACTTTATTTCGGTGCCACTCACAGTTCTTGTGTCTCACGTTCGTTTCTGGTGCAGTTGGAAGAAAAGGGACACAACCTCCGTCCTTCTCCCAGCCCTCTGCTTTCTTCTGCACCCGGGCTTTAATGGTGCTGGGGGCAGCAGATGCTCCTGGTACTTGCCCAAATCTCTGCCGACTCTGGGTTCAAACTGAGAAATTATTTTGCTGCAGAGAAAAAGATTTTATTGTGACTGGAAGAAAATATTTGCGATCGCTAGAATATCTTACAGTGTTTTATTGAGTTTTCTGAAAAACATGCACAGCTTTGATTCTAATGACGAGCAGTCTTGATAGAGAGTGTGTACGGGATCTGATTTATTTTTTTTAATTATCTTAATGCACTGCAAGTCCTTCCCAAATCACAGAATGTACTGGAGGCACCACACTACTAAATTATACTTGGTCTTGTTCTGAGGGTACAAAGGAAAAGTAAGACGTCAGATATTGTATGAAAAAGTTTCAGAACACAAGGTCATTTTAATTCAGACATTTTTTCCAAGGAACTATCTTTTCTAAGCTTTGATATTTTGTTCTGAAAGGTCATTTCTTTTAAGCCTTTGTCATTAAAGAAGACTTGTTCTTTAAAGTGCGCTATCAAAGAGGGCAGAAATTGCAAGTTACTGAAACTAAAATGCATGATCAATTTTAAGTCTGCCAACTAAAGCCCACTTAAAATTAGATGTGCTCTGGTACTGGTGGCTTCTTTGATAAAGCCAGTGGAAGATACGCAGTTGGTCAATTCAAGCCGAAAAAAAAAAGATAATTAAATCAAACTTTTCCTCCCTAAATTAGAAATTATTTTTTTTGTGAAAAAGCATTGAAAGAACTGAAGAAGGATCCGATCCTGCAAAAATGTGAGGGAGGAAGAGTGTGTCTGTGCGTGGCTGCGCCGGGGAGCAGTTTGTAACACTCACACAGCAATTATGCGGCTCTCGTTCATGTTATCGGACAGTTGCAATAAAGAAGTCAAGCCCCCGGAAAAAATACCATTTCTTTACCATTTGCTGCCACGGGACGATCTCTTCTCCACTGACAGACAAAGGTGGTACCAGAAAATGAAGACCTTGTGTCGTGCCCTTGCGTTGCAGCCCCTGGCCCTGATCCCTGCTGGTCCGGCCTTTCTCCCGTGAACCTGATGGCTGGCTACTGGCTGTCAAGTGCTGTGCTCGCTTCGAGGCCTCCTTGGGAGAAGAGTCCTTTTCTTCCCTGATGGTTCTCCTAATGCTGTTGCTAGCAACGGTGAGCTTAATTCTCATTTTAACCCAGATATATGCAATATTCCAGGTGGTATTTTTGGAAAAGCCTTGGGAAGTTGGCCCCACGGCACATGTGTCAGTCTCAGTACTAAGGACTGAAAACAAGGAAATGTGTGTTGGTAAAATGAGCAAAGTAAAGGGATACCTTTATCTCAGCTGGACAGTTAAGTTATAACACAATACTTTCAACTTCATAACATGTATTCAGATTTATATTTTAGGAATCTTGTCCTCCCGTTTGAGGCCTGACAGCAAAGGTTGACAACGGGCAGATTTGGCCATCATTTCAAAAGAAGGTTGTGGGTCCTAGTTCTGCGGTTGTCTTATCCCAGCCAAACTAATGCTGAAGTTAACTTTGTCCAGTTTTGCTCAAAGAAAGGCTTCAAGGAATTTATTAAAATTCTGGACCTATGTCCATAAGAAGTCCAGCGGTCAAAGTGATCCTGAGCTGAAATCGAGGACTCTGTAGTACCACCCTTGTCTCTTCACTGAGCGCCAAAGCAGTAGTGCTGAGAACTCCTGGAGGGTGCAGGACATGTTTAATAAGATTTAATTGACAGTCCATATGACCCAAGAGGTGACACCGACTCCGTAACACACAGTACCAATGCAGTTGGTGACCATCTGGTTTCCTTCCCGCTGAACTCCACCATTAGCTGTGGCACAGACTCAGCCATTTAACACGGGGCTGACGATGCAGCTGGTCAATCCAGGGAGTTTGTCCACGATGGCCTGTGGATCCATAGTTGACCAGTCTTCTTCCAGGGCAAGCATTTTTAGAAAGGGGTTCCTCAGAAATCGCTCTTTCTCTTTAAATTCAGAGCCTACCTAAATCTCAGTAGGTTTCTACGCAGTCAGGCACTCATTCTGCATCTAAGGGTGGTGGAAAAATAGACCTAAGAAGGCTAATGACTCCATATGGATTTCATGAACAGTCAGAGCTGGGATGTTTGTAAGGCTGTGTTTAATTGTGCTCAGGAACGATGTTACGTCTTCTGAGACTTATCGACACTTGCTTGTCATCTTCTTGTTTGTTCATCGCTGTTGGATGAGGTCATTGGCTGACTAATTTCAGTATAGATTTGAATCTAGAATGAAAACTCTGAATGAAAACTCTGATTTTAATCAGCTCTTCCTCCCCTCTCCCTCGTCTTCCCTGGGCTGTCGTAGATGAAGTGTCGCTTGTCCCGGGTTCCTGTTGGAGGACAGTGCGGTGGGGCAGCGAAGGGATGGGGAACTGGCACTGGGAGACGGGAGCTGCTCCTGGCTGTGCTGCTCAACCGTGGCAGGCTGCGTTGCGTAGCCCTCCAACAGAAGGTGCTCACAGCCTCTGCTTTGAAGATGTGCTGAAGCTCATGTTGGGAAAGCTCAGTTGGATGAACCCTCAAAGTGGTACGCTGCGAATGCAATTGATGCTCACAGACCATATGGAGTATCTTGAATGCTTTATTTAGTATTTCCATTTGGCCTCACCAGCAGCCTGAGGACACCTCCAGCCCACAAAGCCCCACTCAGCCGCACCTCCGGGACAGTGCAGATGCCACGGTGGCACTGGCAGTGAGCACTGGTGGCACTTGAGTGCTAGCGAGTCCTCCACCAAACCCACCCGGCCCATGGCTCGTGCTGCCTGAACGAGCTCAGCGTCCCCTTCGGGTCAGCAGTAAATGGATTTGCATCGAAACCGCTGTGCAGAAGTTTGCAGGCGGAGGAGGAGAAGACACTTCCCCTGTGCCTTTTCCCCCATTTGCTCCCTTCGAGCTCAAGTAGCAGAGCAGCAGCTGGGTCTGTGTGAAGACGCTTTGGCAAAATGGAGTGAGGAAACTTGAGTTGTATTTCTTCAGTCCCCTGCTTAACCCAGGTTTTCAGCCCGCTCGTGTCAGATTTATGTATCGCTCAGGGTGCCAGCCTTGGACTTCGGGGAACCGGCACGCAGTTTGTTGTCCTGCCACAAATCTGGTAACTTTGGGTGTAACATAAAGCTCCTCAGGCATTCAGGTACCTGAAACATACTGTTCTCATAAATTCCAGGCTAGCACTCTATGAAACGTAAATACCTCTGCAAAGCCTGTAGCTGAGCATTTCAGCAAAAAGCCTATGTTCGGGTGCTCTGAGTCTCCCGAGCGCTTGTTTACGGAGCCCGGGGTGCATTTAGGGCACTAAGAACCTGTTCAGCAGATGATTTAGCCGCTGGGCATCCAGGCCTCGTCCCGGCACAGAGCTGGAGCAGAGCAAACATTCAACGACTTCATTTACCGTTAATTACTGCTCTTAATAGAGCTGAGTATTACAGCTGAAATTGCCAGTGACCTGCGCTGAGGAGATCATGTTTTGTTGGTTTTACCCTGTTTATGGAGCAGCATGGGCACTCCAGTTAAGGGTGGTTATGGAGAAATTTCTAAAAGTCCTAAAATTACATTGTGTGAATTTATCCACACTCCATATATATTTCAAATGCAAGTGGAAATCACACAAAATCAAGTGCTTCACACTTGAAATAAGTGAAGGAAGATCTTTCATTTTATTAGATGTTAGATCAGGCAATGTGCTCTGCCCGAGCGATATCCCTCACCAGGTCCTGTAATTCTTCGTAAATCAGGAGGGAAGAAAACCTGCCACCCTTTAGGGGACAGAGAGTCCTAATGGTTTGGTGGGAAGCTGACGTTGCCAAAACGTAAAATGAACAGCCCCACTCCCCATGGAGAGGTTTCAACATAATGAGGTGATAAAACCATCAGTAACGGGGGATTCAGCTCCCAGAGAGACTCACGGGCTCCTCCTCAGGTAATTTCTTTAAAGGCTGTTTATCAAAGCAATGGTGCCAGGAGGGTCACCACCATGGAGCTCCTGCAAGAGGGAAGGGAGCAGGAGGGAAATACAACCACCTACTTTGCCTCTTTCTGAAGGTTTTGAGTAACGCGTCGTAAGCGACAGTCTCCATTTTCTCCCCTGAATTCGTTACAGAGACCCAATTTTGTCTCAGTATCTGCTGTCCTCATGTTTTCTACAGCCATGAAGCTGGGCCTAATCCAAACCCTTCAAACTCAAACTTTGAGGAGGCTGCAGCTGGCTGTAGACCAAGCCCTGTAGGTTCACTCTGGAGGACCACCTGTGGTACTGCCGTCTCCTGCGGAGGGTACAGCAAGCGGGGCAGTTCACTGCTGCGCCGCTCGGGGAATCCTGGGAACTGCAGGATCGAGCTGGTGTGGGTTTGGAGACGTGGAGCGGCTCTCTCGGCACGTGAGCACCGAGCGGTTTTGTAAGATGTGGCTGCCACATATATGAGGTGGACATGTCCTTCTGCTGGAGGCAGACATAGAAATGCACGTACCTGTTTCGCTGCCCTGGGCATGGCTGGAGGGACACGTGTTTGTAGCTGCAGCTGAACGAGTGCGAAGCAATAAGATCTACTGTGAAACAGTGAACAGCAGGCCCTCTGGGTTGTCACCTGCACGTCTGGCTGGTTGGTCCATCTCCTGGGGCTTGTGTCACAACCGATCCAAGCTCACCTTCCTGTTATTGGAGCATTTAGCAGAGAAAAAGGGGATTTGAGCCTCCCACGGGCACGTGAGGCTTCATGTGTTGCATTTCCCCCAGCTCGCTCCTGAGCAAGGAGTAGCGAGACCCACAACTTCTCACCTAGAGCCACCTTCAGTCTCCTGAAACTTTCTCTTAGCGCTTATGGGGTTCGGACAAGGCCAGACGTAAAGGCAGAAGTTAAACAAGAGGACAGCAAGCACGTGGATCCCACTTTCTGCAGCAGCATACGCACAGAGCAGCCAACCAGAGGAGCATCTCCTGCCAACCCTGTGCGCAGATGGTGGCCCCAGAGATATTTCAGTGCCTTTTGTCAGGCCTTTGCCATGGTTCCTCCTGCCAGCTCTATGGGTGCCATAAACTACTGGGCTGGTGTGCTACGGCTTGAAATATAAATACTAGATGTAGTAAAAAAATAACCAGGGACCTGCAGACGAGCTCCAGTTACAGCAACGGGGTCCAGCTGCCACCCCACACCCTGCCCCAACCACCACAGGGCCTGAGCACTTGCAGATCGTGGACAAAACGTAGGAGGACAAACGAGCCAGTTCCCAGCGGGGCACTTCCCACCTGGGCCTTTGGCCCTAGTTCAATAAAGCACATGTGCAAACACTTACCCTTAAGGCTGCACTGAAGTCCAGGCCCATCCCCACGCTTGGACGTGCTGACGAATCGGGGCCTTCTGGGTTGATGGTTACCCTCTGCCTTCAGTGCAGAATGCACCTCAGCTGGGTTACGCCCCCAAATGTCTTCCTCAAAGCTGATGCAGTTCTTCTCCAACGGGCAGTATTGTGCCTTCTTCCTGCCCCAAAAATCCTTTGGCACTTCACAAGCCACATGTCAGCAGCTCCAGCTTTGCTGTTGGGCGACTGTAGAAAAGCTCGTGTGAAATCTTGGCTGCAAAGGATGACTGAAGGTCTTATCCACAGTAAGTTGGTGCGGTTTCATACCGGTAGAAGCAGCTTTTTGTGCGGAGTGGGTTTGTGCATCAGTGGCGCTTTGCGATATGTTGGTGGAATCAAGCTATTTAACCTTTCTGATGAGTCTAATAAGGGCTGTGGACTATTTTCTTTCACATGGTTCTGGTGGGGGCTGATCCTTTCTCTCCAGGCACTGCTAAATCGTACTTTAGGATCGACGCGAGAGCTTTGTTCTCCAGAGCGAGCCTGCGCCGTTGCGGCGAGCGGAACTGAGTTGGCCTGCGGCGCTGAGCCTCGCGCAGGATCCAGCCCGCTCGTGCCTTGGCGTGATGCCACCGCGACAGATGGGCCCGAGCATCCCGGGATGCGTGTGAGCGCCGGGGGCCGGGCCGCCCCGGGTCCCCCCGCGGGGGATGCCCCCGCCGGGGCTGCGGGTGAGCTCCCCCCTGGTTCATGGCTCTGCCTCGCTTTTGTCTGCGCAGAGGCTCCTTGGCGAGGAAAAGGGGTGCTTCGCTCGGGCTGAGCCTCTGCAACGCGCATGTGGGTGTTTTTTAAATTATGGCTGCTGTGATATCAAATTGTGGGATAGTGAGTGCTTGGTGGAGGAGGGACTGGTGGCCCTTCACCTCAAGTGCTGTTGTTACAGAGAAGGTGGCTTTTGGCCAGATAGTCATTGTAAGGAAGAGGGTGAGAAATTCCAAGCTTAAACTGAATTAATATTTTGAAATTGATGCGACTACTAGAAGCTTTCTAATGGATATGCGCCGATCTCTCTGGATCTACAGACCTTTATTTCTCTATTTTTTCACAGGACAGCTATTCCCAAGTAAATGTACGTGTACTCACGTGAGTGCTAAGCTGTGAAATAGCCGCATGGGTGCTTAGAAACTTGCATTTGGAGATCTAAAGACCAAAAGGGACTCGGGAAAGGCCTAGGGACACCATTCCTAAAACCTCCCTGAATTAACGTTCTGCTTCAAGCCCAGTAGGTTTGGCTGAGATGGAACATCTCTGTTTGTTAGAAAAAGAACTACTACCCAAATATTATCGAAATCCTCTTGTACGTTCTTGCTGCCTGTGATCAGATCCCCTCTGATTAAACATTTTTAAGCAGAACAAAGCAAGTTCCCTTGATCTTGCAACAGGTTGTAATTTCCTGTCTTTTAGTTATCATCTTGTTTCTTCTCTAAAATCCCATGAAAAACAATACCAAGTTTTTTCAATAGGACATTATTAAATAGACTGGCATCAATTATAATGCACCCTTCTATATCTTTATTTATTGAGCATCAGTCTTTTATCCCATTTGGAATTAAACTCGGGGCTTAGGCCAACACTAGTGTGGAACATCCCACGTGTCTTTAGATACTGACACAACAGATCCGTCTGCTGCGCTCCCCCAGACCTTCTCCTCCAAGCAGGAGCTTTTGCAGAGCCTGGCAGTGGCCCGCCAAGCTGCAAGACCAGCTTCTGGAGAAGTCTCATGTCTTACTGCGAGATGTAGAATGTGTTCTTATGTTATCGTTTGCAATAGAAAGGTTTCATCTCCATTCCAATAGCTTGTCTGGCTTTTTTCCAAGTACAGGACACTTCTGACTTTTCATCCTTAGTCTTTCATTTTGATCTAATAGTGGACACACATCGTGCAAATCATCTTTCACTGTAACATTTTCTTAAAAATAACTGTCCTTTGAACTGTCTTCAGCTCTGCTAGAGACTTTACCACATCCTTTTTCTTGATTTGTGATTTCTTCCCTGAATTTGGTATATATTAGTTACCTTGTCTTTTATTTTACTTTTTGCTGCTTTCGCTCTCTCTTTGCACACTTTACTTCCCTGCAATACTCTCCATCATTATAAAAGCATAACTATATATTATACATTGGTTTGGTCTAGCTAAAAATATTTTCAGGGGTTGCAATTATCAGCCACAATTTTTTTGACAAAAGTTTCTTCAACTTTTCTTGTAATTGTTTCCAAGCTGGTGAAGAACGATGCCGTAAAATGCTTCTCTCGCAAGCGCAGGCTCAGAGCTGTGTTGCCTGGACACAAAAGATTAGGCTTGGGAGAGCGACAGAGAAATTAGAGCGGAGGAAACACCTCCCTCGCTTGCCTGTGGCATGGTGGCTACTGCCCGTGCTGGGGTGAAGGCTGTGGTTAAAGCCTCGCTGAACTCGCCCTCCATTGAGTGCTGGGAGTCCCTGGAGGCTCCTGCAGATGTTCGTACCCCCGGGGTCGCAGCCTTTGCCCTCCGTCGCAGCCGGCTTTGTAGCAGGGAGCCCTTCCAGGGCGTCTTATTTACTGGGCAGGCGGGTTCAAGCCTTTCCCCTCCACAGCACGCGATTGAAGCTGTGTTTTCAAAACAGCTGTGGGTTTTGATGCTTGCCTTGATTTGAATGCCCTAAGGGCTCTTTGATCGAGACTCTTCACAACCTAATGTTCTCCAAGAAACCCAAACACCCTCAGTAATTAACGATGTGCAATTATGGGTGGCTTTATTTGTATCCTGACCTGTCATCTGGGCTGGTTGTTGTGTTGGGAGGCTGGAGAGGAGATTGGGCTCAGGGGTGGGTCTGGATCCTCCTGCAGGAATGGGACTCGCAGGGCGCTCGGGGCATGGCTGAGCTTCAGGAGGGGATGGAGTGGGGGCAGAAGGTGTCTCACCCCAGCCAAATTCACATTTTACATCCGCAGTTATGGTCAGTTTTAACCTTTTCTTGCCCACAGAGAGATGAAGATGGTGTCCTGGTGGGGTCTCTAAACGCGCAGCGTCTGTTACTTCCCGCCCCGGGCAGAGAGGTGTCAGGGTTTACGGTGGAGCAGCTGCAGCTCCAGAGAGAAAGCGGTGACGAGTCAGAGCATTACAGTGAGGACGTAACGGCTGATGTATTTACAGCTACGCCGCTTCCTCGGTGTTCCTGAGACGCAGATGAAAGTAAAACTGGCAGCTGCTCCACGCGATGCAAATCGCGCGCCGCAGCGGCGGCCCCGCGGAGGTATGCCATGTTTAACCGTGGTTATGCAAGACGCCGCTGCCAAACCATGTTTTCCTCCGTATGTGGCTTGACAGAACATTGTGTTTAACCTCAGACTAGATGGGATAAAACACGGTTCTCTGTCAAGGACTACAAATTCGTATTTCTGTCTGCACCTAAAGTCTCTCTTCCGCTCCTAGCTGGGGCTGTTTCCGTCCTGTAGACAGGTGGAGTGTTTTCAAGGGGACACAGGAGCCTAAAATCTTGATCCTTTTAACCTGAATTATGTCCCGAACTCAAGTGACAGCTTTGAATTTATGCGCCTAAACCATTTAAATGCTTTTTAAGGGTCCCTGAAGAAAAGCCCTTGCGGTGGCTTGCTGAGCAGCTTGGCCCACATCTGCCCCTACCCAGATGTTGCCCCGCTAAAAGCAGCCTCCCTTTGCTACCAAGAGTTACAGACGTGTTCAAAGCGCTTTGTAGAGCCCTGCGCAGGGGTTAATGTGTAACAGGGCTCTCGGCTCAGCATCTCTGAACAATGTCCAAGGCAAGCACATCCCCAGCCCACAGCTTTCCCATATGGAGAAGGAGAAGGGGGTCCCAGCTCCATCCCGTGCGGTCCATGTATGGAAAAGCTGGAGCGCTGATGGTCTATAGCGCAGCTCCCCAGTATAACGGTGTAATAATTAACAACAGCCTCTGCGGTTATATGGCACCTTCCATCTGAGAGTCTCCCAGCACTTTCCGAGCCCGTTTCCCTCAGACGTGTGATGCTGGGTCCAAGAGCCCCATCTTGATAGATGATCTCCTCGGGGTGGATCTGTGGCATGGAAGATTTGTTGCTTGTGCTTTGACATGTCTGTTTGAGAAATCAGATCCGCGTTTCCGCTAGGTGCCAAGAGGCAGGAGCGGTGGAGAGGGCTGCTGCGGATCTCGCACTGCCAAGGCTTAAGCAAGGCTTTGTCGGCATCTCTTTATAGTTGACTCTAAATCTGGCCCCGCTCAGCCGCTGCAGGAGAAGAGCCCGGGATAGACAACGCGATCTATCTGCCCTCAGCCTGATGAATAATTACCCGTTCGCGTATGGGAGCCAAGTGTGACGCCTTCTTCTGGCTGCAGCCTTCTGGAGGTGGTTTGATTTCAGGGCTCCTCCAGAACAGCGCAGAGCAACCCCTAAGCACCCTAATGAGCCCCCTAATGAGCTTTGTTCGGGGGCTGCGAGCACAGCTGCCGTGGGGACAGCTGGGAGACGCACGGAGCTCCTGGGCCCTCCATATGGATGCTCTTGACCTCTGAGGCCTCCGAAACTCCATGTGGCTGCTGAGGACACTGGAAAGGGTCAACACTCCCAACAAAAGGGCGTTTTTTGGTAGGGCACCAAGTGGTGAAGAGGGTCTTAGAGGGAGGCGGGGGAAAAAAGCGCTGGTTTCCAAGGGGCATGGGTTTGCAGCACGGCAAAATCTGCTTGTCAATGCAGGTTGAAAAAAGGCAGCTCGGCGTTCGCAGCCCGTGCCGGGTGCCCACTAAATGGGGCCAGACGGGTCGAACGGGGCTGGGATCCGGCCACCGCCGTCCTGGGGAAAGGCTCCGGCAGCTCGCGCTGGGGTGTGGGGTGACTTTGAACCCCCTCCCTGTCCCCGGCCGCTTTGTTATCGGTGCTATTGTGGGGCCGGCGGAGCCAATCCCCGCCAGCCCCGATTCAAAGTCCAGGTGCCAACCAACTTGAACTCTCCAGCATCCCCGCCGTGAAGCAATTATTCCCTCAGACACATTCATTGTTCTCATTACACCATAAATTGTGAATGAATTAAACATGCACTTACCACTATGCACCACAGCTGTCAAGGAAAATAACACACAAATATCGCGCGGGGATGGATCCTGCTCCCGCTCCTCTCCCAGGAAGGTTTGCTGCGGGCAGGGAAGGAGGTGGCAGCCAGGCTTGGCGGAGATGGTATTTTCTTTACGGCGAGGCCAAATCTCTGTTCTCACTTACAGCAGGGCAGGGCTATCTCCATTGGATTTGATGTTTTAATTGTGGGGTTTTGGTGGTGGTTTTTTTGTTGGTTTTTTTTTTTTTTTTCCTTTTGGCCGTATTTATATCACTGTTGTGCAGAGGGACGACCGGCCCCTGGGCTTTCTGAGATCCCGGTTTGACTGTGTCTTACTTGGGGCACAAAGCCCTGGGTGTGAGGGGACAGCTGAGGCGTCGCTTTGGGCTGGGAGGGGTGCAGCACTCGAGGCCCCCCGTGCCCCCACAGCGGGGTGTGTGGTCCAGAGCCCCCCAGCCCCGGCACAGGGGTGCTGGGCTCATCGCCACAAGCATCCCAGCCCACGCTGGGGGGTTTCGCTGTACGTGACCCATAGCTGGCGAGGGAAGCTGTAAAAGAAAGGTAATTCAGAGTGCCCGACTTCATCTTGCAGTGCAACCCACACATATATATATATATATATATATATATATATATATATATATATCACAGAATGGTTTGGGTGGGAAGGGACCTTAAAGCCACCCCAGTGCCACCCCCTGCCCTGGGCAGGGACACCTCCCACCAGCCCAGGTTGCTCCAAGCCCCGTCCAACCTGGCCTTGAACCCCTCCAGGGATGGGGCAGCCACAGCTTCTCTGGGCACCCTGGGCCAGGGGCTCACCGCCCTCACAGCAAACAATTTCTTCCTGATATTCAATCTAAATCTCCCCTCTTTCAGTATCTATCTATCTATCTAGACGTATACAGTTTCCCACCAAGAAGCATGGGCATCTATTTATTTCCTAATCTCCGCTCCATGTCCACGGAGCTTATAGAGCTGGGAACAATCTCCTGGCCTGTCGGGAGATAAATTCCCTGATTGTCCCCGCTCCAAAGAGGGGACCTGGAACTCGCGGCTACCTTGGGGTACGATGTGGGATTCGGCAGACAGGATTACAGAGGCGGCTTTTCTTCTGAGTGCGGGAGCTGGAAGTTTGTCTGCATTTCTCTTCTTGCACCGCATCTCCAAGGAGGTTTTCACTTTCTAAGAAGGATGTTACCCACTGAGCTATTCATAGTAGTTAAATGAGAAAAGGGGTTAATAAAATACATGCTAGAAAAAAGAAAATAAGATTAGAAGGACTGATGCTTTGGCTGTGAGGCCTTCTGTGGGCTGCGGCGAGAGGGGGGGAAAAAGGAACAAGATTATTATTTTCTTTTCTCTAGCTCAAAGAACTTCATGGCCAGAATGGCACCGCTAATCCAATTTTCTTTCTAACAAGTATTTTATCAACACCTCTTTCTTTTCCCCCCGCTCCTATTCTCCTTCTCCCCGTCTCTACGCTGCCGTGTGAGGAGTTGTGTTAAAGTTTCGACTACTTGGTGTCTCCGCTCGCAGGAGCGGGACCCCCCTGCGCCCCGCTCCCCCCGCACGCGCGTGCCCGTGCACACGCAGTTGTCGCACTTTTGGGCACCTGGTTTTCTCTTGCCAGCCCCAGAAAAGTATCTTTTACAGCCGTTCAGCGCCGTTTGGCAGAGGATCAGATAGCAGCTCCACTGAAAGCAAACAGCCGCCTTTCCGAGGGAGTAAATATTTCGCAACGTGTTACTTCAGTGTTATTTATTATGAACATATTTTCCCTTTTATCCGGGGATTTGCCAACTCTTCGGAGTCACAAAACCTCGCCGCGGCCTTGCGAAGGGCGGCTGCGCCTCTCCTCCCCCCCTGCCATTCCCGGGGACCCAGCGAGTCTCCCCCAGCCCCGGCTGCCCTCCGGGAGAGGAGGGTGTTTGGCAGGAGCCTGGGATCACCCCCGGCTCTCCTGCAGCAAGGGACACCTGAGACGGGAGATTCGGTTCAAGCGGTCGTGGCGGGTCATGTGTCAGAGTAAGGGGAAGCTGCAATAGGACCAGTCTGCCCCAGTACCCACACGGCACAGCGTCCTGGGGGGCTTTTGGGGCAGTATATTAGAAGAATGGGTAAAACACGGGGAGAGGAGTTGGTCTCTCTTGTTATCTGCCTTCTCTCTTAAACTGGATGGAGGGAGAAAAAGGGAAGATCTCCTGTAGGAAGGTGCTGGCAGAGGAGCGGGCGGGGGAACCATCAAGGCGAGACCCAGGAGAAGATGCATTTATCTTGGGTGGGGGAGAAAATGAATTAAAGCCTTAAAAAGAACCTGATTGATCTTCATTAGCCCGTGACTCCTGTCTGGCTGTGGGAAACTGCTGCTACGCTGAGACCCCCCTTGACGGAGGTGTGATGGGGCTGGGGTGGGAGAGGTCCTGCAGCTCCAGGCACTGCTCCTCTGAATACCTGGTCTTTTGGTGGCACCGGTTTTAATGTCAAGGGTTAAGGAAGGTAGGCCCCTCCCTGTGAGGTTTGTCTGGGTCCGAGGAGGACCCGAGATAGGACTTGTCCACCGGCGAGCGCAGCAGCAGCTCTGGGGGGTGCAGGCACTGGTGCAGCCTTTGCCTGGGTCAGTCCCAGCCTCCCGGGAGGAAAAAAGCCCCCTGCTTTCACCGGGGGCTTGGTGTGGGGAGCAGCGCGGCACAGCGCGGTGTGCTTGGCCACCTCCGCTGCCTTGCAGAGGGACGGGGACCTTCACAGCAAAGCGACCTCTGCGCCGTTTGACTCCGTTCTTCAATATAATGAGCTGAAAAAAAATAATGTAATACTTAAGTAATAATCATAGTGCAAGAGGGTATGTCGCTGCAGCCAGCCCCGTCCTATGGGATGGGGCTCAGCCCTCCATGGGATGAGCCCGGGCTCCCCAGGACGCAGCCGGCTGGGATTTCAGGAGCTGGGCTGTGCCCCGAGCGTCTCCGGGCAGGCTGTCTAGCAGAAGCGTTATTACAGAAGCAAGAAGAACTTGAAAGTGTTTCTTCCATCATTACCTTCTTACATTACCTCCCTCTTGCCTGAGTATCCAGGTGCTGGTAATTGGCCACACATCAGAGCAGCTGGAGCAGGAGCCGGTGGCTCATTCCAGGCCTCAGGATTTCTGCTCCGGCAGGAATTAGCTGGGACGGGAGCCCTCCTGGTCCCCCTGGCTCTGTGCATGAAGGGCTCTGGAGGCAGAGGAGCAATAACCCGCGGTGGCTCTGTGGGAGCCATCTCGGGGTGTTCCCATTTGTTTCTAATCCTTCTTGGCACTTGTCTTCGCTAGAAAATTAGACCATGTTGGAACACGACTTTTCGGCAGCATATTAATTACCAGGATGATTAAGATAGGTCAGCAGTTAAGTGCAGACAGGCACGGTCATGCTCAACGTAACGTCAGGTGATGGGAGTTAATCCTGCGATTCCAATAAGATTCACTCAGAACCAGATGGGGTAATTATGACCAAATGAAATTTTTTAGTCAAATTTGGATTTTTCTGGGAAAACGAAGTTTCCACAAAGAGAGAGGAGCTTCTCATTCATGCTTTTTTTCCCCCTCCGTGGCAAAGCTGAAACTCCAGGACCAATTTCAGCCAAACCCCAGAATGTGTGAATTCTGAAATGCAGCAGCGATCGGTGGTGGACGTCGTTGCGTGGGACGGACGCTGCCATTTCCCGGCCACGCGTCCGCTCCCCGGCTCCCCCCGCTCTCCTTGTCCCGGCACAAAGCCCAGCCTCTCGTGGGAGACGCAGTTTAGGTCTATGGAAAAGCCTAGAGCACAAGATGTAGAAACTACAGCTCCCACGTTGTACTGCAATTAAAAAAAAAAAAGAAGTTATTTGGTTGCAATATAGGATTTATAAGGATTTTTTTAAAAGTCAGCTCAGTTGTCTTTGGAAAACCCTTCCTGCCAGTCCTTTTTCAACTGGTTTGATGTACAAAGACCAGCAGGACCCCATTTAACCAGCAAGTGACCCCCCGGTGTGGGCTGCGGCAGCATGAGCATCCTCCCGGGGCGCATCGGGAGCCAGCCGTGCCCTCCCTCGCCCCGCAAAGCTCAGCCGTCCCCGTCTCGCGGCGCTGCTCTCGGAGGTTTCCTCCCCCCAGACGTGGCATTTGATGTCCCCCGCTGGTGTCACCCCTTTCACCAGACCTCCTGGTCTGGACACGTGGTGCCACGAGGCCGCTCCACGGCTGCCCCTCGCAGGGCAAGGCTCCCGCGGGCGCGCTCCTCTGCACCCCGTGGAGGCTGTCATTAGCATTTCTCAATCAACGCTTTCTCGTTAGGGACTGGGGCCAGTGGGAGCTTCGAATGAAGGTGGAGCCAAGCCAGAAAAAGATCCTCTCCTGAAAACTTATAATGAAAGCAATAATGGTTGGGTCCTTGAGCAATGCCTGCGTATGACAATCGTTGTCTGGAGGCTACCTTAATTACGAAACAGTGTTCTCAGCCTCGGGCTTCATGGTCTCGGTGCCTTTATTCTCTCTTGAGCAATATTTTATTGCTATTGTCCTCAACCTATTTTGTATTAAGTTCAGAGTATGTGAGAGTTATATGAAGTATATGTTTGTTTTCTATTCTATTTGCACAAATTTCTTGTATTGTTGTTTTGTTTTGTTGGTTTTTTTTATCAGTATCTGAAAGCCTAAAGCTGGGATTATCTAAAGGATTATAGGAGAATTAGGCACCCAAAGCCAATTGATTTTGCACTGTGAATTAGCCAAGTGCATTTGCAGGGCTGGAGACTTCGGTCTGCACTCATGGTATCAGGTCCACCCCATACCTTCTTGGTAAAGAGACCTCAGCACCTCTCGAATGGCCATAAAAAGGTGCCGAAGCAGGAGCAGTCAGTAAGAAACTGCAGGTACGAGGAGGCAGACGTGGCCCTGAGGCATTGACCTGCCTTTGAAAATCTCCTTCTGACTCCCTTAGGCTCTTTTGAAAATGCCACTCGAAGTTACCGTCAATTTCGATAATTAAGCACTGATTTAATTTTAGAGTAACAATAATTGTCAACATTTTCCAACCCAAGCACCTTAAATTAGACACGCAGATCCAAACCCTGGCAGCGGATCAAAGCGAAGCGGTGTGATTTTTCGGGGATGCTGAGCACACGCAGCTCTCGCTCGTTGGTGGTGTAGGTTGTGCTCAGGACTTCAGAAAGCCAGGCCATTTGGGCTTGATCCCCTGCCAAACTCGGCGTGCTCAACATGCGTTTCAACACCTTGCTCTAGGCACCTCGGATTAAAAAAAAAAAAAAAAAAAAAAAAAAATTGGCCAGGAGTATTACACCAATTTTCCCTTGACAGTGAAAGCGGAGGTTGGCTGCCTTTCCGCGGGGAAAGTGCTGGGTCCTCACGGGCTGTGACAAGGGATGCCACCGGCATCCTCGCTGACAGCGAGCGGGCAAGACCGAGGCAGCAGCCAGGTTAATTCTGACCCCCCTTCCCTGGCCCTGCCTTCCTCCAAGAAGGGACTCCTGCATCCCACGGCGGCTTTGTGGTGGGTTTTGGGAACTGGGGGCGGGTGGCCGAGGACCTTCTAGGGGACAGTGGGGTGCAGGTGGCAGAGATGCTGCTGCTCCTGGGCAAGGGCAGAGCCCCCCCGTGCTGGGGCATCCTACGGAATCCCCCGTATCCCGCTGTACGTCTCCTGGTGCCAACACTCGGCCCAGGGACCACCTGCTCTGGGGTGGGGGGTCGTTCCTGGGGGCTGAGGAGGGCAGTGGGACCCCGGGGCAGGGCACGGTCCCGTCCCTGCCGAGGCTGGGCAGGGTGAGGTGCCATGGCGGACATCAAAGCCGCGATTAAGCCAATGCTTTAAGCGTATCTCCGTGCCTCATTACTCGTCCTGCGCCTTTGATGAGGGCTTCACCTCGCCGTGCTCTCCCCACTCCCAGCCCCACCCTGAGTTAGTGCTTTTGCTTTATTTTTAGCTGTGATTTGGAAATTGCTGGGCTCTTTCTCTCTTTTTCTTTCTTTCTTTCCTCCTCTCTTTCTTTCTTTCATTCATTCCCCACCTTTTCTCCCCTCTGTCTTTCCTTCTTTTCTCTTTGCCTTTCTCTTTTTCTCTCTCTCTTTTTCTCTCTCTCTCTTTCTCTTTTTCGATCATGGCAGAGCTCAGTGTCCCCCCCAGCCCCTCCGAACCCCCACCAGCCGTTAAGGGAACATTCACACCTATTTTCCTTGCCTTGTCTCCCCTTTATTCTTATGAAGCTCTCATTGATTATTGCCCTTAAATTCCTCAGTCCGGTCATAGATAAAAGGATAACCACTTCAAAGCAAAGTGTTAAGAGTTTAACCTCGAGCTAAAAGAGTGGACAACAAGGTAATTGAGGGTAATAACTGATCACAGACCTACTTTCAAAGGCACATGCAAGCCTCACTTTCAGATGGCTTTAATTTTATTAACATTTGTAGCAGCTCTAGATGCTTTTGAATCATTACAAACTTCAAAGCTTGAGGTAACACTCCAAATGGAGAACCTGACACCAGTTTTTTTGTTCAGACCCACATCATATTGATAGTCTCTGTTGCAAGCATGTAACATCTCTTCTCAAACTATAAAAACCTAGATGAAAAAAATATTGCCAATAGAGAAGATCAAAGCCTGAACCTCCCTTTGAATGATCCCAAAGAAGTCAAAACAGAAAACAACATGGAAAAAAAAAATGTATCTATGTAATTCCAACTATCTTTATCCGTATTTAAACTTGCCTGCTGGGGTGGACGGGTAATTCTCCCTGAGTTGTATCAAACTATGTGGCTAATCATCTGTTTCTCTTTGGGCATTCGGAGGTGGCCCTTTCGTTGTCCGTGCATGAGGCATTTAAACACAAGAATTTGGCAATAGCACATGAAGGAACAGCCCTGACTCAGCTGGGAGGGGAGCCGCGCGAGGTACACGTGAAAAATACACTTATAAACTGAAAACACAGGAACTAAAATCAAAATCATTAAAGCACACGAGAGTCCTCCCATCTCCAACCCCTGACAGTCATAGGAAAAATAGTCATCTGTAGACGTCGAGCTGTTTTACAGCCAAAGGCGTGTTGTCCCCCGCTTTCAGCGGGCTGTGCCCGTGGTCACCCCGGCCTGGCTTGGCCGGGGCAGCTCCTGGTGCCATCCCCGGTGCCACCCGTCCGGGGGCCGCGCGATGAATCAGCCCCAGGAATTGATCCAGGGTATAAATAACCTTTTTCTTTGTCTATTTTTTGGTGTGTGTGTGCGGGGGAGGGTTATTTTTAACGGGCTGGGTTCCCTGAGCTAACGCGCAAAGCATCCGCAACGGAGGGGGTGGCCCGAGGAAACGGGCTGTCCCTGCTGCCAAAAACCACATCCCGGCTCCCCTCTGCTGCCACTTCAGGCTGGGGTCAAGGCTCCGAGCAACTCCAGGTAGTCAGGGAGAACCTCCCCAGCTGCTCCAGCCTCCCTAAAGTCACCAAGAGAAGGAAAATCGCTTGGATTTTTTTGTTTTTCTTACTGGTTTATAGTGGTGTATGGCAGGTTTTATGCTGGTGTAATGCTTTCCTCCTGACCTACACCAGCGCGATGGCAGAGAGAAGCGTTAGGCGGATTATTTTGGTTTTAGTGCGCTGCAGGACAAAGGGCTGGGTTTGAGTCCGGGATGTTTTGCGGGTCTCCGCTGCCGAAGGGGGTGTCCCAGTGGTCCTCCCACCCCCGCCCACCCTTGCTCCAAGCCCCCCGACAGCTCCAGCTCGGGAACGGCAAAGCCAAAACATCAGCGGCTCCGAAGCACCGGGGCTTTATGAAACCTGCCGAAGGCGAGGGCTGGCGGCTGATTAACCCCGGGGATCTGGCCCACAGGTTTTTGTCGTTTCACTTGCAGCGAGGGATCAGCATTTCCAGTGTTGTCTGGTGTCAGGTGTATCACATAAGAGTCTCGTTATCTGTGTTCACTTCAATAGCAGATGTGAACGTGTATAAGCTTGTGGAAACGGCATACTTGTAAATGTATAAAATAACCTGGGTTTTAGCCTGCACTGATATTACATTCTTTATGAACTGAAATCAATTTAATATAAGCTGTTCTTTCTGTTCTCATGTTGGGTACGTACCTGTGTAATGAAAGAACAATGGTATATTGGTTAAATCTATGGAATTTATGTTATTGTCTGAAGTTATGGCTAGAATAATGAGCAGTTATTTCAGCATTTCTGTTGCACTTTTAATGAGTCTATTATCAGTTGCACAGACGGGGTGGATAAATGGGACCCAGCGCTAACACATATGTTAGAAATGCCCAAGGCAAGCCCTGACTTGCAGGTCTGGATCTGTACAAAACGTGCTCAGAAATCGCTGCCTCCGTTGCCAGTTTGTTTCTGCCTCTGCCCACTGGAGCTGCCGCCCATTCCACGCCGTCCCGGGGCTGGGCATCCCGCCAGGATGTCCTCCACACCCGGTGGGAGCGTGGACATGGAGGTGCTCCTCAGTGTTGGCCATTGTCCCCAACTGGCTGCAGTGGGAGAGGCGTATCATGGCGTTGTCATGGCAGTGCTCTCGTTCAATTTAACCACCTGGCCACGCAAGTGGGGACCACAGCCCTCGCCACTGTGGCAAAGCTCTATTTCCATAGTGCCCTTTCTGAGCCAAACCCTTCCTGCATGATTCGGACGATAGGAGTCCTCTCCTTTCAGCCTGCAAGGGGTTTGTGTGGAAGCTCTCGTTTACACTAATGGGCATTACGTGCACAGAGGTAAATAGACCCATAAATACATTGCTAACAAAATCCTCAGAACCAGTATTTTTTATCAAATTGAAATACCGCAGCAGCGTGGTTGTCCTGTAGCCCCCACAACCTGACTCCGCATTAGCCACGGGAGGATTCCAGCTTTTACTGCTTTCTAGGAGTTTTTGGAGCTTCCCCCCCGGTGGAAATGTTCCCATTACAAAACAAACTCATCGCAGGAAGAAGCAGCTGGGACTCAGGAGGTGACAGCAACCTCCCGTTCCCCTCCGTGCTTCCTGCCATGGCCACCATCCCCTACCAGGGGCTCCCGCTGCCTCATCGCTAATGACCTGATCTGCCTGTTTTATTAGAAGACCTTAGAGGGGGACATGGGACACGTGGGAGGGAACGTGCCGACCTTTTCCAGTGTAATAACAGCAAGCTCGGAACTGCTTTGGCCCCCAGAGGACCCTCTTGGGGATGGTTACGTCTTGTACAACCCCATGAGCTGGAAGGGCCCTCGGAGGAACAGGGGGACCGTGGGGAGTGGTCATCCGGGCAAATGGAAATGCTACGAAAAAGAAGTCAGTGGTGACGTGAAAGGGGCAGGAATATGCTCTCAGGGTAACAGGAGACTCAAATTAGATTTGTTCTCAAAGGGGGAAAAAAAAAAGGTGTCTTAATTTCAGCCACGCTGGGAAGAGAGGGAGAAGCCCAGAGCCTGGTTTCAGCGGCTGTGGTCGGGGACTGCAGAAGTGGGGATCTGGTCTGGTAGCACTTCGTTTTCTCCTGATTTTCAGTGATACAGCGAGGCTCAGTCCCCCCAGTTTCTTATGGGGAGAAAGGATACTGGGTAGGTGATTTCCAGGCTTCTATGAAAGGATTAGAAAGCATAAGTAGCAAAAGGGGAAAAGATTAAAATAATATTTGGGTGGTCTGTCACACAGCATGATGATTTCTACTGAAAAGAAAAAATCATTAATGACTCTTAATGAAACGTATGTCCAAACAGCCATTTTTGGGGACTAGTCTGGAGAGAGATTGACCTCCGACTTCCTGAGCTTCCCTTACATTTAATAAAAAGGCAAAACAAATATGCCAATATTAATTGTTTAACTTTTCTTGAAAGGATTATGGTGGAGGCTCCCACAGTGGAAGAAAACACCTTTTCATACAACCGATAGGGCTTTGGCAGAGGAAGATCTACTAAAAAAAAACAGGAAAATTAGATAAATTGGGAGAAGGGAGAGCGGCACAACCTGATACTAGATGAAATGGTCCCAAAAATTGACGCTTTGTGCTCCTTGGGCAGAAAGGCCCCGATGGACCCAGTGCCACGACGCCCGGGTAAAACTCTCCCACGCAGCGTTTGTTTGAGAGCAGGGCGGCCCCACGGTAAAAAATAACGTTTCTGGGTGTTGCTGCCCCTCCGGAGGACAAGGGCTGGCAGCCGGGTGGATGTTGTACCCCAAAAGCACAACGAATTTTTTTCTGGTTCTAAGTTCTAGAAAATTCTGTCAAGAACTGTGTCAGTGCTGCTGTTGGGGAGCGCCAGGCCCTACAGCACGAATCCCGGCGGCCACTCGTTGCTGGTTTGAATGAGGGCGTACGCGAGAGGCAACCTCTGGGGCTTTTCCTCTGGTCCAAGGAGCGAGGCAGAGCTCAGCACTCAGGCCGTCCCCATCCCCCCGCCAGCGGTGGCTTTCGCGAAGGAGAAATCCAACCAAACGGAATTTGTTGTCTTTTGGGGGACTGTGCTGATTTCCCCTACACGATGGGAAGTCCCATGCCAGGTGTAGGTTCTTTTTTTTTTCTTTTTTTTTTTTTAAATTAGCTATCCACCGTTTCCTCTTTTAACTAAAAATATCTGCCTTCTGGTTCCTCTCTGGTTATTGTCCCCTCTGTCCGATAGATACCGGGGATATTCTCAGCGCTGTATCCAGCGTCGAAGGGTCTCAGATACGGGACTTGGTCGTGCAACGCCGTGTACAGGAATCTCCAGCGACTTCGGGGGCCAGGTCTGCGGCTGAGCACCCAGTGGGCGATGTGGGGATGAGACTTTCTCCGTGCAAAGTCTCCTCCCTCCAGCCCCTATTTCCCACCTGGGAATACAGGCATCCTTAATAAAAGATAATGTTTCTTTCACGGCCCCGATACTGGTCCAGCTCGTGAGAGGCAGGGTGGAGACATCATCCCGCTCCTGACAGCACCGCGGAGGCTGGAGTTTCATACCCTTCGCTATCCCCCCTGATGCTGGGAATTGAATCGACAGGCAGAAACGGACCAAAACAGGTATAATTTTAGGGTAGTCAACTTTGACAGCGCGCCTAAAAATAACTGTGCATAAAGGGTTTGTTGCGTTTGTTTATTTTTTTTTTTTTCCCCCCTGGAAGTGAAGAGTTTTATTTGACTTTGTGATCTAAAAGTTTTCCATTAGTGGGAAAAAGCCTGTTCACCCCTACGCGTTGTCTCTCTCTCCTCCTGTTTTTTCCATTATCATCATCATCCTTTGAGGGCTGCGTGGATCGGGATAGTCAGGGTCCTGCCGTGTGGGGGGGATGCCCAGGGGGTCAAAGCCGCGCTGTGCCGGGTGAGCGAGGACCCAGCTGCGTGGGAAGGGTTAAACTTCGTGCCGCAGCTGCAAAGCCCAATTTCTTTATTTCCTGTTAATGACATTATTGCCTACATAAAACCATTGAAACATGTTTCTTTCATTTGTTTAATTTCAAATTCTGAGCACACTAGCTGGAAACTATGTTTAATAGTTAAACTCAAAACATTTGGATTTCCTTTCCTCGCTGCGATTTGCAGCGAGTACACTTCATACTTAGTTGAGTTTTTAAGCAACCATTTTTACACAGCTATAGAAGCCAGCCAGAAAACAAAAAGGATTATATTGCAGAATCAAATCACATCAGTTCAGGCTAGTAACACATCATATATTTCACTTCCTCCGCAGTCGTGCCAAGATACCACCAGGCCTGACTCGTTACCAAGCTGGCCACGTTCTCTTCCAGGGGCGTCCAGCCTCTGCAGAACGAGAGCCAGCACACCCCGCTTGCTCCGGGCACGCGGAAGGACTTCCCTGAGCGTGCATGGAAAAAATGTTCCCCTTTCCATGAAAATATAGGATGGAATCTATTTCAGGCCTTGCTAGCACTGACGCTTCCATCACCTCCCCGTGTTTCTCCTACGTCCTCCTGCTGGACCTCACCAGTGCCAGGTTCTTGCTTCCAAGCACTCCCTGGGTGAGGGTGAAGTGGGGGTGCAGAGGAGGCAGGGTGAGTGCTCGCGTAGGTGGACCCGAACCACCTCAAATTCAAAGGGAAGTCCATAAAGTCCTTAAATCGGAACCCGTTGGGCAGATAAAGATCCAAGCTGCCAGAGACACGTTGTCTGTTGATGCTTTTAGCGAACTGCCACAAACTCTGCAAGGGGCAGGGGGAATTTAGCCCTCTCAGGGTGATGGACGCCTACAAGCAGTTGTGTAAAGCTTGACTGCTTGCGTGGTGGAGTGTCTGAAAGTCACTTCGTAAGTGCTCACGCGATTACTGCATGGAGAGCCCCGATGAAAACTGGGCTTTAAACCGCTTTAGATTCAGATTCTCCTTGGCACGTGTATCCTATCTATGAAGCAAACCCAGAATCAATATTATGCCCAGCAAGAGCAGCGAGCAGAGATGGAGCAAGGAATGGGACTCTCTAAGGAGTTATCACCTGGGCCTCACAAGAGGGACACGCTCAGGGCCTCGCGTCACGGCTATGTCCCCGGTAGCCACAGCAGTGCTCGATTTTCCATCCAAAAAATCCGTACTTGACTAAAAAAATTCATTAGGGCTTAAACGTTACCTTCAAGGGCAAAATTTGGGCTCCATGGTTGCCCAGCAGACCCTAGCCGTGGGGTTTGCACCCCTTATTTCCATCCCAGTGGTGCCCATCCAGGCAAGCAGTTGCCCATCGGAGCAGTCTTGTAGAGCTGGTCTCCTACCAGCTCCTTACACGAGAAGCTAGCAGAGACGCAATGGCTCCTTCGTGCACAGTGAGGAAAGGGGTTGTGGAAAAAATGTCGTGGGAAGTTGGTCATAAATATCCTCATTCGCCTCTTTTGCCCCCACCCTCTTTCCAATCACTATTCCGTGCAGGTGAAGGAAGCAGTTCAGAAATGTTAATAGATAGCAAAGTGCTTATGTGTGTTTTATCAGCTCTCGTAGAACGGTTAATGCTGATACGGTGCCCCTTTTAAGTCTAAAAAATCTGGCCAAGCGTGTGCAGATAGCAGGGAGTGAGCTGAACAAAACATCAAGGAAAAAAGTCTGTAGGGGGGAATGGAAATGTTAAAAGGATTATAGGAAGAGAAAATGTATCGGACTTATCTGGCAATGCTCGGTAACAAAAGTATGTCGGTTTATGAAATGAACTTCAAAACCCATAAAACTAATTGTGTGTTTTCTTGTCTTATTTTTGAGTATCTCTGGCAGTGCTTTTTTTTCCCCACTGCAAAAGCGTATCTGCATGCGGATAATACTCTCTCCTTGCAGTATATAGAGAGGTTATACAGAGGATCGGTTTTATACCTCTTAAACTAATGATGTTAAAACAATTTATAAAAAAAAAGGGGGGGGGGGGCAGGGGGAGAAAGGAAGAATAACTTCAAAGGTTCACATGTGGGTTGCAAACCTCTCATGTCTTCTGTATACAGGGCCTTCCTCTTATTTTGATCAAGACTGTTCCCAGCACTTCTGTTGAAATACTCGCGAGCCTTTGATCTCGTTATCAACATGACCACCAGTGAGAGCCCCGCCGCTCGCTGAGCGTGTGACAGGGCAGGTGACGTCAGGCCCCGGCTCTGACTAACGCCGCTTTTGGGTCGAGAGCGCGCTGTCGCGCGGGTCCTCCTTGGCCTGCGCTTATCACAGAGGGGTCTTTCCTGCCGGGAAAATGATTTATATCCCAAGACCCCTGCCCACCACGGCTGTGCATTTTGCCGAGGTGGGATGAGTAAATAGCGCTGCTCACCCTCCCCTTGCCTGGGGAAGGGATGGAGCAGGGAGCCGGGAGGGGACAGCCTGGAGGGGCTTGGGGGGGAATTGGCCCCATGTAGGGGTGGGCGAGAGGTGTGCATGGAGAGGAGGGAGCTCAGCGTGCTCCTTTCATCTTTCCTCCATATTTTCCGCCTATGTCTGTGTGATCTCACTGTAGTTTTAGCAGAGGAAGCGCTTGTGAGTTGCATGAGTAAAACCAGTGTCCTCTGCCCTGAGCGGTGGGGGCCGGCCGGGCGGGGGGTGCCATCTCTCGGCATCCTCACTGCTTTGGTGTTGTCCACAAGGAAGGCGCTTCCCCGGCCCTCGGCATCTCCCTGCGCACAGCGGAAGACACCGACTTTGACCTCTGGTATAGGACTTGTAGTTCACGAAAAGCGCAAACTAAAATTCAGGCATTACTATTCTTATTATTTGCTGAGGCCGTTCGATTGGAGCGTGCTCCTCGTACCGCTGTCGTCGCCACAAGGCTGCATAGAGGGAAGAAGAGAGGAGCCCCGGCGTAGTCCTCAGAGCCTTAACTTTCCTGGCGCTTGACCTGGTTTTCTGCAGGAAGACAAACCACCTGGAGACGTCTCTTTTGGAGCAAGACACCAGCGAAACGTCAGCCTTGTGGGTAGAGGAGGCAGTGATGGAGCCGGGTCGGTTGGGTGCAGCTGGGGCAGGACGGGGCGTTGCGTTCCGAGCCCGGTGAGCGTGGGCTGGGGGCGATGCTCTGAGACCAGCGCTCCAGTCCTTAATGGCTCCCACTGCTTTTTTCTTTCCGACATTTTTTTTATTACCTGCTCTAAAAAAGTTCCCCCCTCTCCCCCCGAAAAAAATAAAAAATTTCTTTATTTTGTAGCTTCACTGTGAAGTGACTCTTTTCATCTAAAGTTATTCCTTTTTGGTACCACGATCTGACTTCAAGCTTCTTTGCGCTGCCTGTGAACGTGCTACATTAAATAGCAGCAAGGAGGGGACGCGTCTGGCCTTTGCAGCGGCGCCGCGAGGGCACCGGCACGGCCGGGGGACGCTACTTTGTACAGCTCTTTGCAGTCATTTTCTCACACGTTTACTGAATTTTTATCTAAAATGCAGAAGGGCCAACAAATACAATATAAATAGTTAATTCTCCTTCTGTTCAGCCTGGGAATTCAGATTCAAGTTTAGACTGGAAAATCAGAAGGAAATTCAAAGATACTCTGCTTTCTTGATGACTGCAGCTGCTACCTGAACACAGAGATTCCCTGTAGATCTGCGAACAAGGACTTCCAGAAACTGATAAAGATGAAGAAAACTCTGGAAGACCTTCTTGTACCTGCCACCGCCTGCCTAGTTCATCGGATTGCTTTCAAATCTCAGGCACTACGTGACTCTTCCCTGTTGGCAGGAGGAGAAAATAGGCTCCCTGACTGGACATGCCGAAAATGAACGGGGCCACCGCGGCTTTGGGGAGGACAAACCGCTCCACGGGCACTTCCACACAAAGCCACGTCCCCAGGGGCTTGCCCTCCTCTCATTTTGTTCCCAAAGCATCCCTTTTTGGTGACTGCCGTAAAGAGGAGGGTGGGCTAGGCAGGTCTTTGGGTGGGCTGCTCTTACGCACGCGCGGTCCCAAAGGATGCGGTAAATGAAGAACCCGGCTCAGGAACTCCCAGGGCATCGGTGCAGGGCAGTGGTGTTGCACAACGGGACCTGCAGAAAACTAGCTGGTTAAATGCCATTTTTATGAAATATAATGAACGATACTTAATGAGATTTCCTTCCAAAGTGGAAAAGTCCAAGGCTTTCAGCCTCCATCATAATGGCTTAATTTTCTGCGCTATAGGAGTAAGTGGGGCTCAGCTTTTCATGCCAACATCGTTTCAAAGCAAGTTCAAGATATCAGTACCAGGAGGTGATCAACCAGCTCCTGGTGGTTGGAGGTCCTGGGCTGGAGGTCTTCTCACCGTCACCATCGCAAGGGGCCCAGGGGACACAGGAAAGGATCCTTTTGTGTGGCTCAGTGGCATCTGACACAGTGGCATGTCGATACTTGGCATCAGCAGCAGCAAAACTAATAGTAATTCTCATAATCCGTAACTGCTTGTTGTGCCTAGAAATGGCTTTTACTGCTCAGCTCATGGCTTTGGCAGAAAGTTTGCTTCCCGTGCCCAGTGGTAGCCATTCCCAGGCCTGAAAACTGTGTAATTGGGCAGCAACAGCAAATTATTACACGTTATTTCATATTATTAGCCCAGGTTGACCAGTCCAGGCGCCCAGCAATATGCATGGTTAGCTCCTCGCCACTGTGCCGGGCGCTGGGATGCATCCAGCCACCCCAGAGCTGATGAAATCCCAGCTTCAAAGGGTGCCACGTCCAGGGCCACCATGATGCGTGGCTTCGCCGGTGTTTTGCTTGTCATCTCGGTGGAGACGGTGGTTTGAGCAGGGCCTCGAGGAGAGCAAGAAACGGGGAGCTCTTGAGCGCGGGGTGAAGCCGAGCGCCGTGTTTAGCCGGGGTGCAAAGCCGTGGGTTTTTCAGTGGCGCACAAAGAGAAGGCGGCTTGGGTGGGAAGGGAGACGCGCGGGTTTGCGGCCGCGACTCTGCTTTCTGTCCTCCCATTTAGGATCAGGTCAAGCCCCTGGGACCGGAGTTGGTGTTTCCCAGTGTGCTGAGGTCCCGTGCGCCCCGTCATTCCCTTGGGGTTTCACCGCAGGGTCCCCCCCGTCGCTGCGGAGCCGCCGGGGGGCTGGCAGGGCAGGAGGGACCTGGGGAGGCTGGTGGGGACGAACCTCGGTGGCGGGAGCAGGGTCCATCCTGGCTCTGTTTCCTGGGGCTGTGGGTGGTTTTGCCCGTGCTCGTGTGCCCCCACAGGGGGTGGTGGGGGGGCTGGTCCAGTGACGTGGGACATGGTTTAGTGGTGGCTTTGGCAGTGTTGGGTGGTTGGACTCGATCTTAAAGGTCCGTTCCCACCTAAACGATTCTGTGATGCACAACTTTGCTGTATTTCCCAGGAGATGCTGTAAACGATGTTCAGGCACCCACAAATGGAAGGTGCCATTTTTTTTGCCCTCTGGCATTGCCACATGCCCGGCCCTGCCCAGCCGCTGTCACCTCCCTGGCTCCTGCACACAGCAGACCCCACAATCGAGGGCAAGCGGGCTCATTTTCCAAAGCTTTTTCCTAGGAAAAAGTGGGATCGTGGGGTGCTGATCCTGGGGGACAGGAGACAGGGGTCTCCTGAGGTGGTGGTGGCCGCAGCGGTCCCTGCCCAGGGGCTTGAGGAGCGGGGAGATGGGTACAGGGGGTCTTCTGCTGACCTGTAGAAGTGCTTTCAAGAGCAGGGCTTGATCCCAAAGTCTTTGCTCGGGGATATGGCAGAGAGAATCCCCTTGGGGCCTCTGGAAGGACTTGCAATCTAGGGATTAATAATATAATAATGATCAAAACGAAGCAGAGCTCGACTTCAAAAGCTCGCCTTGCTCTGGCGTTACCCTCCACCCGGTTTGAGCTCCGCGACGGCTCACCGAGCCCGGCCGCCTTCTCTGCGCTCCCGTCCGCGGGCAGCGGGGCCGGGGGGGCCGGGGTGGGCGATGCCAAGGCGGGGGGGGCAGAGCCCAGCCCGGCCCCGCCGAGCCCCCCCCCGCCCCGTCCAGCCTCGGGGAGGAGGGCAGGAGGCGCCTTGGATCCGGAGGGCAGGTTTGGGGGCCAATCCCTAATTAAAACCTTTTGTGCGAAGTTAAAAAAACTCCATTCCGTGTCTGTTTAATATTTAACAGATGGGGGGGGGGAAGATGTGAACACAACTGCAGACGGCGTTTTGCTGGTGTGCCAGTTATATTGCAATCAGATATTGTTTAATTAGTATGCAGAGCGAAAACATGCCTTCGGATTGTTATAAAAAAAAAATAATTAATAATAATATGGGGACCCGCCCCGTTTTTTCCCTGGGATGAAAACTTTTCGCCAAGTTTTGATGCCTGGGAGTAACCTCCCGCTCTGCAGTACCCCGACTGGCCAGGGCAAGAGGCTGCGCCGTGCCGGCGCGGAAGGGCGCGGAGCGGCGCGGAAGGGTGCGCCTGCCCCTTTAAGGCGGCGGCGGCGGGGCGGGGGGCGGTGGAGCGGCGGCTGCGATCGCTTCCCTTTGATAAGGTCCTGGCAACTCCGTAGCCGCTCCCGGGATGCCGAGAGGCGGGAGCAAAAATAAAAATAAAATAAAATAAACCCTCCCCCAACATATATATATATACAATTATTTTCCTCACGAGTGGGGAACCCCCACCCCACCACCCCCGGGTAGAAGCTTGCCCCCGCGCACTCCTTGCACTCCCCGGGGGCGAGAGCACCGGGCGGGGCAGGGGTTGCTTCCCCCCCCCCAGTTTCTTCTTTTTTATTTTTTAATTTTTTTGGGCCTGTTTTTTTTTTTTGTTTTTTGTGGTTTTTTTTTTTTTCTGAGGGTGTGTGTGAGAGAGAGCGTGGCGGGCGGCGCGGAGCCGCGCTACCGCCCTTGCAGGACCGCTCCGCCGGCCTGCGCTTTGATGCGCGCAGCGCTGGCGGGGAGAGCCCGGGGGGGGGCGGGGAGGGGCGGGGGGAGGAGGAGGGAGGGGGAGGAGGCGGGGGAGGGACCAGCGCTTTTGTATTTAAAATAAATAAAATAAATAACCAGGGGAGGGAGAGGAGGGAGGCGCGGATCGGAGTGGGCTCCTTCCCTCGCAGCGCCCCCCCTCCCGCCCCCCCCTTTCCCGATGCTCTCCGATGCGGTTGCACCGCCGGGGAGGAGGAGGAGAGGAGGAGGAGGAGGAGGAGGAGGAGGAGGAAGGACAGCGAGGGGCGCGGGGGGAGCGGGGCCAGCCTGCGCGCTGCCGGCGGCGGAGAGCGGCGGGGCCGCGGGCGCGCAGCGAGCTCCGGCTCCGCGGTGAGTGGCAACTTCGGGGGCAGCGGGCTGCTTTTTTTTTTTTTTTAATACGGATTGTTTTAAAGATTTTTTTTTTTTTTTTTTTTTTTTTGCCTTTGGTGTGCGCGCCGTGCGGTGCCCGCGCTGCGCGGGCGCGCTGCCGCCTCCGCGGGCGCGGCTGGGCTCGGCTCTTGCTCGGGGCTCGGAGGATCCAAGTCGCTCCGGACTTTTCCCCCCCCCCTCTCTTTTTCCTCCCCCCGCCCCAGCTCCGACCTCTCTCCTCCCAGCCCGTCGCCATTTCTGGAGCAGGTTTTTTTTTTATTATTATTATTATATTATTATTATTATTTTGCACGCCGCTCCAGCGCCGGGAAGCCCGGCCCGCGGGGGTCGGCGCCGCCCGGGGGCTGCCCCCACCTCCGCCCCCCCCTTTCGGTGCTTCTTTCTATTTGATTTCCCTCTTTCCGGAGCCGGGTTTGATGGCTCGGGGGGGGCGCGGAGGGGCGCGGAGCCGCCCGCCCGGCCCGGGATGCCCCGCTGCGCCCAGGTACGCGCCTTAACCCGCGCCCCCCTTGGTAATTTTTTTTTTTTTGGGGGGGGGGAGTGGGGGGAGGTGGGTGTCCCTGCTTCAGCATCTGGTTTCCGCAGAGAAGCGCCCCAAAAAGCCCCCCGGGAGGGACGGGTGTGCGGGACCGGTCGCCCCCCGGCTGCGCGGTGCTGCTGGGGGCGCGCAACGTGCGCGCTGGAGGAGGGAGAGGGGCTGGGGGGGGTGCGGAATGGAAACCAGATGCCGGGGCAGGGACGGCCGGTGCTGCCGGGAGCTGTCGGGGGTGGGGGGGCAGCGATATTCCCCCCCCCTCCCCCCCCCCCCCAACCCCGCTAAAAGTGCGCCGGGAGTTCAGCGGAGCGGATCCGATAGTCGCGATCGGGCTGGCGATAGAGCCGCGCTCCCTCTGCCCGGCCTTTCTCTCTCTCTCTCTCTCCCCCTTTCTTTTTTCTTCTCCTTTTTTTTTTTCCTTCCCCCTGAATGTGAAGAGTTGAAAAGCCTGTTTACTTTTTGTCTTTGATGTTGGGAGGATCTGGTTTTGATTAGATCAATACTCCTTTTTTCTCTTCTTCCCCCCCCCGCCCTTTCTCCCCCCCCCTTCGCAGAGAGGAGGCTCAGCCGATCCCCCGCTGACTGCAGGCAGCGGCAGGCAGAGGAGCAGGCAGCTCCCGCAGCAACCGGCAGCCCCTCTTCCCCTCCCCACGCCGGGGCTCCGGAGCCATGAGCAGCGCCGTGGTCCTCGCCCACCTCCCCGACCCCAGCAGCAGCTTCAGGGAAGACGCCCCCCGACCCCCTGTCCCGGGGGAGGAAGGAGAAGCGCCATGTCCCCAACTCGCCAACTCGTTTCTCCCCAAAAGCCAAAGCTTCAAGGCCATGCCGGTGCCTCCTGCCCCGCGGAGGAATGAGAACGGGCTCGGGGAGCCGGAAGGCAGCGCATCTCCAGACTCCCCCCTGGCCAGATGGACCAAATCCTTGCATTCCTTGTTGGGAGATCAAGATGGTGCCTATCTTTTTCGGACCTTCCTGGAAAGGGAAAAATGTGTGGATACCTTAGACTTCTGGTTCGCCTGCAATGGCTTCAGGCAGATGGACCTTAAGGATACCAAAACTTTAAGAGTAGCCAAAGCTATATACAAAAGGTACATCGAGAACAACAGCATCGTCTCCAAGCAGCTCAAGCCTGCTACCAAGACCTACATAAGGGATAGCATCAAGAAGCAGCAGATAGATTCGATCATGTTTGATCAGGCGCAGACTGAGATTCAGACTGTGATGGAGGAAAATGCCTACCAGATGTTTTTAACTTCTGATATATACCTCGAATATGTAAGGAGTGGAGGAGAGAATCCCGCTTACATGAACAGCAATGGACTGGGGAGCTTAAAAGTTGTCTGTGGCTATCTCCCGACCTTGAATGAAGAAGAGGAATGGAGCTGTGCAGACTTTAAAAACAAAATCTTGCCTTCGGTAGTTGGACTATCCAGCAAGACGTTGAGGGTTACGGCGAATGTCAGAGCTACGGAAACGATCGAGAACGGATACAGGTAAGGGAACCCCTGGAAATTGTGCTTTGTTTTAACTTTAAGGACTTTGGGAGGGCTTTTCGGAAGGCTGGTGGTGGGGCGTGCTGGGGAGCTGGCAGGGAGGACGGGCTTCCCGTGGGGCTGGGAGCACGGGAGCTTCCCTGCACCCCCAAACACTGGAATTTGGGGGGTGTTGGCTGGGTTTGGGGTTTTTTTCCCCTCTGTACAGAGGAAAACAAGATACTGTGGTGTTACGCCCTATTGGCTCTTTCAGTTCTCTTATAGATCAAAAACTTCATAGCAACTATGTCCTCCGGACATACGTTAATTGTTGGTTCAACTTTCAAACCTATTAAGAGGAGTAGTAGAGTGGATCATATAGACGCATGAATAATGTAACCTGCTAGTTCCCCAGCTCCACCATCAACCAGTGTTTAACTATGTTGGTTGTGTGGGAAGCAATTGTGCGGTCATGGAGGAGGAAATGTATGCACTTACTACATCAGACTCTGCAACTTGCACAAAATCTGCTTTTATTTTGACCGTGTGCCTGTGATGTACAGCCTCTCCCATCGCGTTGGGTGTTGGTATCGTGTCAAAGCCATTTAGGATGGCTTTGAGCCAATGCGTACAGGAGGATACTTCAAATTGGGCACTTAAGGTAATGGAGACATTCCAGGTAGAGGGTAGCAGTAGGTCCTTGGTGCTCTCCAGTAGATTTTTTTGGTGCTCTCTCGTTGGCCGTGTGCTTAAAGTTAAACTTTTTAAACTGCGGTTGTGTCTAGCGGCAGCTTGTGAGGATGTGGGGAGCGTTGTGTGGTGGCAGGGTTGTCTTGTGCCCTTGGCCTGAGGTGCATCTGTGTTGGCGAACCCTTCTCCTTTGTTGGAAATGGTGGTGGCACGGCAGTGCGAGGGTGCAGAAAGTAAGAGCCATCTCGAAGTGAAGGGGGGGATGGGAAAGAGAGTCTCTGATGAGCAAATGATGAGTTGTATAATCCTCTGAAAATGTATTCTTTCCTCTCCCCACCCTTGCCATAAATGTGGATTGTTGAATCAGGGCTGAGAGGAGAGGGCTCTGCTGGCAGATGGGTGCCCTCCTCTGCTGGCCCAGGAGGCTGGGGTTTGGTATGGTGAGTGTTTGACATCTCGTTTACAGGAATTTTGAGAGCGTGTCTGTGATTCATGGACATCAAAGGGCATCGGGCTTCTCCTGGGGAGGCTTTGGTGGAGGCGTCCTCCTCTCCTGCCCTGCGGAGAACTTCCAGCTGTGCCGGGCTTCCCAGTACCGGGAGCTGGGAGGGCCCTCTTGCCCGTGAGGGAGCTGTGGAGCCAGAGGCCTCTCTGGTCCATTCCCTCTCCTGGAGGGGTGGTGGGCGTGGGTGCAGGCAGGAGGGATGTGCTTCGTCCGTCGTGGCCTCTGGACCTCTCCTGCTGGGGGCTGCACCGGGGGGGCACTCGCTGGCAGCTGGTCTGTGGAGGACTTGGGCTTTGGGATCCTCATCTCCTGCCTGAATGTTGCTGTCTGAGCATCTGCTGTTCTGCAGAACCTGGTTTGAACTGCTGCCCTTCGCTTGCTTTCCAGGAGGGGGATGTTTGATGCTTTTATCTCTCAGCCTTTGTTGGTATTCAGTGCTGGAAGGGTTTGGCTGTAATGTTCTACCAGAGCTGCAGGCCCTGCTAAAAACCCACATGTGCCTTGTCCAGGAGAGCTCTCGCAGAACGGTGGCTGCTTGCCTGATTAGTGCTGGGTTGTTTTTTTTTTTTTTCCCCTTTTCTTTTTTTTTTTTCTTTTCTTTTTCGTCCGGGGATTAATGCAGCTTGCTCCTCACATGTCAGATCTACCCTCCTAGGACATTAGGTGGTGCATTTTGCTTTGATCACCTTCTGTTGAATTTCCAGGAGCTTTTGCTCTCCATGGGGCCAGGAGATCTCCATGCAAAGAGAGGGAGGTCAAGCTGAGATGCTTCTCAGTTCCTCCCCGAGCTATCCAGTTGTGAAGCCAGTTGTGTGTGCATGTGCTAGAAGCTGATGAGCATATGGATGGGTTATCTCTCATCACTCGGCAGTTAGGATTGCGTTTAGGATTGGAGCTGAAGCTCGCACAAAGTCTTTCCTGGTGAGTGGCCAAACCACACCTCCCTCCTCGTGTGCGCGATGGAATTAAAGAATTTCTGCTCAGTGTGTTACGGTTTTGAAGCGCTCGTGCAGGCTCTCGCCACTCGTTTCGGTGGGTTTCAATGTGATTATACCAGCGCAAGCCGGGACACCTGATGGCAGGAGCAGAGCAATCTGGGGCCAGCCCAGTGTTTGGATGGGAGACCACCTGGAAATCCCAGGGCACGGAGTCACGGCCAAAAACACGGCAGACGGGAGACCGCAGAAACCGTACGAGTTGAAAGACTTTGGCCCCAGCATCAGTGATGGACGTGAACAGAAGTCAAGTGAAAACACAGTGTTTGCACCTGGCTGCAAAGCGGGCGTCTGCAGGCAAACTGCTGGTTGCCTATTGGGAGCCCTAATACAGGGTTTTGGGTTTTTTAAAACGTAGGACCTCCCTCTTGTCCTTCAAAGCGACTCCCCTCCCCTGTAGGTTGTGGTGTGGTTAAAACTGGCCTCCCCGCGCTGCGCTGGACCTGGCCCCGTGCTCCAGGAATTCCAGCTATTATTTATATGCACTTCTAAATTTATCACGCGCGACTTTGTGTACACAGAGCGGGCTTCTTCCTTTGCAGTGCCGCTGGGTAACATGGTTTTGTTCGGTCCAAGGTGGACTCATCTGCCTCCCATTAGGCTCTTAACATCAGCGGGAATGGCCTTGCTTTGGGAAGGCTGGGGCGTGCAGATGGCCTTCTGCCGGCTCCCAGCGCTTCCTGGCCTTTGAAAGGACCCGCCGGTGGAGCTCCTTGTGTGTGAAGTTATTGGAACCAAGTTTGGCTTCAATTATCAAAGTAAATGATGCCATTGTAAAGCTATGCTCCAAGCAGTGTTCTACAATTAGAGCATGGAAGCAGTGATTAACATAGTTTTGTTAAAATATACTTTATTTCCCCCCCCCAAGTCTGTGCATGCCTTTTGTTTTTTTTTTTCTTTTTTTTTTTTTGTGTCTTTAAACCCATGATTGCCCAGTGATGTTTGTCCCAAGAAAATACTTAATGAGATTCAGTTTTGCCTCAAAATGCTCCTTGTAGATTTTCTTCTCTCTCTGTGTAAATCTGTGGTTTGAACTGCCAGAGTGCGTTTGTTTCTAAGAAACGGAGTTTGACAATAAAAAAAACCCAAAACCAACCCACACTCTGAAATTGCACCCTCATAACAGGGGATGCAACCAAGACCCCCTGAAATTTTCATGGCATTATAAGACCTCTGGTGTGCCCATCGCCTAACATAGCGTAGAGAGAGTTACATGCTGTGTGTCATCGCATCAAGATAAGAATAGGCTGAGAAACATCAGACATTCTCCTTGAAGCTCCAGAGCAACTGCTACCTGACAGCTGAGAACACTTTGCATATTGAGTTTGGAGCCGGGGTGTGTTTGTGTGCGCAGCATCTGCGGCAGGAGACCACCGCTTTCCACTGGAATTTAAAACCCTCCCAGGCAACTTGATGCAGCTGGGTGCAATTACTCTAGTAAGGTGGTTAAATTAAAAAAAATAAAAATGAAACATAGCAAAACAGCCCCCATTGGTTTTCTTAAAGGATGTGGGGCAGTATGTTGGAGGTGGAGTGGGGGGGCTGGCTTCAAAAATTTGGGATTTTTTTTCTTGGTCTGTGAGGTGTTGGTAGGTGAATCAGTGCTGCAGTCTAGTGCTCATGGGAAGATGAGTTAGTTCTGTCCACTTTCTCTAATTATATCTTTCTAAGTGTTGTGTTTGGACACACCTCCTCTCCCTGTGCCATATTCATACGGAGCCGCTGCCTCCGCCCCCACTCCAGCCTCTCCAGCAATCCCATCTGCTGGAGGAACATGGCAGATCAGCCACCGGGGGTGACACAGCCACCTCCCGGCAAGGTGGTGGTGCTGTGCTGGGGAGTATCCTGCACCCCTGGGCTGCCTGGTCCTCTCGGATGTGGTCCCAAGACCTGAGGTGGTTTCAAATGAAACAGTTACAAGAGCTGCATCCCTTACACAGTTGACCCAAAAGCCCACCAAGGATCCAGGAAGGGTCTCTTGGACTGCACATCCCCCTGGGTCAGAGTAGAAGACGACATGGTCTTTAGAGGAACTTTTTTTGTAGTAGTAGTCAAATAATTTTGCTTTCACCCACATGTGGAATTAATCTATCTTGGAAGATTTAACTTCTTTCCTGTGGCATTCCTTACTATCTCTCTTTTTTTTTTTCCTTTTTTTTTTTCCTTCTTCCCAGATATATATTTTTTAACGTCTTGATCTCCCCATCAGAAGTGCCTTGGCCTCCTTCGGAAAGGAATGCAGCCCCGGCTGGGCTGAATACCTGCCTGCAGCCAGCCCCGCGCCTCTCATACCAGAGAGGCCCATCTTCCCCACCATACTTCCCCCTCCTTTTTTTTTTCTTGTTTTTCAAACTTTTTTTTTTTTTAAAAAAAAAAACCTTAAGCCTTTGAGGAGGCTGGTGCTGGCGGAGCAGGAATGCGTGGCGGCGCGGGGTGCCCCGGTGGGTTGTGAGGGATGGAGAGCAGGGCGGTGGGAGGACATCACTGCTCGCTTACACCCAGCTGGTCCCCTCCGACCCCGGGGGGGGCGGCAGGGAGGTGGAAAGCCCATTAAAAAAAACCTGCCCAGCCTGCTGGCACATTCCTTAGGCCCCCAAGTCCTGAGTAAGTGGCCCTAATTATTAAAATCAGCAGTCCTTATCAGATGACAAGGCCTTTTGCTTTGATATACAAAGGCAGAAGCTTAACAACCCCGTCTTTCCCTGGAAGAGGAACAAAATGTGCACCTTAACACTCTGCTTTCAAGCCTCCCTGCATAATCCCCTTATCGCCTGCTGAAGATATGTATATTGATCCTGGCTGGGAAGTTGGAGTAATGGGAGGTAGCGGGCAGGGGGACGCCCAGGTCCCCCCCATGCGGTGACCCTGCCGTGGTGACCCTGCCACGCTCCGTCACAGCTCATGTCACTGCCCATGAATTTTTCATGCTTCCGCTCTTGGGTACTTGACTCAAGCATCCAGGCTGGGCTCTGGGTTTGCTTCTCCAAGTGAAGCCGAAGGTCTTGGTATCAGTAACCCACATGCCCATTAATACAACCTGCTGCTCCTGTCCTCATGTCCCCCATCCTCCTCTTCCCCACCCAATTCTACGCCCAAAAGTTGAACAAGTATGAGGTTCTCCTAAAAACTGGGCCTTTTTATTGCGTATTTTTATAATGCCAGGAAGATGACACCCATCTTTGTGAGGCCGAGCCTGAGACAGGGGATTTCAGCCCTGTCCATGCCTCCTCTGACACATGGTGGTCCTGCTCCAGTAGCTTCAGGCAGTTCTCTTGTTTTAGGCAACACAGATACCATATCGTGTATTCCCAAAGGGGCCCTAACTCCTGTCTTCAGAGTTGACTTAAGCATTTATTAGCTGGTGCCTCAATGGCTTTCAATGGGACTTGAGCTATGAACTTCATCTTTCGCCTGTTGATGCCAACAGCAAAACTCCTGCTGGCCTCAGCAGTGCAGCATCAAGCTTCAAGGACCAAGTTTTTGAAGGTATCAAAGCACCTAGAGGTGCTTCAAAGGACTTTCTAAAGTGTGCTTCCAATGTCAAAAGCAACATCTTTAAAGTTGGACTTCGGGTGCGTTTAGACAGAGCATGTCCTGGTTGCTGCTGGCCTGAGCAATGGATGGTTTGGTGCTTCTGGAGAGGTTGGGCAGCCAGTGTGCATGGTTCCCATAAGGAGAGTGCTACCATGAAACCTGTGTGCTTCCTCTAGCCCAAGACTGGCTGGTAACTGGATTTCTGTTTTGCCTGTCCCTAGGTCCTTCAAGAGGAACGATCCCGTTAACCCATACCATGTGAATTCAGGCTATGTTTTTGCCCCAGCAACCAGCGCAAACGATAGTGAAATATCCAGTGATGCCCTGACGGACGACTCCATGTCGATGACGGACAGCAGCGTGTAAGTACCTTGTGTCGGACGGGCCCTTTTGGGATGCGCCGTTGGTGACTCAGCTGCGCCGATGCACCGTGGGGGCTCACGGGAGTGATGGGTCTGGGGTCATCGCCCTGTTTCTGCTCGCCCTTGATCAGTGGCTGCCGAAACTGAGGTGTGCCCCCAAACCCAGAGGTGTCGCAGGGCATGGTGGCCTCGCTGCTCATGCAGTCGCCGGAGGTATCGGATGGAGGAAAATGACGAATCCCTCTATTGCCATTTTGCAACTGCAGCTGAGCAGACGTGCTTTCCCCTGCGCTAATGGTGCTGCCTGACTAACCCAAGGAGCATATCTCCCCGAGCCTGTGTCTTAAGGCCAGGCTTCCTTAGCTAGTTATCAGTCATCAAAGAGGAGGAGATGACTTCCTGTAGGAAGTGCTTTCTGTAATTAAGGTTTGTCATTAATGTCAGAATGTACATTCATAGGGCCGGTGACCTGAAGGGGCAAATAGCTGCTCATCTAGTGTGGCTGGGGCAGTCTTCAAAGAGCCATTTGAATGGAGCTGCATGGATCAGGTCTGGGTGTTTCGGGCGCGTAGAGATGAGAGGCGATGCTGTGGCTGAGCCCAGGAATTGCAGGATCTGTCTTTTCCTCCTGGCTCTGCTGAGAAGTGTGCAACTGGGAGCAAGTCCTTTCACCGTTCTTCCTCGGTTTGCTTTCCCCAGCGGGAGAGAAATGGTGCTTTTGTGTCTTGTAGGGGAGACAGTAAGGCTCACTTAGTGCTCTTAAGGAGCGTTTTTTTCCACTGGGCAGAAGGCAGATGTTGCCGTTTGTGTTTCATGAGCCTCACTTAAGTACAAGTGGGTAGAAAAGCCCACCTGTAAACAGGGTGCCGCAGTCCTGGTCTTCATCTCGTGGGTGAAACTTCTCCAGTGTCTCTGTCGGACGTGTCCGGCGATTGCTGTGTACTCTGCAGAGGTTGCATGCTGGGTTTTTAAAGTCAATAGTGCTGCGTGATGCACTACGGAAAACAGGATTTACCAAAAATCCTTGATGTGTAAACAAAAGCTTTTTTTTTTTTTTTTTAATTCACATGTGTGTTTTGAACTGATATTATGGAAAAAAATAGTTTGTTGTCCCACCAGATTCCCTTATTGAACAATATTGGCATTAAATAAAAGAGCTGAATCATAGGGTGACTTCTTTATTTCTTCTTACTGGCTCTGGTTGTATGTGATCATGTGTCAACAGAGCATTCATTGGGTTAGTCATTTCTGGACCAGTGTAGGGTCACTTGGGATTCACAGGGCTAGGATTATACCCTCTCTTCACAGCAATGCCAATTGTAGGCCTTATACAGATGAGAGCACTGAGTGAGAAATAAAGTGCATGGTGGATGAAAGGCTTAACTGAATCGCTTTCAGCCCATTGTTAGTCCAGGGGAGCTTAGCGGGGATGAGAGGGCAGCAGCCCGCTTTGAAATTTGCTTGAACAAGTGAATAGGAGCTCCCCATAAAGCAGCGCGTGAAAGGAGCCTGCCTGTTTTTTCCTGCCGTAACAATAGCCCGCGCAGGCTGGGAGAGTTTGGGGAAGCTTGGCTGATTAAACTGCCCGCAGCTCCAGGTTGGGGGGCGGCAGGGAGGGCTTTTTGGGGGGGGGTGGGTTGTGGGCAGCGGGATGGCAGGGGTTGGAGGGATATTTCCTGCTGCAGAACCGGTCCCCCAGGCATCCCCGCAGCCACGCTCCCTCCGTCCGTCCACGGAGCCGGCGGGTTGTTGGGTGTTTTTGGAAGCGGGAGAGGTAAATTGGCAGTTTTGGAGGCTGGGCTTAAAGTTAAGGCTGATGTGAAACTTCCTTTGCAGAGGCGAAGGGCTGCTGCCAAGATTGCAGTAAAACATGGGGGATTTTTTTTTTTTTTTTTTTTTTTGCCTTTTCCTGGCACCTGGCTCTGCTGGTGCCGAAGAGGCTGGGAAGGTGTTCGGGCACAAACCCCCTGTGCTGCCACGGGCTGAGCCCCCGCGCTCGTCTGCCTGCCAGGTTTTACCCCCCCTTCCGCAGAGGACCCGGGTTTATTCCGTTTTGTCAGTGCGAATGCAAATGAGTTCTTTTGGCTTATATTGGTATCAACTGAAGAGGAAAAACTTGTTCTGGAAAAGTCTGTCAGACATAGCAGTAAAGTGAGGGTTTTTTTTTTAAAATAAATCTAAATCTGGACTGTGCTGGAATTGGGAGAGGTCTATAAATAATGCCCAATCTGCCTTTTTTTTTTCTTATTATTATAGATGCCAGGGATCAGTCTGTGCTGATATATTTTGTAATAGCCACAAAGCATCATGCAAATTTATATTTCCATTACTTGATTGGGGGGGGGAGGAAAGGGGATTTTTTTTTTTATTTGCTTATATCTTATTTATGGATTTACTTTGGACACAGGGGAATGCTGCTGAGCAAACTTCAAATATTACCTTATCTTACAAACCAGGCTTTTGATGTTGGCAAGATCAGAGGCTTGTTTCAGAGCCGTTGCCAAATGAAGATGGGAGTGAATGCATATGCGCATGAGTCTGATATTTCAAAGCAGCAGTAAAACTACATTCAGGTTAGGTCAGGCACATCTGAGTCAAAAGGCTAAGATAATTGGCTCAGCTTAAATGGCAGCTGACTGGGTAGAAGACTTCAAACTAGTGTTTCCCCCAGAAACAGATTGGCTTAGCCCCAGCCTGGTTAGCTGAAATGTTTATAATTAAACTCTACTATTTAGTGCCTAAACTCTGTAGCTCTTCAGCCCGCAGCTTTTAGTAGCCAAGAAAGTGAGTGCGAATGTTTGCTGCTGGAGCAAGGGGAGAGGTGGCACCTGGAGAGCTGGGGTTGACCTTGTCCTGCCCCAAAACCCCTGGCCCAGCTCAGCCTTTTCATTTCAAAGGCACCTTCTCCTGGTCGGGGGGGAAAGTGCTTCAGCATCAGTATCTCTTGCCCCTGTATCCCGCCCCCTGTATCTCTTGCCTGGCTCCAGCTCCGTCCATCTGTCCCTCTTGCAGTCAGGGATCACCCGTTGGTCACCCCTTCAACCCTGGCGTTGTCCGTTTTCCCTGTTTTATGCGGAAGGCCCAGGTGTAGACAGCACTCGTCATCGTGGCTGTAAAAGTCCCTCCCCGTTCCCCAGGCTGATTTTCCTGAGCTGCTCCGTAGCTTTCCCATCCCAGTGAAATAACTCTTCTTTTTAAAAAATCTTTTTTTTTTTTTTTTTTTTAATTCTGCATGTTGTTACAAGTTGTCAAACTCCTGAGAAGGCAGGGCTGTAGAAGCAGGGAGCGGGAGGTTTGATGTGGGGCTCTCCGGTGCAGCCGGAGGAGTTTTAGGGGGAAGGAGCAGCTTTGGCACCGGCCTGAATGCGGGCAAATCTTAAATAAAGTGAGGAGCCCTGCTCTTGGGTCAGCGTTGCTTTTCCTCCTCCTTTTCAGGCCACCCCGGCTGGGAACGGCGCGAGTCCCCGTTCCTGCTCCATAGGCTGCCCAGGACTGTCCCTTTGGCCAGAGATGGTCCCCCAGAGCGGGGAGCTCGGGGACACCCCACAAGGAGAGGTGCTCACAGCTCGGTAGCCACAGCAGGGGAGCTGGGGACAGCATCTCGCCCTTGCAGACCTGGAGGGAGGTGGGGAGAGCAGGAGGGCTGTGGGGCTCCCTGTTGTCCCTTGGTCATGTCCGTGGGTGCCTCGTGTTGAATGCACAGACCTTCATCTGCCTCCCTGCTCTTCCCCATCTGGCCTCTTGGACTGCCATTTATAGAGGACACCTCCTCTTTAATTGAATATGTTAACGGGATTAGTCCCGTATGTATGCATGCATGTAATGTGCTCATGCTTGCATTTTTACTGCCTTTAAAATGCTTATTTTGCTCCTTATTCGCTATATTGAAGGTCTTCCCTAAGAGACCCTTATCTCAGTAAGCCGCAGCGAACAAATGCTTCTCTGAAGGTACAGATGATTTGGTTTTCACCTTAGATTTGCTTTTCCCCCATCCTCCCCCAAAGCTAAGGCATGTCATGTGCCCCAAGCCCTGTTGCCTCATGAGTTTGTGGAGCAGAAATGATTCGTGGCCACCAGCGGCTGCAGTCAGTGGCCGTGGCCATCTGTGATGGCAGTGGGTGCTGGGCTGCTTCCCCAGAAAGCGCTCCAGGGCCCTGCGTTGTGCAATAGGGACATTAGGACAATTAGCTCCTTTCACTTGTAGTGCACATTCATGGACCGTGTCTAGAGGAGGCTGATGTTCATCTTGTGACATCAAGGACTTTCTCTGCGGTCCCAGCGTGCTCTCTTTTATTGTAAAGATATTTCCAAGTTTGTTAAGATGAAGTTGTTCCAATCTTTCACTCCAAAGTGAAAGATTGCAGCTTAATCTTGCTCATTAAAACAATTTAATGGCAACTGAATGCTTTGACCAAGACCTTTACAAAGCCCTTGTGATAGCGTGCTTCAAACCTTGAGCGTGGAGCAATGGCATGTAGTCATCCTCCTCAAGGGGAGGGACCTGGTGTCTCCAGGAAGGCCTTCCCTTCTGCCTTGTCTCTGGCTGGGTGTTCAAAACATGTCGGTGCGTGTCCACCACCACTGTGGCCACAGGAGGTGGCATGAAGGGGCACCGTGCCATGTCAGCTCCTCTGGCAGCAGCGTGGGGCCACCGCTGTCTGCTCGGCCGCCGCCGTTCCTCCTTGGGCAGAAGCTATTTTCTCCGCTCAGGAGATGAGTCAGGTGTGGGGGCAGGTGGATGAAAGGGATGGGACCGGAGATCAAGGTTATTCAGCCAGTCTGAGGGAAGGGGTGGAATTAGACATTCAGGATCTCCAGGCATGCTCTTCCGGCTGTCCCCACTGTCTGTAGAAGGCCCTTTAATCCTAACTGAGGTAATTTTTTGCGTGGCCGGATGAAAACACCCTGTGTTGCCTCGAGCGGGCTGTGCAGGGGGCTGTTCCCACCGGTGCTCCTCGCCTGGTGTCTTCTCATGGCTTCCTGGCCATGACCTGACATGGCCGAGGGGAGCAACGTCGTGCCTGGAGGGTACGGACCGGCTTTGCCCGTGCCTTGCGGTGGCCTGCCTGTGCCAGCCAGCCTCAGGGCAGGAGAAACGTCCCAGATCTTAAGTAGAGAGCAGCCTTTTGGTGGCCATCCATCTGCAGCCTCTTCCTTCTTGTTTCCACCGTGCCAACACTCCATGGGTGTTCCAGAGGTTGAGGAAAGTTGTGGTCTTAAGAGAGTGTAATTCGGTGGTGAAAAAGCAACAAAAATAAAGGGCAGAAGCAGAAACCTAGCATTGGAAAGGCCCTTCTGTAAGATGCCTCAGAAGTGAAGCTGATGGGATCTTTGGGCGGCTTCCCATGCGGAGTTCCTTTCAGCTTGCTTTTCAGCTTTTGCTTAGTTGCTGCGCATCCATGTAGATGGTGACACAGGCACTTGCCAGGCCGCCAGATGTTTGAGGCTTCAGGTGACATCCAGAGGGCTCAGCACCTCTAGGAACGTGGACCTGTGGCGTGCCTGGGTGGTTTCAGAGGTGGTGGAGAAGCGTCTTGGTTAGAGCATGGGGAGAGCCCCGACTGATGGTGACCTCTCTTCCGTGTGCAGAGATGGGATCCCCCCGTACAGAATTGGGAGCAAGAAGCAGCTCCAGCGGGAAATGCATCGGAGCGTCAAGGCCAACGGTCAAGTTTCTCTACCTCATTTTCCGGTAAGTTCAGGTGGGAGCTGCAGGGTCTGTGTTGACCATGGGAAATGCTGGGATTGGGGATGGGCACACGTGGAGGGAAGGGAGCAGGGGAGGGGGGCGTTTCCATCCCTACATGACGCCAGAGAAGAGATGCTGCTGCTTGATGTTGGGCAGGAGCCACGTGCTCTCTGCATCCTTGCAAAAACCTGCTTGTGTACAGTCACATTTTGGTCCTTCCCTGACAACGAGGTGCTAATTAGGGCTTTTCAGTGGCACTGGAGTTGTCCTCTTGGTCCACGTCCAGGCAGAGATACCCCGGTTGGGTCTAGTGAGAGCCTTGTCTCTGGCCACCACCCTGACACCTCTGCTGGTGCCGAGCAGACCGGGGCTTGGCCTCGTGCACATCGCTGGTGGCCTTCGAAAGCACACCGTCTGTAAGCTGGTGGGAAGCAGGATCTCCCAAAAGAGAGACGTTTGCAGCAGATACGTGCTTTGCTTTGAGGGGATCCGATTCGCGGTGTTGCCGTGCTCTCGAAAATTAACTCGCTGACGTGCTAATTCAGTTGACTTGCAGACTCCCGATTCCTGCAGTGAATAAACTGTTTACACAGACAAGTATAAACTTATCTTGTCTTGAGATTAATATGCTAAAATTCCTCTTTCTGCTGTCTTAAGCAGCAAGAAACCATAGATGATATTTCTGGTGGAGGGTGGGGGTGGTTTGTGTGGTTTTTCTTTTTGGTATTTTTTTCCCCCTTCCTCCATAAAGAAAGTTCTATAGCCTGAGCTTGTAAATTAGATTATTTTGTCCCAGGGCGTGCAAATCGACTTTCTCTGTAAGGCAGTGCTTTGATCAGGGACTGAATAGAGCCAGCTTGTGTAAGAGTGACAATTTCCAGCAGAGTGGCCTTTTTCTACCCTCACATCATTTCTGGAGCTAAGTGGTTGCCGGAGAGAGGCCCCACCTCATCTGGTGGGTAGTATGTGAAAGAGTTGGCAGTTCGGCTTTCTGCTTTCGGGGGGGGGGAAGAGAGAGGGCGAGTGGGGGCGAGGAGTGGGGTGCGTGGGGGTGGCAGGAGGGAGGGCAGAGCCGGGTGGGTGGTTTCTTTTTCCTCTTCTTTTTTCCTCCCCTTTTCCTGCCATGTTTGCTTCTTTTGGCAGAAATTCGTGTTTTGCCTTTTTATATTCTGCACTTGATTTGGAGATGTTCCCTTTTTCCCTTGATAGATCTGCTTGAGGCAGCCAAGCTCAGCAGTGTAGCACCGCTAGCCTGCAGCAGCTTTCTTCATTTTCTGTACAAAGAGATGGAGGGGGGGGAAGAGATCTAGGACACTGTTGAGACAACACTACCTCAAAGGTGCCCAGTGTGTAGCCAGGAAATAAATTACCAGCACTTCTCTGATCTGCAACCGTTTGACTTCTTTTTTTTTTTTCTTCTTTTTTTTTTCTCCTTTCCCTTTTTCTCCCCCATCTTATTTTTTTTAATTTCCAACTCCTTTCTGTTTATACTCACTTTATTCCTTGAGTTAAAGTCTCTCCCTCCCACCTCAGAGGTTTTTTTTTTTTTTTTTTTTTTTGATGTTTGACAACAGTCTTTGAAGATTTTCTACTTCAGAGTAGCTACTGATGGGCTGGTTGTACTACAGAGAGAACAAGCGGGGTTCCTCAGAGTGCGACCAACTGCTCCTGCCGAAGGCAAACGCTGGTGGGGAGGATGTCACTCCATGAGGCCACAGCACTAGCTCATAAAAATCCAGAGCAGACCATGCCTAGTTGCGGTCGTCTTTTCATCCAAACATGGAGACACAACAAGCGTAGCGGGGCTGGCGATGCCGCTCCGGCTAAGCGCCCGTGCCCCGCGCCGCCCGCTAAACATGCCTTGTGCCTTCTGTCCCCGCTCCTTGTAGAGGACCCACCGTCTTCCCAAGGAGATGACCCCGGTGGAGCCGGCTGCCTTCGCCGCGGAGCTCATTTCCCGGCTGGAGAAGCTGAAGCAGGAGCAGGAAACCATGGACAGTCTGGAGGAGAGGCTGCAGCAAATCAAGGAGGTAGGAGGATTAACCCTCCCGGGGCCGGGCAGGGCTGGCCGCTTGCTGTCTGCCTGGGCGGGGGGAGTGGGAAGGGGCCGTATCCTGCCCACGGGGAGGAACGTGTTTCGATCGCACTGCGGTTTGCGAGCCCATAGTGGGGGGGATGTCCTCGCCAGCGCCCCGTCCTCTTGCATTTATTTCTCGCCATCGCTTGGCCGGCAGGACGAGGAGAAGGAGGGCTCGGAGCTCCCCGCCAGCCTGCAGAGCGGTCGGGAGATGGTGAACCCCCAGCACCCGCAGCACCCGCTCTCGCTCCTGCCCTCCGGCAGCTACGAGGAGGACCCCCAGGCCATCCTGGACGAGCATCTCTCCCGCGTGCTGAAGACCCCCGGCTGCCAATCGCCCGGCATGGGCCGGCACAGCCCCCGCGCCCGCTCCCCCGACCGCCTGCCAACCGGCAAGCTGCCACCCGGCGTGGCCTCGCCGGCCACGTGCGCCTTGGTGGGTAAGGGATTCATCACCAAGCAGACCACCAAGCACGTCCACCACCACTACATCCACCACCACACCGTGCCCAAGACGAAGGAGCAGATCGAAGCGGAGGCGGCTCAGCGGGTGCAGTGCTGCTGCCCGGCGGGCAGCGACTACTACTGCTACCCCAAGTGCAAGGGCCACCCGAAAAGCACGGACCCCCCTCTCCCTCCGCTGGAGCCCTTCGGGTAAGTCACGAGCATCTCCATCGCACCCACCCCAAACCATCGCCCCGTCATCCCCCTGCAAGGGGGCTGGTGGGGACAGCCCCGCGGCGGCCCAGGGGGGCTAACGGCGGGCTCCTGTCCCCTTCTCGCCATCAGCAGGACGGGGACGCTGCCGAAGAGGCCGGGCAGAGGAGCGGAGAGCGTCGCCCTGCCGGCTGGGGACGGGGGGCTGCCCGGCCCCGGCGGGGTGCAGCTCCCGGGGGGCGAGGCGGACCGGGCACAGAACGTCTGGCAGTGGATGCTGGAGAGCGAGAGACAAAATAAGCACAAGCCCCATAGGTAAATATGCAGCTGTCTACAGCAATATCGCTCCCGGTAAATATTTATATATTACATGGGCTGTCTATTTTTACAATCGCTAAAAACAAATGAGACTCTTTGCTCCTCCGGTTTAATATAAAAGCTGTTCCGCAGAACCAGAAAAACCACAAAAATGTCATGTTTTTGGCAATAAACCTCCTTTCATGTTATGACAGACTTTTGAGAGGGAGCGAGCAGAATAGGAGCTGCTATTAAAGTCATATTTTCCAGCTTTTCTAACCCGACTTCTTCCCCTCCCCAAGCACACAAAGCACAAAGAAGGCCTACAGCTCCGACTTCGCCAAGGGGGCCCCCGGCCGCCACCACCCCTGGGGGACCGGCAGCCACCCGCGCGGGGCGCAGCCCGCCCACCCCTTCGTCCAGGACCCCGCCATGCCCCCGCTCACCCCACCCAACACCCTGGCGCAGCTGGAGGAAGCGTGCCGCCGGCTCGCCGAGGTCTCCAAGCCGCAGAAGCAACGGTAACGTCGGCGGGAGGGACGGTCCCAGGGCGGCGGTGGGGTCTGGGGGACAGCAGGGGCAGGAGAGGTTTGCTGGGGGCTCGTTGAACTCATCTTTGGCCAACGCTCGGGCTGATGGCGGGCAAGGCGGTGGGTGAACGTGCATGGTGTCCTCCCCATCTAGGTAGAGGGTCAGCCGTGGGGCCGGACCGCGGGGGACGCGTGACGGCACGGCTTGGCCCAGTCCCAAGGATGAGCCTCCTTATTCCAACCCCACCCCACCTCGGCGCAAATAGTTTGAATCCTAGACTATTACTTCCACTCTTTTGATGGCTGTAATTTGCCCGTTTTTCCTCTGGGACGGACTCCAGCTACATACCAAGTACAGAATTGGACTGGTTATCGTTCATTTGGGTATGGAAGGATAAATTAGCCCACAGCATTTTTAATTCTTCCTTTGATTGTTTACAACATGTGAGGGTTGATACAAAGAGCGAACTTAACGACCCACAGGAGACTTCAATTAAGAAGATTGTATTTCAACAATTTTTTTAAAGTTTTTTTTTTTTTTTTTTTTTCCTCTTTCTTTTTTTTCCCCTTCTTCCCCACTTGCCCTCCCCCTCGCCACTTCAGATGTTCAACCTCAAATCAGCAGAGGGATCGAAACCACTCCGCTGCCGTTCAGGGGGGAAACTCCCCTTTCTGCAATGCAAGTCTAACGACAGAAGAGTGAGTATTGCACGCACAGAAAAGGATTGGGACATATATATCTCTCTCTCTCTCTCATAATTATATTTTCATTAAATGGATTCCGCTTTGAAAAGAGAGGAAGTTCTTATATCTGAAATTTCGTCTTTCGAACATTCTTCTTAAAGAAAGAACAAAACATTTTCAAATCTTGTCTCTGGCTCTTTTTAACTCGCATTCCTGTAAAGTGGACAAAGATTGGATTAGTCTAATTACAGGATGGTTCTTTTAACAAGAAATCTGCTACAGAGAGGTCTAAAATGGCCTAAATAATTAAAGTTTTCTTTCTTACCCTCTTCATCTTAAGCAATGAGTAATGTTTGAAGTCCAGACTGAGCCACCTGACTAGAGCCTTTCATTTTTAATTGGTTGACCTTAAGTCCACCAGCTGTCTTTGCTAGCAGCTTTTTTTCTGAAGCCACTCTACAAAGACTTAGAACAAATTAGGAAGACTAAATTACTGCGGACTAACACTTTGTGACCTTTTGACATGCCAAGTGTACATTGCCTCAGAAGCAGTTGTAGATTTGGCCGCTTGGTACTCACTAGAGCGTTGCCATTTTGCTGGGTAATATTGTTTTAATTATTCTTTAAGAAGGGTTTCTTGGTGCAAATGGTGAGATCCAGTTAGTTTTATCCTCGCCGGGGAAAAATGAGATTACCTGTGTGCTTCAGGTGCAGAATCTGGCGGTGGTTTCGCTTTGTTAGCTGTTGGTGCTTGCAGGTGGTTTTGTGCGTGAGACGAAAGCTTGGCAGATGCTTTGTGTGAAGGCAGATGAAACGAGCCTTTTAAAAGCGGAGGCGCCCAACACTGGGGCTGGCCAGGTGGAGGTTAGCCCGTGGTGAGCCCTACGCGCGCTCGCCTGCCCCGCGGTCCTGCCTGATGCCTCCAGGTCCATCTGGCCTCCATCCCTCGGTTCTCCCGTCCCTAAGGTGGGACGAGCTCTCTGCTGCCCGTGGCGTTCCCACCATCGCAGCGCGCAGGAGCTGTCGTGGGAGCCCAGCGGAGGGCTGTGCAAAGGCAGCGTGACAAACGGGCGGCGAGTACAGGAATATCTGACTTTTTGGGTCACACCCAGGGTATTTCTGACCAGCGTTACGTGTGGCAGAAACACTGCTGGATTGAGTGCGGTGGAACGGCTTGTTGGCAAATGGAAAAATAGAGGGGTTTGTGTGTGTGTCTTCTGTTTTTCAGTCACAAAGAGCCAAAGAAACTGCCAGTTGTTCACACCTCTCAGTCGAGTGAGTTGGTTGTCACCTATTTTTTTTGCGGAGAAGAAATTCCCTACAGGAGGATGCTAAAGGCCCAGAGCCTGACACTTGGGCACTTTAAGGAACAGCTGAGCAAAAAGGGAAATTACAGGTAAGAATCCGTGATCTGTTTGTTCTTTAGTATGTTCTAATGAGTCAAAAGAATCGGCAGATCTTTTGCAGGTACACATTTACCTCGCTTTTCAGAGGCTGTAGATCTTCTTATGCCCTTCCCACTCGATCCAAGAGCCACTTGGAGACGGAGAAAGGGGCCCTGTGGGGCCACCTCCTGTCCTGCTCCCTCCCCAGCCTCCTCCCCCAGCTGCACAAGGATGCAGGCTGGCAGTTGTGCTCCAGCCCTTGTCCAGAAAGTTTGGATACCAGGAAAAGCTGGGATGGCCTTGCAGCAAAGGCACGGAGCGGTGGGGTTCGGTTTCCAAACTGGGGTCAGCGTTCATCTTGGTGCTGGCCTCCTGCTTTGCCTACTTTTTTTCTTTTTTTTTTTTTCCTTTTTTTTTTTTCATTTTTATTCATTTTTAATTGGGTTTTTTTGCAATGGTGTTGCTGTAAATGCGGGAAGCGACAGGTTGGGGTGTTGCATCTGAGTGGACGTGTAGCTGAGACGCAGAGAGCTCACTTTTCACTTCATCAGGGAAAAAAACCTCTGCCCCGCAGGGAAGGCTCCACCAGCGATACCGAGTTCCTCCTCAGGAGCGCCAGCAAACCCTGCCGGTCTGGTTTGCAGGGCCCAGCTCCCAGTGTAACCAGTTTGCTGCTTCCCCTGCTCTGCTGGTTCCCATGGCAGTAGCTTCACGTCGGCTCTTTTTGCTGTACGTTCCCAGTGGATCTGGGCGCTGGTGGGATCATCTGTTGGCCACTTCTCCTGCAGGGTGAGCAGGAGAGGGAAGCTCTGGCTTTTGAGTTTTGAATTTGCGCTGAATTTGGTGCTTCTTCAAAGAGCCAGAAGGCTTGCCCTGGAACCGGCAGCCTCCGACTGACCCTCCAAACGGTCATTTGGGTTTGGTATGAGGGCTTTCCAGCTGGTGCTCCATCGCTGGCGTGTCTTTAGCTTTGGAAAGTTCACGTGTGCAGCTCAGAGGTGGGTGAGCCAAGGGTGCTCTCAGGCTGGGGGATGCCGAGCTGGGGTCCGTCTATGGCTGTTGCGCAGTGGGGCTGGAGTACTGCCCGTCCATCCCCAAAACCACCTTTGCAGCCCGCCCAGCTGCCATCAGATGGCAGCAACCTGCAAGTACACCCAACCTGGCCAACCTCCAGGAGCGGTCCCTGGGCTTCTTGCCCCCTTGTGCCGTTTTCCAGCCCCTAAAGCCTCTCCCGGCTCCTCCGGCTGATGCAGCGTCCTGCCCCAGTTTCCCTCACCTCATCACTGGTCTGCCACTGCTCAGTGGCTGTGTAGTTGTCGCCCCCCCCCCCCCCCCCCCCCCCCAAAAAAAAAACCCCACCTTTTTTTTGTTTGTTTGTTTGTTTGTTTTCTATGACATTTGTGCGTGATGCCCAAGTGCAGGATTAGGCTCCTAAAAAACCTCTGTGGCCTGAAAGTCCCTCCAGGTGCAATTATTTGTGCCTTGTCAGACTGTAATTACTTTGGAAAATGTTTTTAAGTGACTGACAAGGATGAAACAACGTTTTGCTTAGATCTCACCCCTTTACACCTGGGTAAAGACAATACAGAAATTTATAAAAGGAACTTGGGTACGTGCCCAGTATTTTATCTTGCACAGACACAAGGTGAAACTAATTACACAAATGTGTGTACCTCCAGGGAATCATTTTGATCTAAGCTTTGACTTTTGGCTGGACTTTGAGTGAAACTGCGGGTGACCTTCAGGGAAGAGGTCCGCAGTGCCCGGAGTAGCGTGTGTGTTACGGGGAGGCACTAACTAGGCTGCTTTGGTCACATCTGGCATTGATTTCTTTTTAAGGCACATTTAATAAGCATGTCTTTGAAGCCGTTGCCTTTCATTTAATGCACAAAGACATGCAGAAATGCTCCGCTCTCCAAATTCTTTATTGATTGGATCAGTTCGCGAGGCGGGTACCTCGGGCTCCCGCGATGCCCGAGCCGCGCGGCCGGTCCTGCTGTGGGGCAACCGCCGGGATATCGCCCCTTTGCTTGCCTTACGCTGCCCCCCACAAAAAAAAAAAAGGAGAAGGAATTAAGCAGTGATTTAATACTGATGGCGTTAACAAAAAACAAACATGCAGGCACAAAAAAACTGGGTGGTGTCGGGTAATCTGAAGATGGCAGCGGTTCAAAACAGAGCTGTAACGCCAGGCCTGCTCGCCTCGATTGGTGCCAGATGTCCCAAAAAAAATTAAAAAAAAAAAAAAAAGAAAAAAAAAGAGCAAAGCTTGCCACATAAAATATGTTTCAATGGAAAGCCCATTTCTGAGCAAATAAGAGCAGAGTGACTTGTTTGAAGATGTCGTAGGGGAGAATTTAGGGGTTTTCTTTTTTTGCTTTGCCTCCTCTTTTTTTATTTTTTTCCCCTTTTTCTCCGTGAAATAAGGTTGTAATTATGTAAAAGGTCATAGCGTGTTTTCTCAAATAAAAATTTTGTAAACACAGCCAGCGCTTGGGCTTGTGGAGGAAGTTATTGGGAAGAGCGGCTGTTATCTGGAGAGGGGCGGAGAATGGGAAAGGGAAGAGAAAGTTCTTTGTAATTCATTCAAACTTTCCTTGGGTTTCTTTGGTTTTGTTTCAAGGCTGCTGGCCTGGGGAATTGCGGCCTTGACCTGCAGCGTGAAAGTTGGTGGGAGCTGGGCCGTTGACTTCAGTGAGCGCAGGCTCTGAAGGACTTAAATAAGATGTTTTTCCCTTGCTGAGCCATTAAAGACGCAACATGTGTCAGTTCAGCTTGGAATGACTTTACAAAAATAAATCCTAATTGTGCCTTGACTAAACGGAGCTGGTTCCATCTCTTTGACTAAATGGCCAGCTTTTATCCCCCAACCAAAATAATTTTAATGTACCCTAAGAATAAATAGATTTGCAAGCCGTTGTTACTGGCTATTTTAAAAATGTGTAATAGAGCAGTCAACTAAAAAAAAATTATCAAATTGTATCTTTCACTTTCAATAGTAAAAGTGAGCTTAATTTGATCTCCTTTCCCATCCTAAAAAAATAATAACTGCAAACCCCCTTTCCCCTAACAAACATCTGCCCACCCCAGTTGTCTGGAAACTGCAGGGGAGGGGTGTGGCAGGGGTTAGGTTTGGGTTTTTTTTTTTTTTTTATATATATTTTTTCCTTTGTAATCCATCTGATGGAGGTTTTTCCATCCCTGGCGGTGGGATGGCAGAGGCCTTTTCCAAGGGAGCAGGCATGTCCGAGGAGGTGTGCGGCGGCAGACGGACAGGCTCCCTAAATGCTACCCCTCTGAATGGAAGCCCTTCATTTGTGCATATGCAATTAAGCAGCCTTAGAAGGAAGAAAGCTCCAAACGGGATAAAAGGAACCTTTAATCAAGAAGTTGAACGGTCTAATTCAGGATAATAGAGGGGTCCTTGCTGTTTGACACAGGAGGGGTGGGGGTGCGTTTTGTCTCGGGGAGCGTTGGCTTCGTGATCCGAGGACCCGGAGCCAAAGAGCAGGAGCGCGGGACGCTGCCGCCTGACCTCCCGGTGTCCCGTCCCGCCGGCCGCACCGGCGCTGCCCCGCGCCTCCGGCCGCTGGGAAGCCTCGGGAAACAAATACGGGAGTTTCTGTCACTTAAAATGGGTACGTGAATGAGGCGTTTGGGTGTTTCCAATGTGAGGCTCCCGCGTTGGTTTTTTATTTTATTTCTTGTGTAGGAGTATCGCAGAGTTTCAGCTTCTGCGTTGCAGGAAGCTGGGATGGTTTTCTTTTAATCCGTCCGTATGCCTAAAAAGCCTCTCCTTTTAATAACAGTTGCTAATTTTAATGTCGGGCTTCAGCTTTGAAACAAGAAAACACATGAAAGAAAGAAGGTGGGGAAAGAGGGGAACCTTAAGAATGCTTTGCTTTGAAATTCTGTTTATTTGTTTTTTAAATAAGATATTTGACCAGAAATCATCGCGCTTTCTAATTTTCTTTACGGCTGAGGATATCCACTGCCAACGCGTATAATGTGCTCACTGTGGAAGCTCTTGTCACCCCCGAGGAGCGCGCGCAGCCCCGCTCCCTCCGTCCCATCCCCGTCCCTGCAGCTCCAGGGGTGCTTTCATGTTGCTGGACCTGAGCATCCCTGAGGTTTTTCCAGGCCACGCTGGGCGCTGGAGGAGCATCCTAGGAGGGAGAGATGGGAAATGTTGTGGTTAAAAGAACTGCCAAAGCATCCTTTTGCTTTACCTTTTGATTATTTTTTTTTTAAACTGTGTTTTAATTCTCGTTACCACAGATACTACTTCAAAAAAGCAAGCGACGAGTTTGACTGCGGTGCGGTGTTTGAAGAGATTTGGGAAGACGAAACCATCCTGCCGATGTACGAAGGAAGGATTCTTGGGAAGGTGGAAAGGATCGATTGATGGCATCTGTGTTTCTTGAGAAAAGTTAAGCTAGAAAAGTCTTTGGACACACAACAGTAGTGATGACAAGGAAAAAAAAACAAAACAAAAAAACAAAACTCTGAAGGAAAGTTTTGAACCAATGAAGAAAAAAAGTGAAGTCTATGAAGACTTTGCTGAATTAGCCTTAGAGGAAAAAAAAATGGCATTTATTATTCATGAGTTGGGTACTGAGATGATAAAAACCCTGAACTATTTATTAAAAACATGACCACTGTTGGCTATTGGAGATGCAGACCGTGTTTGAGAGACTTCCATACATAATATATGATTTCCTGGGGATCTGAAATCTATGGACTAAGAGAAACTGTGTATAGCTTACCTTAACAGTAATCCTTATTGATATTTATTGAACAGTCTGTTTTCCCTTAAGTCCAGTTTTTGGATATGCTGCTTTAACAATGGAGAAGAGAGGGGCTGGGAAGTGGGGTGATGGGAGGAAGGATTATTTTATTTTTTTATATTGTTCCCACTATCTAAAATTTAGGAGTTTGGCTATGAGTGCATTCGTGATTTTTTTTTATTTTTTTTTCGAAGGGGGAGGAGGGAAGGAGTGACGTTGTGCCCAGTATTTCTCCGACTGAAGATAAAAACTTTTCTAAAGAAATAATAATAATAAAAGCCGAAATAAAAATACTGTCCTACCATTCATCTAGAGACCGGTGCATTTTAATCGATGCTGCTCTAATTTGAAATAAAGGTCTTAAGCGTTAAGTACGTTAGAGGCAATAGAACAACAGCAACTTGTTGCTTTGTCCATGGATTTCTGCGGTGTGGGGTTTTTTTTTGCTTTGCTGCTGCCGGCGGTGTCCAAGGCAGAGCAAAACCCTGAGCCTGGGAGAGCTGTAGAAGAAGCCATCCAGTTCCCGTTCCCCTCCTTAGCACACCCAAAGGACACGTTGCAAAAGCCAGGTTAAAAAAAAAAAAAAAAAAAAAGGAGAAAAAAAAAAAAAGCCCGTATGTATTCCACATAGCTAGCTGATGTTGTGTGTAGCTATTCTACTTCGAGGGTAGCACGACTTCTGTTTCAGTGACGTGGAACTACCACGGGGCGTATTTTCAGCTCGGCGTGGAGCGCGTGATTCCTTGTGTGGTGGTTTGTTGGTTGGGTTATGGTTGTTTGGGTGGGTTTTTTTGTTTTGTTTTTTTTTTTTTTAATTTTTTTTTTTGGCCTTCCCTTCACAAGCCTCAGGAGAGGCCGTGGGAGATGGGGGCGAAGGCTCTCTGCGAGCCCCGGCAGAGCTCGGTGCGTGCGTGCGCGTGTGGGGACGGAGCGGCCCTTTCCCGAGAGAGAGACCTTGCATTTCTACGGTTGGGTTTTGTGTTGATTAAGTTAATCTGTGCATTCTGTTTGCCATTGCTACTTTGTGTAAGTCTGTATATATTGTAGAAAAAGGTATGGTGAAAAATATTAATACACTATCTCTAGTGTTTTTAAAATTTAATCAGTACAGTACCTGTGCCTGCATGGTGTTACGAGACCATGCGTCGCCCTATATTCAGGGTTCAAGCTTTCCCTTGTTTGTTTAAGGGGTTTATGTATAAATATATTTTATGCCTTTTATTACAAGTCCTGTACTCATGACTTTTGCCATGGCATTTTGTTCTACTTATACTGTAAATTATGCATTATAAAGAGTTTCATTTAAAAAAAAATTACTTGGTACAATAATTATTGTAATTAAGAGATGTAGCCTTTATTAAAATTTTATATTTTTCAAATTAATATTGTCTGACTTTTTTTTCACCCTTAATGCCTTAAAAGGTTTGTTGCTTTTTTCCCTCATGGATGGTGGTAGCTGGAAACACCAGCTGACCCTAGTGCTGCTGGGAAGCGGTTGGAGCTGAAGTAGGCAAGGCAAGGGCTGGGGCTGCACTTTGGTGCAATAATTAAACCATTTACAGCTCCTTCAGGTAATTCGGCTGCAAATTCAGCGTAGTCTGCACTGCCCAGCCTCCCTGCTGGGCAGAGACGGGGCTGGTCCGGGAGCGAGGGCTTTCTCTTGCTCTCGGTGGGATGATGAAGCCAGGGTGTGATGTCCAAAGGGACGTGGTGGTCCCGCTGCTGGAGGGATGGCCAAAGCCATGGCCCATGGGAGGGCTTCATCGCTAGATGATGGAGGGTGGTCCACGGCCATGGAGTGGGGACTGCTCACCTGTGTCACCTGCCGGAGCAAAACCCGGCTTTGTAAGGTCCTGGCTAACGTGGCTGCCTTGGCCAAGGTGAACTGGGGAGAGATTTGATGGAAGAACAGGACAAACACCAGGGAGCTCTTTCCTCTCACCCGTATGTCTGGTACAAAACCTATTTTATAGCTGAACAAGCTTAATTTGTTCCTGAGGGAAGCTGCCCATACCAGGGATGGATTTGTCTCCCAGCTGTCGCCCAGACCTTCCCCGGCTCAAGCGAGTAACCCTGGGAAAGCAATTGTGGAAAGGCTTTTGGTCTGTCCTGTTGGTAACCAAAGCCAGCCTCTTTTCTTTTGCTAGACCAATGGCACCAAATAGTTTTTTTTTTTTTCCTCCTCTCTCCACCCTATTTTTTCTATGAGGTTTTAAATTATCTGGGTTATTTTGTGTGTGTGAGAAGACTTCATTTAAAACATCAGTAAAACTTCTCTCAAAGGGCTCAACTTCACACCGAGTACACAGAGCTCGGGACTGAATCCTGCAGTTCAAGGGAGCTGCAGGCAGTTTTACACATTTAAATGGATGGTGCCTTGTTTTAAAAAAAAAAAACATCTGAAGTTCATGGGGTTCATCTTAATTGATAAGCTGGACATAACGGATGGGTGTAAGGAGACTTCAACAACATAGGGGAAGAAAGATAGATTTTTTTCCCTTCTCTCTCTTTTTTTAGTCTACCATCAAAGATGGGGAACTTAGCACTACATCGTAGTATTATTTTTCTTCTGCTATTAAAATGAATCACACTGTGCTTAATTCTTCTTGGGAAGATGAATGTGTTTGAGGCAGCTTGAAGCCATTCAGTGCCTCACAAGCCTTTGCATCTTTCTATCAATGTTCCAAAATACTCACCTCTGTTTTTTGGATGTCTGTAGAAACAAAATATAAAATGGCTTCAAATACATGGCAGGCTGTTTAGCAGAGATGAAAGGGTATTTGAATAGTCTTTTAAAAATGAATGAAAAGTGAATACTCTCTTCTGTTTCAATTATAAGTGGGACATGGAGCTCGTTAGACACAACCTTAATATGTGACACTCTGAAAATGTTCACCTACCTTCAGCGTTTCAGAAACATTTTGTTTTTTAGCTTTTCTCGGGATAAAGATCGTGATTACAGGTCTGGCTTGTCAGCTGCTAAATGGAGAGGCAGCGTGGGAAAGTTCTACTGTTACAGCTTAAAAAGTGTAACATCCAACCAATTTTTTTTTTTTTTAAGTGGTACAGAAGATGGGGAGGGAGCAAGAACCTTCTTTTGACCCAAGTATCTTTTTTAGTTTAGCTTAGCTTTCGTTTAGGTTATCAGGTTTAATGAAAGCTATGTAAACTCATGCTGGAAAAAGAAGGGTCTGCAGAACTTCTTGCAGCATTACGGTACTTATGAAAATGTCCCGGTTTGGGTCCTTCCAGAGGAGGGACCCAAAGTGTCCCAATTTGGGTCCTTCCAGAGGACAGACGTCGATAGCAAAGCCAAAGCAAACCTGAGCAGTGCTCCTGAAGGTCGCTGTGAGCGAGCCCTAACCGCTCCACACGCTTAAATCACGCTAATACTTAACACTTAGAGCATTTTTTCATCTTCAAAGCGAGCTGGAATCGTTCATTAAGCCCCACAACACCCACGGAGGCAGGTAAACCTGCCCGCGTCAGACCGTCACCCGGCGGATAATTGGCGGCATGGACGGGGCGAGCGACGGCCGGCGGAGCTTCAAAGCTGCGTCTCCGCTCCGCAGGCTGGGTCACGGTCCAACAAAAACACCGGCCCTGGTTACTGCACAATTAAAATGTGTTGACGGACCTTTAACGGTCCTCGGGAGCGTTCGGGCTACAGAGCCCGGAGGGAGCAGCGGGCTGCGAATCATGAGCATCCATTGCCTAGAGGCTTTTTTTGGGAAAAAAACCCCACTTTGCCAAGTGTTTCACAGATGGGATTTGTTGGGAGCATGTAGAGATGAGCAATGGCCTCGCTCAATCCCAAATAAAGGCTGGAAGCGGTGGGGAGTGGGGCTGGGCTGGGGGAGGCAGCCATGGGGTCAGCTCTCCTCCCGGCGATGAGTGGGGACAAGGACCCTGGAAATAAGCGTTTTTCTTTCCTTGGCAAAATATAGGCTGCATTTGGATGCAAAATGCATCCCAGCCCTTGCTGGCAGGCGGGTAGGTCACAGCAGATACGAGTGACATATTTTGTTCTTCTCTCTCTACCCTGTTTGGCATTGCCGGGCTCAAAGGATGCAAAGCATCTGAGCCGGCATCCACAAAACGTACGAGGCTGCCCCTAAAATCATGAGCTTAGAATAAATAAAAAAAAAAAAAAAAAAGAAAAAAAATTACCAGCCCCCTCTCGTTGTGATTTCTGCCTCTGGTTTTTCAATTCCCAGCATTTGGTGCAAGAGCAGGGGGCAATTACAGTGTCAGTGCTGGAAACCGGTGGTGACTGAGGGGGCCGACGCACGTGCGCTGGCACGTCCTCGTGGGGCAGCTGGAAGAGGTTTGTGCCTCGGGAAGCGGTGCCCCAGCCCGGCGGCAGGGCGGACAAGCATCCCTGATGCTTCAACCTGCATCCAACGGTGGTCCCAATTGCTAAAACCAACTCAAGTCTCTGAAATCCCACTCCCCCTGGAAGCGGGGGGTGGGAGAGGGATGCTGTCTGCCTCCCGCAGCACTGGGGACCGTCGGCAGCGGAGACGGGCACCGGGCAGCAATAATTTGGCGACCCTTTCTCCAGGAAACCAAAGCACAGAGTAAGGGACCTGCCACCATCCCGCAGCCCCTCTGTGCCATCAGAGGGCACAGAAGGCTCCCATCCTTCACAACACACCGTTTGTAGCATCCCAAGCACATCAACTCCGTCCATACCCTTCCACGGCTCTTCTGCAAACCCGTTTCTCAGATGGTAAGACAAAGACCCCGAAACAGTGACAAAATTCCCCCTTCCCTTCACGAACGTAACGACAGAGTACAGACTACGTGTTATTTTTAACGGCGCCGGTATCGGGGAGGGTGCTTTGCATTGGTGAAATCCCATGGAAACTCTTTCCTCCTTTTCCCGGGTGCCGGCATCAGCAGTGCTGCCGGTTCCCCCCAGCCTCTCCCGAGTCTCCCTGGGGTTGTTTTGTCCCCTCCTCCCAGGGAGTTTATTCCCTCTAAGCCCGTGAGTCAGCCCTGCGCCGCCTGGGCTGGAGCATCTGCCATTTCACACTCTGCTTGGCTCCTATTGGCAATTTCATTCCCTTCCTCTTTCACCTTCCATTAACCTTGTGTTCCTCAAACACCTTCATCCAACTACTCCACTCCAGTAGCAACCTCAGATTAATTAAAAAGGAAAAAAGAAAGGAACGCTCAGTCTTTAAACGAGGTTCCTATCCCGTGGCTTTCAAATGCTCTCTCTTAATCACAGAGCCCAGAAAACACCCACACAGAGGAGGCTGGAGAATTATTTAAGGCAAATCATCTTCCTTCCCCTTCTGAAAAAAGATCAGACTAGTTCTGGGTGGTGAAAGCAGCCCTGGTTCAGGTCCTCTCCATTCTTCCCAGCAACGTCCCCGATTCCTGCCTGCAGCCCTGCCCAGCCTCCTGGCACGGCCCCGCGCACGCGCTCCGTCCCCCCCTTCCCTTCGTTAGCATGTTACTAACCAGAATGAAGAGTCCCGAGCTGAATTTTTCTAACATTTAAACCATGGCATGCCATATATTTTAGCCTCTCTTTTAAATTAAACGAGTGTTGTGATGCGTTTAATCTTCAGGGAGCATTGAACCCTTGTAGCGAGAGAGGAGGTTAATTCTGGACACCAGATCTAGGTGATAGCATAATTTCAGACAATTTTGGCTGACCTCCCTGGGCAATGCCCTTCATCTCTTTCATAAGAAGATCTATTTTTAGGGAAGAAGGCCCATTAATTCTTGCCTTCCTTAATTCAGCGCTTGACTTGCTAAGATTTGACAGGTAGATCTTTTTTTTTTATTATTATTATTATTATTATTTTATTTTTTAAAAAGAAAACAGAAACACCCTCTGGGAATTCTGGCTTTCAACTTTTGTCTTGGGCCCTGCAGGAGTCTGGAACATCTCTGAACCCTACAGTTCGTCCTGCTTTGAAACAACCGCCTCGTCATTCCTAATGCACGTCGCCGGCACTGCCTCCTCATCTGCAGTCGCAGCACTCCCGGCTCCCCGCTCCCGCTCCCGCCGCCCCAGCAGCTCTCCTTGCCTTCCCCTTCTCCTCCCCGTCTGCCGTGCCAGCTCAAAGCGAGCTCTCATCCCCCCAAAAGCCTTCAAAAGTCAGAGGATAAACGGGATGCGTGGCTGGGATGCTCCTACCTTGGCTCATCCCTTTCCTCCCTCTTGCAGAGCTGCTTCTTATGAGGCCAGGCTGAGAGAGCTGGGGGGGTTCAGCCTGGAGAAGAGAAGGCTCCAGGGGGAGACCTTCCAGCCCCTTCCAGTCCCAAAAGGGGCTCCAGGAAAGCTGGGGAGGGACTCTGGAGCAGGGAGGGGAGCCATGGGACGAGGGGGAACAGTTTTACACTGAAAGAGGGGAGATTTAGATGAGATCTGAGGAAGAAATTGTTTGCTGTGAGGGCGGTGAGCCCCTGGCCCAGGTTGCCCAGAGAAGCTGTGGCTGCCCCGTCCCTGGAGGGGTTCAAGGCCAGGTTGGACGGGGCTTGGAGCAACCTGGGCTGGTGGGAGGTGTCCCTGGAAGGTCTTTAAGGTCCCTTCTGACCCAAACCATCCTATGATTCCCGGAGAAGCGCCGCAGCCTCAGCATCATCCCTGCCAGGGACCCCAGCTGACCCTCAAGATCCCATCCAGCCTTAAAATACGAACAGCGAGGAGTCCAGCAAAAACTCTCCAACCCTTCAAAGCATTTGCAGGTGGCTGCAGTGGCCTGGCAGAGCTTGGAGCAAAAGATTTGTGCCTTTTCCAATGCTCTTGTTTCCTAAAATCCTTACATCTTTAAAGGTCGCCTGTAGCCCTACAAACACAACATCCTTCCCAACTGTTTCACAGCAGGCTGCTCGCCGAAGTGTCTCTCCTCTACAAGTTAAAACGTTAAAGGATTACGCGGCAGGTGAGGGGCCTTTGCCTTCAGAGACCAACCAACGACCAAACCAACCTCCCACCAGCCCCAGCAGGACGGGGGTGAAGGGCAGGGTTTGGGGACCAGACACCGCTCCCGGGACTGATGCTGTAAAACCAGCCGGTACCCAAAGATGATTTGGGAATAATGAGGGGGCAGCTGATGGAGCGCCTAGGTGGGGAGCACGGCTGGGGAGGGGTTAAATCCTGCCCCGTGTTGTTGCCATGCAAAATCCAGGCAAAGCACCAGAGTTTTGCATTGAGATTCAAATGCCCAGATCAAAGCAGAGCTCCAGGAAGGAAGAGCCAATTTAGGTTGGAACCAGAGAAAACTTTCTCAGCTAACTTCTGGGAAGTGAAACAACCAGGGTTCAGAAAGCTTCCATCAAAAGGCTACCTTGAAGGGAGACGAGTTTCCGCAGGAGCGGAGGTGGCCCTTTCCCCTCCCCTCCCAGCCAAGGAATTATTGGACAAGGGATCGCAACACACCCCATTACAATACCCGCCCCGCTCTTTTGAAGCTGTCACCAAAATGCCCTTGTTCTTCCTTATCCATCCAGAAAAGGATGAGCTTGAGTCCTGCCAACCACAGCCCAGCGCTGGTGTCCCCATGCCACCCGGCACGGGCGGCATTTGCGTCCCGGCGATCCCCGCAGCCGCCGCGCTGCACGGAGCCAAACACCCAAAGCCTGCAGAGACAGCTCGTATCCAAATTGGGCTTCATGGCCTTTTGGGATGGCCGCCGGCCCATAACTCAACATTTGATGAAGTCGCCAAAATACTATTTCCAACTTTTTCTTCCTTACTGTTTATTCCAAAGCAAACAAACAAATGAAAAAAAAAAAAAAGTTTGAGAGTTTAGCTTTGTTAATTTATGACTCTCTGCTCTGTCCTTCCTCCTCCGGGATTCACCGCCCTGACCTTGGTTACACCGGGAGGAGGAGGGCGAGCTCGTACCTTGCCTGCGTGACAGGTTGCCAAAGCAGGGAGAAAGTGTCTACTCACTTATTCCAGTGGCATGTAGTGCTTTTGTGTTTCGAGTCTTTTGTAGATTTGCAATGCCTTTAAAAACCCTTGCAACTGTCCAACATGGGGTGTTTAATTACCAGGTAAAAGAATTTTTTTTAGACTCCATTTAATTATTTGATTGCACAGTAACCAAAGAGTGTAAGAGGGCTGTAGCCAGAAGGCACTTCAAAGCAATGCCTTGATGTTTCTTAGTGGGCATTAATGGTTTCTGAAGGCAGGAGATTGTTTAAAAAAAATATTAAAACCCTCCTCATGATCCCGCCAGCAATCTCAAAAAAATGCATAAACACTGGAATCCTCTGCCAGGGAGGAAAAAAAGAGTTCAAAGGGATCTGAGAGTTTTCATGTAAAGTTTAGAGTTTAAGGCGTGACTGTTGGCTACGGAGCCCCACTGTTTGAACTCTTGTTTATTAAAAACAGTTTCCCAGCATTTCACAGGGTTCAGAAAGACAACAGTAAAGTGCAGCCTTTTTCACAGCGCAGTGTTTAAAGGCTCCATTGATTTCTACCTATATGTTTTATCTTTTCTCTTTTTTTTTTTTGATCAAATGCTGAAGTTTTGCACAATATCCGAGAGCAGGCTGAGCTGGGTCTGGGGAGGAGAGAACTGCTCTGGAATAAGGGTTTGACTTTATGTTTTGAAATACTTTTTAACAGTTCCCTCCAGACTCTTCAGTGCCCCAGCAGGCTGGATGACAGCAGCAGCAGCATTAGGAAATGACAACTTGGTTGGCCCCAAACTCCAACTGCCTTTTTTGATATTATCGCCAACCCTCCAGCCTTTATCTGAGCCCGAGCTCTCAATCAACGTCCAGCCAAACAATCGGCCACTCGGAAAAGAAAAGTGGTTTGTTGTTTGTTGTTTTCTTTTTTTTTTTTTTCCCCTAGGGTGGGAGATAATCTTTCAGCCTGTCTTGTCTGGGCAGGCATCTTATTTTTGACGAGCCCACCACCACACCGAGAGTGGTCTCATTCTTTCCTGGGCTTATATGTCTCCCTTTCCCTGTGGCTTCAGCCAACTTCATTTGCTTGAAAAAATCCTACTTTTTGAAGTCAAGGTTGTTTTTTTTTATCCAGCAAAGAAGCGAAAGGGAGCCTGCAGCACGTTGCGGCTTGCTCCTGTTGGCCATGGCTTTGAGAGGTGGGCTTTGAAGGGACCCGCTGCACCGTTTGCAGCCAGATGCAACGATTCCTGCAAGGGCAAGGAGAAGAGCACAGGGACACGCTGGGAAAAATCCTGGGCTGTCCTGGGAAAAAAAGCTTACAGCTGAGTGTTTTAGCAAGTTCTTAAGTCTAACTGGAGAGATCTGAAGATAACAGAGCTCAGAGCCGCCCCGGCTTTGCCTTTAACAACAGAGGCTATCATCCATCCAGTGCAGGTCTAGAAGTATTGCCAGAAGACATTATAAAAGGCACATTAGGAGCAGAATTAAAGTAAACATAAAGCAAAACACACAGAAACATCTGCTGAGCAGGTAGCCTGAGAACAAACTCCTCATTAAGGCTGTTCTCCAGGCTGAATCCTCAGCTCCAAGTCACCGGGGCGCTGCCAGGTGACACCGGCCGAGGTTCTGACGCAGGAGAGAAAGAGCTAATAATAGCGTCGTGTCAAAGCCCGGCTTTGCCTTGCACAAACACAGCAGAGGGAAGGGAAAATAGGAATTGTAGGAAACAAACAGGGTTTTGTTTGACTCTCCGGGCTCGGTCCTGCCAGACTCCTCCGCAAACGTGGCTGGGAGCTAGCGAGAGACCATTGATGCTCCGGAGAACGTCTCCATGATCGGAGGGCTGCAGGAGGGGGAGGATGGAGAGGGGATTTCTAGTATTCCCTGGAGGGAGATGGGTGTGTGCGATGGAGTCGGGCAGGGTGAGGTGAGATCAGGCCCTGGGCATTTAAACGGCACTCAGGATTTTGCACCAGAGGAATCGCATCCAAACCCGAGGACAAGAAACACTGTCCTCTTGGATGAGGACATGCTCAGTAAGAGGGACCGCAAGTGAAAATGTCTCACGCGCTTTACAGTTCTGGAGATGAACTCAAATTTTAAATACAGCAGGGAAAGAAACTGAAGAAAAAACCCACAAAAAAACTCTAAAAAGGAAGGAGCACCAATTTTTTTTCACTAAGCAGCTGGTGGCAGAGCGCTGCTCCAAGGATGCTGCGACCGACTGCCGAGCGCAGTGACAGCGGCAGGGCGGAGGTTATTCTCCTCTTCGCAGTGAAAATCTCCTCCTTCCAAACTCCAGGGATTGATGGAAAATATGAACTTAATTTTGGGTTCTGTTTTCCTTAAATCGGCACAGTTCCAGTAAAATCAGATTAAAATACCTCCAGTTCCTGATGTTTGGGGATATTTAAAGTCAGATCAAAGCACTTTTAACCAGTCCTTTTGGTAGCACGTTTGATGAGAAACACAGGTGCACTAATATATGAAGCTAGCAGCCGGGCTGATTTAAATGCTGCCTTGCAATCCTGCTTCTGATCCCCTTAAATATCAGCTGGGGGCGGGGGGGAAGGACTGGATGGATGATGTTTTAATAGAAGACTACTTTTTTTTTTTTTTTTCTGGATGCAATTTGAGCTGCTTCACTTTCTGCATGAAAACTTTAACTTGCCTTTTTTTTTTTTCTTCTTTTTTTTCTTTAATAATTACAAGGAGAAAGAGACTGTCAGACAGCAGAGAGGCATAGAAAGGCGGAGAGTGAAGTGATTTACAGGCCATAATCTTTCAAGTGCAAGATGTCGGCCCGTGCTTGCAGGGAACCAAGCACGAGCTCCTCGTCCCATGCACAGAGACCCGCAGGTCTGACCCTGAGACGCACACGATTTTTGGATAGTTTTGGTGCATGGATGCAGAATTAGCCGGCGCTGGGGGCTCTGTGGGGCTGAATCCTGCCCTGTGGGTCTGGGCAGGCGAGGGCCCGGGACGGGGGTGGGCTCAGCCCCTCGGCAGGGACGGGGAATGCTCCCCAGCGCTCTCTTCGCAGGGGAGTTTTCCAGGGATTTCCCCAGAGGCATTTACCTGGGGAATTTTTTTTGCAGATTAGAGAACAAAAGCAAACCCAACCGTGCTCAGGGAATGGGAAGGGGGTTTTGATAATTTAGATAACTCTCTGCAGAGTTAACCCAAACCCAAGCAGTGCTGGTGGTGCAGGACACACAGCGGAGCTGTGCAGGAGCACGGATCCTCCCCTCGGTATTTTGGGTACCAGCATCTCCCAGGGATGCTGAGATGACACCTTTTGGAAGAAGGCTTGGTTGTCCTGCCTCCAAACAACACTTGCTCCGCTCAAAACACACCCTGCTACCCCAAAACGAAGGCGGGTTGAATTTAACCGTTTGACAACACCCATTAAAAGTTGTTACTGTTATAATTCGGGAAAACCAGTGTGTCCCTTACAAAGGGTTCAGCCCTGTTTGTTGACAAACGACGTGACCCCAGCAATTCATCCCCAGTGGGACAGGATGGGAAGTACTATAGGATTTTCTCTGCTGGGAGCTTTCAAGTTTTATTGTGTGCAATTAAAATGCAGATGAATAACGTAGTAAAATAATAAAATGCTCCTCATAAAAGTGCCCCAGCGAAACAAAACTGTCAAAACACAAGAGAGAAAAAAGAAAAAAAAAAAACCAACAAAAGAGCAAACATCGCTTCCTCTCAAAAAATCACAAAAGTTTAAACAAACTCATTGTTATCAGGGGACGGCAGTCAGTGGTTTAGTTACAGCTTCCCACCTGCCCCACCACAGCTCCCCGAAAAGCAGCTGGGGCTCGCAGCGGCGTGTGCCCCATAGCCCTGCAAGAGACGGGCCGCCAGGTCCCCAGCCCCGCTTGCCCCTGGGACATCTCAAGGCCAGCACCACCCCGGCTGCACCGTGCCGCTGTCCCCACTGCCGTCCCCATCTCCACACCCAGGCGGCACTGCCTTGTGTCGGAGAGACGCACAGGGACACCGTCCTGCCCTGAGTCACGAGCCTGCCTGGACCAATTGCTTTGGCTAGTGTGCAGTTACAAATGGCCCCTCAGATCTGTGAACTTTTTGTCCCTTTTGCAGCCAACTCACATGACAAATGCAATCGAAACCTCGCTGGCACTGCATGACTGGGGAATTGCTGCATTTGTGTAAGATATATTGTTTTAACCGAGCCACTGTCAAGTTATTTAATAATAAGAGACATAAAAAAAGCCAGGCTTAGACCGTCAACTCAAGAGCTGGGCAGTCAGAAGACGCCAGATTTGTGACTCCTGCTGAAACTGAACGTGCGCACGGAGGAGAATAAAGCCAGGACACTGGCTGCCATGGAGCCCGGGCTGGATGCGGCCGTGGCAGGGTGGTACAACGCCTGGCACACGGTGGGGACACATCACTGTCCCCTCCCTGGCAAATCCCCTCCTGCAGGTCCCTCCGTCCTTCCCCCAGACTCCACCTGGACTTTTACGTGAACAGATTTCACCCTGTGGTTTAAAGCGCTGTAAAACCTTAATAATAATAATAAAAAAGCTATGTTTCTCCTGTGATAAGTTACAGGGCTGAACGGCAAAAAAAGGCCAATAACAGAGAAGAAAAATAAACAAGAAGCACAGCCCGGACATCAAGAGGGAAATCGGATACTAAAGCTGAGTGGCAGCAGCTGCTTTGCAGCGCTCTCCTGGTGGCTTTGAGTCCTACAGCTGAGTCCTGCTCCAGGAAACCCTGGCACAATTTGGATAACGTACCTGGGCTTTGCATGTAAGGTAGCTGATCCGGCAGCGAAGTACAGAAAAACCCAGAATTGAGAGCGCTTGAAGGGGATACGCTGCTGGGAGGTAAAACGTTACTCCAGTGGGTGTTTGAATACTCTCAGTCGATGCTATGGCATATTTCGGGTGGGTATCAGCCATCAGAAGATCATCACGACTAGACTTTATCTTGCATTAGCTTCACCCCCGGGGCTCAGAGCTCCCCTGGCGCAGCTTATTAGAGCAGGTCCCAATTCTGCACATAATCAACCATTAATGCCGAGACACAGGTATCGGCAGGGTCACGGCCTTGCACAAAACCCCGGGATTGGCAGTTGCTCCTCTGTCTCGTACAGCCTCGAGCTCTGAGCAGTGGCACGGGCACAATCCATGGGAGTCAAGGGCACCAAGACACCTGGGGACACCCCCAAGGGCCGCCAGACACCCCGTAAAGTCCTGTGGTTGGCACAGCCAGTTTGCAACCCTATTGCTGCTTAAACTCCTCTGTCACATCAGCCACTGCCACCTGCCATTCCCAAACCCCAGAGGCAGCTCTCCCCTTTTACACCACTTAAGGATTTACTCCTTTTGGAGCATTTCAGAGCAGCTCCCGGCTTCCTCAGTGGCTCCTGCACTTACAGTTGTGATTTTTCCCCTCTTTCATATGGTCATTGAACTCCCGTTATCTCCCTGAATTAATATTAATGGCTTCCTTTAAGCTTTTCCTTTAGCTCTCGCTCTTTCCAACAACTTTTTGATGATTCCGATTCTCCCAGACTCCTTTCTTCCCCCATCCTCACGCTGCTTGTCTGCCTCTAATCCGCAGCGTTTCCCCGAGATAGTATCGGGGGCACTTGCCGGGCGGGTGCCCCGTGGGGGCTGCGCGCGGGGGACACGGAGCACGGCGGGTCTGGGCGATGCCCTCGGGACTGCGGGTGGGACGAGGGGTTGGGAGCGATGCGGGGACAACACTGGGGCCGTGTCAGGGCACCCACTGAAGACGCAAGGAGCAGAAGTGAAGCCAACTCGGCCAAGTCCCACCTGCCCAGGATTCGGCCCTACACAGCTAAAGAGAGGGAGATGAAACTGCTTGACAGATAACCAGACTATCTAGGCTTGTTTTTAACATGGAAGATGTAGTGCTTCACTTTAAAGTCGGGGGGGGGGGGCAAGGAGGAGAAAGTCTTTTATCTGTGTTTCTTAATAGGCAAGACAAGTATGAGAAGCCAAACGCAGCTCATCCCACATGGTGCCGGCTGTCAGGACATCAGAGTTTGCAGCCGAACATCACACAAGAGAAAGGGCAGGAGGAACCGCCACCGCCGAGCCCAGCTTTCCCCCGAGACCTTCCCCCACTGCCACATCTCATCGCATCGTTTCTTCCCCAATCTCTGGGTTCGAGGGCAAGAAGGCCACTCATGGACACCTTTTCAAAGCAGCTTTTCTAGACTTTTCGTAAGTGAAGGTAAGCCCAAGTGTATGTTTCTCAGGGGTGGTTGCAATGAAACACCAAAGCTGCTATTTTTGCACAGCACTGGGGTCAGGAGCTGCTGCCACAGGAGAAGGCACCAAGTGATGAATGTTATTCCCTTTCCCCGTGTCCCTCTCAAGTACGGCAAAAATATCACAATCAGATTGGGAAATCGTCTTAAGCAGGTTGTTCTGCCCCATAATAAAGTCTGTAGAGGCCTTTCCAGCTTCCAGGGGGTCTCTGTGTCGCACGGGCCCTGCCTGCATTTCTCAGCAGCCCCAGAGGTACATGGAGACAGACGCTGTGGCGGGGCCCGACCTGCTCCTGAATTCTGCCTTTCCCCTCTCCCCCAAAACGCGCTCATCCCATGGACCACTTACACAGCATCTCACAGAGAGCAGCTGGTACCCAAACCCCACTGGGCGGCCAGTTTGGGGATGCCTGCGGGCTCCCTCGCCACTGGAAAGGGACAGCTGACATTAGGCACTGCCAAGCTCTTGGGTGACCGAGCTGGGCTCTGAATTTTGTCCAAGATGACACAGAAACAGATTTATTTTATTTTTTTTTGAAAGCATTGAGCAATACCCAAGCATGTACAAATCAAGACTTTTGCAAAACGCTGGCTTGAGCTGACTTTCTGGGATGGAAACGGAGGGTGCCGACACGTTTGGTCCCAGTTTCCTAGGCTTAGCAATGCTTTTAACCCTGCGCCCCTGCCTGAGCTGCCGCCTTTCACCCTGCCTCCCGCCGAGGGCTCTCTGCCGATGCTGTTGCACAAAAATGCCAAAAACAGGGACCGCATGAACAGGCTCCGGGGAGATGTTCTCTCTCCCTGCTGCTCTCTCCCTGCACAGCCCAAGGGGGACGCGGCGGTGCCCATCCAGGTTACTGCATTAGTCTAAATCCATCCTTTCACCGCTCTAAAGCGTTTGCTTAAGGCAGAGCCTTCTCTGGGGTCCAGGATCTCTTTCTTGCATTTTATGAGGTTTTTTCCTAATTATGGAATCTCTTTCAATCTAGACCTCCTTTGATCATGGCTGGCCCCAGAGAGAAGTCGTCTTGTCTGGATCGACAGAGAGAAGAAAGAGATGATAGGCAGAAGTGACCTGCCCGGGATGACTAAGAAAATATGCGGCAAAGCAAAGATTTGAACACAAGCTTTGCACAGCCACAGCTTTAGAGAGAAACGGCGGGACAAACCTTCCTCCCAGCTTGTGATCAATCACCACATCCTTCCAGGTAAACCACATTTCCAATGGGAACTAGAGGTGAGCAATCAGTTAGCACTTTCTGCAGCTATTTTGCTCTCCCAGTACAAGTGGGATGAGAACGGGCCATTTCTGGGACCATTTCTGATGCAATCTGAGCATCCAAAGGGAATTTCTGAGCCATGATGTGTTACTGCTGCAGGAGAAAGCCATCCCAGTCAACCAGAGCAGAGGAGACCCCGCTCGGATTCAGCTGATGGATCACAAAGGACTTCCTATAAAACTCTGTTAAATGAGATTTCTTCAGAAAAAAAAGCTATTTTCAGTGCCACTCTGATTATTTGCCCTCTGTTGTCTTCCATAAAGGATACTGTGAAGTTAATGATCCAGCCGTGGAATTTTAAATAGCTGCTTCATGACTAACAACATGTGCTCCGGATCAGCTCGAGCCTGTATTTACATATTTCCCATGATAAGTCAACATATGGTTCTTGTTTGTAACGTGGAGTTGCTCTCTTCATATTATTACCATTTTTTTTTCCCCTTTTCACAATTACAGGGGAAAAACCTTTTCTTATAATTATTGTTAGAAAAGGCACCGTACCAATAAGAAGCTATTAGGGTAACTAGAAGCCTGTTAATTGCCTTGTTTTGGTTCCACTGGACCCTGAGCGGGTTTGTCACGCAGGGGCGCGGGGCTGCGCTCACGAGCGCCGTTGGATGCCCGGGGTCAGCTCTCTCCCCGTCACACCACGAGTCGGGGTTTCACAACCCTCCGTGACAGCTTGGCAATGGCACTCGCTGGGAAACTCGCACTAATGGTTTGAATTTCTTCCCTTTTGAATTTGCAGTTTTAAGTACGTAGATAATTCGTACAATTGTTGGGGTTATTTTTTTTCCCTCTTCCCCCTCTATTTCCCTCCCCGCATCAAAGCGTCCATTAATGGCTGGCTATAAACATCCTAACTGCTCTCATGGCACAGCTGGAATCGCAGGAACTGGTGTTTTCCAAACTCCCGTGTCGTTTTCCCCATGCTCCGCTCCCCGACTCCCCTCTAACGATTCGAGTCCTGAGGCTTCAGCTATTTCCTTTGGGAGATTATTCCACATGGAAATGGGCTCTAGCCATGAAGAAATTTTTCCTTCAACCCAGTCACAAAGGTTATTTCCTTTATTTAATCTTATTACTCCCACTTGAATCGGGCTAAATAATTCCCATCCTCCCTGGGTATTTACACCCCTCTCGTACTTGCAGACAGATACCGTGTCCCACCCTTAGTCATCGTTTTGCCAAGCTAAACATATGTAACTCTTTTAATCCTTCCTCATAAATCAGCCCAGCCCTTTCATCGTTTTTATTGCTCTTCTCTGAATCCCGTCCAATTTGTTGACATTGTTCTGCTCTTTAGGTGCTCGGAGGATGGATATTCCAGGTGAAATTTCCCTGCTCACATGTTACAAGGTTCATTAACGCAACCTTCCTCTCCGATTACCTGCACGCAGTTCGCAGGACTGAGGATTGATGCTGCAACCTCTACCGAGAGGAAAAAGGACTTAGTGATACCACTCGGGCTAACGAACGAGTGATCGCGGGTCAAGCCCCTGTAAACCTCAGTTATAACCTGCTTGAGAAGGTTTGGTGGTTGGTTCATCCCATGGAGGTCACATGTGCAACACGACTGTCGGAGGGCGATCCTGCGGACGGGGCTGCGTTAGGGGATGGATTTTGTTCAGCAACATTTGATGCTGCAGAGAAGCCAGGCAAGAATTTGGACACCCCCCACACACACTCTTCGAAAACCCACCTAAACCCTACTAGGGGCAGCTGTGGGCAGCGCAAGCGCGTGCAGGATCAGCCCCATCCCATCCACTGGCAAGTCCTTCCTGCACATCTCACACGATGGTGCCGGCAAGCGCAAACGTGCAGCCGCGCTCTGGCCCACAGCTGCGAGCGGGGCATGGAGAAATAACCAGCATTCCCATAAAAACGTGCTGTAAACTCAGTGCAACAAAGCAAAGCACGCACTCACGCCTGTGCCGCGTACGGAGAGCCAAGGGGCCCGTCTGCCTAAATCAGGGAGCGACGGCGGCATTTTGGGGCCAAATAGAAGGAGTGATGAGCCCTGCACGGCTCGGCATGAACGGGGGAGATGCTGGGCTGACACATGGGTCACTCCGGATTCACGCTGGTTTAACTGGCATTTAGTAATTAGCCTGTTCACAGTACGAGTCTCCTCTGGAAGGAATTATAAGCGCAGCTCAGCCTCCCCTGAGATGCATAGGGAGTTTAACGTTATTTATGGGTTACTTGTATTCCACTAACAGCGACTTTGGGGTTTGACACAGGGGCGTCCCTGGGGCGAGGGGAGGCAGCCCAAGAGCCTCGACTGTTTTCCCCTTCCCCGGCTACACAGTCAGCATCCCCGGTCTCTTCTCCTGCTCCCCATCCGTGGCTCCTGGTGAGGCTGTTGGGGACAGCTTTGACCCCCGTCCCCCCGCAGACCTCGCTGGCGCAGAGCCGGGGGTGGCTGCTCCCCGATCCCAGCCTCACACACCCATCGCCCTCATCACCCTTGGGGTGTTCCATGCCTCTTCCCCCTAAAAACCCTGCTCCATGGGGTAGGAAGGGCTCGTGCAGACTGGGGACAAAGCTGCCTCCAGCGCAGCCGTCCCTGGGGAGGCCTCTGCTTGTGCTCAGCCCCCAGCGCATCCGAAGGCGCACCCGGCCAACACTCCTTTTTCTGGGGACGTGCTGGAAGGGGACGGTGCCTCCCTGTGAATCCAGGGAACGGGAAAATCAGTTCACAGCTGGTGGCTCAGAGAGACTGTTGGGTTTTTTTAAAAGACTCCATGCTGGGTTTGGCACCAAAACCTAATTTGCTGATTTAAACTTTGCAAGGGGCTCAGCAGTGGCGCATCATGGGGGGAGCCCCATCCCTCTGACACGCCGTCGGGAGGTGAGATCCTGCCCCATTTATGGTCCCGCTGCCTTTCGCCCCTCTGACGGGAACCCGCACCCAAGGCCCTTCAAGCTCCAGAGCCCCAAGGCCTCCTGCTGTAAAGTGAGCTGCCTTCAATACGAAGTTAATTCTCTTTAAGTCTCAACGATGCCACTATTCATAACAAATAGTCCACGATAATAAATACCTCGGTGAGATCAAAAGAACCTTGAACAGCCTTAATAAAAAAATAAAGAAGAAAATCAGGGAAGTGCAATTGGGCTCTGTTCTCCACCACTTATCTTCTCTCCTCTTTGCGGAAGGTGACGGCTACGTAACTTTTACATTTCAAAGATCCACGTCTCATTGTACGTGGAGGAGGCAGGCTGAGTGCTTTGTGTTTTCCATAGTTCTGTCCAGTGGTTGTCCCACTAACCAGCCTCCTGCCAAGGGAAAGGGTTTTCTCCCTTCCCCTGCTGACAGCACTTTCGCTTTGAGAGCGAGAGTTGACTGCTTCTTAATTAGTGCCGTCATGAGCTGGTCACTAAGGGCTGGGAGTCTCGCGAAGGAGCTGGGCTATTCACTCCTGGGGATGCGAATCCAGCCCAGCCGCAGCTGCTACTGCCGGCAGCTCCCGGGGACTCTCCTAATGGCCCGATTTATACCATGAAACATGTCTCAGAAGCCTTGCAAATAAACGCGGTGCGCTTTATAAAAAGCGCAGAGATTGATATGTTATAAAAGAGAGTTTCCTTTCAGACCCCAGGTATCCCGAGGTGCTTTACAAAATAACGTTAGGGGTCTGCCAGCTCCGATTTTGCCCTTGCGATCCTGCTCGCGATGCCGCTCACCCAAATACTGCTCAACCACACAAAGAAAAGTCATCAAACTCTGAAGAATACGTATAGCCTATTTGCAGAGGAACATGGGAAATTATTACTATCACTAGTATTTGTGTTTATTACAAAAGCGCCTAAAAAGAGTCCCGGGCCAGGTGGTGCACTGCGGGATGTGCTACACGAACCGGAGCAAACAATGGGACCATCAAATGACAGCAGTGTCACCTCCAGCCCCGTGCTCCAGCACCCTCCTGTTTCACCCGTAAAGTACTCACTGTACCTTTTATTAAGCAATTCCACCAGCCAGCACACCTTTCACAACCAGACCGGTTGACGAGCCTAATGCTTTGTAAAAATCCTACTTTTTTTTCCTTAAACAATATTTTGTCTTGAAAGTATTAGCAGCAAATAAAGATGGAGACTTTTTGACCAGACTACATTGCAGTCAGCATCTCTCCATCTCCCACAGTGCAGATTCCCGTCTGATTGCTGGGCTCACAAACATGCATATTTTCCTTTGTGTGTTGGTTTGAATCCACACAAAATACAGGATAAATTTCCTTTGAAGAAAGTGGGAAAGCAGTATGGCAACAAGCCTAGGTAGGTATTGAGTTACTTTCTGTAATTCATATTTTCTCTAATGAGAGCCTTGCAAGAAAGATATTCCTCTGGCCGCCCTTCAAGTCAGACAGGTAGAGCAACGAGCACACCAGACAGGTATATGTAATCTAGAGATGGCTTTGAACCAGCTCCCAGGATACAAGCACTCCTGAACTTTTAAGGCATTTAGATCCAAATCTGGATCCGTGCTTTGTGGTTGACCATTTGTCCCACTCCCACGCCACGTTATGTGTATACGTATCGGGGGTTTTTTGCAACAACGACCCAGATCAAAACACGAGGCATTAACAGCTTTCGACTTCGAGGCAATTGTTGGCATCTTGGTTTTCTGACTTACATTTGTAAAAATGATAGGACTTCCACAAACGTGCCTAGCGTATGGCTTGCAGCGTTTTCCTGACAATATTACTTCATTTTGCAGATTAGCCCAGCTAAAAACAGAAAATAAAATAAAATGCAGGAATACAATAGGAACACATGTAGTAGGAGCAATAGCTTGTGCGATCCCTGTGCCAGAGCACTTTATCAAATCCTGGGGTTCTTTTTGTGCTAGGATCAGCACAGCAACTTCCTAGTGCTGGAGACATCCTCCAGTGTGAGACTGGAGACGAGACAAGGAACCTGAACAAAAACAGGAATCCCGGACATTAGGTTGATACCTTCCCGGGAAAACCAGAATTTCAATGAATTTATCAGGAGGTTTTCAGGCCAGGAGGGAGGGTAATAAAGACACAGAGCTCAGGGCAAAGCAGGTCCCCAAATGCAGCCCAATAACTTGCAGGCCTCAGGTGGGAGCAATTCTTTGAATCTTTTAACGGCGTTTCAAATTTACGACTCCACTGAGTTATTGCAGATACTTTGGGTAGGTTCTGCCCGTGTCGCCACACCTGCCCGCGCTAGCCATGGCATCGCTTTCTGCGCCGTGGCTGAATAAGCTTCCAAATATCCCGCCCCGAACGTTTCTATGAACTAAAACAATTAGTTCCCATGAATTCATCGTGGATGCAACTTTGAAGTTTTCCTTTTGTGAGCATCAGGGTCATTAAGAGTCATTCGTTGCAGCGACTGCAGGAAAGGAGTCGGGATTCGGAGAGGTAAGGACAGCCGAGGAGTCAAGGTGTAATTTGTAAACCTGATAATCAGCTTAGAAGAAAGTGTCCCTCAGGATTTCGTGGCATCGCTTGTGATGTTTTCACAGTATGCATTACCAGAGTGGACAACGGAATCTCGAAAATCTTTTAGGTCTTTTATCTCTACAGCTACATTTTCAACAGGCTTTAAAAATATGAGACCTTTCATTAATTTTCTCTCTCCGTGAGAGAAGCACCCATGAAACTGCAAGCTAAATTTGGCCCTTGAGCTCAATTTGGTGGCTTTCGCAACCTGGAAAGCCCAGGCTGTGCTAACAGGGGAAAAAGAAATGTCTTGGAAGAGGAACTTTTCCTTCTTTTGAAGTCAGAATGGATTTGCAAGGGTCTTATGTGATGAGGGGACAGTTTTAAGTAGAGGGGATATGTGTATAATTTTAACCATGTAAACAGTCCTTTGCAGCCTGGGAATCTTCAGACTTTTCAAGGCTTTAAGAAGTTGGCACTGCATACTTGTTAAAATCAGTTTAACCACTTGCCAAGAGGTTTAAAGAAAGACGACACCTATTTTGCATGAATAGTAATATTACTCTGATGAATTTAGTTATACTAATGGGAGAGCTTAAAGAATATGCTCCTGCCCATGATGGATTTTTTAAGGCAAATAATAAGGTTCTGGAGGGTGTAACCTAAAATAGACATTTCATAAAAGATTCATCCTTGAACAAAAATGTCATGAAAGCATGAAATGAAAAATAGACGACAATCAGAATTCCTCTTGAAGTGCTTTGTAGTAATTATTTTAAAAAATCCTCACAAAAGACTCTTTTCAATTGCAGAATAGCAAGTGAGGTCTGTATGGTTCAAGGCCAAATAATTTCTGCCATGGAAAAAACAGCGTCAGTTCTTCAGTTCTGATGTAAGGTATTTTAAATGGGCACGAGCTTCAATTATCGCTTTCTTTTCCCCAGCTTCTGTGGGACATGAATTGCCCACAGATAAACCCCCTGCTCTGCAAAGTGATGACCAACATCATTTGCAGCTCTAATGCTCCTCATTCCACAGCGGCAGGGAGTATCACAGCCTTCGGATGCAGGTCGGGGGCTTGTGGCACCACGTGTGGGACCGGAGACCCCTCTTTGCCAGTCTCCAGGTGCTCCAGTCGTGCTGGTAGATGGAGCCTGCTCCCGGGTGACTTAGAACAGACCAGGTTGGACCCTTTCCTCTCTCCTGCCTCCTTTGTGTCCTGCTTGTACCCCACAGACCCCAAAACCAGCTCTTTGCTCTTCCAGCACATGGCTGGAGGGCGAGAGGTGGCCACGGAGCAGGGGAAGTGCTGCACTTCCAGCCCTTGTCCCCCTCATTGCCACAAGAAGAAGGCCATGAAAACAGCATCTCCCCAGCTCTGGAGAGGGGTGTCATGGAGAGAAAGATGGGACCAGCACAGATGGCTGCACACCATGGTCATATCAAGAGCTGTGATCAGATGGGCACCTACTGACAGCACAACTGATACTGTCTTTAGCTATCACCTTAAATTACTACCACGGTGGAAACACATCACCACTGTTGTGGCTCTAGATGAAGACGTTATCCTATGATGGAGTTGCACCTTTAAGTCATTCAGGTTGTACGCATGGTCTGGAAAGTGTCGGCAACAAGAGAATCAGCCAGGATTCATCCCATATCAAAACAATACTGCTGATCCGTGCAACCACGAGGCAGGTACACACCACTTTCCTACCACAGCTCTTAACGGTGGCTCAAGCGGAAGCTGATGGGAGCGACACGTGTATGAGCGAACCCTCAAGTATCTCCAAAAGCCCAACTGCCAGTGGAGCCTACTGCGCTTCCCCTTGGAAACAGGCCCGTTCCTGCCTGTTTGAGGATTTTTGTAGTGATGCCCAAGCAGCACAAATGGGTGAGAATGAGCCAGGAGCCCGCTGGCACCTTGGCGGGTGCTCACCAGTGCCTCGGCGTGCAGGGTCCTGCTCGGCGGGGAGCGACGGCGAAGGGCAGAACGAGCCAGGCTTGGCTGCTGTCATCTCCCACCCATCCTTCCCCAACACCCAGGGCTATTTCTCACTGTCTGAGCTCACCACACTTTCATCTCTTTATTTTCCTTTCTTGTGTCTCGTGCAGGAAAAGGCATTTCCCGAGCTGCCAAAACCCAGCCTTGCTCTGCCGGCGGGTGCCGGATGAGACATCTGCACCGGGGGGACCGAGCATAGAGCAGCGATTTCCCAGCTCCTCAGCAGGGAAGAGCTGTTTGCCCATCCATGGCACAACCCATTCCCAACCCGGAGCGTGTCCGTGCCTCCACTGAGCACCGAGACGTGCTGGCCGCTGGCAAGTGGCCGTTCCCCTCCGTTTGTGGGGGTCTCTTGGCAGTTCAGGATCGGTCCCCAGGGAGAAGAGGAGCGGGCAGGGCAAGACAAAGGGTTGACATCGCTTATTGTATGTACAAATGTTGGTGTTTTTTAATGTATGCAGCTGCACTCCAAGCTACGCTGTGCCTGCCTCGCCCGGAGGAGCCGGACTTACTCCCCAGCATCCCCGAAACGCGGGTGACAGGGGCGTCATTCTTCACTCAAACAATAGCGACTTGTTCACGGCGCGATACCAGGCTGGTAAAACTCTGAATTTTCAAGTGTGTTTGAGTTGGGGCTTAGCTAAACAAAACTCGTTTTCTAAGGCCGGCCGAGGGATTCTCACAAGCTGTACGCCTCTGCGGCCCCAGCGCAGCCCTGCTCCCTGCCGTCCTTTCCCCCAGCATCCTTTCCCCTCTCTCCTCTTGTTTGTGCTGTTCACCCCTTTGGCAATTCTAATTTTGCACTGAAAATCCTCCTGGTCCTTCTTAAACCTAGGGCTGACCCGCATTTAAGACCGTGGTGTTTGAAGCAGAACCTATTCCCCACCAGAAGATTTTAATTTTAAGCTAACTGCTGCGCTTTGTTTCCAAATGCTTTATTTAAAATTGCTTCAATGTGTAGCTTTCCGAAAAATTATTCTCCCTTTTCTGAGGCTTTTCTGGCTTTGGATTTTTCCCCTCCTGATTTTCAGGACTTCTCTTTCTTCTTTCCCTGAGGAAATACTACCCCCCGAACCAGATCTCCTGCAAAATGCCTCTGGACTTTCCCGCAGATGCGTAACCTCTCTGTGCCTCAGTTTACATAGGTGTAAACACCCAGGGAACATCATTTCCCTGCCTCAAAGAAGTACGGTGAAACTTAATTAAACTAATGCCTACAAAGGGATCCCGTGTCCTCAGGTGGACAATCTATATGGAAAATGCACTTCTAAGGGAGCGCTATAAGCTCTTCAAGATGAAGCTGTAACACCAGGAGATCACAGGGACTTGGCTGCGCTCCTCCTCCTCCAGCACCAGCACGGTCTGTGCATCTGTTTCCCCCGAGGGACTTGTTCGGAGCCTGCGGAGGGAGAGCACCGAGGGAAGCCTGCTCTCGCCCCCCGGCATGCTACCTGGCAGGGGACGCGGGACCGAGCAGCGGTGGCAGCGCCTGGGTGGCAGAGGGTCTGGGCCTGGCTTTGGAGGAGCTCCTGGGCTGGTGCTGGGGGGCACCAACAGCTTGTGCAGTGGACGCAGGGTCTCCCCTTCCTCCAAAGCCCCTTCAAAGATCTCGGAAATGAATGAACCGCGGTGTTCCCGTGGTGTGACAGTGAGAGGAGAAGCGCTTACGATCAAGGAGGAGCAAGAGGCGGGGGAAGCAGCGAGGTGCTCAGCCTGGGCTTGAGGCGACGAGGGAAGCTGTGGGACGGCGCAAGTCCTGGACCGGGGACCGTGCTGGAGGCTGAACCCCGCGAAGAGGGGACCCAAACCGCCGCGTGGCGCGAGCCTTGCCTGGGGGCTGTGCCGTACCCGCAGCCCAGCGCAGCCGAGCACCCACGGGCAGCAGCCGCACCGGGGCATGGGGCAGAGCGGCCACGCTGGCACCGGTGCCTCGGTCCGCACCGAGCATCGCGGCGGGGGACAGCGCGACGCAGAAGGAGCTGGGCTGCAAGGCTGGGCTGCGCACACGTACGCTGTTTGTTGGGTTTGTGAGGGTTTGCTCCTTCCCTTGCAAGGGGGTGCTGGAGAAGCCCGCCGTGCCTCGCTGCGTGGCACTCCGATCGGTTGGGTACCACTGCCCTCCTCCTCCTGATGCACCGGGCAACTCTTCCCAGGGGAAGTTTACTATGTTAATATGTAGGAACACAACCCAAAAGCAAAAAGAAGTCTTACATTTTCTGAGAGACAGCGACATACCTGCCACTCTCTCTAGGCAAACCTGTGCTGCCTACGTGATAAACACAAGCCCGTGACTCTGTGCAAGTACAAGGCAACGCATATTTCATTACAATGACATTCCAGCCACCTACGACAAAAATAACTGACGACTGCTTAATGGCCCCAACGGGGCTTTTTTTGAAGCATATGAATAGATTAAACTTTATTCCCAGTGCAAAGGAAAAGCTATAGATCATGTTGAGCTGGAACAAACAGATATTATATTATTCTCTGTTACGTGTTTATCTAAGTCAGTAATTTCTGAATGACCGAAATAACCTCAACAAGTGCTGTATTTTTCCTCAGTGTTTCCAGAAATGTTGTTTTACATTCTTCAGGCAGAAGAAAACACCGATTTTAGTTTAAAGCAGTTTCATGAGATGCCAGTGGCAAAGGAAACTAAAGCAGCCCCTGGTGACAGGAGCCGCCTGCAGCCGTCGCCACGCAGCAGCTACCGGCACCCACCAGTACCTGCAGCCACCCCGTTCCTGACAGCCGGATCCGTGGCAAGAGTGGTTGGGGTGCCACCCGATGAAAAATGTTGTTATAGATGCAAAATGCCATAGTTACACTTAGGTGTGAATATTGCACATGCTGCACATTGTATTGCATTCCTCTCGCAGAGGACATTATTGCCAAGAGAGGGGCTTTGCCACAGCAGCTGAAGTCCACGGGTGCAAGCGCAGTTTTTTGGCACCGTTAAGCTGGCAGTGGGGCATCCCGCCTCCGGCCACCTCAGCCCTCTGGCCCTGCGAGCCCAGGACTCCACTGAGGAGCACATTCCAGCTGGTTGCACACCCTGAGCCATCTGCTCGCCCAGCTTCGGCGCTGCTGAGCTCGCCCACGGTTCACAGGGACTCGCTCCGCGCTCCCCAGCAAGCACCGCGCTGCGTGCCCGCGGGGCCAGAGCCGAGGAGAGCAGCATCGGCACCAAGGAACCGCCTGCTCCTCGCCAACTCAGTGCTGCCTGCAACTAGGATTAGAGACAGACATCCGAATGCTGCACGAGCAGTTAGAGACTGTCCGAAAGGAGCACAGGAATAGGCGTAGCCCTCTGTCCAGGCACCCCTCGTGCCTTCCTCCCTTTCCAAGCCAAGTGCCCACCATGAACCAGTAAGAAAGCGACGCAGCAAAGCCAGAGAGTGGAAGCTGTTGAAGGAGGAGCAGCAGGACCACTGACACATCTAAGCACTCGGGAAGCTGTTGCCATACAAAAGGAAAAGCCTGAAGGAGTTCAATTTGTTTCCTGGGTTCAAAAACCTCAAGTTTTCCATGCTGGAGATTTACTCTGCCATGGCATCCTCCATTCAACACTTCCCACTGTCCTCGAGTGACAGCAAAACCCTTAGAGCCTCTGGCCTCCCTCGCTGGCTTTTTAGGAGAAGCATCAACAAGAGTTTTCCCACATCCCTTGGACGCTGGTGTGTTCTTTCTTAATTTCCCAGTCCATCTCGTGTGATTTAAGCAAGACCTGTGCCAGCTGCACAGAATAATTCAGGAAATCCCTGCGCCTCGGTGCCAGGTGAGCACGTCCCTGGTGATTGGGGATAACAGGTAATTAGGCGTATCTGAGGTGCACGAGTTATTGTTACGTGCTGCAGGTTTATTGCCGAGCGTCGCTACAATATTTATGAAGTGGTTTGCATTCCTGCGCTAGACTGACACATTTTGAGAAGTCATAAACAAATCATCTTTTCAAGTGGAATTTAAAGCTGTTTTGCAGCGTTGTGTTCTCTAACAGCCCCATCGCTTTTAAGGCAGAAACGTTCAAAGTTCAAGTCCTGCAAGTGCATTTACTACGCCGTTACTACCATTAGCAGGAATGTTACTCAGCTGGAGAACAGGTCTAGATCCCATCTCACCACTGGCACTGCATCCATCCAGCCCTTTCACAAGCTCTGGTTTTAAACCAGGATGTATTTCTCCCGACTGGCTCTATTTGGGAAGGCGTTTCAGGCCCTCCCTTCCCTGAAGGGCACCAACACGTTCTGCGTTTCACCGTACACTTGCAAGGTGAATTTGGGCATTTTCCCTACCGATTCCTGGAGCATTTTATGGCAAAGACAGCCAGTGCAGGAGCCTGGGATGAGCTCTCTGAGCACATCCTAACCTCTCCCTGCCGATTTTCACGCTGCCTGCTCTTTCAGTGTGCATTTTCCTCAGTTTACTGCTCTGCCCCCAATTCCACTCTTCCCTTCAGTTCCCGCTGAGCAGGATGGAGACCTGCTGGTGCTTTGCTAGTTTTCAGCCAGCTCCAAAACCGGACACAAGAAACACACGTACGGGTTGAAACGCCACGGAGCAATCTCAGTGCTCGGCTCCAAATAGAAGACAAGCCTCACTGGACAGTTAAAGCTAGCAAGAAGCTCCTGAAAGGCATTTGAAACGTAAAACACAAACTTCAAGCAGTCACCATGGGGATAAAATTTTCAAGTGACAGTTTAAACTGTCAGACGTTAACATACAATACTATTTATTGCCTTCCATTGCATACCTTCGGCACGTCACCCATTACAGTAATGGCCCTCCTGTTATTAACCATGGATTTCATGGTCATTAACTTGAGTTCAGCAAGTCACAGATGACTTTATTAGGCATGACTTTGATAATCACCATTTTAATTGCAAAAGCTGTCCTCTATACCCACCCTAAACACCAGCTATTTTTAAACTGAAGCGACACTTTTCCTTTCTATTGGGCAGCTCAGTGTGCCGTCACAGGGGCGCTCTGCCAGCAAAGGAAACTAAATAAAATAATTCAGGGGAGGAGGTTACCTGTTTCTGTGCCGCTTTGAGGTACGAGCCACATCTGATAATGGAGAAGCAAGACCACAAGAACCACATTCTGCTCAAGGTTTTAATAAAAAGACTAACGGAGAAAGGAGGGGAGACGGGGCTCAGCCGACAGACTGGATCAGGCTCGCGGCCACCAAATCCAACAGCCGGTCAACAGTGGAGAGCAAACCTCTCTGCCTCAAAAAAAATACAGAAAAAAAAAGCCTTTTAGAAGCAATTGTGTAGCAACTGGCTGTGCCTACCCTACAGAGGCAGCACAAGCAGGTTGCATCAGGAGCAAACACAACGTTGACGTCGCTAAAGCATAAACCGTCCTGCTGCAAATTCCTCCTTACACCACCACAGACCCCAAGCCGTTATGTATGAGACGGGCAAATCTTGGCTGAGGGTTGATAGGAGAGAATTGATCCCCTCTCTGAAAGAGAACATGATTTAAAACCAAAGCTGAGGTGAGAGCTAGCTTGGCCATCAGCTTTGGAGCTGGCTATTCCTCAAGTGCAAAGCACCATCTCCCCGTGCGTTGTCGTCATGAACTGTTCTCACCGCTCAGCCGCTGGGGGTGAGAGGTTCCCTGCCCATCGCCAGCTCAGCTCTGCAAACTCCGACCCTTACAGACCCGGGTTTCCATGCAAATAGGTCACCTGCAGCAACAGACACCCCCGTGGCACTCTGCCCTTGTTCTTCACTGCGCTGGAGGTAGTACAACTTGCTTCGGATATCAAAATTACAAAATCAAAAAAGCCCAAACCCAAAATTTAAACAAACAAACAAACAAACCAACCACCACCAAACAAAACAAAAAAAAAATAGTTCTGAAAGTTCATATTTTTCCTACTACACTGTGACCAAAGCAGAATATGATTTTTGTGAAACTTCAAATTTTGAAGTGTAAGAAAAAGTGGATAAATACCCACCAAACTGGATTCCATGCCAAGCTAGGCTGTATGACCGGCACGGACAAATTCATTTCTGCATGAACTGCGTTAAAGCACATTCACATCCTCAGGGCATGCAAATGCGAGGTTACCACGCTGCAGCTGACACAAGCCCCGATATAATCCTCAGCTCTCAAGAAAAAAAAAAATAAATAAGTAAAAGTCTCCCGACAACTAAAGCAGAGTCTTCCCAGGTCAACAGATCTTTCCACAGGCACAGGAAGTCTTCACGGATACCCCACGGGATCGCAGCCCCACATCTTCCGTTCCACCACAGATGTATCACTTCTGCATTTTACGTAGACCCTTCCTGATAACTTTTATTGCACAGTTTAAAAACATGATATAGCATGTGATAAATAGTTGTGTTAGCTCTGCAGACATGAATGGCTTCAACTTGCAGCTTAGACTTAGTAATGAATATTGGAGTATGTGTTAATAAAAAATTAAATCGCCGTAGCATGGTGTCAGGATACATACTTTTGTAACCTAATGCTGTTTTCGTGTCATGTGAACTGTAATATACAGGAGCAAGGAACAGGCATTCCGGTTGCCTTTGGACTGTACAGATGTTTTGTGCTCCCAGAGAATATTCTAAAGAGATGTACACTCTGCGTACGTATCTGTTATAACATTATTAGCCACACTCCTAATTAACCCTTAAGAATTCCAGGCGTTTTTCATTTAGTTCTTAGCAAAGGAAAGGGGGGAAAAGAAAGGTGCCTTAACAACTATTTGCGTCGCAGAGTTCATAAATGAGCCCATCACCCTATACCAGAACTGCTATAATTTTATCGGAATGAAAACCATTCTCTTTGATCTCCTCCAGTTCTTAAATCCAGCAGTTGTGTATTCAAACATCAATGGAAATGTGGTTTCAAGCTTCCTCTTTCATTATCTTTCTCAAAGATAAAAAAGAGCAAAAGAAAAAAAAAGTTCTGAGCTTTAGAGATGAGGCAATATTTTTACAGTAATTTCTTTATCTGATTTCATCCTGTTTACAGAAGCTGCTGTTTGGAAGATTCTCTCCCCCCCCCCCCCCCCCCCCCCCATTTTTGAGATGGCTTTTCTTTAAATAAACGTATACTAAAAAATAGAACAGACAACAGAGTCAGCTTCCTGCTTGCTCTTTATTGTGAGGAAGATAAGGTTGCTAAATGCTATGCTATCTGACTTTGGTTCGGTGCGTGACCTACATGGATCAAGATGGAGATTTAATGATTAAACTTAACTCCTTTATCTTCAGCAAAGGGGGATGGGGCGGGGGGGAAGGAAAGAGTACCCAAACAAACAACTACTTGTGTTCTGGCATGATAGAATTACGGTTCCACACAATAATTAACTATCTGACACATTCCTGCGAGGCTGCAGATGTCATTAACGGCTCGGAAATGCCCCCTCTCTGTTGTCATAACCCAGAGCTCCTCTCGGGAGCCAAAACAAGCACGTACTCCAAAGCGGATCACGGTTGGCAAAAGGCATTTCATCCCTTCTCGGCTGATCCACATAGGCCACAGGTGTGTTTCATGCTTCATATACTACCAATAGAAAAATTTAGGAGCAAATTCAATTAAAACAAAACAGGTCCTTGATCTACCAAACCCGCAAAACCATTTTAATCTCTCCTGTCCAAGGCCCTGGACTCCAGTCTCCCCGCTAGCTTCCTTACAGCTCTTGAAACGGCTCTCGGTCGCTCACACGCAGATAACACAGCCCGTTCCACTGACTGCTACGCATCCAGTGTCTCTGAACAGACTAGGAGAAGACAGAGCCCTCTAGGTGGTTCCCAGGCTGCTCCTCCTGCTCCCTATCAAGCCCTTTGCAAGTACATCCTAAAAAAATCTTGAATTAATCTGCTCCAATACAAACTCCAAAAGGGCTGGCACTTTAGTTTTGATGGGCAGCAGAAACTACACGTACTTACGCATGCAAGCCTCACGCAAGAGAAAAAAAAAGACCAACAACGCATCCCAAAACCAAGTAAACTCAAAGTCCAGCCTGGGTTCACCGTAGGGCACCCTGAGCTTTGAAAGCATACGGATCAAACTGTGGACACTGGCAGCGGTTTTTATTTTTGCATGAAAGCCACATGACATGCAGCAAGTTTAATGAAGTTTGTTCTTAGCATTATTTCAAACCTCCAGGGCTGCTGTCACCCACGTGGATCAAAACAGCAGGATTTATTTGCATCAACTCCCACTGGAAACAAAAAGCAGCCGCCATCAGCCCCAGCTCCTGCAACACCCAGAAAAGCAACAAGCTCCCCCCACCTCCAAAACCAAAAAGCTGAGGATTACATGAGGAGCAGAACTCATTCTCCAGCTTGGAGCGCCAAAGTTCATTAAAGAAAAGAACAGCGTTAGGATCTTACCTTCCAAAAATCCCTGCAGAGCTGCAAGACCAGCTATTTCAGGTGCCAGAGGAGTTTCCCTGCCAGGAGTCCCAGGGCAGCCCCAGCAGCACGCCCTACCTGCCCAGCTGGGAGCATTTGCCTTAATTAACGCACCCACATGGAGCTGAGAGAAGCATTTCTGCCCCCTCCTCCTCCCCCCAAAGTGTTGGTGTGAAAACCTGGCTGCCCCTAGTCAGAAGGGGTTGAGCAGTATTAAGAGGTTCATCGGAAAACTGGTTTTGCTCTGCCACCTCCTCTGTGCCGGAGCGGGGTGGGAAGAGCCGTTGTCCTTGTGCTGTGCTGCTGGGTGCCTTCCATTTTCTGATAAGCAGCTTTGATGGAGGCCAAAGCCCATTTTGTCACTTCCCAGAGCACTTTTCTCCCATTTCTAATGGCCTTCCTATGTCCCCCACCTCCCTCTGACCACGTAATACTGTAACATCCCAAAAGTTTGACTAGGAAGCCTAGTGCCAGCTTAATCCTACAGACCATTCCTGGCTGAAAGGGGTGGAAGGAAGCAGCCTGCAAAAGCCCCTCATCAGGGAAGAGGAATTTCATCCTGGAATGCCACGAATGCTGTCACAGCCAGAAACCGAGCTGCTTCCAGAAGATGCTTTTCAGTACGAGGGGAGACGCTGCAGCGGCGGCTCTCAGGCAGCTCTTCCCTTACGTTATGTTGGCCTCTGCATCGCCTGCTATGAGGTCATTGTCTTTCTTGTGAGCACTGGAAAGTCTGTAGCTTTAGATTCCTACGGACAACCACCACAGCTTGACATTTTAGTGCTAAGGAATCAATTAGCTAGTGATGGGAAACCAGATTTTGGTATGAAAAAAAAAAAACCCAAAACCAAAGAGGGGACAACGCTCACTGATTCACCCTGTTGCTCCCACGTCTCTCTAAGGAAGTGTGGGAAGAAAAGTGGATTTAAGGGAATAGCCTGGGTGGAGAGAAGCTGTAATGAGCTAAAGCTGTCTTGGACTGAGGGATGGGAAGTTAAGAGAATGCCCGAGTCAAACTTCAGGAACAAGTTTCAGAGTCGTATGGAGTAGTGAACGTGGACTACCCTGGTATTTGGGGACATCTGGTCTCGAAGCTGATTCAGTTCCTAAACTTTATTATACGGCCTCTTAAAAAGTGAAGCATGAGGCAGGGGAGAGCCAGAAGATGGTAGATTTTTCCACCCTTGTGGAAAGTAAATCAGAAATACTTCTATGCTGCCTCATGAACCATGTTGCTCGTCACACTGATAGATAGGGGACGTTGCATGAAATAAAATAGAAAACAATTGAACGGCACGTGACTCCGGGAGGGGGTAGGTTTACTTTGCAGGATTTGCATCAACATTTTCTTTGGCTTCCATCCAGGCGGCTCAGCACCCCTTTGAGTCACTTAAACAAACCCAACTTTGAAAGCAAAACTCTGTCAGAACTTCTGAGTCTCACCCAGCTTCGCGTCCACACCAGGGGAATGGTAAATGGCACACGAGGCGGTCGCGAGGGCCACAAATCTTCTCTGAAGGTCTCTGCTCTTTTCACACACATGAAAAAAACTCGTAGCAGTCTCCATGTGGGTTTTCAGCTTTGTGATGAAGGTTCAACACAGCCCCGTGCGATCTAACGCCAAGGCTTCCAGACAGGGTTGTAACGGAGCAACAAAGCTCAGCTCCACCTTCAGTTCTTTGCTAAGTTTAAAGGAGATGCTCAGATCGGGGGGTTTGTTCAGCAAAGAAGAAGGATGTGGGGGGATCTAATGTTGGGTCCAGATGCGCCCCCCTTTCCCTGATGCTGAGCAGTCGACGGGTGATCTAGGGCTCGACTTCAGACTCACCAGTGACAGAAGTTTTGGTGCACGGGTAATAACCAACCTGGTGCATACCAAAAAACAGCTACAGGTTTGTTCCAGCAGATAGTTATGATTTGTCTACTTCGTGGCACAGTTTTGCAAGAGTAGGGCAAACTTTTTGTTCTACAAAGTTCGGAGCAAGCTGCTGGCTCACACTAATAATATTCGGGGCCTTGTGATTATTATGTTTTGAGCTTTTTTGCAATTAAGCTCAGCCCTAAAAGTCTTTCTGTTTTGATGAGGTTATTTTCATATGGTGCAAGTTGAAAGGGGGCTGAGACAGCTACGCATATGTATTATGATCATATTTGAGCCATTTTTGTTCTTCATCTGTTTAATGTCATCTGCGCTGCCAAAGTAGCTAAGCTCCTTCAGGGTGAAACTGCGTAATGGGAACCGACTTTCCTGATTTACTGTCTCTGTACGCAGCGCTGTGAGTGAGGCATTGCTGGATCCGTCTGAGCTCTTCTATCCTTATTACTCAATTACTGTTACTTTTACAACTGAACGTTAACCTTATGATAACCATTAGCTGTTGTCAGTTGTTGCTTGCAGACACCAGTGTCTGTAGCTGTTTAAACGGAACTAAATTGGAATTTGGTTCTGAATTACCATCCAGACTTGGATTTACCCAGCGCTTTGGAAGAGCTACGAGGCCGCAAGCAAGAAGGTTTAATCTGGTGAGTAACTGGGGTGAGGAAGAGTTTGCGCAGAGGCAGGTCCTTCCTCGCCGTTGGACTCAGACCTTTCTTGGGACACGGAGGCAGACACCGCGCTCCCAGCACCGCTGCTCCAGCCTCAAGCTCTCAAGTCTGGATCCCTTTCACACATATGCGATCAAGCTGTGAATGCGGGGTTTGCTCCAGCCTCCTGGAAAAGATGCGCAGAGGGGTGTGTGGAGGGGGAGTTTGCACCATGTGCTCTGCTTTAGGCTTTTTCGCTTGTCAATTAATAAACAAATGTAAAAATCTGCCTCCAGAAGTACCTACGGCCCAAAGTCACACGGGATGGACAACAAGAGCCTGGATTTACGGGATGTTGGTGTCTTGAGACAGATGGGTCTCTTCTTGCTGCCCTGTTTCATGGAGCCGTCCAGAAACTGCCTTCACCCTGAAGCTGCCTGGGGGAAAAAAGTTCTGGAGTAGGAAGGGGGAAAGTTAGATTTTGCCCCTGACTGGTGCAAAAGTGCTGCGTTCACCCTCCCCGCGCTGCGAGCTGCTTCCCCATCACCTCTGCCTTCCCCTCCGCCTCTTTGCTGCTAAGGGAGCGTTGGCAATATGTCATCGCGCTTCGAAAACATGTCCCAAAAATTCATTTCTTAGGCCCTTCTCGTTCTCTTTTGTGTTCCCTGAGTACATACAAACATTTAATGACCCCGAACTGTAATTGAAGCAATTACTTTAACACAGAGGCAAACGCAGGTTCTAGCACCCTCCCAGAGAGGCTCTTAGTGGATTTGCTTAATGCTTTTAATTACAGTTGTTAATATGACAGATTGATAAGATGTTTGACAGCTTCTGTTTAGGTTGGGATGTTCTGGTACTCAGCAAATGCTCCAGAGATGCTTGGAAGAAGCAGCCTGCACAGGAAGCAGTGTTACTGAGTCAAAACCTTATCCCAGGGCATTGTATCAAATTAAAAATTTTTTTTTTTTTCTCTTTTCAATAGGGAGTTTTTCTTCCTTCACCTCCCAGTGTGAATGTGGATGTATGAGCAATGAACGGCAATGGGAAAGGAAATGCAGAGAAACCACACTACGATTTACTGGGGCTTTAGCAAAATATTATCATTCTTAATGTTTGTCGGCATGTGGCAATTCTCTTTGAACCAGGGATAGTTTAAATTCCTTCTTGCTTTGAAGACTTAATTTTCTCCCATAAAGATTATGGAGACCGTCTTGGATAATTTTAGGACTTAGGCACACTATTTGCTGAGCTCAGGCATGTTTTGCACCATGTATATTTTATTTGCCACCTGCCAGCTCGCGTCCACATTTTCCCAAAGTCTAGAGGTCACGGACAACTCCCGAGCAAAGCCCTTTGCTGTGGCCCACGCCCTGCGTCGGACCCGGCACAGGCAGATGCAGCTCAGCACCGCTCGTTAAATGACATTTCCAGGCACGGTGGGAGTCCCAGCCTTGCACCCAGAGACACCAGCAGCGCCGCCGCGGAGGGCCACGTGCCAGACGCACACGCGCGTGACAAGGTGTCTGCTTTGGTGGTGACGCAGAAACCTTCCCAGCTCAGCGAGTCGGGGTCGGTAGAGAAGCGGGCTGTGAACCTAGAGAAACGTCTCCGTTACTGTGAATCCAGCTGGGCCAAGGCTTCGCCCACCCTCTGGTTTGGCCAGTGCCGAACGGACAATAAACATTGGGAGGTGACATGAGAAATGACCGTGCCCCAGCCCTGGGGACTGTTCCTGAGTAGAAGACGGGGATGAGGCGTGAAGAAAGCATGTCACTGTAAAATATACAGCTCTTCGGTTAGGAGGGGAGCACACTGGAAAGGGCTAATAGATGAAACCCGAGGCAGACAAACTCAAAATAAAAGCTGTAGACACAGCAGTCATTGTAGAGTATTTCTGAATGACTGTTGTGCCTATGTTTGTGTCTGCAGACGGTTAAGTAGAAAGAGATTGTTGTCTTTACTCGCACACATTCCCTCGCCCTGAGTTAACTTCCTTGGGCAGAAGAGTGCCCAGAAATAAACTGTCATAACCACCGAGTTAAACTGCCAAGGGGTGGTGAAGTGTCCAGCTCCAATGTCTTCAATCAAGACCGGTTTCCTTCTTTGAAGATACGCTTTTGCCAAGCACAAGTTGTACCTCAGTCAGACACCAGTTATTGGACTTGATACGGATGAAATCTAATGGGCCACAAAATAAAGGTCAGCAGAAAAAAAGATTATTGAATGGTTTCTTCTGGCTTCAAGTATATGAATCTGCAAAAGGTTGGCAACGCGTACCCACCGTCATGGTGTTTTTCATGGTATCCTTTGATAACGGGATTAGGAAGTACCAATATTAGTTCAAAAAAGCTGCTGAAAAGTCTCTGACATTTGGTCATTACCAGCCTTCAGTCACTATTGATCGGTGTCTGCGCTGGAGCCGGTAATCCAGCGCAGGGAGGGATCCGCGGCAGCTGCAGACACGCTGGAGATCGATAACGGAGGCTGGCCGAGGGGATGCTGCTTGGCACTACTCTCTCCAGCGCTCGTGGTGGGAGCCTAACGCTTGCTGTGGGGATTTTAATCAGCTAGTCCTGTTTTCTGTTTTGTTTGTTAGCAGATCGTTCTGCCAAGCAGTTTGGCAGCGTTCTCATTTCTCAAAACAGAGGAATCACCATTTCGCTTCTCCTGAAGCATCTACTGTCAGAAGCAACCGCCCTGCAAGGAACAGCCTTCCTGAAGCATGAATATTTCATGGGACTGGTTTTGGGGAGATTACTTATGGTCGAGTTTTCATGGGCAATAACTAGATTTTTGTGACTATCAGCACTTCTTTGGTAATTTAAAATTTACTTGAAAAGAAAAAGAAGCAAACCAAGGCTGTACGGGTACAACCAAGGTCTTGCGCTCTTACAAATACCACGATAAAAGTATATTGGTTCATAAGAATACTTTGAAATATTTAAGAGAGCATCAGCAGGAAATATATACACATGTATATGTATAAAACTTGCATTTTGTGAAGTGTGTGGGAAGGAGAACATTTGGGAGTCAGCACATTTCTTACCAACTATATTAAGTGCACCCAAGGGTGAATTTGTTATTTATTTGGATTTTTCTTTAGAACTACCCCCTAAGGTGCTTTGGATTCCTGGACATGAAAAAGAACAAGCAGCTTTACAAACATACAAGTCACAGAACCGCTGTCAACGCTGCTCGGGCGGCCGCTGCTGCCCTGCCAGCCCCTTCCTCCGGACACGGCTGGGGAAAGGCTGGACCCAAAGAGCTGAGATCTTGCCTCAAAACAGTCAGACCTGCCCTGACCTGATGGGTGGGACAGTCGGAGGCTTTTTCTGCTGTCCCACCATGTCCCCCCGCTGTGGTCCGCCCCCAGTGAGAGAGAGACATTTATGTCTGAATTTTCATGGTGAGAGCTCGTATTTAATGGGAAGCATCTTCTTCGTGTGAAACATCCCTGGGCTTGAGCGGTGCAGAAAGCTTTGACAAAGTATTTGAAGTATGTTTAGTTCCTTGGACATATCAGTCTTGCCAGAAACATAACAATTTTGATAAAGCTCTTCTTTGGAGAAATTTCTCAGCTCCCTCTTTGTTCCCCGAACAGAATAATCGATAAACCAGAAATACGGACGACTACACGGGCATCCCAAACAAGCGCTCTCCCTTGGGTACCTTCTCTCAGTCTCTCCTTTTAAGACTACTCCACTTTCAGAAATCATCGAATAGTTATTTTTTTCAGGAACTCGAATCAGATCTGGCCTGAAAGTGCAATCAAGGACAAGTGCAAAACAAGGGGGAAAAGGTTTTGTCCCAGCGGGGCAGGTTTTGTCCTAGGGCAGGAGAATCAAATTGCAATTTTCTCCCTTTCTCGGTTGCGTGCCGCTGGTGCCAGCGGAGCTACTCCTGGTGGCCAAGGATGAGAAGTGTCACGAAAACAGCCGGTCTGGCTTCTTCTGCCTTGCCTCGGCAACAAGCCAAGATCAAGCTCCTATTTTTTTTTTCCCTCTGTCTCTCACTTCCAGGGTGTTTTGCCTTTACATTAACTAGTCAATGGCCTGGCCTGATCTTGGCCAGGTTTGTCTCCCCTCCTGGCACCATGTTCGGGATGGGAGCCCCTACCTGGGCATCGTGGTCCACTGCGAGCTTGCAGAAATGACCCTGAGATCTTCCCGGCCCTTTGCTGCATTTGCTCATTTCCTTCTCAGCTCTCGTTCTATTGCTTTTCAAATTAAGGTGCACAGGAAACCGGAGCAGTTTCTGATCTGTCCTCCACCTAAAAAATTAGAACATCAAAACCAGTTTTACCAGCAATAAACGAAGCTACTTTGAAAAGTGAGGCAAAGGGATCTATCTGGAGTCAGTAAGACATTGTTAGGATCTCTTTGATCGGGAGCCTTAAATGAAAATTATCAAATGGCGCTTTAAAACATACACCCTTTTGTTTGATTAGCCTGCTGCAGATAACCTTTATTAAACCTGATCTAAAATTACAGCCATGCACTGGTGGTTCTTTGATGCCTTGGCTGTTTCATTTCCTGTTTATACTATGATACACGTTGCACTAGGAGATAAAGCACTTCTGAAGGATATTAAGACATGAAAGTCCCTTGGCTATTTGCTGGCACTGTTTTGATGTTTTCTTGCTCTCTAGAAATTAGCATATCCTTTTCAAAGACTGCCTCTGATGAGAGTAATCCTTTGCCATGATGTATTTGCTAAAAGTCATAAATGATAGTATATTGTGTAAAGAAATGACACATAAAAGGGACGATGCTAGATTATTGATAATGAGGCAACTTGTGCAACTCTGCTTTTGGCTTTTATAAAACACATTTTTGACACCATAAATACATTGAGCTTATATTAATGAGGATTTAATACTTCTGAGATTTTAGAAACTTGCTTAGAACAACTTTTCAAAAGAGGGTTTTTTTGGGAAGTTTAACGTTTTCACTAATTTTGATAAGATAGTCTGTTAAGCACGTTTTGCTGCCTTCATAATGAGGAATGATGGAAAGGTTTTTAGCAGGGCTTTGCCAGAATTAAACTGTACAGGAATATTTATTTTATTAATTTGTATAGTGTCTATTGCCATAGAAACGAGGTGGCTTAATTATAGACATTTGCAACAAAATGTTACCTTTCAGAAAAAAAGAACTTTGACACACATAAAAGCAAAACATAAGGATCTGATACCTGAAGGTGTAAATAAGTATTGCTCCATTGAAGCTTTGAAGTGACATTGATTTACGTCACCCAAAGATCTGTCTCCTGTTGTCACTAACAAATGACCTGCGCATTTTCGCAGAGGAGAAAGCCATGCCTGGGTGACCTAGAAAATAAGGACCAGGGTGGTGGGATGGGAGTGGGATGAGGAAGAGCAACAAGGGCTTGGAGATCTTAACCAGTCTCTTTTCAAAGGCACTTTTCCAGGACTTTTCAAAGCACTTTGGATGACACGGTCTAAGTTAGACTGTAAAATTCCTGTAACGGCATGAAAATCATTATAGTATTTCCTGAGTTTCATTTGCACACTCTTCCATCACTCTCACCAGCTGGACATGGGGTAGCACAAGAAGACCTGGACTCTGGTGGAGGTGAAGTGGGTCAGGTATGGTACCATTGACAAACATTTACACTGTGCTTTACAGAAAGTGCTTTCTGTAGACAGATGCAGAGAGATGAATTTGGTTTTTTTCAAACTGGGTGACCTGAGTGACATACCTGAGGCTGTGTGACACACCTGAGGATGAGGACTTTGGTACCTAAATTAGTAAACAGAATTTGCAGCGACTCTGAATACTTGAACTCACCATTCTGAAAATCCAGTCCCTTATCTATGCACCTTTACGTGGAGCTGAGCCCTCACAGATACCCCAGGTTGATAATCCTGCCCTCAGGAACCAAAGATCTCATCTGATACCCACTGAAATCAATGGAACAATTGACTGTGGGTGGCTGTTCCAAGAAGCCCTGGAGGGAACGAAGGTCACAGCCAGCCTCGCAAGGCGGAGGTACAGCTCTGCTGCCACCAGTACCCTTCCAGTAGGCACTAGCACGGACCATTCAGAGTTGTGACCATGCTGATCAGCACAGAGCACTCTTCTTCATCTCCGTGCATCTTGCTAGCTTGGGGCAGGAGCTGGATTTTTATCAGTTCAGGTAGACTGCAGCGGGAGATGAGAGGAAGGGAGGAAGGAGCAATTGGAAAGGCAGAGACAAATTATAGCTCCAGTGATGAAAGCCACCTTGACTGCAGCGAGGCTAAGACGTTGCCAAGATGATTTCCAGTTAAGCATGTATTAAGCAAATATCTCTCCTTCCTTCCAGCTAGGCCTCCAGTGGAATTGCCTTCTCCTACAATTTACTCGATTGAAAGTGCATAGAGTGACAAAATTACTTTTTTAACGGCTGCAAAAAAAAAAAAAAATCACAAACATTTGACAATTCAAGAGAAAAAGACTTTTAAAAAATTGATAGTGTTTTTTCTGTATCCTTGTCAGAAAGTCTTTCAACTTCCCTCTTGGAAAGCAAAGACGCGAAGAAGGTGCTGGGAAAAGGATTTCTGCATGGGCACCTGCTGTTGTGACTGCAAGCAGTGACAGGGAGCAAAGGCATTTAGGATTAGTCCCTAAGAAACGGTGATGATCCAGACTTCCTTCTGCAGGACCTTTACTCATTGGCCTACACGCCACCGGGTAACAGGATTTGCATGACTCCAGCCAGCTGCTTGGAGAATATGTCCCGTTCTAGCGCTTTACCATATGCCATACAGTATTCACGGCAATGAACACGACCCGTAAGATCAGCTCATGCCTATATAAGGCTTTCTGGGAATTCTGCGTGATTTAACGAAAAGTAATAAGGGTGATGCTGAATAACGAGAAATAAAAAGGCTGACGGTGAACTCTTATTCTGACCGAAATAAAAAGGGGTGAAGAAAGGCAACGAGCAGAAATCATGCAACATCCTCAAAGCCAAAGGACTTGGTCTCTCTTGGAGGTCCTTGACCGACTCCTGCCGTTGTCCTCTGAACCATCCACAGGTCTCCATGGGTCCAAGCCAGAGGAACCAGGCTCTGCTCTGGAATCCATCCCTGCCCGGCTGAAAGGCAGCTGCGAGCGAGGCCGGACACTCCCTGCAATAACGGCTCCTTCCAAGCGCCTCTGGCCCCGCCAGCACGCGAGAGGCGGCCAAGTGCTCTCGCCTGCCAGGATGTCACAAGACTGGTGAGTCACGGGACGATCACAAAGTGTTGTTCTCATAATGGAGCTTAATAACAGCCAGTGTCAAGGTAAAAGCACCTGTAAATGAGACGGTACATAACTTTACAGCCTTGCAATAACACTGCTGGGCAACTCAAGCGCGCAGGTCTCTGCACTTGCTTCATCCGTGTTCGGTCTTGTCCTTTGGAGCGGCGCTGGGGCTGATGTGTCATAGCCGCAAGGATGGGTTGTTTGTAGGACAGTGCTTCCCGGATTCTGATATCCAGGCAGATAACTTGGTCCCTTCTCCCCTTGAAGTGCACACTGTGAGCCCGGTGTGTGACAGCAAATGCCAACAAGGAAGCTCAGCTTTTGTGCCCAGACCATCAGCAGCGAAACCGTTGTAACCCAGACTGCTGTGGAGCGGCGTGTCCGCAGGATCCACCCAGCACCACGGTGACCCCTCTGAAATTCATCCTCCAAATGGAGATAAGTTATGAGCTGGACCACAGCTGGCAGCTCTGAACTAAGACTGCTCAGCCCCGATGGCCAAGCAGGGAGGAGACCTTGGTGCCCGGCTTTAAGCATGCCGTGTTCAGCGGGGTGAGGAAGAGGATGCAGCTTGTGCTGCAGTCACTGATGGTCCCCTCTTGCGCTGCCAGCTGTTAAGCTGCATGGTGACTCCAAAATGTCGCATCCTGCTTTCCATCTATGGCCTCAGAGACCGTGGTCTTTCCTGGGTCTCCGGCACTTCTCTACCTATTCTCCCAGGCTGCGGCTTTCACTCCAGACCCCATGCGGGGTGTTCCCTGCCCAGCTGCACTTCTACATAGAGCAACTCCTCCTTCCTTCCACCAGCAAATCCCTCTGTCCTCCACATCCCACCGCTTTACAGCTTCAGAGAAATTCCCCTTCTCCTTCCCAACATACAAGTAACTCACCCAAGCGCTGCCACTTTTATCTGGACCCTGCCAGCCAGGCGGGAGGCCTGTACACAGCAACAAGACCTCACCAAATAATACTGTCTCTAAAACTGCCCGTTCAAGAGCCTGGGGGAGGACATCTGCTCACCTGCAGATTCTCCTGCCCATTTGCTGAACTTGATGATGCCCCTCGCTGCTCCCTGGCACGCTCAAGGCTGCATCCCAGGCATCCGGGCATTGTCCACAAGATTTGGTCCAAAAGTTGACCTTGCCCTTTGGAGTTCCTCCAAACATACACCCACCACGTACCCTCTCCCTTTGTTTGTCTTCTGAGCATCGTCACCATTCGATAATGATCTCAGAGGTGCTAAGCTGATAATCATCTACCTCAGCTACCCCGCACACTTTGTCAGGCACGTTGGTAATGAAAACATAAAGTGTAAAGATATCCCCTTCCCAAGGTAATGGAAAACCTGAGTGGAGATTGACATTAGAAACAAGATCGGCGGACAGAGAAGCCAAGTAAAAAGGAGGAACATCTGGTTCCGTTTTTCTTTGTGAAATTATCTCACACTGACCAAGCAGTACCTTCTCTGAAGTACATAAACGTTGAAGACACACACACATGGTTGTTATCAAATGGTATTGTGCAAAATTAAATTGGCTACTTTATGGTGAAATGGAGAAGGAAAGCAGGCATTTCAAACACATGCGTGTCTCTCAGCGAGGTCTGGAAGCGATCACGATGCAAGGATGGCTACTTTAAAATATCTACAAATAGTTAGGGCCATTCTGTGAGATGAATAAGCTGGGGCTGAATTTAATAAAGTTATCAAGGCCATAATAATACAGGGGCCAGTGCCTGAAACTAATAAGCAGTTTGGTGAGCATGAGATAGTTCATATGTGCAAAGCATTCCTCCAGTGCTGACTTGCAAAGGTAAAACACCATGCCAAATTCCTCTAACTTCACCAAGATGTGCTGAACGTCTGCCCTTTGGCCAGGCTTAGCCAGCTGGACTGGAGGGGACATTCAGCACATTTTCGTCTAAGGGGTAGTCACAAGCTTGGCGTGTCCTTCACTGAGTAGAGCTGGTAGGTCCCCTACAGCAGGCACGTGTTTGTCCTTAGCACACGTACTCTCCATGCCAGTCGGTAGCACGTCTGTGGTTTAAGAAGAGAATCAACAAAATCTTCACCGGAAACAATCTGTTACGTCAAATTTTTATCTAAGGTTTTTCATCAGTAACTTCAGAGCAGGTTCCTTGGGGCTCCAGCCTCGCCACGCGTCGCCGGCCAGAGCCGTGGGACCTCGCTGGTCCGTGGAGCTGGGCAGGTCACGGGGACGCTGCGCCGGCAGCTGAACGTGGGTGTGGAGGAATGTTCTCCTTTGTGTTCTCCAAAAACAAAATTTTCCATTTGTGGAAAATGCCACATCTCTGATTTTTTATTATTTTTTCTAATTCAGAGGGATATTTTAGATATGAGAAATTTTCTCTGGACTGGAAATTCCCGTTACCACACATGTTGAGAAGAAAGTGTTCAGTTTTTCCAGCAGACCAGTGGCAGAGCAGGAAAGAAGGCTTGGTTTTCCTGAATTCCACTCCAGAGCTCTGTTCTTCGAGCCACACAGCTTCTGCAAGACTTTTGTTTGGATAAACCTACCTTTCCCACAGAGCTGCAAACCTGCGCAAAGGGTGAAGCAACAGCCTTACTTATTTTATTATTTTTTTTAAATTTCAGATTCAGAAGCAGAGATCCAAGAGCAGTGCCAGGGCTGGCTTGGGGGAATGCAATTCTCATTCCTTTGAAAATTCTCGTTCTTCCGGTTGGGAGTTTTGTTCAGCGTTTCCCTTCCCAGTTGGAATTGCGGGGCTGAACTTTCTCAAGATGTTGACTGTGCGGAAAGAAGAAATAAGAAGGGCCGATCTCATCTAGCTTGGGTTTACCCGGGGAGTGATTTTCTTCCAGAGATCCTAATCTGAAACCGCTCCCCCCCGTAGTAGTTTACAGCCTCTGACGTAGGCAGGGGTGGACCATGAGTCTGTTAGCACCGATGGGGCTGGCCAAGTACTTGGGGGAGAGAGGGATTGGCATTTTGGCTCACAATGTTAAGAATCAAGTTTGTTACAGCCAGGGCTTTGCCTCAGCACCGTGCTGGGCATTGCACTCTACCCTGAAAATCACAGCATTTGCGTAAAAGCAGTTAGGCAGAATTTACTCGTGTATCACCAATTTTGCCAGGGTAGAGGAGTCTCGCTGAGCTTCTGGACATCTGCTGGAGCTGGTTCTGTTGGAATTAACTTTAAAACTCTCCACTACAGCTCCCTGCAAAGGTAGGAGAGGCGGCTGCAGACGTGTCCTTCGAAGGGAACGATTACTGAGACGACTTTCAAATTGCCTTGGGAAACCTAACTCTGAGCCCCAAGTTTCAATGGAAATGCAGTAAAGAAAACCTCAAAAAGCAAACTACAAGCTCCTCTCCCAGATTTCCTTTTCCTTTCATGGCGCAAATTAGAGAACACAAACTTAGTGGAATTGCAAGCATCTAAGAATACCTTTGATTTTCCTAAACATTTACAATTCTGTTTTATGTACATCGTCAGAAAAAGAGCAAGGAAATACAAAATGTAAATCTTTAAATGAACCTGAATACCAAGGAGACTTTACATATCTGCTTGTAACAAATGGGATGTTGCAGCTAAATCTCAAACAGAGGAATCACAGAGTTTCAATAGCCGTGGATGCATGGAGTGTAATCAGACACGGGATGGCTTGTGTAGGGTCCTTCTTTCCTCCCCTCCCCTCCCCTCCCCTGCAGGTTAAGAAAAATACTGTCACTTGCTATGGATTTTGCCGCCTGCCATTCGGCTTGGTCTCACGGCTCAGAGCCAGAACGCGATCTCCGTTTTGGAGAGCAGCAACAACGTGCCAGCCTGGATGCCCAAATCCTCCCCGGCAAAGGGGCTGAGGGGTCGCCCTCGCCGCTCTGGGTGCTCCGTGGGTGGTGTCCCCATTAAGTGAGTATCATGCAAGCTGTAACGATCCCAGAAGCCGCTGACCTGAAAACACCTCCAGACGCAGAAGATTTGCAGGAATTCTGGAGAGCCCGTTGGGCATCTTTGATAAAAAGTCACATTTACAACAGGGATATTGTTCTCGGTCGTACTGCTGTGCTGAGAGAAAAGTTGAATTTGGGAGAAGATATTAGCCCTTTCCTCAGCAGGACAGCCCTGATAGAGCAGAAAGCATTAAGAAAGCAATTTAAAGAACATAATGCTCAGGAAGCACCTAATTTTACTACCAGCTGGGTGTTAAATTAATTGTGTGCAAGCCGAACGTGGCACGAGATGGAAAAGTCAGGCTTTAAAGCGTGTGCGCTTTCCTAAGAGCGGTTTCGTTCCTTGGTTGAAAGCAGGGAGTGTATCTCATGGAAAGCATCAGGTGATAGGCAGAATGATATCATGATGGATTAGCCCAGCGCATGCTTGCCTGGAAATGCTGAGGGGTCAGGAGCAGGTTATAACTCTCTCCAACACGGAGTTACGAGCATGTGTTACCGTCGGGCTGTGAGGAGAGGTTGCTTTTCGGAGCGGGAAGGAAGCTGCCTACAGATGGGTAGGACGATGATTCACTTGTCTCAGCAGACTGAGGAAACACGTATTAGTGAAATCTTGGATACCGCAGAGGCTGATAAGTGTTACCACTCCCATTTTCTCACTAGGTAAACTGAGGTCAGGGATGCTTTTTGACTTGCCCAAGGTCATGCATTGAATTAGTGGTAGAGCCAGAAACAAGACCTAAAAGACCCTGCTTCCTTCCTTTGCCACAGTGTTTTCAATTGCAGATGCAGAAGTGTTGCAGGCCGGTTGTTCAAAAAGAAGCCATTACCTATCTGCAGGACTTGTATCAACCTCGGGAGAGATCAAACAGCCCCGTGGTGAAAAGGCTTCCAAGACCAGCTGCCTGCCCGCTAACTGCTTCTCAGGCTGTGATTTCTTCGGTAGCATCATTCCTACTTCCCACTGAACACCCTTAGTTTAGATTGATGGAGCCATTCTGCAAAGGAAGAAACTTTCACTTACAGATATGCAACTTTTATACTTGTTCAAAACAGACAGAAATGTTATTTATACCAAATTTGCAGCTCAAAGCTAACAGCTGCTAAAGCCCCTCCCTGCCTGCTCCTTCCATCTTGCTTTGCTTTTTTTTTTTCTTCTTCTTTTTTTCTGGTCAGGATCTTGTTTTGGAAATACCCCAGATTGTAATAGTTTTACTTGTACTGTATTACTTGGCTTTGTTCATCCACTGATGAAGTGCCAGCCCTGAAGTGCTGCCAGATGAAAGTAGGCATCTTACAGCACTGAAGGGAACTTTCCTGAGATTATTTATTAGTCGAGACACCGAGCGAGTGTTATGAACAAACAGCAGGTCTCTGCCCAAACGAGCCTGCAGTGGGAAGGTGCACAGAAGGTCTGAGGCATCCATCAAAACCCAGGGAGGAGGCTGCAACCTCAGCTGGACCTTCTCTGGCCGTGGCTCTGGGCAAGCAGCAAAATTTCAGGGAAGCCAACCACTTCAGTCCCCACAACCCATGTTTGGGGTGATTCAGGTTCTCAAGACACTCCATCCACCACGTGAAGCAGCAACACAAACCGGGGGATGGGGAAAACCCAGCCACTAGCTACTCGGCACTTCGTCCCACTCCAGACAACGCTTGCCTCCCGGCTGATCTGAAGTCCAAACTAGGGTTAGTTCAATTCCCAGGCCCAGATTCACTACAAAGATCCGAGTCTTGATGAGTCTTGATGAACGTTTTAACTAACTTGGCCCAAATTCCCAGTTCATAACAGAACACAAATCCAAGTGCTTTCATGTGGTCTGAGGTTTTGTAAAGAAAGGTTCATTTGGCTCGCGAGTTGACTTTGGGTTTGGCTGTGTCTCCTGGGTCACTCCGGCCTGTGAGGGCCGACGTGGGCTGGCCCAAGCCCTGCCGTCACTGTCACAGCTGGGGAGAGATCAGCTTTTGTGGAGAAGCAAGAAAATAGTGGTCTACCGATATAATTAACTCTTTACAGGCTGCAAGGCAATCAGCTACAAGTCCTTCCAGAAATTCAATCCTGTGGTCAGCTTCTACAAACAGACCCCACCCCTGCAACAACAGAATTTAAACAAGCAGATCATCTTGCATGCTTTTCTCGGTTTCAAGGGATTTTAACAGTTTAACTTGCATCTTTGTAAGACTATGGTCTCCTGAATTATTATTTAAAAAATCCCAGTACCAGTGCTTTCTCTTGTTATCTTCCCTTGCACAGATTTCCGGGTGTAGGTGCAGTATCTTAGCAAAGAAGAAGGAATTTTTTTCCTGGTTAAAGGGGATGGACAGCAAGTGAAAGTGAGCTCCTTGCAAGGGAAGCCCTTCGGGCGCTTGTGCATGTCACCGAAGTGGCACGCCAGCTTGCTGACCAGCAATTAGCGTGGCTGAAGTCTGGCTCGGCAGATCAAACTACAAAGAGATGCATTTTTGAGGGACTTCTTTCTTGCAGAATATATAAGAAGCCTTCCTAGGAGCGATTGCTTAAGTCCCTCCTGTGATCTCACACAGAAGACCTAAAAAGTAGATTAAGAAAAGTAATAAGCTAAAGGAAAAAAAACACAGTGCTTTGCTCATTTATTTTATATATTAAGGGGAACACTGACCTTTGAGATCTCTTTTTTCCCTAGTATTCATGGTGATGAATCGAATGTATTCTGACTTTAAATGAAATAGAGCGCTTTGAAAAGACAGAAAATTAGCAACATATGGGCCAAAGGACCCAAAGAGATGAGAAAAAAGGAGAGGGAAGAAAATGACTGAAAGAAAGTTTCAGATGTCGCTGCGATCCTGCAGCAGAGTATTTTAATGTTACTGTTGTTAGAGGAGGTCAGGCCCCCTTTGGACATCCTCCTTGCATCACACGTGGCGAGGCCTTTCCGTGTGCGATGCAAAGCAGAAATTACCCGTCCTTCGCTGCAAATGCTCCTCGCCCCTCTGGGCCAGTGGCTGCCACAAGGGAAAAGGAGAGCAGGAGTTCACAAACAAGGGCATTTTTCTCTCCCCTCTCCCCTTGCTGCCGTGAACCAGAGACGCTCTATCCTGTAAGACACGATCTTCCCTGCCAGCCTCTACAGCAGCCCTGGAGTCCTTTGGTTTCGGTCCCTGGTGCTTACCCTCAGGCTCTCGTCTGCTCTGCCCGGGGCGGGACAACACCTTGAGTGCTGCCCCTGGATGTCCCTGGACATCTGTCATTCTGCGGTTCTCCGATTCTGTGATCTGCTCTCTGCGAAATGGACACCAGGTCACCACAAGCTTCCCCAACCAGATCATATCCCAAAATGCAAGACCAGTCCTATCAGCTGGCCACCAGTGTTGTTCACAGTCGCTTTTTCTGCAGCCAAACACCTCCTCATGTGCTTCCCCCTGCCCACGACGCACCTGCAGCCTGCACCAGGGACGGGGGTTTCTTTGGACTCACCGTTGCACTGACACAAGCACGTTCTTTTTTTTTTTTATGAAATAAAGTCAATAACAGCAAAAAAATTCATACTGCCATTTATATTCCTACCACAACTTTTCCTTAATTTGTTTTTGGGGTTGGGCATTTTCTTGATTGTCTCTAAAGTAGATCTGGAAAGTTCAATTTCTAAAGGAGCAGGGAGCGCACTCATTAAGGGGTGGGTGGTTAAAAACAGTTTATGCCACAGATGAACGCTAATTGCCTGAGCCTTTTTGATGGCTGGGAATCTTCATCAAATCAGGAATTAGCTAAAGCAGGAGTCGAAGTATCAAACTGTTCACAACTAACTTTGTGTAATCATTGGAGTGTCTTATTAATTGATTCAATATTCTTAATTAAATTCCCAAATACTCCCATTTTAATTAAGGTCTGACGCAAGCCAAGCAGAGCAAGGAAACTTGGAGTTAAGACTCCCAGCTTCACCCCTCACTCTCTCGCAGCGTATGTCTATAGAGAGGCCACGTGCTGCTATGAAATATCTCCAAGGGAGCGGTAATTAGAGCAGACGAAGCCGACCTGGCCGTGGCTGTGAATTCTGCAGTGACATTGGGAAGCGCCACAGTTATACATTATGCAGACAGTTCCGAGAGACAAAGTGTTGTTTTTTTTCCCAAGCGAAACTAGATCTGGGTAAAATTAACGTTCTATCCTGCTAGTATATTTAGTCCAGATCCAAGTGTGCTTATTTTTTCCATTCTGTCTCAGTCGTTTTAGCTCATTCGTCTCTCAGCTGAAAAAAGAAGGTAAAAAAAAGTGCTCTGCTGCTGCACAAGCATGGAAACTGTTCTGTGCTCCCTACAATACCTGTAAGCCTGTGTATCCTCTGCACACCCTATAATATATATTACATGACCATACTTAGGTATTTGCACAGACCTGCTATCGCTTTGCTTTTTCCCCCCCCATATTTTGGAGCGTATAGTTAAAAATGACTTTGGGGCTTTGCTTCTCCTCCTGGCCATTCAGAAGCTTTGCTTTTGCATAGGGTGCACAAGTGTTTCTCAAAAAGCTTTTTTTTTTTTTTTGCAAATGCTACTGCTTCCTTCCAGAGCAGCACGTACTTAAATCAGCAAGAGTCTTAAAAGCAATGAAGTGAATAGGAAGCTCGTAACTGAAATACTCGATCCTACAGCTCTTGCAGTAATAGCGTAAACTGCTTTTGGGCATTAGCCATGGCCCAGTTTGAGGAGGGACAGGAGAGGAAATTAAGCCGCTATCGGTTCTGGCTCTCTGTTAGGTCTGGCTGCTAAGGTGCCGCTTTGTGTGAGGTTGTCAATGGCTCGTGGATTATGGAAATCCTTCAGCAAATGAGCTCTCTAAGCAGCCCCACGTCTCGGGCACTGTCCAAAGAGGATGCCAAAGTCCTAGGATGGGGTTTGAAATGATGGGTGCCAGGGCCAGTCAAACACAAACTCCTCCAGACTCTGGTGAGACATGTTGGGATTCGAACATGGCTGACTCTTGCAGAACCAAAACTTGTTTCTCGCTGTTTTACCTGATCAAAACTACTGCCAGCTCCACCTGCCTCCTGCTGCATGGAGAGAAAGCCCACCTCAACTTCTTATCCAAACTCTCCCAGGTGTCCATGCTTGGGATGAAGGAGTAAAGGAAACAGCACCCAGAGGTCACATTTTGCCCTCAGACCAGTATGGTCCAGGACGAAGGCTCAGCGCTCCTGATTCCAGCTGGTCTCAGAAGGGAAAACCCCTGCAGCCTGAGGACCATAAACCTGACCACAAAACAGCACCCTGAGCCCTTTGCTGTCCTCTCCACCCGTCTCCAGCACTAACCTGCAAACCTCTCCCAGGCTGCCCGTAGACAACTCGTTTGCAGGCAGTTAACGAGCTGGTCCCTGACTCTTCTCACAGCCCCGCTCACATAACCTCACACAGGAGATCTGCAGGTGATGGCCGTGATTTTCCTCTCAGGCTCAGATATCTAACCAGAGTGCTGTTATTTTCACTCCACCTGTTCTCCACCAGTTTCTCCTCTGCCTGTTAGGTCTTGCCTTGCGGGCCAGAAGGGCTTAGGGAGAGCGAGCGCCCAAGCCCAGTGGTGCCCTCGTCTGGCTGAGGCTCCCGTGCGATAAATATCCACTGCAAATATCCGTCCTCGTCTTCATCTGCACACCAGGCCATACCAGGAACAATGGACACAAACCCCAGCTGGCCTGGGATGTGGTTATGCATCATGTCCGAGATGGGCTGGCCCCACAGCAGCCTTTTTCCACCCGTGCCGCTGGCTGCTTTCCCGGCTCCCTCCGGCCCCTCCGCTCCACGCTGTGCAGCACATGGAGCATGTAGCCCTAAGAGCAAAGTCCTCAGGTAATGATTTTTAGGGTCAGATAAACTCTGCCCTTTGCTTCCCCAGCGTGCATCGAGAGGAGCCCCACCGCTGGGAGCGGGCCCGATGGGCAACGTGCGCCAGGCAGCATCTGCCGGCCGTGGATTTGAAGTGACATCATGAGTTTGTGGGGGTTTTTTTCCAAATGGATCTTTCAAAATTCACTCTTGTGGTTCCTTCCACCGATTTTGCTGGAAGAGATAAGACTGTTTTCTGGCGAGCGGCCAGCTCAACTGTTGACGGAGCCGCACAGTTCAGCTCCGAGCTGCAGGACTCTTCCTCCGGAATAAAGGGTCCTTTTCAGTTTATAGACACAAATACATGAATAAAGGCATATTTCATGCGTGATGTCTAAGTATATCAATCAGATAACTGGAACTGGTGTGCGTGTGGAGAAATTTCTGACGTAATATAACTTGTACAAAGAAGAAAGGCGCTTTCATTAATCCGGTGCTTGGAATGTCACTTGTACACCAACAAGTGATTCAGTAAGAACTTGGAAAAACAAATGAAGCCATCGTTTTCAAATATGCAGGAGCCTCCCAGATTACAGAGGCAAGTGAGCGTACAGGATTCACAAACAGAAAGAGACTCCCAGATCCCAGCAAGGTCTGGAGAAATAACTGGGAAATGCAGAGCAGGTATGCATAAATTATGTTGATGTGTCCCACAGAAAATAAAATCAGTTCACACCGTTGGCTCTTTTTCAGGGAAAGGAGGAAGTCACTGCAAAAAACAAGATCCTGAGGATCGGAGTTTGCGACAATCCTCATGCAAGTCGTCTTTTGTAGTGTGAGTACAGAAGGGACTTGCTAACTCCTGCCAAGATTAAGAACCTCCTACATTCAGATCCCGTGTCCTGTTGAGATTTCCAGCTCATCTGTAATATGAAGACGGACTCTTCCATCCTGTTCTTGTAGCCCCGAGAACACACGATAATCAAAACGCATTATGGTATACTCCCGCAAATACGGTGGATTCACACCGCAAAATTCGGTTCTGGAGGTAGGTTTACATGCCCCAAAGTCTGGCAAGTTTGGATTTACTAAAAAGCGCTACATTAAAATTAAATGAAAGGCTTTATTTGAACCAAAGAAAGGAAATTAAATTTAGGCGGAAATTCCATCATCAAAAATTCCTGCACCATGTCTCAGTGTTTTGGCACCTACAGAACGGTAAATACAGTTCTGTACTCTTTGGACATCTCCGCTGTATCTCAAGTGCCTTTTGTGCAGGCACAAGATGATGGGTTAATAATATTATTTCATCTTTAACTGAGAAACATTTTTTTGTCTTTTAAAATGAAAGACAGACTCTTAAGATTACTTTCGTATCAAATTTTCTTATTTATCACAGGTATTTATAAGGTGCCTATCACATGGGTATCCGAGTGCCAGGTTTTCTTCTCGTAGTAAGTTCTTTGATTTTTTTTAAAAAGGGTAATTTCATACCGAGAAAATGAAGTTTTCATTTTAAAAAGTATTAAAAGGATTCTTATAAAAAAGGAGGAAACATCTCTCCAGGGATAATATGAAAACTATATCTGCTTTACAGCTGTTATGGCCCATTCCAGCAGTTCGCCATCAAATGTGGTCTTGCACCATTGATGGTCCATGGCGTATTTGTTGGAGCTCCACAGAGATCTTGGCTCTCTTCCTCGTTTTCAGCTCCTAAACTATATAAAAAGACAGCTTAAAAATACACATTATTCTTTCCTAATGCAGCGTTTCCACTCCAGCAGCTGCTGTCCTTGACAGAGGGAAGTCTGTGGGTCCTGGTGGGGCAGGAAGGCAGTCTGTACAGCTGCAAAAAAGTAAGGAAGGGCAAGAAAATAAGCAATTTTTGTCTAAGGAGATAACTGGGAGTAATGGAAGATTCCCCCACGACAAGCTTCTCTGCACACAGAAGGATGCAGTTGTCCCGTTGTTGGAGTCTTGGCGGTGCTGTCAGCTCGTGCTGGTGACCATGCCAGCCTGATGAAGGGGACACAACAGGCACACCTGAGATGAGCTCAGTTAAGCGTCCCATGGAAACGTGGCATTTTCATGCAAACTGTGGAAGAAACTTTTGAGTTCCTTGCCTGTCTTGCAGGGTGGGTTCAGAAAACTTGGCTCCAGCCGCCAAACCCACCCTTGATGCTCTCAGTGCCGGACCGCGCTTGCAGTGAAATACCCAGTAGCAGCATGGGATGCAGGTAGGCATCAAGGTAGAAGAGGGCAGTTAGTAAAGGGTTAATTTCCCAAACACCCACATAAAAGATAATAGCACCGTGTTAATGACAGTGCTACGATAGCAACCGATAACAGTGACGCTAGCAATCAAAAAGATGTGTCGGTGCTTTGGGGTGAATAAACTAATTTTTGCGACTGCATCTCACACGTTGACAATGTTTCGGTGACTTCTATGTCAATGAGAGGGGAGCTGAGGAGAGTGGAGTTTGCATCTTTATTGCAGCCTTTTGGCAGGGAATTTGGGGGATCCCAGGCAGGGAAGATCGGCCAGATCCGGAGCTCACCGACACCGGCTGCCGGTGGCTGCGGGCATGGGGTGATGGAGCCGCAGCTCTGGGGCCATCCGACCTCATCGCTCCCTCCGTCTCTGGTTTTGATCAACTCCACCGTAAAGAACGGTGTTTCCAGCCAAGATCCTCGCACATAAAGATTTAGCTCAAACCCTGTATGGTATTTATAAAACATCTTAAAGTATGCAATCCTGGAAGCAGGCTCTCCACCAGCAATACAGTGACAGACCGCCGATGGCCGGGAGTCGCGGCGCTGCCGTCGCTTGGGTCATCTCCTTTCAGGAGGGGACGTTTTCTGGCTGGCGCTGGGGCTTTGCAGAGGCTGCGTGTGCGAATGCACAGACACAACCGAGTGCCCGAGGACCGTCCCGGCGTCCTGCTCGGAGACGTTATCCCGGTCGTGCCATTCCGTCTGCTTCTGCAGAGCAGACCAGCCCCATCAAAAAGGGACTCTGCCCACTTCAAAGGGAAGTGTTAGCAATTATGCTGAGCTAATTGTATCCCGATAAGAACACCAGCTTCATTATTCCATCCTGGATCACATTTTCATATCTAAGTTCTGTTTGTTTAAAGTAAACACCCTCAAATTATGCTTTCTTAAAAATACAAGATACTCACAATTTTATTTCCAGGGATACATGTTCATTAGAGATAAGGTGATTAAAAAAATCATTTTATACTGCTAATTGTAAGCAGAAAACAATAAGCTCCCCATGAAAAATGCACAAATAACGTGCCACGCAGGCCTCTGACGCTGGAAGTTCAATAATTGCTTTTTTGATAAAACGTTTTCAACTTCTTAATATTATTTGTATAGCCAGAAATCTAGCTTTCAGACAATGGGCTGGGAACTCTCATTCCCTGCATGTTTTAGACAAATAACGCACTCGCAATCGAAAGCAATGGAAGAATCGTTCCTGCCTTGTGGGCATTATATTTTTTAATCTGCCAATAAGTTTGGTTTTTCTTTCATTTTTTAGTTTTACATAAAGTAATTCCAAACTGTAAGCCACGACTGACCTAACTACTTATTAAAAATGCTAATATGCTTTTGTGCTTTGATGTCTGGTGAACAATAAAAGGGAGAGAGTTACTCTGGGACACTGTAATCCTTTATTTGTCACTAAGTTATGACACCCAGCAGAGCTGTGTGACAGTCCAAATCAATCATCCCCCGTGCACTGCAGGCCTTCGCTGCCTCCTGCAGAGTCTATGCAGTTTAATTAGCTTTTTTTCACACTAGCATAATGTACATCTGCAGCTTCAGCAAGAAAAAGAAATGGAGGATAGTTCACTGGGATACGGTGCCTTAAAAAAAAAGTTCATATAAAAAAAAAAGTCTGAAAGAAGAAACATCACAATCCTTTGTAGTTTACTTCAGAGGAGTTTGCGGTAGAAATCTACAGGACTGGGTACTCTATATTGTTAAATGTAGATTTTTTTTTAACCTAATAAAGGCCTTTTCAGCTAAAATCTCAGATGGCATTTAAAGCCTTGTTCTTTTCTAATGGTCTATATCTTTTATACCTTCTTCTTGCGGTTGATCATGCAGTAGCTCATTATCCGCTCCTCTTCCCCTCCCCACGGTGGGTTGGCACAATGGAGTCTTCAAACTGGTATTTGCTGGTTAGGAATCGCTGCCCCCATCCCCGGCGATGGCATCGCCCTGAGCTGAAGGAGGCAAAGCCTCGCACCAGCCCCGAGCCACGGCCGGAGCATGTTGGAAGTGGTGGGTCAGGGGTAAATAAAACCAAACTCCACCGTTAGCCAAACATGAGCCCGCAGGAGCACGGGCTGTGGGGAGCGGAGACGGGTTTAGCCCACACGGCATCGCCTCTGCCCAGCCAGAGACCAGGCAAAGTCATGGGACAGAAGGTCTTCAGATAAATGGGAATGGGTCATCCCAAGGAAATATTTCTGGCCTTATTAGGCTATTGGTTGGATCCGATGATGTATTCAAGCAAATAAAAATGACTCGGGCACCGTCTCATTTCAGAAAGGGCAGTATCCTTTTCCAGCCATTCAGCTGATGCAATAGAGCTTGTTAACTTGATGATGCAAGCTAATGCTCTTTGGCTTTTATTTATCTTTTCTACCCTTTGTGTACCGCGACGAAGTTTAAAAGCATGCGTGATCATTCCGTACGCTGTTCCTCTGAGCGTGACCACAAAGGAGTCACCTGCAGAACACAGCAGCTCCTTTATTCAAATGATAGATTACATTACTAGAGGCTTGTCACTCTTAATAACCTTCCAACAGAGAAATGCATCTAAGGACATGACGGGTTGGGTTCAAACGGGAGCATTCAGCAAGAGCAAGCACTTTCCACTCCCCGGTTTGGAGGAGATGCGCCGCGGTGGAAGCGTCTTACAAAGGCTGTGCCTGCAGATGGACAAGGTCCAGTGGGTCACAGCGGTGGTGACCGTCACCAAGGCTGGAAAGCAGTCAAAGACATTTATCAGCCCTTTGATTTTTAAGCAGAACTCCTCCTTCGAGTAACTCAGCAATTTGTGTAAGATCTGCTAGGACAACTTACCATCACCTCCATTGCCTTCACTTGTAAAATGCAGATGTGATCCACCAATCCTGGGCACTAATGAAAGTACAAGAACAGTGGCCAGACCTACTGTCAAAGTCCCTTTTAGAGCTGTACCTTAATTTGTCTTTTAAAAAGCATCTCTCTCATCCTTCAGTGCAAAAATACTTTATCCTCTTGTGGGAATTATACATATTTCCCAGTTCAAAGAGGTATAAAATATAAATGTACTTCTGTACAATTCAGCATTAATAAGAGTAAATAGTTAGTATACAGTGTCTTTTCATCTTTAGATTTCAAGTTGCTTAAGCATTTAGAGACTACGGTTGGCATTTCTTGCTGTGCTTCTTCTTGGTCTAATGCTATTATTGAAAATACTTTTATCCTGGGCCTTGGCTGGAGTAATTCCTTTGAAAAATCTTATTCCACACTTAACGCCAGCAATTCTTCACTGTTTTCCCCTTTTAAAACAGATAATTCATTAAGACCGTAATATGCAGTTTTAACATACTTCCAGTTTCATGTTTAACGGAGAGTTCCAGTTTGGGGTTTGGTGGACATAAGCAGTGAATTTCTTGTTTAGAAGTGAAACATTTTGAAACGATCAAAATAATCCAGCTGAGCGAGCACAGGGCTGAGCTTTCCTCTCTGAAGACCGAAGAGCAGCTACGCTCCACAGGAGAGACCCGGAGAGGGACCCCCTTCTCACAGAGGAGCCCTCTCCTGGGCATTTCAACGCAAGCATCCGTTTCCCTCCCAGAGTACCCCAAAGCTAGGAAGACTGGATCTTCAAGGACTTGGGAAGCAGAGGAGCAACATCTCCTCTACCAGCTATGCTCTCAGGAGCACAACCAGAAAGTGAGGCAGGGACTCTTTCTGCCCTTTGTCCACATACCAAATTACTTCCATGGACATTCCATTAGCAGATGCCTTTCTCCTAGCCCGTGTGCCTAAGCCACTGCATTCCCGGTTCCTCTTCCCGGGGATAGCCTGAGGGATTTTCTTTTTATTTCCACCCCCTTCCTTCCTGGCCAGAGGACACTCCTCACCCCAAAACAGGCTCTGAGACAGGTATTGCAGGGAGCCAAGGAGCGTCACTTGATTAGAGGAAAGGATGAAAAGTGAGATGAAGCCTCACTCCTTCCTGTTTCGTATGCCCTGTTAGTGGGAATCTTTCAGGGACGAGGGAAAATGAGAGCTTTAAGGCTCCACTGCAAGAAAGAGAGAATTTAGACCAGAAAATAATCTATCCTTGTAACTCAGCAGGTCATACGTTAAAGAAAAAGGATGCGCAATCAAATAACAATAAAATCATTTGTGAACCATCTGATACCCTGCCTCGTACAGGGAAAGCATTGCTTTGGTGAAGAACGGCCCGAGGAAGAGGAGGAGTGGCTGGTTCTGGGGAGAGGATGAAGTGACGGATTCTCTTTTTGAGACAGTCAGGGGAGGAGGTGGTTGAAAGCATCGTGCTTCCACTGGAAGATGAAACAGTGAAGATGAGCCATAGTATTCATCCTCATTTGCCACACCATCATCTCCCTCAGGGACATCCGAAAAGGAGAATTTTGCACGTTAGGGCTCCAGCAGGTGAGAGCTGCAAAAGGTTCCTGTGCTGTTAGTGCCCCATTATCTCCCTGCCCTGCCCCTGTGGGAGGTTTCTGCTCCTACGGCACGGGGAATCAAAGGCTGAGCCCTGCAGAGTCTGGCAGAAAACCTCCCTTCCTCGCCCGTCCCAGCGAAGCCGCTGGGTTTCCCCTCGAGTGCTTGTGGTGCCGGCACAGCTTTGCTCTGCCAGCTCGGCAAGGGAGTGGCGGGCCGGGGGTAGGACAGATAGAAGGGGAAGTGGAGGCGCGATAACATCTCCAACCACCCCAGCAAGATTTGCTAGAATTCACCTGCCAGACCCCTTAGTCAGACAGAAAAAGGTCAGTCGGATCCATCCGCGCGGTTGGGTGGTAGCCTCCAGCAAACCCAAGACCTGCTGTTCCAGTGAGGGTGCATCAGAGGGATCCCACCCCTCTCCTGATTTTGTAGCTTCCAGTTTGCTGACACTGGAAAGGCATCAGAGAAGATAGGAGGATACTTATGCAAAGACTTCTATCAATGGGGAGGCCCATCTTCAAAGCTTTGATTCTACCAGGTGCTGGCATCCCTTCTGAGAGCTGCTCTTGCTTGGGGGGTTTCCATCTCAAAGTCTTCACATCACAGGAAGGGGAGTCCTGCTTTGAAGAGTCTCACCAGCAATGGGCCAAACCTCCTATTTGCATTTCATTTTTGGCTGCGCGAAGCTTGCTCATTGGCACCAAACAAGCATTTTGCAATCTTTTGAAAGCAGCAAGGTGCAGTGTTTGCTGACACAGCTCAACATCGGGACGTGTACATGTGCATCCAACTGAGAAAGTCACCAGCAGTTTAGGCAGGTGTGGATGAGTGAATTAGAGTCAGAACAAAGTAGTGGTGCATTTGGAGTATGCCTATCAAGTCACAACAAGCAGAAGTTAATGTTAAATTAAGGGATCTACTCCCAGCGTTTGCACTTGGCAGCTGGTTTGATTCCTAAAGTGAAACCATGAAGAGAATTTAAGGTTGAATTTACTTTAAGGCTACCTTGTTTGAGTTGCTTTGCTGACGATCCTGGGAATCTGTGTCACGGTGGACTCCAGCAGAACTTCTGCTAGATCCTCAGCACTGCCAGTGGGGCCTGCCTGGTCAGGGAGCGGCATCTTGCAATATTTCAGAAATACAAAAGGCATCGCCAAAGGCCACTCAATCTTGTTTTTAACTTCAGCTTTGTCCAACTCAGAGTTTCTTTAATTTCCTAAAGGTCCTTAGAATATAGGGCAGTGCTGACATAATCAAAGCAGCCAAGTCTCCTGGCTCAGACACTGTCTTTGACCTTTCAGTGGCTCATTTTCCCTCTGTTAGTTACTTTTCAGTGGAATTGCAGAGCTTCACCCTCTAGTGTCTGAGGAGGAGTTTGGAAGGCATTTAAGAAATGAAGGTCATTAGACATTACCTTTCCTGTTGCAAGCCCTTGCATGATGCACAGAGGATTATTATGCCATTGCCCTTTGGTGTAAACAAACCTTATAGATGTTCTTTGCAATGCTCGTAACCAGAACAAAGCCCTTTGCATTGTTAAACCTCTAACATAAGACAGGCTCAAGAAAAGCCTATTTACCATGCATAACACAAGAAAGGTTCCTGAATAATCCAAGACAAAAGGTCTGCGCTGGGAAAGTACAGAGGTGGGACTGCTGGTTTCCCTTTTATGAGGATTCCCAGATTTCCCCAGTTCTCCATTTGGTTGGTACAAAGGACCTGGAGCTGCTGGTCCTCCCTGCTCTGCTCTCTGTCCATAGGGGACTCCAAGAAAGCGCAACAAATCTTATGTCGAGTTCAGAAATACCCTGCGCAGTGGGTGAACTCTTAGTGCCTGGGGACAGGTGGATAGAAAAGGAGGTTCCCAGGGAGGCAGAGCTTTGCACTGAACCCTTAACAAACAAAGAAACCGCTTTGAACTGCGTGTGACTTGGGTTCTGCTGCAGAACAGATTTTTTTGGTTGGGCTGAGCTTGAAGCCAAGGTCACCATGCCCATTGAGGGGGCAAGAGCCAGGTCAGCTTCCCATAGAGCAGCTCAGAGGCCAATGCCAGAACACGGCTGTTGTGCCAGCAGGATTTTAAGAACTTGCTAGCCCCGTTTCTAGCCCTAGGAACTTTCTAGACCCCAGTCCTGTGTCTGTCTCGCAGCCCCCTTCATGCACACTGCAAGAGGACGTTGTAAGCAGTAAAGACGTACAAAACAGAGCTCGTTTTGCCCTGCTTCCCATTTTTCAATTGTTCACTTTGAACCACCAAGCGTGCTGCAGGAGACCGTAGAGGAGATTGCTCTTGCCCCTTGACGGTGGGTATGGGATGCAGCTGGCAGGTAGTTTGCCGAGCGCGCTGCTTTCCCCATCACACGCGTGGCAATCAAAGCCCGGCGCACAAAGGCCCGGCGCTCGGCTGCGGTTTTGCCCGGCGGGGCTGAAAGGGCAGGTCTCCTGCTTCTTTGTTTAAATGCTGGCCCATTTGTTGACTTGGAGGCACCCACTTCTTAGTGGCGGCAGCAGCAGTGAAATCATATATCACTTTAATGAGCGTCCCTTCAATAACCATTGCCCTGATTTTTGATACCTGGAGAGAAGATGCACCAGCTAGGGAAGAATTTATCAAAAACACGCCACTGACTAGACATCAGAGGGAACCTCAAAGGGACAGTGAACTAGAACAAAGAACAAAAACATTTACAGAAGTGCTACGCCGAAAAAAAGGGAAAGGAAAAAACTGTACTAACAACAGTAACAAGGTCAGCTATAAAACCAGAATTAAAAGGCACTGCTGGGGAAAAGACGACGACTCAAAAAAGCACCAAGAACTAAGAACACAGCTTGCCAATCAGATCTATACAGATTCCCCTTGATATCTTCCCACTAACAGGCTTTCCTGCAGGACAAGTAAAAAGTTTAAGCGACTGGCTCTGGGAAGGTGGGCTAGAAGCGGGAGAACAGCATTCACAGCTTTTAACACAGATCTTCAGGTTCGGCATCAATGGGATGGCTCAAAGGCGCCGGGGGCTTGGCGAGCGGAGCCGAGCCGCAGCCGGGAGCGGGAGCAGCCCTCCGGCAAGGCACCGCAGCAAACCCCACTGAGGCCTGTTTTGTCATTTGAAGAAGTATTAATAGAGGTTGGCGCCTGAACGGACTCGCTGGCGCCCTGAGAACACGCGACTTTTGCCACTCCTGTGGCAAAAGGCACCGGTTTAAATCACCGCAAAAAAAAAAAAAGTCCAACCCTGAGCTTCACCAAAGTGGTACTAAAATTAGGATAGGTTGGAATCTTGCAAAAAAGCATTTCCCGCAGAAATGGGAGTTTTCTACTCTACAACAAAAGAAGAATTTATTTTTTTGTTGAAAGTTTCAACCAGTTTGTGGGAATACGAAAATTTTCGAGTGTTCCACCAAAAGACCCAACGGCTTTTCTACACAGAAAGGTCGTTGCATCACAGCCTTCTTTGCCTCCCGCGCACACACGTTTGTTCCACCATCTTGCATCCATCCAAAGGGAGAGCGTCGTCCTCCCTCCCAGCCTTGGTGGTGACATCCATGCGACAGACAAGCTCCATTTCCCTATGGTTGTCAAAACCAGCTATGCCCCATATCAAAAACCAGTGGAAGAAAACCAGCTTGAGATCTTCATCCTGGGTTTTCCTGTCCCTTCATTGCCGCGGGAGGCAAAGGCGATTCATAGCAAGTACCGGTACCAAATTGTGAATATTCTGGGCACAGACGACAGAGAAACCTTCAGAGTCAAGGCAGCTTCACAGCTTGGATCTGTACTCTGGGCTTCTGATTTCTGCCTACAGGAACTTCAAGAAAACTGGGTGAACTTCCCCCAGAAGCAAGAGCTCTTCTGTCTTTCAAGCCCTGATGCGACCCCATCGCATCTGGGCAGCACATCACATCTGGGGTGGAGCTGTGCTTAAACGTGGGTGGGTAGATGGAGGTTTTAGGTGCCTTGTGGCACCTCAGTGACCTCCACACGCTCCATAAGAAGGCACGAGCCTCCTGTAGGCTGGTGTGGTACCCACCATCCTGCACAGATCTCCTGAGGAGTCCAGAGTGGCACGAGATGCCTACGCTCAGGTCACTGAACTGCTCCTGAGATATCACGGGTGATACGTACTCTGCCGAAGGGAGGGAGGTGGTTACCCCAGCTCACCAGTGGAGACAGATGGGTCTCTCCAGTGCAGGGTGAGAGCAGGAGCCATCCTCTGCTGCTCTGAGATGCTCCAAGAGGAGCCCCTCTCTCACCAGGAGCCACGTGGGGAACTCTCAACTCCGAGAACAAACATCAGGCAGCGTGAGTACTCTAATCATACGCCTCCCACCAATATCTCTCTAAAATCAGGACAATTTCTATAAGCTAATATTGCAGGGCTGGGTACTAATATTTCATTTTTAAAGCAGGTCCTGCTTGCTTTTTTTCCGGTCCCTTCCCTGCGAAGCTGTGCTTGTTAGTGAAAGTGAAGAGACTTTTGATTTCTAAAGCCAATGTTAGAATGAGCATTTCCCCATGAGAGCACCTGGTTCTCGTGTTTAATGAGTAAACACAAGGAAACAGAGGCTTGAAGAATGATTGTTCCCAACATCATTACTTCTGAACCCGACATTAAAGGGAAGTAAAAGACAACAGCACAGCAGTTCTTTGTTTTTCCACCACTCTTCCTAAAAAATATCTTTAATGAGACGCATTTGAAGTCTAACGTGGGGCCGTTCTCCTAGATTATAATTGATAAATCTTCCAAAGTGGTATGGGGAAAGGATTGTGTAATAATTACTTGTTTCTTTTGAGGAAATAAATAAAATATGAAAAATGTAATTACTAACCAGCAAAATGCAGCGAGCGGGTTTCCCGCCGCTCCGCCGACCAGAGTGTGCAGAGTCGGGATTTCAAAAGTCTCTCTCCGAGTGCAGCATGACACGCAATGATGTTGCTGCTGCTCCTGTTTGTTTTCCAAGTGCCAACTTTTCCAGTCGGAGTCACTGGTTCGTTTGAAGTCCTTGCATTTACTCCTGTGCCACAATTAATTTTTCTTTAAAAAGGAACAAATTGCTTTTCTTGCCGGGTGGGCGGTGCGGGAGTTGATTGCCTTCAGATCGGCGGGGAGGGCTTCTGCCAGCAGCCGGGGAGGAGGATGGGGGCCATCGCTCCTGGGTTCCCTGGGCAGGTGGGGGCGATGGGGACCTGTCCCCCCTGGCACGGCGTGATATTCACTGTGTGTGTTTGGCGAACACATGGTTCTCCCTGCACCTCCTTGCTCCACTCCCCGCAATCCCATGGGCAGTTATTTCCAAATTTTCTGACAAAAGCGTGCTGTGATTTCACCTAACGCCATCTCCAGCACAGCTCAGCTGGGGCAGTGCCCCACGCTGGTCGGTGCTGTGGGTTTACAGCACCAATCCTGCCCTGGGAGGAACCCCCCTTAGCCACATGCACCCCCAAAGCCCACAGCGTCAGCTGCCAGAAAATGGTTATCAGGTCCTTTGCGTTTATGGACCTCCGGGATGCAGCAGAGACCTGCTGGCCTCGGAGCCGGCAGGGTCACCGCCTCCCTCTCCCTTCTCTCTAGCGTAGTTCTCGCTCTGGCTCTTTCAGAGAGGCAAAACTTAGTGCAAAGGTAGCCAAAGACACCTAGACTGAGAAACTTGCCTGTTCTGATGGGACACAAAGATTTTTCATGAACTTTCAGCAACTGGTTCCACAGAGCAACCTTGTGTCCGGGCTGGTCTCCATCCAGTGTGGACTGGGAATGAACCTCTTCTCCCCAGTGTAACATGGAAAGTTCATGCTCCACCTCAGTCATTAATTGTTCAGAAATTCTCGGCCTAACCCGCCAGTAAAACTTTTGTTCAGCCCTAAACTAGTTCAAGTACCAAATTCCTGATTCTCAGATAAAGCTGTCAAATACATATTCAAATATATATATATTCATGCCTTCTAGACCTTTTCCTTTTCTGGCTTTTTTAACCATTGCTTTGAACAACAGCATGCAAATTTAATGGATTTAGAAGACTTCAAGCCAATTCTCCCCTTCCTAATTTTGTAAAATGTTATCATAAATGTTTTATGGTGTTTAAAAAAAAATAAATCTTTCCTTAAAGTAACAGTTTAAATTTTTCATGCACAACGAAGACCTTTATCTTGTTCACAGTTGTCATTTTCTGTTTAGCATCACAACACAATACTAATAAAAAAATGCAACTGGATTGCCTTAAGCAGTTTTGCCGATATTAACGTATGGTACAGCTTTGTTCGTGTTATTCCTTTCTATAAGCATCCTTAGATCTTTGTTCTCCAAGAATATCATTTGTTGGTTTCTAAAGAGGGCAGGTAACCTACAGACTATGTCTTCCCTGTGCAAAGAAGAGTGATTTTTTTATTCAAATAATGTGTGGTAAAATTCTAGCAAAGACAATGATTAGCAAATTATAGTAGTTTTCTGGATTACAATCATTCAGTTGGGTCCTGCCCCTGCAAACTCCAGTCTCATTAATACCTGAGAGCAATTTGCAGCAAAGTGATATAAAATATTTCACTGTGAAGCCAAAGGCAGCCGGCAGTGCCACGCCTGACACGGCGTCGGCAAAGCAAACCTTCCTTGGTGGAGGTTCCTCCTCATCTGTTGGTCAAAAAGAGCGTTTGTCTACGAATAATGTTGAAAGGCCCTGAAAACTCTTCCTCTCAACCTCAGGTGCAGAGAAATTAATCCTGGAGCAACCCAGACATGGGGCAGGACGTGCAGGCTGAGCACAGGGCCAGTCGAATACCTGGGAACGGGCTCAGTGACAGCAAATCCCCCGGGACAGGGGCTCTTCCCTGCAGTGCTGAAGAGAAGAAATGCATCCATTGGGTCTCCCCATTGAATAAATTTGCAGCTTTCCAGCTCTGGGCTCAAAAGCGCATCTCTTTCAAGTTCCCAGGCAGCAGATTTTCCCTCCATCTTTTGCTTTTGAGAATTCTAGGAGCATCTTCCATTAAATACAAAGATGTTTAGCCTTTTAACCCTCTAAACGCGATACCGCAGACTCTAGTGATCTATTGTCAGTTAAATTCACCCTCTACATTCTCTACTACAGCCTCTCTCTTGTATTTTCTTCCCTGCTGCGTGCACTTATCCCTGCACTGAAAATATGCTTTTAGACTAATACACACTATTGGTTATTTTTAGGTATCAAAGACATTTTTCTCAAGATCTTTCTTCATTAATTCACTAATTCACTTTTTTGTCTTGATCCCATTTGCCCCATGTTCTTTATCATCTCTTAACCCTGATGCTCAAAAGGTGTCAGCACAGATTAACAGGGAGTCTGATAGCTTCTGGAGAGCGGCATTTCATGTTCTTCTGCATCCTTTTAATCAGGTTTAAACTCTTGTGGCCTTCTGTTTAAGTTCAGATTGAAAATAGCCAGCAATCCTCAAACGAAAGACCAAATAAAACAAATCAGCATCCTTTTTTTTCTATTTTGACACATATTCCAAATACGAAGCTGTGCAACAGGAGGCAGAAAAGAAAAATATTTTAACGGGAAAGTGTTGCCCCTTTTATTAGTTCAGTAAACAGTTTTTGCTGGAGTTGGTCAATAAGAAGGGAGGAATCGTAATGACATGGCACAGAAAACCTTTCCGTCTCTTCTGCATGGCAAAATAAAGTATTGGGAGTGAGAGATAAGTGCTGCAGAAGACGTGCTGTAGACCTCCGCAGTGGACATCTCTGGAAATCCACAGTAATAGATCCCAAACCTCACACTCAAATGTTCCTCCACTCTGGGGTTTTCAGTATTCAATCCCAGCAGTGCCTCTGAATTTGCAGCTTGAGTCCATCTCAATTGCAACCCAGCCCTAAATAATACATTATTGTAAAAACTGGAACTCTATCCCCTGTAGACTGCCTGCCCCAGTAATAGCTTCTTATTCCCAATTGCTTTCCCCATGCCAGAATGAGCAAAGGCTGAGCTAGCAGTTAAAGCAAGGGATTGTGAGCTGGGGGTCTGGGGTCTAATCCCAGATCAGCTCCTCATATATTTTGGGAAAACACTTTACTTTTCTGACCCGAAAAATAAGATGGCACTTCTTTATGCTGAGACTTAGTTCATGAAAGTTTGCAAATGGCTTTGAAGTCCCTAACTGAAAAGTACTGTAAAAGGTCAGAGTATAATTATAAAATAGCTAATAACCTCTTCTTATTTTCTATTGCTGGGCCTAGCTTAAGAAAATAAATTAGTCTAAAACCTTGGGAATCTCAGAAGACTCATGAGAAACCTGACTGGCACAAGTCTTTCCTCTGTGGACGTCCCAGTGACTGATGTGGATGGGAGCAGCCCTGCAATGGTTATCTCCTTTGAGAGTTTCAGGCTGTTTCTCAAGTCAGAGAGACTAAAGACGCTGAAAGTGATGCAAAGTCGCTTTGCCTTTAGGAGACGGCAGAGCTTTACAGCTCGGGGAAGAGAGGACAAATGCAAAGAGTACTTCTGCTGTTAGTTTATGGTTTGAGCGATGCCTTGGCCTTTGGACACCTGCAGGGATGGTGATGGACCCCACCACAGAGCCCGAAACGGCTCAGCAGGAGGCACTCGGGTAAGCGCAGGGTCCCTGTCTGTGCAGCCAGCACACAGAGGTGCCGAGGCCACACCGGTGCTGCGGGGAAAACGTCTCCTCGGAAAGCACGGTAGCTTTCTGGAGAGGGGGAGGCCAGGAGGCTTACTTGCCACTCGAGCCTAAGGGTGAGCGCTTTTGGGAAGACCATACTAACGCGGGGCGAGTGAAGCAAAGGATTGCTGCAGCCCTGTCACCCTCCACCGCGCGCACTGCCGTTTTCGAGTGCCCACATTATGTCTTCTGTTGGTATCCAAAAAACAGAAGAAAAAGTCAGTTTATGCTAAGCAGAAAATCCTTGTCACCCCACCTCTGCCAATCACCAGATAAAAGGAGTCATTATTTTAAGACCCCTGCAGATGTCTGTCTGTCTTTTGTAATGAACTCATGAGCAACAGCGATCGTCGTGGCTCTGTTAATTGGAGCACCCACCGTGTCGGCTTCTGAAAGGCGCTTGTTTGTGTCACACAAGTGTTTCTTCTTCCAGCAGGTCTGGTTTACAGACAGACACGCACGTCTGCACATATTTGGATCCAGGTGGCTCCAGAAAGCCAGGCCAGGCTCCTCTGGGAGATTTCTCAGTGCAATGTCTTCCAGAAACCTGCTCTGCGTCTCCTCCCGGGGCTCCGGGGAGGAGGCTGGGGTTGACAGGGTGTCCCATTAGCTTTATGGAAACCAGTGCTACTGGCCACCCAAGCACTTTAGCTCTGACTAGCTTCCACCTGCAGCAATAAGCTCAATCAGGTAATTAATACCAGCCTTTACTACCTGCGCTACTAGAACTGCTATGGAGAAGACGGTTTTGTTATTTTTTAAAGAGCTTTCATGTGGTTACTGGGGCTTATGAGAAAAAAAAAATCCTCACCCCCCCTGATAGCCGTCTGTACAACTTGCTTTGTATTTTCCTCCTCCCTCTACCCCCTTCCACGACTTTTGGGCTTTCAAGTCATGTAACGTTTCGACATGGCACTGGGAGAACAGGGAAAGAACAGAATCATCACAAAGACGTTTGAAAACCCAACAAAACACTTCAGCAGCAGGGCCGGGTTAGTTAGCAGCTTTGTTTAGTTTGATTTCATCTTGAAATTTATTTACCAGAGAAAACTTGGCTTCAAGATGTTGCGTCTGGTTTTCCAGTGAGGATGCTTCGGTATTATTTTTTTAAATTTTTTTTTTTCCAAGGAGCAAGGAAAAGAAAAAAGCCCGCACCTGTGGTTCTCCAGAGGGAGCTCAGTACAGCGGGTGGCCCATGCTACGTGCCTAGATAGTGGCTGAGCCCGAATTACAAACAACAACATGTTTCTCCACCCCACTCCCATCCCCACTTTGCCTCTTCCTTCGGTCTCAATCACTGGGCCACCCCATGCTCTACTTGGAGTGCAGCAAGAGCAGAACCCAAATGTTTCCTTTCTGTTTAAGCCACTTGGTCACGTATTTCCCATCAGCCCCCTTGAGACCCTCAGAGGTGTCTATTTAATAGATAACCAATAGCTCAGTGGCTTGTGTGACCTTCAAGGAGTTAAGCTAGACTCAAGACTGCCTACAGAGAAGATCAGGTCTGGACTAGCACCATGGAACTTTGAACTTCAGCTTGAAGTTTCCCTACAGAAATGCTCAGCCAACTGCAGAAATTGTGGAGGTACTTCAGCCCAAGTCATGCACACATCCAATAGACCACCACCACATCAGCTCCATCTTCCAGCCTGATGCATACATCCCCCTGTGGGAATGGGTAGCTCTTTGCTCCACTGCGGTGGTGGTTAGGGAGCAATGCCGTCTCCTGGGACAAAGTTCAGAGCTGGGAAAAGGGTGCTGGGGAGAAAGGTTTCACCTCTTGGGAGGCAAAGTGAAAGCCTGGGACGGACACGGCTCAAAGCCTGCAAAGGATTTATCACACATGGTCTGCGTGCTCCTGCACTGGGACCAGAAAGCTCTGAGCCTCCTCGCCCTTGGCTGCCAAATGAGACATCAAGTTTGACTCATTAGTAGTGGGATCCTACAGGCAGGCAGCGACATTTAATAAAAGCTGAGGTACAGGTAACCTCTGCTGTGTTTTGCTATGAATTTCTTGCAACAGTTCTCGTACTTTGCCCAGTAACTTGTGGATTGTCTTGAATCCGACTTTGAGAAATATTCAGTCATCTCTTAAAGGCTTTAAGTGATAGAAAATCGACTGTACATCTGAAAAGGATGTCGTGATGATTAATTATGCTCCGTACAAAAGCTTCTCAACTTATTTCTGCTTTGACCTTTAGTAACTCCAGCTTACGGGATCTTGCTATTCTTTTGTCTGTAAGTTTAAAGGACCCTCCAACTAGAATTGATTACTATGAATAAAAGGACCTTCTGCCATCTTTGCTACTTCAAAATGAGAACAAGGTGATTTCTCAGCAGTATAATCAAGGGGAACCAGATGTGACTAGTTGCCATCTTGCAAAAGGAGCGCAGCTGGGTCCGAACACACACACACCTGCTGATGTAGCACAGCTTTTACAAGCCTGCGCATGGGCACGAATACCATGAACGGAGGAAAGAGGAGCTGCGTTTAGCTTTACCGTGTCTGAATTTCATGCAGGTTTGTCAGGTCGCGGGTGATTTATTCCCTCCTGCAGCTTTCCAGAAAGGAGCAGCGTTTCCCAGAGCAGCGCAGACGTGCAGCGAGCGGAGCGGCCCCTCTCCAGGCCTGGGCAGAGATGGCAGGAGTTCAGGAGGAGTGAGGAAATCAGTGCTACAACTCTGAAGTGATCAGACAGCCACAAATTACAACTCAAGGAGGAACGTCTGGACCTGAGCACACAAGGGGTTTTGTTTGGGATTTTTTTTTTCCCCCTTCTTGTTGTTTTGGAGTTTTTATGAGCTAGCACAAAGTTGCCTCCTTTCTGAAACCAGGCTTAGCAGTCAAGGGACATGATGAAAGCTGGAAGTCAAGGCTGACAGTGCCTTTTCCTGGTGTTTTAGGAACAGAAATAAATATGTAGAGTCTATAGAGGGAATAGGAGAGTTATTTTAGCCCTGCGCATTCCAAGGAAAAACCAGGCTCAGACCATGCTGCCTTCCCTCTTATCGTCAAGGGAAGGTACCGTTCAACACAAGGCGGGATGGTGCAGTTGAGACCTTGGTGGGAAGGAATGCATCACTCAAAAGGAGCAGTGAGAAAGCCTCTATTTTCAATTCTTCTGAATAAAGCATTTATTTTGAAATAAAAGTTTGTTATTTCCTGAGGGTCACGTTAAGATCAAACGTATTAAATGTCTGTCAGCCAAATCTGACCTTACTTCGCGAGAACATTCAGACATACATTCTTCTGAAGCGTTTAGACAGATAGGCGAGACATCAGATTTCCCAAATGTCTGCTTTATCTAAACTAAATCCCATTTATTTCAGTGGAACCAAAAAGCCTTTCTGTAAATCCTGCCAAGGCGTCTTCTGATTGTTTAGGCACATAAATACCGCTAAAGACGTGTGCCCGCAGTAGGATCCATCTTGCCAGATGCAAGTCAGGTCTTAGCCGGTCACGTAGGCAACTCCCATTGTCAGTGGAGAGTGGACATCGCTGCGGGGCATCTCCTCAAACCTGCCTTGGACATCAATCTAAGGACTGAAGTGCTCTCCCTTTGGGGCACTGTCTCTGCCCATTTGTTGCAGAGAGCCGAGATGTCTAATTTCAGCTGCTTAAAAGTCAGGTTCTGTCCAAGTTAACTGAGACAGATCCCACCCTCCACAACCACACGGTAGAGACGAGTCAGTCACGCTGGAAACGTACTGCAAGCCTTTTTCTGAATTTGCAAATAGCAAAGTACGACAGCACGCAAGGTGCTTTGGGTTGGCGTGTTGCAGGAATGCTCAGAGTTTACCAGCAGGCAGGCTGGCTCCCCGGTAATGAAGCTTGAAGTTTAAAACCTTGAACGTTACCCAAAAGCAAATCAAGTATTTTAAGTATTTTGTTAGTCAATCACCTAAGTCATTCAAGAGGAAAGAGAAACGATGCCATATGACAGAGCTAATTTGCCAACAGTGATGTAAGGATGAAGTTTAACTCTTTCAGAATAACCAGAGAGAAGAAATAAGGCACAAAGTCATGTGCAAATAGTTTGGGATAATAAGAGTGGTATTCTCTAAAACTGACCGTCTGGATCTACATTGCCTCTGCTGAGTCATTCTTGTAAAATCTCTGCTTCAAGGAAAAAGTTCAGCTTCTTTTCTTTACACATCAGCACCGAAAACATCAGCTGCAGCCTCAGAGCAACCAGTTCGACTGGGAAGTGAAAGCAGCGGGGAATTGTGGCTCACTCTGAAGCAATGGAGCAGCAGAGGATCACCTCAAGGAACATGCCAGCGAGTTAGCAACACTCCCCAGAAAAGGCCACTCTAACAACACAACATCATCCATCACGTCCTCCTGAGGACAGCTTTATAGCCGTTAGGAACCAGACTGGTAATTACAACACAGAAATATAGCACGCAGAGTATTCGGAGACCAAATGGCACGGGGAGCCAGCAGCCTGTGGGCAGGCGCTTGCATTTCCATCTTCGACGCCAGCAGGGGCTGGTTCTGCTCCGGCGCTGGCCTAGCTCTAGAGTTCTTCAGCTGAAGTCAAGGCAGCTATGCCTACTACAAGGGGCAAAAGATGTGGGCTCAGGAAGCCTGCACGCTAAACACATCGCAGGCTCTTCCCTGTGACTTGCCACGACACGTGGAAACATCTCCTCAACGCCTGGCTGGGAGCGAAGCGCCACGTTGTGCCGGAGGCAGCACGGTGGGATGGGATCTGAGGGGACCTCTCCCTCACCCTGCATGGCCAAGCACGCACCAGGCCAGGAAAAAAAACAAACGGAAACTCTCTGCTTTAGCTCTGCTGCTGGACACACTTGTTTGCATCCAATGCTCCGAGCAGTGGCTTTAAATCCAGCCCTGGCCTCAGGAGGCCGTATCGGGATCTCCCTCCATGTACAGGGACCTACAGAGTCTGGGAAAGCCAATGCCTGTGACAGTACTTACATCTTGAATTGGAAGATCCCCATTAATTATGACTTTGTAGGGAGGTTGCCAATGGGAAAGAATTTCACAGATGCAAGAGCTACGTCTTACTCCATCCCTTCCTTTTATGCTTCAAAGACAGGCCAAATGATCTGGTAGCAGATGAGGCTATCAGCTTCTCATTATTCCCAAAGCCCTTGGCTCTTTCTGCCTAAAGGGTGAGAGTTAAATTCTCCCTGGAAAGGTAACAGAGCATGGATCCCGACATGAAAACAGCCAAGAACACAGGATGTTTGCAATCTGTGAGAAGGGCCTGAGACTCTGCATGTCAATATTTAGAAGTCTGTCCAAAATCCCGAGTTCTAAACTTAGCTCCAAACACAGCACATACAGATCTGAATCTGTTTTGTCTCTGGCAAAATGCATGTTCTGCGAATTTTCTTATTTATCCATCTCATTTGTTTTCCTTGGTCATCCTAGACACAGGATGGGAATTATTTACAGACAAGATTCTGGGTAGCCGTAATTAGTCTTTTATCGTTACAGGAAAAGAGTGTTCTGCAAATGTAAGATTTGGAAAGATGATGTGGAGGCTTCCCAAGGCACCCGTGGCATTCAACACAGCGGGAGCTGACGTAAGCAGCAGCTCCCCAGTGTGAAGGGATGAAAACTGCAGTACCTGCCCAACTCAGCCCGTGTAGTGATTTCTGTGGCGAGACAGGCTTTGCAGAGCCCACCAGCTCCGCGATCAGGTCCTTCACACCCGTGCACGACACGGCTGCAGACAGACGGACGGAAGGCAGTCCACACAGAGTACAGTCTACTTCTCTAATGTGCATTTCTTACGGTAACCGTCGTGTTCTCTTTGGTTTTCATCAGGACCTCTAAGTGTATGTATTTAGTATTCACGACTTCGCTATTTTGGTAAGAAGGTGGCTTAACCCATGGGCTTGATGACTGCAAGGATCTGCCCGACACACCGATGACTTCCCGGGTGGTTGGGAAGCACAGTAAGCCTTGACAAATACCAGCTAACGACATCACTTCTATTCCTAGTTCTCTTTTGATTTTTTCCAGTACCAGAATCCAGAACACTTTGGCTCCTCGGAGCAAAGTATAACCCTCAACAAAGGTCCACAAGCCTTCCCAAAGAGAAGCAGAGCTGCTCCAAGGGCTCGTTGGAGAAGGGGAAAGGACTGGCACTAAGTGTTGGTGGCAGCTTGCCCAGGCCCGTCAGGAGGAGCCCCAGGCTGGGCAGATGCACGGCTCAGGGGTGCGCTGGAATTACAGCAGTGACTTCACCAGGCAGAACAAAACCTAAAGCAGATGAGGAAAAGTAATCTGGGCTCTGGCTGGCCGAGAAAACAAATGGAGATCCCAGGACACAGCCTTAATGCAGACACTACAGAAAAGCCCACGCTGTCAGGGATCCTGGCACGGCACGAAGAGGCCAAGAACATTTTCTGTGGCACGGGCTGTGCCACGGAGCACACGCAGCATCTCCCTCTTCCCAAACCTGGCACCGACACCCAAGGGCTCCACAGGCGGCCAGCTCTCGCTCCACTCCCAACAGGAACGGCTGGCAACTTGTCTTTTCCCAGGCCTTTGGTACAAGTGGAGCAACCGCTCATTTTATTTTATTGTTCCCATGATATCACTAGTTAATAGTAGCCAGCAAAATTCCTCTCGCTCTGCCTCCGAGGGCTGGAGCCGGGCCGGGGGCAGTGAACTTGCTCATCTCTCTTGGCTCCACGTTAGCCAACGTGCCTCTGAAACTATTTCCATTTCAAAACTTCTGTGCTCAGGCAAATTGCTTTTTTCTAGCGGTGAGATCAGTTGACAGACACCCTGGGTCCAAGGCAGAGAGGGGAAGGAAGTCTTGGTGTGGACACAAGGAAAAGCCAGAAAGCTGCATTCAGTGAGCTTGAAACCACCCAAAGCCAGGCTGAGGGTGGACAGATAAAAGGGTTGACATACATTTATGGTAGGCCTAAGCTTGCAAACAACTTACAAATCTAATGAGATCTATTCAACAGTTACACATTTGGCATGAAAAAAGTGATCCTTTGAAGACTTGGATTACATCTCCATCACCCAGGGGTTGAAGAGGGTGCCCGTCCCGTTGGGTTGCACGGAGAGGTCACCCAACCCACGCTTCAGTCACCTCAGCTGTGCAAGGGGGAAGGGCTACAACTGACAGTAGAAGGTTATTGGATTAGTATCTCTCATTCCTTTCAGAGTCTCAGATCACAAGTGCCACTAGAGGAAGGCAAAGCATTATATTAGCAAGAGCCAGTTGTTTTCCTCCTCTCTTGAGATCTCCCGCAGGTGATGTCCCAACACCGCACCATGTACCGGCTGCTCCTGCAACTCAGTGTTTTGCTTTCTTCTGCATCTACCTTAAGTGAAAACTGGAAGGTGGAAACACCAAGTGCCTGCATTCAGAGGGATCTACTTTCTTGCTAAGGCAGCCTAGATCTGCCCCTATATCTCCTTGCTGCTCGCTTATCAGCGAGCTGAACCTCCTTTAATATAGGCACAAGAAAGGGAAGAGGCTTGAGCTGGAACATGGGCTCAGTCCAACGCTTAGATCCTGAGAATGGAAAACTCACAGTCCCTGAAGAGGAGAGAGGCTGGATTGTGGTTTCTAGAGGGAGAAATTTAATACGAGCTTGTAGAGTAAATAAACTGCAATCTCATCCCTGCGTCTAGCGTGTGAGAATCCACAGTCCCGGGCAGCGAGAAAGAAATCCTGCCTTTAATGGGTGCTGGAGCGAGGAGCAAAGGGAAACCAGACGCAAGGCCAGGGTCAGCCCAGCCGGGCTGGCGGGTGCGCAGGGCCCCCAGCCTCCCGTCCCCTTTGCTGCCCCTTCGCCCGTGGCTGGTGGATGCTGCAAACCGTGGCCAGCCGCCGGCGGGATGGGGATGAGGATGGTGCCTCCTGCGTCGTCCCCCGGCCAGCGGGACCCAGCCCCGGTGCTCGCGGCGGGTGGGGTGGGAGGCAGCTCCGAGAGGCAGGGACAGGAAATTTCCCTAAATCCTCTTTAATCCCTAAGGACACTCATGTGTCACAGAGCAAGAATCAGCCCGCAGAGCATCATTGTTAGCTTAAAAAATACCCACCACATACTTCCCCTGCTAGAAAAAAAAACTGAGCCGAAACCATCCCCGAAGACCAGCGTTTTAAGTCGGTGGCCAGTTCTGTAAACTGCTGGTCCTGGGTTTTAATTTCCTGAAGCGTCTCATTTGTCTCCCTCGCCAAAGGGAGCCAGAAAAAATCCTCTTTCTCTCTTTCTTTCTCTCCTTCCCACAGCTGCTCTTTGAGTAAGGCCGTACCTAACAATTATTCAGGGAAACATTATGTTGACATTACTGTTTAGAAAATAAAAAAGGGTTTTTAAAGCTAGAGAGTAACATCATGACCATATAGCACTAGTGAATGATTAAAAATTTAGATGACTGCCTTTGAAACAATAAAAAGCTTTCGAAGCTTCTTAATGAGCAGCTATCAGAAATAAAGCATTTAAAACTTCAGAAAGTGCCTCTGTGGAAATTTCATTGTCTTTGATGCTGTAAAATAACTGCAGGGTGGATTCATTTCAAGTTCTTTTTAGCATACTGGTCGTTTAGAAATATTGGGAGATATCTTTCTTAGCAATATGTGGGGAAAACAATGTCTTGGTCGCTTTCATTTATCTGCAATTTGACAGGAGTGCAGTTTATTAACTTGAAAAGAGACAGATACATTATCTGAAACACAGAGAGTATAGTGGGTATTGCCTCCTTTTTATACCAGTGGGAGTCCATGACACTTTGAACTTGCTCACCATTAAACGCCTTCCTGAGTTGTTGAAGAGGCCTTTAAAAAGGGAGCCTGTGCATTTATGATGTAAATTCGTTATTTTGACAGTCTTTGAAATCTGTCATATTCACGTCCAATTTAATGCACCGCAAAAATTCTTTTCTTTTAAAATACTTTTCTTTTAAGATTTCAAAGCCATTTTCATGTAGAAAACTATTGTTATACCTAATATATCCTGAAAGTGTTTTAGCAAAGGAACTTATATGATTCTGTTTTAAGTCATGTCAGGTTTTAAAACATGTCATTTCTTCAAATAAGCTTTGACCACGCTATCTTTTTTTTTTTTCATTAGTTAAAGTGCACTTGATTTCCATGGATACAATTAGTCAGAATATGTGCTATAGTATCATCATCGGATCAAATGGGGTTCTTTCAGGCTGTGTTCGGCGGAGCAATTGCCCCCATATCTGAGATCAATACAGACCCGCACGCAGGCAGACAGACGCGGAGAGACGAGGGCTGGTTGGGAAAGCTGAGAATTGTACTGAAGCACAGCGTATCGAACGAGGGCCTGGGCCGCCGGGGAAATGAAACCGCTCCTTTTAAAATGAGGAGCGCTGAGTATTTACTGTAAACGTGGAGTGGGGCGAGGAGGAGCAGGGCAGGAGGGGGGCTGTGCCGCATCTGATGAAACCCAAGTTCAGTTTAATTCTGGCCGAATCCAAGCCTCGTACATTTCAACTCAATCTTCAATCCAAACAAACCTCCTTAGGCTCGCTAATCCTTATTACACAGTGGATTTTTAGCTGTACCTGCACTTCTTTATCAGTTTGCAAGATATTTTCAGCCGGTACAGAGGTCTTCACGCAGCTCTGCTTCAAAGCGGCGTACAGAGGAGGTTCTGCACAGAGTTTCAGAGAGTGTTTACAGATGCCTTATCACTTTGGGAGAGGAGGTTGGTGGGCAGGGGGAAGACATTTCTCCAAAGCAGCGCGGAATCATCCTAATCGAGGGAAACGATCAAATAAGAGTTTCAAAGATCTCCTACTACAAAGGAAGGCATTAAGCTCACTCCTTGCCTGCCCAGAGTCCGGGGCTGTTTTGGAATACGTGGAAATGTGTCTGTTATATGAGGGAACCTTCCACTGATGGTTTAAGGACCATTTCACGTGTCCCCAGTGGCTGGGTTTAAAACACAGCGTACCACGAGTGAGATAAACCAGGAGAAACGTTGCTTCAGTGGCATTTAACCCTATAATTGGGTGGGTTTTTTCGGCACTGATTTTATAAGGTCACCCTGTTATTTCCTTTGCTGGCTGGCTTGTGATGGTGCTCTCATGTTATTACTCTCTTCCATCACAAGGAACGATATTTCAGGACTGAAAGGGCGAAAGATTTGTAAGGACTGTCCTTTCCCACACTGTGATCGTCTGAAAGCTTCAAATAGTCAAAGGCTGAGTGTAAAGGTGTTTCAGATCATGTCTCTGGGGCAGAAATCCCACCCGCTCTAGGGGTGGGAAAGAACTGTGAGGATCTGATCATTTTATAGTTAGATCGCCTTGTCCCTCTGCAAAGGTAGGATATACTTTTCTGACAGAGCTTGTATCAGATATTAAACCAATACCACACTTGATCTCATTAAAAGGCCATTAAATCTCACAACTTGAAAAAGGCAGCTTGATCCTTGAAGCCGGGAATCCTGCAGCGCTTGCTGCCTGCTAACCCGATGGCCTGGCTGTGCTCGTTCACAGAAATTCATTTCTGCTATCATTTCCCCACGTTTCAGATTTTGTTGGCACGAGCGAAACCTTGGGCTGCATGAGAAAATACTTTGAAATGGTGCCTAATTGACTTGGGTCTGGTTCAGAATATAGTACGCCGCATAAACCACCATAACATCCATCAGAGGGAGAAAGGATGTCCCCACGTTCGGCTTAAACTACAGGGTATTTCCTTTGCCGAAAGCATTTTAATCACACTTAAGTATAGGTTTGCCATGGCAAGAGAGACGGACCCATTCCAGTCGTTGATTTTTCCCACAGAAGGAAACTTCTGTAAGGCACAGCCCGGCCAGTGAAACGGCCCAGGGTTCACTGCACCAACTGCGTTGACTTCACCAGCCTTATCGTATCTCTCCTCTTTTTTTTTTTTTTCCGCTCTGCACTCCCACAGTAAAAGGCACGTTTCTGTGGTCTGCGAGAGTATTATTTCCATCCCAGTTTGACGGTATTAAGCTTAGTGTCTGGGATCTACGCTCCCTCCTCTTCTTCCAGGGTTTTATGCCCTTTCCCCTCGCCTCCCCCTCTCCAATTAGTGCTAGTTAGCTCTGATAGTGCCTCCCTGCTAGAGAAGAAACAGGAGCCAGTGTTGTGGATACAAAAAAAAAAAAAAAAAAAAAGTTATTTCAAGGAGACTGCTGAAGACAGACAAACCCCATGGTTTGCACACGCCTACCCTGCACAACAGAGCCCGTCTGCACCCAAAATTCTGGCATCTTCATGCCTCAGCTCTCTCTAATCACTTATTTAATGACTACCATTGTCAAACACAACTGTTGCTTTTAAATGTCTCAATTGTTGGCCATGCAAATGTCAGACGCCTAACATTTTCAGTAAGTTTTGAGTAACCTGTGTGAAAACCAGGGCGCCAAATCCAAGCCATCAAAATCGCGTGTGGAAATCCACGCCAATGGCTACCGTGTAAACTAACCAAGGGCCTGATCCTGCCGTTACATCAACAGCTCAGCAACAAGATCTGGCTTTAGGCTGATTCTAGAAAAAGCGAAGCTGCAGACTATGCTACTAGTGTACATTGCCGTAGTTGGAATTACTAAGAAATCAAAGTCCTGCCTGGGCGTGCAGAGAGCGATCACTAACAGCCGTTTCAGTTGTCATCTCCATCGCACTGGCCGTACAAGAGCTTCACTCTTTTTTTATCTCTCACTTCCCATGAAACAGCCATGATTTGCTTACGAACATCAGCAAGAGAGACAGGGGGAGAAGTGGGGGAAGAAGCACACGTTAAGCCACTCTAATAAATCAGACCTACAGCAGGAGAAAGGATGAAAACTGTGAAGGAGAATAAAAGCACCGTTCCCTAAGAAAATCATAGGAAAAACCCAGCCATCTTATGACAGGTTGTAGATCGGTCTCACACGCTCGCGTGCAGGCGGCAGCACAAACACATAAATGACAATTACATCCCAGCTGACGCCAGTCTCAATTTCTAACCTCTTGAGATACCACCTCTGGGAACAGTCACGAAATCAGAGGGTCTTTTTGGAATGAGGTTTCAGTGATAACTCCAGTTGGAAAAATCTAGTTAGTGAATCACACGCATACACATGTCAGAAAGGATGGAGCGAGCCTTCCCCGTGCAGCTTTAGCCATCGTTCCTCCTCTGTCTCACACAAGAGGGGCTATTAGCTCACACATAACAGCCACCGCGTTATCCACGACACCAGGAACTGTTCCATGCGTGCCTGGGTCCAAACTGGCTTGGACTTGGGTGTTAAATCCACTGCCTTTAACCTCACGTGAGAATTGACTGCAAATGCAGAGCTCAGAGTAACGCGTTTTGGCAAGAAACCCCACTCCATAGGCAGGCTACTGAATCCCGCACTCCCTGCAATTTCTAAAGGGCTTTCGGGCATAACCAATGTCCTGCCCAAAAGGGAAAACCAGCTGCTTCCAGGGAAAAACACAAGCAACAAATGTTATCCTGTAGCCCTCTGTCCCAGACTTGCGGCCGTGTGTCCGGATCCGGAGTCCTGTACTTCACGTCGGCACTTCTGGGACTGGAAGGAACAACGACTCGCACTCATTTGAGAAAGAACTGCTGATCTTAATGCAAGTATTGCCCAATTATGTGAAAGGGCTCAGCGCCCTGGACACATGGATGCAATTCACGAAAGTATCCAAACAAGGCAAGATCAAGGAATCCTGATCTGTTGTGCAATGTCAGATGAAGAACAAATACAAAGAGTCACTAAGGAACATCATGGCATTGGGAGATACGCCAAGACACCCTGATATAGAAGCTTAACCGTGCCTAAGGGCGACTGTGAATGGGAAAGCGTTGTGGCACAGAACAACCCCCCGCACACACTTCTCGTGGCTTCATGCTCTTCGCTTGCTTATCCGCCCCCCGCCACGTGGGCGCAGACGCGTGTGCCCGGCCCAGCCGCCCACACAGACGCTTTTGGTTCGGCCAGGCTCCCCAGCACACGTCTTTTGCTAATAGTCACTTGATATTATTGCTGTTTGTCATCCCATTTATTTTTTTTCCATCCCCTGAAACAGACTGCAAATGCAAATCCTGCTGTTAAGGATTGTGCAAAACAATAATTTAAAAAAAAAAAAATCAGAAGGAAAACATAAAATTGAGAGGCAACTAAATATCTCCCAGACGGAAAGGGAAAAAGTAAAACTGCAACAGTGGGTTGCAAAAGCAAAATCCATTGAACTTAGCAATCCTAGCAACACATCCCTTTGTTTATGAATCATCTGAAGCAAGTTTTACCCTGCAAACTCCATAGGGATCCTCAATTTCTCTAGCCAAATTAACTAATTTTCCTAAATCACACTAAAATCTGGTCATTTGATCTGTCACTCAAAGTCTGTCCTGCATGTAAATAAAAAACAACCCATCGTTTTGACTCCACAGAAGACCGCAAAAAGAATGCCGGCACCCTAAGCAAGCAGGGCTGTGAGCAGGGCGCGCGTTCTCCAGCAGCACATCTCTGTGAGGAGCTTTTTATCCAGGAGGAGCACCAAGAGCCTCACCTTTTGCAGGAAAAAAAAATCTTGAAAATGACTGAGAGGAAAACTATTTTTAGATCTGCCACAGATATAGGACAGATTATACTCTTATACAATATGAAACGATTGTCATTTAAAGTCTCAAGTAGGCTGAGAGGGAGATGGTGCGATTCCACGGTGCCATCACCTTGGAACCCCCTTTGCATCCAGGCTCCATACTCGGTGTTGTGCCTTCCCTGTCCCCAGGCACTGAATAACTCCAGCTACAGCTGGAAAAAAACCCAAACAGATGCCCTGCTAACACAAGCTCTATCAGGGATTTGTATGGAGCGAAACCCGGCCATAAATATAGTGGAATGACCCCAGTGGTTACGCATCTCCGAGGCAGAGTGACTAAACTAGTCCACGCAAGCAGCACAGGTACAAGGACTGCTAAAGGAAGGAGATTATCTCCATCATTTCCCCCTTTCCTTGTTTCACAGCGTTGTATAGCTAACGAGGAATCTTCCAAACGCCCAGCTTCTGCAGGAGCACCTGACACATCCAACCGACCAGGGGTACCCAACCCAAAGGGGAAGATCTTGTGCTATTCCTGATCTGGGGACACAGAGCAGTCCTCGTCCAGCTCCTCTGGGGAGAGAGACATGACCAGGGTCCCATGTGCCCCTTTTGAATTCAGAATTTTGACATGCATTTGATGTCCAGCTGGTAGACTTCATCCCGTTGCTTTATAAGCCATAAGGGAAAAAAAAAAAGTTGGAGAAAGAAGAAATGATGCTTTGAGTGGCCAGATGCAGCAGAATGACTTAGTGACATGAAAATTATGGTCCAATTTGTATTTTAGGAGGTACAAAATCCAATAGGTTCAGAGCTGCTTTCCCATCTTCACATGAGACTCCAACAGCTTTGAAGGCACTGCTGGGGCTGTGTTTCCTCTCTCTAAGAAAGCTTTTGTCCACCAGGACCAGATGGAGATCTCAAAGCTCATTTGCAGTGAAGCTAACGTGCCAGAGACAACATAAAGGAAAACCTAAATGGGAATGCTGATGCTAACTCAGGCTTTAAATATTCACAATATCCCTGCTGTCATTTCAGTGTCAAAGATTGTAAGCCCAGATAGACAGACACACAGTACACAAAGCTGTAAAAGAACTTGGCACTTTTTTTTTCTTAAATTTCCATGTTTTTATAACATTATTTGATCCGTTTCCCCAGCTACTGAGGTATGATTAACGACAGAAGAGGCTTGACATCAATAGCGTATTGTATTTGAAATTCGTGTCACGCAGGGAAGTGCGACTGGGCACTTCAGTCTGGAGACACGTTCCTGCCGAGCCAGTGACTCAGTCCCAGGCTGTCGGTGTCTGTAGCTGGACGTGATGCTCCTCCAGACCTTCTTCCGAATGATCCATTTACTGAGCCACTCCTGAAAACGGGGCTGTGGGAACAGTCTTTGCAGGAGAACAGGAAAGGGGAGCAAACGCAGGGAAGTCAGTTTAGAAGTACGAGTAGATGTAGGCTGGGAAACGCTCTGTTGCGTTGACCCATCTCAGGGGAAGACCGTGTCCACAGAAGCCCCAGCAGCCGCAAGCTCGGCAGCGAACTGCCCCTCTGCCCCGCGAACGCTCCTCTGCTCCTCGTGCTGCCCGGGGTGGCGAGGGAGGACACAATGTCAGCACGAACGTTACCGTGCAGTTCGCAAGGCTGGTTTAGGGGCTCCAGATGGCTTTTGGCTCCAGCTCTGCTGCCGTGCGCCTACCGCTGGGTAGGTTTATCAAAGAAATGCACATACAAGTTCTCCCAGCTCTAAAGAGAGGTACCCAGTGACAGCTCGGCCCCCCAGAGGGTGCAGCTCAGCAGAGCTCCCCCTCCGCGGGATCCGAGTGGGACGCTGCCTAATACATTTTATAGCGTCATGATTATTTTTAGTTTTAATTATTATTTTACGGGATTTTAGGTAAAGCGGCCGCTCACCTGTTTGAAAGACTAGCTCGCATCTGCCCCTCTAACGGATATCAGCTGCACGGGCACGGGTTTGGTGGGGGCACGTTGCAGCCACCGAACTGTCATCAGCCCAGACATTTCCCCCCTCCCTTCTTTGCACCTGTGCCCTCTTGGCATCGCAATGTGGAAAATTCCCAAGGCACAAAGCCGCTCTTGTAAGACCTGCTCTGTCTGGTTTCTGCTTGTGGGGCCTCTTCTGCAAAAACACACGAGCTGATTAACATAGAGATCATTAAAAAATAAGAGGGGTTAAACACACTGCTGCTTGCACCTCCCCATCCAAAGGGCACGCCAGCCTGGGCTACGTACATGCTGTCCTCTGCGTGCGTCGTGGCCTGGCAGGGTGACGGTAGGTGGCTGAGCTGAACAGGCAGACAGGACAGTTGGAGGCTGCAAATACATTCCAGTTTTGGTGCCCACTGTCATGAATGCAAATTTTCATTTATATTAAAGTCTCTTTAGGTTGGCAAAGGGCTGCAGTGGGAACGATAATCATGCTCAGGATATTTTTGCTAATCAACAAGAGAGAGCTCATTGCACACTAATTGTCCGCAGGAGTCTGACCCTGTGGAGGCCACTAAAGTAACACCGTTCCATGCTGGGAACTTCCAACTATTTTTCTGTTAATGCTCTGATAGCCATTTTCTAAGATACGATACAGGTAACTAACCACAGGGACATCTTCCTCCCGGAGCAGCATTCAGGAGTGATATACGCATTTTGCTCTGCTCCAAAGAATCTCACCGTACCTCAGTGGGTTTGTATTTTCCACTGGTGGATCCAGTGTATTTTATCCTACAGAAGCATCATGTTTTTCCTTTACTCGGTGCATGCGTGCTCTGTTATCTCTATACCGTATCAGACCCGGCTTTTCTATCTCTTCTCCCTCCGCCTTTCTCTCTAGGTCTCCAAAGTGCTCCTCTCCCATGTAACCTTTAGGGAAAAGTGCCGTTCTGGTAACCCAGCCCAATAAAACCAGCGAGCTGCTCAAGCGCAGGCTGAAGAGCCAGCTGAGCTGTGCCTGGTGTGGCGCAGACACAGCCTGGGCCTGCAGCGCCAAAGCCAACGGCGCTGAACCATGAGAGCGAGACGCGCTCCCGGGCTGCACCTAGAACCGTGTTTCCCTGGGGCCTGAGGGTGCTACAAAGCCAGATGGATCTACCGAGAGGGGGCTAGACTTCTTAAAACACCATTTCACTGAGCGGGGAACACGCCACCATGTGCGGCACACGGCAGCGTGGTGGTGGGAAGCCGTGCCCAGTTCCCAGCTCCCCACCAGCTGCGCAGCAAGTGCGCTGCCAGCACCCCGAGAAACAGGTGGTTCTGTGGACTGGAGGGTTTTCACTGGTGAAAAACAGGCACTATCAACCTATTTATCCCACCTCATCTTCTGCATCCTTAATGTACGCAACATAGCATTTTCTCACATTTCCAGCACTGCTCCAGTGAGCCCTGCTACCTGCACTACCTCCTCCCGTCTAGTTCCAGTGTCGTCTCCAAGTCTGCTCCTTAGTCCCTCAGAGATATTCAGACGCACAGCGGTCCAACTTGCCCCTGCAACGTAATTGTACCCACAAACGCGCAGTCTCTGGTCATCCTGCCGGTGACCATCTCTGTGTTTCACTTTGCTCCGGAGGTCCTGCGGATCCCCTGCCCGTTGCGCAGGACAAAGTGCCTGTCACTGTCCCCAGCTTTCCCTGGGCATCCACACACACACTCCCCCCTCCTCTGGGCACAGACTGTCAAGTTTTGGAGCAGTAACGCAGGTAAGAAGCAAGAAAAAGGGGGGGGCTGAGCAGATTTGCCTTTGCAGGGTCTCCCTCTCGCCCTGCCTTTGCCAGGAGCAGTGGAAGGATCTGCTGATATTCAGCCTCTTTGAGTTTTTCTAGGGGAAGGGGAGGGGGGAAGCGTTTGTTTCCCATTTTCAGATTTTCTCCTGCACTTACATGTTTGTCCATGAAAAAAAAAAAAAAAAGTCCTCTATTGTAAAACTTGTCAAATGAGACCACCCAAGTGGCTGAAGAGAGGGAATTGGGAAGGAGCAAGAAATGCCTTGAAAACCGTTTTGGTTTTTTTTGATGGTTTAGAAAGGGAATTGAATGTTATTGTCTCACTTTAAATATGTTCTTTATGAGGAGGTCATGTAGCAGGCACATCATTTTCTAATTACAACCATGCAGATAACATGGAAACAAAATATATGGAGATTTTCCAAAACAGAGGACGCACTTTCAAACAATATACAGTACCGTTCATCTTCCACACCCCAAAATAAAGCAAAGAGCTTTACTCAGAAGGAACTAGATACAGTTGTAAGCTGTTAATCGCTTCCTTTTACCCACTGTTTTATTGTCAATGGGGAACCTAAACCCAATCAGTCACTGGATAATAACTGGAAAACGTTGTCTGGGTTTTGACGGAGTTTTCTCAGGACGTGCTGGTGCTGCCTACGGAAACAGCCTCTGCTAAACCCACTTACAGGAAAGGAGGAATTCAGACCCGCTGTAACTCCACCAAGATCCTGAGAGTTTTCCCAGCGAAACTTGCTCACTGCAAATAGCGTATGAAGGGAATTGCATGATCAAATCCCATTAAATTGACAGGAAATGAGGATTAAGTGAAAACAAGTGTTCGTTTTTAAAGGTCTCAGTCAGCGCTGGGGAGAAAGGAGGAGACCTGGGGCTTTGTTTCCCACGCACGGGGTGAGCGATGGAGCCCTGGCCCCTGCGCGTCCCTCTGATGTTCCTGCTCACACTGCAGCCTCCGGAGCGTGCACTGCTTCGTGCCAATCCCTTCGCCTGGGCTTTGGCACCCTCCCGGTTTGGCACTAACAAAGGCAGGCTTCTCCCCAGGATGCTGTGGTCTCTATCCTTAGCCTGGGATGACGGGGAACCCAGCATCTTCCCCGCTGGCAGAGGAAGCAAGGTGTGGAAAAGGAGGGGACCGCAGGGAAAGCTGCCCCGTGCAGCACCCACCACTTCCCAGCGGGGGAATGAGGTCAGAGGCACGTTCAGGATGGAGGGGATGCAGTGCATCCATAGGTGACTGCTTTGCTACCGCTGCCGGTGGGACTGACTTTCCCCACCACCTCTCTGGTGCTCCAGCTCCATGACCTGGGTTTGCTGGAGAGAAGCGAGGTGTCCTGCCCCATCCACGTGCCCCGGGATACCTGCGGTGTCGCAGCCCTCAGGCTGGCTGGCAGGGTTAGACATGCTTTGGACAGGAGCCATGGCAATGCCAGTCTCTCCACGGAGATGGAGACCAGCGGGAATGGGCTGGGACCATGTCCCCAGCATGACCTTCTTGGTCTGTCCCACCTGCTGAGGTGGAAGGAGGGGATGCATTTGGGTACCAAGTGGGGTCAGAAGTTATCTATCTCCACTGGAAAAAGCATCCTGTGAGCTGCAGTGCCGATAACGATTTGTGCAAAGCTTCATCTCTGGCTTCCACAGGGGGAGCCACATCTCGAGGTCCATCAGAACGCCCCGGTGAGCGCAGGACGGAGCAGGAGAACTGCTGACCAGTCTTCAACAGGAAAAGCCTTCCCCACACGAGACAGCGCGGTGACTCTGCCTGTGTGTTCACACGCTCTCTAACATGCATTTTCCCCAGCAGACAAAAACCTTAAAGTGTCACTCTGGCTCCAGCCAGCTGGATTTGACCATAATGAGTGATCAGGGTTTTCCAAAAAGGGTAATTTAAATGTGTTTACACTGCCACTAACCCCCCTGCTTTGTTTGTCCAAGATGCTCAGGATAAAGGGATGTGTCTCCCGTCTCTTTGTGTCTGAAGTAACACAGTAGCGTGTAACTGAGGGTGGATCGCTTTGGGGTTAAACTGTTCTGGTTACAACCTTGTACAATAATAAATTATCGTGGAGCGAAAGGGAAGACGATGGGCCGTATTCTGAGCTCTGCTGCGCTGGGGGAAAACCTGGATCTGGGACAACTCAAAGATGTTCAGATTTCTTTACTCACAGCCCTCCCAGTAAAAAGTAAAAGCATCCTTCTGCTCCACCACATCTGTTGGGAGCTTCTGACCAAACACAAAACAACTCTTTACGCCCCGAAGCAAGCAATCTACCTGGTGCCACCAAACAACCTACTGCTTTTGTTGGTTCCAGTTACAACCTCGAGTAAAGCTTAAGAAACCCAAATTTCCTTATGGCCTTTTCTTTAGAAACATGGACCGGGAATATGATTTCATAGATTTACTCCACAACCAAAAAAAAAAAAAAAAAAAGGGAAGAAAAAGCACTGAATGAAGCAAAAGGAACTCACATTGATTAAGGAAATAAAAAGAGCAGCAAAGGGCAGAAAGGGAAGGCAGGACCACTCCACAGGCAAAGTAAACTGCTCTTTTTGTTCAACTGTTTTCTGTCCAAGCCTGCCCAGCATGAAAATCCCCCTTTTAAAAGGGGACAGAGCTGGAATTCACACCTGTAAGCTGGACCTGCTGCTCCTGGCATCGGGACGGCCACAAAGACCCAAGTCAGCTCGGATCAGTGTCAGTGCAGCGGGCGCATAAAGGGAGCTGAGCCCTTCCCTTTACACTGCATTACTCCAGAAGAAAGCTGCGTTTGTTCGACGTGGTCTGAATAGGCTTTGGGGTTTTTTTGAGGGGGTGCTTTTTTGGTTTGGGGTTTTTTTTTTTGTGTGTGGCTTGGTTTTGTTTGGGTTTTTGGGTTTGTTCTTGGGTTTTTGTTTGGGTTTTGTTTGTTTGCATTTTTTAAGTATTGACTTTGTATCTATTTCTGTCCCCAAAAAGGAGAGGAGTTCTAGAAACCCACACTAAAGCTTCCTCGGGCAGCAGCGAGGAGTCTGTGCTGCCGGTGGGTTCAGCCTGCGCGCACAGAAGTGTGACCCGCCACGGTACTCCAGCAAAACGCCCGTCCCCAAGACAGCTTTGACAGATCCCAGTGGATCAGCCGCTGCGTCACTCGATCCCGAACTCCATTCACTGATCTCGCTCGAACACCGCCAAATCTGTTCACTAGAAGCAATTTCTAACCTGGAGATGGTGCTACGTCCAAGATCCCAGAAAAACTGCTGCTTTCCTAACACTTCACTGCCCATTTTGGGCTTCCCCCCTTTCGGGCTTAATCCTGGTCCCCAGCTCAGCCGGGCAGTGCAAGTTCAGGCCCCGGCACACAGTGAAGATTTCTGCAATCAATACCCCATGATAATTGCAGGATAGAGAAAGCCGTAATGCCCACAGTGCGGCTCTGCTCTCTGTAACGCCCCCAGAGCCCATCAGACAATCACAGAGGTCCACAACAGGGAACCATCACCCCACGTGTCACCCTGGCTCTGGGACTGGGGAGCTGGTGCGTTTATAGAATCTGCATTTGGGTGCAGATCCGAACCGTCCTCGCAGCCAGGAGACCAGCAGAGCCCCTCAGCATCCGTGCCAGCCGCTGATGCTCACGCTGGGTAGAGGCTTTTCTCGCCCGTGCACTCACCCGCAGCAGGGAGAGGGCAGCAGGAGGCAGATGCTCTGTGGAAAAGCTTGGGAAGATCCACGTCAAAGCTCTCACCAAGGTGTTTCGATATCTTATAGCATTGTACATCTTTGTGGATTTTGGCTGTCGTGGGACTGTCGGGTACCCCCAAGTCTGGTACTCCGCAGGGGCAAGTCACCGAGCACACACAGACACCCACCCCCTCCCTCCGCAGCGGCGAGGGTGGGCTCTTCCCCGGCTACCTCAACCACCCACCCAAAGCCAAGATGCGTCTTGGGATGCATCGTGTCCTCCTGATGCTTCACAGCAAGCGACTAGACTCCCCCAAATCACAGTCCAAGGCAGCGTGAGCAGAGTCACTTCTCCTCCCAGTCTTAATAAACCGTAACAGCAATTAACGACCAATAGATGGATGCTGTAATTTCTGTCCTTAGTTGGGAAAATTTGAAGCCCAGCATCTTCCACATTCTGCATATTTCTTTTGCCAGACAATTCTAATGAGGTCAAAATTATCCTTCCTTTGCTCTAATCTCCTCAAAGAACAGAAAGAAGTATGAAAAGAAAACACAATATTTATTGTAAATCAGTGACTTCTGCATTAAAATGATCAAAGTGTGTTTGCTGCACACTTGAAGTTCAGATGCAAAGGGATTTCCAACTTAAATAAATAAAAGATTGTTTTTCTGTAATGCAAATTGAGAAGGAGCAATCCACACAAAGTAGTCCGACACGCTCTGCAGAAGGACTGTCCCACTCTTGTACCCCACATATTTTGCAAGGCTGATGCTCTTAATCTTTTCAAAAGAAACACCACCCCACCAGGTCACCTAATGCGTGCCAAGGGGAGGACGGGGGCTCTGCTTGATGCGTGGTTACAATATGCAGCTTAACAATATAATGTCTCAGTTCAGATATTGATCCTTGGGAGTGAAGCAGCGTTGGGAATAGAGCGAAGCAGGGGGTGGAGAAATATCTGCCGCCTGTTTTCTCATCTAACAACCCCCCAAAGAGACAGAGCCTTACCCATCCCACATACCCAGGCGTGACAAGAGATCAAAACTCACTGGGGACATGCACTGTGCCTTTCAGGTAAGTTATACTATTATTAATGATCATAAAAGAACCTATCAAGATATTTTGCATTTCTTTCATCTGGCAAGCCTGCGAGCACATTTATTAATTGAGGAAGCCCCACTTTTCTGCAAGGTAGATTTTTGCATTTCCTTTCTACACCCAGGAAAACAAGGTACGGGGACCGCGCTGCTGGCCAAGAGCAGCCCGGGCAGGGACACAGCACCGCCTGGCCCCGAGCCCAGCACCATCATGGTGCAGCATCGGCCTCCCGCAACGGGGAGTAGGGCAACTGTCCCCGAAGGGAGGGCAATGCCCTGCCTTCTGCACCCAAAGCGTGGGGGCAGGCTTGAAGCCGACCTGCTCAGACGCCAGGAGCTAAATGGCACTGCTGAAATTTGGAAAAATATGCCATATTCCTGAAAAAACAGGCATCGCTTGTCACCCGGTGCTGCCTTCCTTCAGCCGCCACGCTCTTTGCCCCGTTACCGTGCTGCACAACGTTAACAGTCGGTATATTGAGCTGCAGCACGCTGGCACCACTCATTTCTCAAGGGCAGACAGCTAAAGCTGGGAAACAGCTCATACACGGCAGTGGCACTTCAACACGATGCTTTCTCCCTTCATCATGTGTTTTCGGAACTGTTCTGGTTAACCCCATGACCATCACAGTTACTACCACCTCGTGTGTCAGGAGCACTCATTCATCTCAAGGAGATATATGGAACGTGAAGTCACCGGAAAAAATCCCCACTGAAGATTAGGGACATGCTCACGTCGATACATGCAAAGGGCAGCAGGGGGATTAGCGCATCAAAGCGACTAATTTGGGTAGTGGGTTGTTTCTGAAAGAAGACCAGCTCCACTTCGAGGGATGTGAAATGGAAGTCGAACCTGAAATATTTGTGGCAGACTCTTGGATCCTGTGAAAACCAGTACATATGTTTAACTGCATAGGAGTGAGTACTCCTGTTAAGTGTGTGAAGCAAAACATGTGCTTAAGTGTTTGCAGAATTCAGGACTAAATCTAAAACTGATGGGTAATAGAGGGATCAAAATTTGAGGAGAATAAGTTCGCTTGCCCTCCATAGCTTCAAGCAAACCATTTCCCAAGACCCACTAAACAAGGGCAAAGTTCAACCACAACATAGTCCCAGACCACTTGTACAAGTCCAAACTTTGTCAAAGCTACACTAGGTTTTTACAGTTTTTTTTCCACAAAACCGGGACAAGCCCAGCACGGCTCCAGGCCCTGGCCAAGCATCACGCTGCACAGCTTGGATCCAGACCAAGACTTCTCCAAAGTTCAGGACTCTTCTGTCCTCCGTGGTTTATAGCCTCCAGCTCCATGACACCCTTGCACAGACCTTGCTCAACCCAAGGACAGTCCACCACAGCCCTGTGGTACGTGCACACCCTGTAGGTGACCGCCACCATGACCAGCTGAACGCGGACTCTGTATTTTTAAGTCAGCTACGGCATCATCTGCGGTATTCCAGCTGGCAGGAGCAGCGACGGGCTCGGCTCAGCAGGATGCTGTTTGTTTAGCTGGAAGTCTAGAAGATGTCTTTTACTTATGCATCTGGGTGAATGACTATATTAACTTTTAATTTTTTTCAAATAGAATAAAAATAGACACTCATATACAAATTAGACACTGCTCTATGTATATTGTGTACCCCATAATTAGCAGGTAATATTCACTCTTTAATTTAAAAAAATTGTTATGCTAAATAGAAGGATTTCTGCTTAATTACAGGCTAATCCTATTTCCTCAGAACATATGATATTTTCTTATCTCCCAAAATGGAAAAGGCACATTTGAATGGGAAGTACGTTTGCGTGTTATCCTATGACATACGGATTCATGGCGGGATCTCGGGTTTCTGTGGAGCTGTTCACTGGGAGAGAGCAAGGCAAGCTCGAAAGCATCACAGCCCAGGGGGCAAAGGAGGCACCTTGGCTTGGCCAGTCCTTGCTCGAGTCTCACGGTTCCACCTCACATCCCCTTCAAGTCCTCCTACTTGACACTAGCCATCAGCAAGCGTGGGGATGATGGCTCTGAGTTAGATTTGACCATTATGCACAGACCCTTATGCTGCAAAACCTCAGTCCACACCACCAAGAAGGGGACAAAAGCTTCCAGGAGAAGAAACGCGCCGAGGACTGTGCGCTGCTGCAGCGGCAGAGACCAGGCGAACGTCCCTCATCCCGGTGCTCACCGCTGCCTCGTGCCAGGTACCCGAGGTTGGCATCCTTGGTGCCACGTCCAGCCACAGACAAGGAGGTCGGGCAGCCCAGTAGGATTTTCACAGACACGTTTATGGCACCTTATATCTTGCAGCAAAGCGTCAGCTGCACTTGGAGACAGGCGCTGGGGCTGCTTAAGTGAGACATCCTACTTGATGTCTGTTATTTCTCCAAAGGCCCAAGGAATTGAAAATTATAACTAACTTAACCTGACAAAGCCTTTCGGCTGTAAGAGTTACCCTGGCAATTTATTGATAAGGGAAACCAAGGTCCAGAGAAGCAAGGCAGCAAACCTCGCGTTGGATCAGCGGCGGGGCGGAAAACGGCACCCAGGCACCGGCTGCCAGCGCCCTCCTCTAACCACCGGCCTCGGTGGCTTTTGTGTTGCTCCTTTCCATTATGCATACCCTTCCCTTTTCCCTTAATGATTTAGTGATGTTTGTTCCCTCACACTGCGCGCAGACCTTGCAGATCAAAATAGCCAGTCATCTAAAAAAAATTCTTTATCCTTTGTTCTTCAAAGAAACCAAATAATCTCAATCCTTTGAGAAAACTCAAAGGGTGAAGGCAAAGCATCAGGACTGATGAGAACAATAGCGGTGTATCCCCCGATGAACGAGCACCTCCAGTGCTGTCTGGTTATTAAAAAAAATTCCTTGTAGTGAAAATTCTTGGGTCAATTACTTGTTGCCACAGGGAGATTTCCTAGGAGTTTTATTGTTATTATCACTATTCAATGATTATACGTAGCAACACAAAGGTGAATTTTTATGTGAAGAGATGCAATGTTTGGTAAATCTTAAACAACAGAAAGTAGAAGGGGGTGGAGGGGTGGGGGATCAAAGTCCCTGCAATTCCTATAACACTTTGGAGCCAACGCCAGCCATTTACTGCCGCTTCCAGTGGTCTGAAATATTTTTCCTCGTGTTGGAAGGTTAAACAGCGGAATGATAGCAACCGGACATTAACCACAACACTTCTGCAGCCAGCAGTGCCTGCTTCGGCCAGCGCCAGTCCCGCTGCTCTGTCCCCTGCTTCAAGCGTGGAGGAACAATCCCTCGGTTCCCAGGGGACAAAAAAAAAATTAAAGCCAGTTTTCCAAAGCACACACCACATCGTTGCCATTTTGAGAAGGACACAGATCTCTCCGGAGTGAAGACATCGTTTCTAACCATCACTTGCCTCTGGCTTGGTTTTGCCCATCACATTTTGGAGCGCTTCACACGCTCAGCAGCGGCAGTGATGGGGGAGGCTGCGTCCGCAGCTCAGAGCTCAGAGCCAGCTCCCCACCACACACCAGTTACACTCCAGCGGACAGGAACAAACGCAAAGCAAAGCTGGATGATGCTCCTACAGATCAACCCCCTCTCGGCAGAAAGTGCCTTTTGGATCCAAATACAAACCACCAACAATTCCCCTTTTAATATGGGTTTGCGCACAGGGAGCGCTGTCTTTGCAGAAACTTCTCCAGGATGCAGCGGGGGCAAACGATGCTTTGATTTTTCTGACTAAAGACAAAAGGAAGTATCAGAAAGGGAAGATGCAAAAGCACTTCCCCAAACACTGGGGGACGGTGTCTTCCTTTGACAAAGTAAGGAGAAAGTTAACTCTAATCATGTTTTATTTTTCCTTTTTAAGTAGACAGTTTATTTCTCCCTGTGATGAGAGTTACCGTGTGCTTCCTGAACAGCTACAGCAAAAAAGCTCCGATTGACACCTGGTGTTTGCATCGAGAGCAAAGCTTTGAGCTGAAGCGCTTCGTCCCTCGGGCTCCTCCGACAACCCCACCGAAGGGTTTGCAGGTACCAGCTCTTCTGGCACAAGGGACAGCCAGCCGCCAGGCTGCTGGCACACACGGCCTCTGCCTGCACAAGCCCTTTGCCAGGGCAGGTGGCCGCTCACCCAGCGCCGCACCGTCACACAGGGGCCGCATGCACGGAGATGGGATGGACAATTTGCGAGGCGCTCACCCCATCCTATTTTCTGCATGGCAGGAGATCTGGATTTTGCTCTGCTCACGCTACCGCGACGCAGGACTAACGCTTTTCCTGGTAACTTGATCCTAATCCCCCACTCCTGCTCCAAACAAAATTTGCGCATCTGAATTGCATCGCGGGGGACCACGGGGGTGCCTACAGTTACTCACAGGAGCAAAGGCGCTTGCTATCACAAGTCATGCAGAAGCAGGGCCAGAAGAAGGAATGGCTCCCATTTAACTGGTTGCCTGAAAAGAATTAGTCATCTAGTAAACACGTGCCCTGAAAGAGATACATTTGGATGTGAGGGCTGGTACAAAATGCCATCTGGGTATCAAATAGGAAGCTGAAATACGTCTATCAAGCCAGTACTCCTTGATCATCAGAAGTCACTCATCATTTACACATCACAGGAGGATGCTCAACTCCAGAAGGCCAAAAAGGAAGAAGGATCAGCTGAATATTTGTGTCTTAAAGATGTGCAGCCATTAAATAAATACCAAAAAAATAACCTAGTCAGCCTCCCAAGGGCAGTGGCATCTTTTGCTCAGACAATTTATGCATGTTTCAGGCAAGTATTAACTCTACTACTCACCAAAGAGTTAAGAGGTGTTTTCATTCCTAACATCCCAGAGTAATCCTGCTTCCGATTCCCCGTACTAAACCATCCCTCCTGCATTATTTACAGCCTCTCAAGAGCTGCTCTGTAGCAGGACGGCAGGACAGTGCTACAGAGACACATTTTGTGTCTAGGGGCCTTGTTCTCGCCATTCAGACGTGCTGCTTCAGCAGCACGAACACCCGCAGCAGACTGACGCCCAGCCGGCGCCACAGCACACGAGCCAGGCCGAGGGCTGCCCAAAAAGCTTTCTTACATCTCCTCAGCATCAGGAAACCCAAGGAAGAGTGTAAAATACAGACTCGCATTACTCACACAGTCAAAAACAAGTGCCGTGCAAGTGATCTTTAGACTACGTGTTTAAAAACACCCTCAGACCAACACCTTTGAAGGTTAAGTAAAACCACAGATGACCCAGAGGGGGGAGAATCCTCTACCCACCCTCACACGTGTACCAGGACACAACGCACACTCCGGTCATGGCAGGGACCAGGCTCTCCCTGCGCTCCCAGATGCCAGCCCAGACACAAACCACTCACCCTCTGCCACAAGCCCTCGCGCCCAGCTCACCTGCGTGACCAGACGGTTGCCTTTACCCTGACGGCCGACACTGGTCCCGCCATCCTTTGGCTTCCTAGAGGATGCTCACCAGAGCAGTGACAGCACGGGACCCGCTCACCATTGCCACAGCCGAGCAGGCAGGTGGCAGGCTGCGACGTGGGGGTTCTCAGCCCCCAAGGAAGGAGCTGGGCCGTGCTGCAGCAGTTCTTAAGAGCAGGCTCGCTGGGACGGGCTGGGGCACACGCTCACAGCCCCGTCAAGGCAAAACAGGAGGCACCTGCGCTGCCCTCCCCTAACGTGCCCACCTGAGCTCCCTTCCCCTCTCGCCCCCCCCTGCGGGGGGAAGGACATCCCTGCCCACGCCACCCTCCTCACCCTCTGCCGGGCATAAATCAGCTCCGAGCGCCTCTTTGTTAGAAGCACGTCTCCGGGAAGCGTTCAGTACAAAGCCCCACGCTCTCTCAGCTCGTTGCAAGTTCAGCCCAGCTTCGCCCAAAGCTTTTTGCTCAAGTTTGCAAACTCGAGCAAACCTGGTCCCAATTTCGAGCTGGTTTGAACTCAATTTGAGCTGATTTATAGTTTGGCATTAAAAAACAACAACAACAACTGTTCTTTAAAATGGCAACTTCGACTGTAATTTATGTGAGGCCAGATGGAACTTGGTGTTTTCAATTAAGTTTCAGCTGGATTTTGTAATTTTAGTATTTTGTTCAGACAGTTAGAGCAAAACACGGAAGAAGGAATGGAAAGCAGCAATTAATTCACATAAAACTTAATGGGAGGGTAGGTATATAAATGTCTTGCAACACAAAGTGGAGTCCTTCCGCGGAAGTCTAGCTGCAAATGAAAGACAACAGTGGAAGTGCTGCTTTGAGCTTGTCCCTGTACTGCTCGGCCAGGATTTCTTTCCACACGCCAGGCCTGACTTTGTAGCCCCCTCGGATCAAGTGTGCCATACACAACACTGTAGTCCAAGCCATTTTGACGCTGTCTTGCAGCTACTTTCCTTGAGATCCCAGTATTTTAATAACTAGGATTAGATCACAGCAAAAGCTGAACTTTTGAGATTTTTTCCTAGCAAGTAACTCACGCATTGATGCTAATATTTGACTGTGCTCAGCGGAGACGGAATCAATACTTACAAAATTCACTCCTCCCCGAGGTACCGAGGTATTTTGTTTTTACAGGGGAATATCTGGAACCTTTTAATGGATTAAAAATAAGTTGCAGTTGATCATTTGTTTGCGAGACAGAAAAGGCTTCAAAGATACACAAGCGGATTAAGCAGAAGCGTTCAGATGATTCACAAGCTGATACAGGCCACCAGTCAGGAAGCGTCTCAAATGACTTGCTCTTTTGTGCCCGCATCAAAGCGCCACCGAATGACTGGCAGCCTCCCCTCTGGCCGGCCGCCTGGGGGGACCGAGGTGGCAGCAGTGTCACTGCAAGGCGCGAGGTGTGCATGGTTTGGGGAGAAAGAAGATAATTTGCCTCCTTGTTCACCCCAGCGCATTGTATCTGCAGTTAATAGGAGAAGCTTACGCTAAAGTGTGTTTTATAGCCATAGCCTTCTCCTCCTGTTGTTTTCCTGTCCTCATTGTTCTTTCTTCGTCTTCTCATCCTTGCTTTTTTGTTTTTTTGGCTGGGCAAGAGGAAGCCATGCAAATGTAAAAGTCTGCAGCCTGACCTACAGTCTGGTCCCCTCTTTGTCTTTGCCTTATAGCTGGGGCTCCTACGCCAAGAAATGCCATCCCAGGGGACGTGGTGGGGTGCCTGGCACGGAGGCGGGGAGCAGCTGAGGGTCACCTTCAGGGAGCTGGATTTATGGCCCACTGAAGACAATGGGAAGAACACCACTGACAGAACTGGGTTGTGGATGAAGCCTTGGGCTGATCGATTTGGGAAAATATAAGTGAAGGGTTGGAGAAGACAATTATCTGAGTTGTAAAAGTGCTGCTGGCAGTCCCGAATCCATGACTGCTCTCTTCGTCTTTCTTTTTATGCTTATTCTGAAGCTTCTGCAGGGGAGAAGGGAGCTTTCTGCAATCTCAGGCCTCCAAACCTGGGCACGGTTGAGCAGTGGCAAAGGTGTGGGATAATTGCTAATTGCAGCTACTCGTGAGCGATGCCAGTCTCACCGACCCGAGCAGGCTGTGGTTCAGGGAGAGGATCCTAAGCTGGCTGAGGGACACCTCCTGGTTCATTCGTCTCGAGTTCCTAGAATTTTGCATTTCCCAAACTGGAGGAGGTCAAACTTCTGCTCAAAGGCTGCTGAGAAAAAGTTGGACCACAGGGTAAGAGGAAGAGACAGCTCACTGGAGGGGACTTGTGTGGCTCTGGGGCCTGATTCTGGAGGCCACGGATTAAGCCCATTGATCTTTGCAAAAAGCCTGCAGGAGATGAAGCCCGTCCGCATTAATTCAAGGCAGATACACAAGCAGCAGCCACGTGTACCATGTGGCAGCAAGAACCTTCAGAGTTCACGGAAAAGGATGGCGATTTAATGGAGTATATGGTGAAATTAGCTAGGAAAACTCTACATAAAGGGAGAAGAGATATTGCATATACAGTCTGTGAGATCATTATATTACAGAGACTTTCAACGCCGTCTCATAAGGAGACACTGAAAAAGACCTTACAAGAGACTAAAAAAATCCTGCACCTCTTAACATCCTGCACTTTTAACCAAAGGCTTAACTTGCACAGAGAGCAATGCTTTTCATATTTAAATCCCATCAGCACGATGGCAGGCCAGGAGGAAATGTATCCAGGCTTTGGAGCCCAGCTATGAAGGGGGAACATATGAAAATGGGGTCAGCTGGGAAAAGAGGCTGACAGAAACCCCAGTGCGGCCACCAGTTCACTTTCTGGTTTTGAAAGGCAGTAAGTTACTCTCTTCTACCAAGTCTGCTTCATCCTAATGTGGATCCGGTGCACCAGCTGCTCCGTGAAAGAGCAGGAGCTGCTTCCCCACCTGCCATTAGCAGGGGAGGCTTATGCCCAAGAGCCCTGTGCTTTGTAACAGAACAGAGTGGAGCTGTAACGGTGATGGGAGGTCGCGTAGGTCCGCGACTGTTCCTTCCTGTGTCAGCCAAAGTGACTTCTGCGCTGGGCAGAGCAAACGAGGGTGGCCGTGGTTCCCCCGAGCTGCCTCGGTCGGTGCCTCTCCCTCCCGCCGCCTGCCACGATGCTCGTGCAAACCCAGCACAAGAGCTGGCAGGTTCCTCACTCAGCAATCCCCCTGCCAAGCACTCCAGCCCTTCTCCTTCTGGATTCATGCTCGCAGTGCTCTCTCCTATATTTTGGCACTCCAGCACACAGGCAGCTTCCAGCTACTGTAGCTGACACTGCTTTCATTTGCTGCCAGAGAAAACTCTCAGCCCGCAGCTCTGACCAACCATCAGGCTTGCAGCTTCCCAGCTCTCCCAGGTCTTTCAAAGTAGCTCTTTCTTTTGAGTTTGGTGAAACCACTGGCTCTGGTGAGATCTGCTGCTTCTCTTTGGATCCAAGGTATCTCTTCGAACAAGCGTGACTCCCTGTGCTCATGGAGATCGTACTCACGCATCAGCGAATCTCCCATTAGCACGCAGGGAGTTGGGAGGAGTCTGTCCTACCTCCCTGCCCTGCACTTGGGCCCTTTTGTGCACCCTTATCCTGTGAATCAAGGTAAGGATAATGCCCAGAATGAAGATGAACACATATTTGGTCCTCAAGTGGAGTCTAAGCTGGGAATTGGGTCTGGAACTCCACCTGCCTGAAGGTCTGCGAGTCCCAGTCCTGGGAGGTTTGGTTTGGACCTGAGTCCAGTTGTGCAGCCCAACTTGGGGATGGAAGGGCCAGGTAGGGAACCTGTCTCTATTATCTCTCAAAAGTTTACCTTTCCTAACAAGGCTAAAAAGATGGCATCTTAATTAGATGGGAAAAGTACATCAAGCTCATTAACTAATTACCAGGGAAAGTCCCTGCAGCAGATGCCTGGATTGCCTAAAGTACTGCTTACTCTTAACTACTAACTTTGAAAAAGGATTCTGCTATTAAAGCATTATTTGGTTCCAAAAGCACAACAAAGTCATTTATTTTTTCATCGTGTCTATCCAAACTAACCCCTTACAGCTTTTATAAAGCACCAGCTGCCTTTTGAGAGACCATCCAGATCCGACACACAGAGTCTGGGCTTCAACTGGTGCCTCTACAGCAAAATATTAAATGACCTGAGGGATGAGGGCTGAAGCATAAAGTTATCAAGTAGCCAAGAATAAACTCAGCCAATAACCTCCCTATGATCAGCAGGAGACCTTCCCCCTTTCCTTTCTAGTGGGAGCTGATAAAGCAGGAGGAGGAGATGAATCTTCTTGCTACTCCTCATTGCACCAGGTAAGGACTGGAACTAGAAATCATTTCTATCACTGAGCACCTCCCGTTGGTTCTGAGCCAGCTGGTGAGGCACAGCTGTGACATCAGGACTCGACTGGGGACATTTGTCTGCAAGGGCTGAGACTCAGAGGTCATTTCGGGCAGCCCACTGAATGGTCATGCCGTGGAAACAGCTGTTGGTCATTAAGAAACCTTCACCAGGATCAAAATGGTGCCCGAGGGAGTAATTCCCAAAAACACTGCGGGGAGATGTAAGTGCATATTTTAATGCTTAGTTCCCTTGTGGAATACAGGTGGGTCCAGGTGAGTATGACAAATCCAGTGGCTAAATTCAGGTGGGGGTGAAGCTGTACAGACTGAGAAGCCAACAGGACTTTTTCATTGACGTCACGAGTCAATCTGGAAGCGTCGTGACCCCCCCTTGCGTGGCAGGGTTCCACTGTTCAGCAGTGTGGGCTTGCGATGTGCTGCCAAGGGGAGCTCAGCAGAACTGTACCGTGCTATGCAGAGCTATTTGCAAGAGGTGAGCTCACTTCAGAGGTTACCAATTATATTTTTGTTCTTTAACTGGTAGCAATTGGCTTGCAACCTGCAATAATACGCTCTCCGCTTTGCTTTGCAGGGGTATTTTCATGTTCAGAGCTAGCACAGAAAAGTAGGAAGAAATCCTGGCCAGCAGCAAACCAGCAATTTTTATATAATCTCCAGAAACTCACGCAAAGGCTGGGTAATGTACCTGTTTCTCACCCCTCTAAGAGAACATTTTGCTAAGTTTAGTGGGATTTTTAACAGAGTCAAAGTGTGACTCGGAGAGAGGGAAGGTGGTAGAGTTTGGCCAAAGTGTTCAGCTGTAATGGTAACGGATCCATCGCAGAGCAGGTCCAGATCGAAACCCTGTTTACCACCCTGCCTTGCACAGGGCCTTGGGGCGCTTACGGACTGATCTCTCTCTCCCAGCGTGTGGGAACGACCGTGAGGGCTGCGGGGATGAAAAGGAGCAGTAGCACCAGACTAAGGAGAGGTTGCTTGTGGAAAACAGAGAGTTGAGGCAGGGATCAGCTCTTTGCTGTGGGGTTCCTGGGCACTACATCACCCCAATAACACTTCCTTTCCCGTTAACTCCTAATGAGAATTGGAGAGGTTTCAGAGAACTGCAAAAAAACAAATTTTGTAACAGCCTGTCCCAACCCAAACTTCCCAAAGCCTGAGGGACCTTGAATTCTCCGTCAGGAACGGCAGCTTGAGCTCACCACTGCCTCCCAGCTCCGTCCCTTGAGGAAGAGGCGACGCCCTCCGCCATCACCCCGACGCGGGAGAGCTCTTCAGATGTTTGTTCCCTGAATTACAGACAGCAAACCCTAAATATTTCCCCTCCTCCCCTCTTGAGGCTGAAGGAATGCCTTAAAACATTTCTAATCGTGTAATCTCAGCTGTCATATGACCTCAGCGAGAGAAAATGGCCAAATTCAGAGGAAACTGTTTGCTTAAACCTATCATTAGCTCTCCCCCCGCCCCCTCCTTGTTTTAAATAAACAAACAAACAAATGAAAAACCCCGCAGCCTGTACGGGTGGTGTTGTTGTTTTCCTTTCCCTAGAAAGCCTGAGGAATTGCACGGTGAGGGAACTTCAGCTATTCGAAGACGCCGTGAAACCCACACCGCTGGCTAACAATCCATCCCTCTGCTTACGGGAGCATTATCAATAAGGAAAGTCATAAATCGCCCGCTGAACAGGAACTCAAAGACCAAAGTCATGTAACTCAAACAGGCTCAAAGCAAAAGAGTCCCTTTAGTGTGAGGGTGGTCTGTGTAAAGTTAGGAGACACCTGCTAGCAAGTCCTGAGACACTAGCATCTGTGTAAACTTGCCCCCTCCCTGCGCCCGCAGCCCTTATAAGGTGTTGAATGAAGCAGTTTCATGAAAAAGGCTCTGTTTGGGGCAGTTCTAAGGCTTACATATACCTAAGTAAAACAGAGCCGGTGCTGTGCAGCCCTGGGATGGATTACCAGGGACCACAGGGAGGCCTATTAATTATTGTGACAAGCTGATCTGCTTGCGGACTGGTGGCTCGAGTTGCATGCGGAGGGGTGGGCGTACGTGCGACAACGGCCCTCTCTGCGCCAGGGGTTTGGGAGAGCACAATAAAGCCGAGAGGATCTGAGGAAACCAGAGCAGGAGGAGGGAACCCGAAGCTGAACGAGCACATCCACCCGGGGCCGAGGGCTGAGAGACGGTGGGGTCGGCCCCGGCCTCCGGTGCATCCCTGGACCAGGAGCAGTACCCTTGGCCCGCTGCAGCATCTCCCGGCTGCGGCACCACGCGCGGCACGGCGCCGTGGCAGGGGAGTGGGTTGGCAGAGCAGATCTTGGCCATCCAGATTGTGGTCCTTCGCCCCCTCACATCAGCAGCAAGCAGGATTTGAACACTAATTTATTTTCAATTGGAAAGCAAAAGCTAAACGGTGAAACCTCCACATATAAGGCCATCACATTTTCTTATGAATTAAAGAGCAGAAACATTTTAGCGCTGGCAAAGCTGAAATCTGGAAATACCAATATTTCACCAAAGCAGTTTTTTAATATGCAGAAGTGTCGTGCATATTACTCTGAAGCTTCTAGCTGTAGGTGAAATCTTCTCATCATCAACTCTCAATATAATATGTGCTTATCTTAAAGGACATTTACTTTCCTGTGCTTACCGACTGTATTTGAATTGTCAAATGACACTTTGCTGAAATTATTAAAACCTAGAGGTCACAGAGAACCTGACTTGAAAGTGGGAACACACATTCTTTCGTCTGAGCAAAAGTGCATATTTGGAATTTTAAATGCAAATTTTTTTGGAGGAAGAATCGCTTTTCTGGCAGTCAAGTACAGACGGAGCATTTGAAAGAAGGTTCTGCTTTAATTTTTGACAAGTGCTGTGAATAGATACTCTGCTCTGCTGTTGGAGGGAAGGGACGGAGCAGAGCCCCGACCGCAGTGCTCCGGGGAGGGTGCGCGGGGGCCCTCTCACAACCCTCTCTGCTTACGTTTCTGGCAGGGGGGTTTACAGCGGGTCCTCCCGGCTCCCCAGAGCAGACGGCAGGCGACCCGGCAGCCTGGTCCCTCAGGGAGGGCTGTGCTGGGCGCTGCCACCCACCAGCCCTGCGACCTCTGGCTCTTGTCCTAAGCCCCACCGGAGAGCCAGGCCCCGGCTGCTGTGACACCCGCACGGCTCGGGCTGAAGAAAGGCAGGCGGTATCTGGCTTATATACCCTGACTGCAGGAATGTTTTCTTTCTGAAGGATAAGGCTTATCTGTTTCCCTCGCTCATACTTCCTTTTAGGGTGTTCAGCAAACAGATAGGCAGGGGAAAGTGAAGATGTTCGTCATCTCTCTCGAAAAAAATCCTCGAGTAAAACCACCTCACACGACATTTGCAGATTAGCCGTAACCTTCCTGTCCCGTGGTGGCTCTCCGCAGGACGTGCCGCGGTGCATCCCAGGACAGGCCTAGCTGCGAGGCCAGTCCGTGCCAAAAATGCTCAGGCGAAGAACGGTGAGCCAGCAGGCTTGAAAGAGGACGAGAAGCAACCTTGCCTGGGTGCCGAGCCAGGCCGGTGCCTCTGATTGCGTGTTAGATTGCAGCACGGGGAGCAAACCCTGCCCAAGCAGAGCACAGAGGTGAAAACAAAAGCCTCGGGGCTCTTGAGTGCAGAGTTTTCCCAACACGTCCCAGTTACCCTTTGCCGGCCTAGTTTTACGTCTGTATCGTGCTGCACCAAAGCTACCGAAGCTGCTCTTACACTGACGAGGCTCCAGTGAAGAACAGGAGCAGTAACACAGGGACATGTTTGTAACTGCCTCTTCGCAAGCCTCACCGCAGATCGACGAGCTCCCATTTCACAGACGGGGACACTGAGAGCTGGAGTCAAGAGGAGGTTTCACAGGGGAGTCCAGGGTCACAGGGTTTGGACCACGTGCCATCTCACTGCCTGAGTGCAGCCGAGTCCATAACCGCCGAACGCACTTTCAAGCCTCCTGGAGTCACAGCAGAGCTGATGACTTCCCCTCCCTGCCTGTCCTCTCCCACCTTATACCGCTTGAAGGAAGGAGCAGAGAGATGCCAGAGCTCGGCTGTTCAGTATTTGAGCTGTGCAGAGCTACCCATGAGACACTGGAGGCAGAGGATGAAGATTCAGCTTCCTATCACCTTGAGATGAGTGTCTGGTGACTCCTGCTACCCCACCTACAGGCTTCATGACAGGGACTCAGTGGCAAAAAAGTACTGCAGCCCCAACCCCAACTCTTAAAGGCGAGCACCAACAACGGAGAGGTCACTCTGAAGAAGAGGGGATGGAGGAAACCTGCATGTGGTGGCAGAGGAGAGCTAGTCATTTCCTATCATGAAAGGCCCTTCCCTTTCCTCTACTACAAAGGCAGATGTGCTCTGAGGTATGCAGACTCCAGCCCCACCTTGCTCCAGCTGGTAACAGAGGGCAGTGACATTACCATCACTACACTTACCGGTGTGTCTGCAAGTATACTCCATTTTCTAGCCTACGCTGAAATCCAGGTTGTTCTCCTCCTCCCGGGTACTTCACCTACACTATCTGAATTATTTTCCATACGTGTGCTCACAATCACCCCTTCACTCAGCTGTGAAGCCAGACCCATCTTCACTACTGTAATGCGACCTGACTTAACCGTGACACGCTTCAGCCTGGTGCCTTCCCCGCGAGCAGGATGGCGGCCACGCTGCCTGCCAGCTTCACACCCTCCTCGCAATCAGCAAAGCCCGCTCCTCCGCTGCCTTCCCCTGCCTCCTGGAGAGCTCCTCCGTGCTGATCTGAAGTTTGGATGCAGTGTTGGTTTTATATATAAATGACATTATGACAAATGATGAAGGATTAAATTACACTTCAATCAAATCAAGCCAAACCAGTAGGGATCGAGGTCCCAGTGGAAAGTATACATGGAGTTCCTCAGCTTCCTGATTTGAATGACTTTGTTCTTCTTCCAGAGAAAGGGGGGGGGGGGGGGGGGATGAAGGAGAAGAGACGGGAAAGGGAGAGGAGGGGGGAATTTGGCCTAAAATGAAACATTTTCCTTTTAAGTTGAACATTTGAAAATGGCTGGGAGGAAAGAACTGAAACACTGTAATGGCTGATACTGAAGAACAGCCTGGGACTTTTGCTTTTCGAGAACAGAAGCCAGGGAGAGAGCTGTGGTGTGAAAAAGGCAACGCTGTGTGCCTTGAAGGGGAAGGTGTTTGCAGCAGCCCATCTCCTGCAGACACTGAAAACCCCCTGCAAGGCACTAACCCAATTAGCTTTGCGAAGAGCTGTGCTATGAAAAGGCAAAGGCACTGACAGTGGTTTTGGTAAAGGCTAAAGACAGCTTCACTCTGCCTTGCACTCCCGTCAGAGTCACTTTATTATCTTTGTATTACCAGGTCTTGCAAAGGTTGGCTCAAGAGCCTTTAGTTCTGCATCTCTGTCCAGCTAGAAAGCCTCTCTTAGCATCGCACCGGCTCGTAGCACTGTTTTGCACATGGGAGCATTTCTAAATGCTGCAGAAACAGTCGTTCTGTGAATGCGTCTGCCTGTAGTACGAAGGTAGATAGACAGACAGACAGGCAGACAGGTACTGTACTCTAGGATTTGCATTAGGTACTTTGCTCTACAGGTTGTATTAAATACTGCCCACTGCGTTCCGATTTCTGGGTGCAAATCTTGGGTATTGTGTAACAGATCCCATCAGTGAAAATCCAAACAAGGGAAGCAGAGTACATCGGGGTCTGCTTTGGCTCAATGGTTCTCTCTGAGAGACAGCCCATCAGGTTGACCTGACTGTGACACACTTCACCCTCCCAGGATAGCGGCTGTCTGATGAGCTCAGGCAAACTCAAAACCTTCCTGAGACCAACGCTTCAGAAAACATTCCTTAAAACTTTGGCGGCGTTTGTGAATCACATGCTGTCTGAGCCAGAGCAAGTAAAAGACCTTTTCTCACCTCTTCTTTGAGGACAGTAATAATAAAATGAACACACACCACCAGCACGTGGTATCTGCAGGTCACCCATTAACCCGCAGGAGGAGTGATGCAGAAGGGAGTTTCTCGCTGTTTCCGGGGCAGTTTGCGTTATTCTGGTCGTAAGGTGCGTGTCAGCCGTGTGTGTACCTGCTGGAAGACCCTCTTCCATTTCAGAAATGAAAATTTTAGTCTTACCGAAATGAAAGGCAAAAAGAACACTTCGGTGGGGCTAGAATATCACTCTCGGTGCGTGGTAAAGCCACTTCCACTGAAAAAAAAGAACGAAGCCCACAAAAGCACACACGTGGACGTGTGCCCACACGTGTGCTCAGGCACGCGCTCCAGCCTGCAGCTCGACAGGACGAAAAGCAGGAGATCACCCCTTTCTGAAAGTCTTCTTGCTATGAATTTTCTCCCTGTAGTAATAGGCTTTGCAAAGTATTTTAAAGAATAACTTAAGCAATAGTTCCCAGGAAGCCACTTGTTACCTATGGTTAACATCCAATCTGTTCACATTACTTCTCAACTTTCTGACACAGAAATCAAGGAGAACACTTGTGGAAATCAAAATCCAAATTGGTTCAGCCTCTGAGAATAATAAAGACTTAGAAATATGTATAAATTTAAGTGGTTTTGAATAAGGACAGCATTTCAAAAAGCAGTCGAATTGTTACTTTGAAATAAGCCATTATTTTCTGCTTTTTAAAATCCCAGTCTTTAATAGGGGATGAGATCCAGACCGCCAAGAACCAAGGAGAGTTTTTGATGCAAATGAAAAGCAGCATTTAAGAAGTACAAGTATCCCATAATAGAGCTCACACCAAATTGCCAGCTCCCAGGCCTGTCTGCAACATCCTGGGGTCCATCCAGCCCAGGAGATCAGAGCAGGAGGGTTTAGAGACCCCCCTCCTCTCAAGTGCTGACTTCATGAGTCACCTTGTTCCTCCTGGTGAGACCTCGTGGCTCACACCACAGCCCCGTGTTCAAACGTCTCCAGCCAAAGAGTGCGGAAGGTCTAACCTGGAGTCAGACCCAGACACGCAACACGGGCAGGTGTTGCCATGGCAGGGAAAGGATGGGAGGAGAGCTCCTGAGGTCCTCTTGGGCTGTTTTTGCTCATTCTGTCCCTGTCCAATGTCCCAGGAAAAACTGTGTTTTACTGGAAAGAAAAAGCCTTTACTGAAAGACAGCCTTTCTGTCCCACAGTGCCATACTTAGTGAAAAAACATCTGGCAAGGAGGCAGCGCTGGCACGAGCATGAGTGATTCACACACCTTTGAACAAATTTAAGATCTTCATGCTTGAGGCCCTCCATGGCCACCCACTCCTGGCACTGGCCAGATCTTTGCAAACCTTTGTGCGGTGGGTGAGAGGGGAAAGAAGCAGTCCTTGGCTATGGTGCAGCCGGAGAAGGCAACATCAGGACGGCAGGTCCTCTCTTTCTTCCCCATGTAGAGAAGTGGAGCAGTGTGGTGCCTCCTTCACTGCCAGCCATGCCACAGGATCTTCTCTGGTTGCAGGGACACACCTCTCCTGACCTGGGAGAGCAGAGCCTGCTCCCCTGAGAGCGGAGGAACTGGAGCCGCGGGGATGAGATGGCAAGTGGGGGATAGAGGCACATCCAGCAGAGGATGTGTAGGGATGGGGTCAGGAAGGCCAAGGCACAGCTGGAGCTGAACTTGGCAAGGGATGCAAAGAATAAGAAGGGTTTCTACAGGTATGTCAGCCAGAAAAGGAAGGTCAAAGAAAGTGTACCCCCCCAACGAGCAAGAGTGGCTAACTGGTAACAAGGGACGAGGAGAAGGCTGAGGTACTCAACAACTTTTTTGCCTGTCTTCACTGGCAACCCCTCTCCCCACACGTCTCGAGTGGATGGACCGCAAGGCAGGGACTGGGGGTGCAAAGTCCCTCCCACTGTAAGAGAAGATGAGGCTCATGACTACCTGAGGAACCTCAACAGACACAAGTCTATGGGACCTGACAAGGCACGTCCCAGAGTGCTGAGGGAATTGGCTGATGTAGCGGCCAAGCCACGCTCCGTGATACTTGAACAGCCGCAGCAGTGAAGTGCCGGGTGACTGGCAAAAGGGAAACATTGCACCCATTTTTAAAAAGGACTAGGTGATCTTTAAGGATCCCATCCAACGCAAACCCTTCTATGGTTCTGTGAGAGCGTGAGGCTGCCCCACATGCTAGGAGGCTGCCCCACGGCGCGCGTGCAGGAGGAAGGTGGGGAGCAGGGAGGGGCGCCGCTGCAGCAGAGCACGGCACAACAGGAGAGCGTCAGCAGAGCGAAAACGGGAGCTGGCCCTCGACAAAAGGCCCAGTTAGCCATCCTCCCGCAAACAAACAGCCCCTCATCCCAACTTTTTCAAAGACTGCTCAGAAAATAAAAGGGCCACAGGATTGGAGGGATCAACCTAAGTCATGTACATCTATTTAACAAGAAAACTCATTGATAAGCAAACCACCTGATGCTTGCACAGCAGAAAAGAAAACACCTGGTTCTGCCTGTGGGTTGATAAGCCAATATCTTTAATCTTTTTTTTTTTCTCTTGATGACTGAAGTACACACTCTGTGCGGCCCTATGCTCCAGCCACATTGGTAATAGTAACAAAGCTTTGATGTCCCCCTCATTCAACAGAATGTTGTTTAGTTCAAAGCGAAGAACAGAGGCAATTCTTTGCTTTTAAATTATTAGCTCCCTAAGTCTTCTGTAATGATATAGTTTGACTGAAGTGTGCAGTTTATTAACTACATAAAGACGATATTATTAGAGCAGAGAAAGGCAGCCGAAAGTTTTGCCTTTCAGCTCAGCAGCAGGGGTTTTTGATACTTTGATCTCAATCAATGCTAAATGTCTTTGTGAGATAGAGGGAGCAGCAGAAATTACCTTTGGCACCATGACTACATCAATTATTTAGTTCTTTTTCTTATAAATTAAAGTGTTCTTCAACTTTTACCCCAATTTTTTCTTCTTCTTTTTTTTTTTTCCCCTTCAGTTGATTGGGAAAAAAAAAAAAAGGCTGATGGGAAGAAATCTGGCTGTGAACATTAATAAAAATCCCACTAACCTTTCCCAGTCCTGGTCTGGAAGGGTCTTCTCTGGGGTGAGGAGATGGATTCATGTGAACAACAACAGCAACAGGGTAGCTTGGGGTAATGTGCTCTTTAACCAAACGACCGCGTAGGTTGTTACTGCAAATTTGTCTACGTCTAGCCTAATTTCTTTTTTTTTTATTTTTGTCTTTTCCAATATTGCGAGCATGAATGCAGCTGGAAAAATGGGACACCTGATGGAAACAAAAGGATTGCTCTAAGCAGGATTTAAAGTGTTGGTGTTTATTAAAGTTCTTTCCATTGGTCCCAGCACATGCATCAGAGGGAAAGCTTAGGAGCAAGAATGAGGCAGCCCCGACTTGGGTAAGAACGAGAGTAAACGCAGGTCTCCTAAGGCTAAGAGCAGAGCTTGCAAAGAGTCAGACCACCGTACCAGGGGCTGCGGCAGGCGCCTACACACAACATGCTGGATGCACTAACTCTCATTAAAGCCACTGGTGTCAGGTAATCCCACCCATATGTAAGCTGTCACCAAATCCTGCTCATACAAAAGTTGTGCCCAGTCCTGAGTTAGTCCCCTGGAGCCTACAGAGGAAATAAACCATTTCCAAAGTAGATTCATCCCATCCTAAGAGGGGTGACCAACTCCTTCCCTGGGGACAGAGGGAACCCAGGGTGCTGGGACTCGAGGTGAGTGGGGAAAATGCAGCCCAGTGCTTCTGCTGGATAACAGCAAAGGGACAGATGTTTCAGGGGAATTTGTGCTCTTTTAATACTCCAGGGAAGAGACTAGGCTGATGGCCAAAGAGCAGAGCCAAGGGAGGAGGATACTCCTGCAATTTTGGGGACAGAAGTTGGTGGCTGGGCTTCAGTGCTGTGGTGTACCGGAGTGTGTGAGAAACCACTGGAACCAGAACCTCAGCTGGGAACATGAGCAGCAGGACCACGGAGATGCTGAGGAGCCGGCTTTACACCAAGAGTGAGCCCCACGCAGCTCGAGGATTTAAAATACTCTCCTTTGGCCAGAGAAAATTTTTGTGAGAGAGAAATAAAAGAGGTCTTTGCAGAGATGTTGAAGCATGAACTATGGGAACTTCGATACATTTATATGTAGAACATGTTGGAGAACAACATAATTCTGTTTTCATGGTGATCAAAGTTTTGCAAGAAGGAGGACTTGAGACAGTGTGCTAAGCTGCTATGGCAACATGAATTTTAAAAAGTAAACTGACTTGCAAGAGCTTATCTTTTCCTCTTTAGTGTTGCGCGGAACAGATTTGGGAACCTCTACTCTAAAAGGGATCCTGTGAGGTGCTCACCTCTTCTTCTGGGCCAGGCGTACTGCAAAATGCATAAAACATATGCTTTGTGGCAAGAGGAAGATTCCCCGGGTGACCAGGTCTCTTCCTGCATCCCTGAGGCTCCCGCACCCCAAAAAGCCAATTCACAGTGACTCTTTTATAACATATTTATCATAATTCAGATATTCAGATGTTGGGGTGAATGTACCATGAACCACTTCAGGTCGACCGACACCATATTCTGGGACCTAAGTAGGATGTAACGCGATGCAGCCCCTGCACAGAGGTGAATTCCACCCACAGAGCACCGTTTCCAAGAGCACCATGACGTGGGCTCGGCTTACGTCTCGGCTTTCAAGCCACCCTCACAAAACGTAAAGGCAGCGGTGTCAGGAGCGTTTCTGACGGCTCCTTTCACCAGGGGATGCTGTGAAGAGCTGTCATGCTCTGAGTCAGCTGTTCTGCCACGGCTGGCATTTCAGGCAGGAAGAGCCTGCTCACAGAGCTATCCCAACCATGCCGCCTGCCAAAACCACACTGGGAATCTCATGGGAACAATCCCTCTCCTGAGCCAGCTGGTACTTCCTGCTCCTGAGGCCTGATCCTGCTGGATGCTGAGCATTCTTTGTTCCATTTTTAAATTAATGAGACTTGAGCAATGCGCGGGCCAAGACTTCAGAGAAAAAAAGTCCCTCGGTGTTTCTGGCACTTTGGCCGTATGTCCCAGCCGGAAAAGAGAGAGCGACGTGTCAGACTTGAAGGGAGGTTCAAGAGATGCCGATCACCTGGAAAACAGATCTCTGATTTGGACATTTTAATCAGGTTCGCTGCGCTGGTCATGCCCTGGCATACACCTTTCCTACCACCCTGCAGGGCAGGTGCAGCGTGGGGTGTACCCCGGCCCCGGGGCAGAGCCGCGGAGCAGCCCCAGCCGCAGCTGGGCCACGCAGCCGGAGCAGGGCTCGCCCCAAAGCTGGCAGCCCACGCCGCAGGATCCACCACCTGCCCAGCGCTCCAGCAAGAGCCTGAGGTTCCCCGGCATGGGACTCGCTCCCATCCTATCCCAACAGTGTCCCCTGGAGGTCGGTGGCTGAGGCAGCCTGGGAAGAGCCCTCATGGAGGCTTGGGGGAACCCCAGAAGCTGTTCTTGCTTTTCAGGCTGGCCCGCCGCTGCAGAGCGAGCATGCAAACAAATCCCAGCAGCCGCGGGTCAGCCTGAGCCCCAGCAAAGGACGGACGTTGGCGGAGCCCACCCTGACAGGTGGGAGTGGAGCACGTTGTAGAACCACAGGACAAATTAAGCATCTTCCTTCCAGGTTCATTCAATCAATATCCAAAGTCTGACCATTGCGGCCCCTCCTGCAGCACATCAGCTCAGAGCTGGAGTGTGGGGAGCTCCTCCAGCACCGACGAGCCAGAGCGGAGCTGTGGCCACTCCGTGAGTCTGTGCCAGCCGTGAGCCCCCACAGCCGTGGGAGGCAGGAGAGCGGAGGCACTGAGGCGAGGGCACGGGGCTTCCTCGCTGCTGCTGGAGTCTCCTTTCTTCTGTCAGCCAAGCAGCGGGGAGTTTTCTGAGAAACTGCCCACAGGGAGCGATCACTTTTTCCAGTCATTAACCTTACACATCCCTCACATTATCGGAATACCTTGGATGTCTAAGTTGCTGCAGTGAGCTAATTCCTCCAGGTGACTCCAGGCAGCGTTAAATGGGCTCCTGCACAGCGAGGGGATTTGAACTGCGAGAGCTGAAAGCGCTCCCGACTCCAGCACGCCAGGCCTCCAGCGGGGGCGAGATCGTCAGATGTCACCATGCGAGCGCAGTGCGGTGGCAGGAGGGATTCGGGGCCTCTGGAGCAGCAGTTTGCAACCCGCAGTCAGCAGGCACCTGGGAGGTCTGCGGGTGAAGGGAGGAAGGAAGGAAAGCAAGGCACAGGCTTGAGATGCAGGATGCAGGGGTCTGTCCCCCCCAGGGAGTCCTCAGGTTGAAAGATATTGGGGCAAAAAGGCAGTGCCCTGAAGGGATAAATGTTGGGAAACCCCAGTGCTGGCCTCTGGGACACGTATGTACCTGTCTGTCTGGATGTAATTGCATCAGGGTGTCCAAGCCCTGACAGAGCAGCCAGTTCGGGATGCTGAAGTCCTTCCTCTGGCTTAGAGGATGAGCATGATGCCATTGCGCTATTTAATTCCTTGGCAAAAAGGGGAGACCTTCACATTCTGTCCCCTAAGGAGCAGAACAGGTCACCAGAGAGCATGAGCTTTCCATCACCCGTATGTGCACCACCGGAGAGCCAGCACAGCCCCAAGTGCCCGAGTTCGTCGTGGAGAACGCATGCATTTGTCAGCTTGCTAAACTGGGACAAGACGCGTGTCTTCCTCAGCAAGCCGAGGGCACGTGGAGCCGAGGTGGGGAGGAAACCGGGCCGGGGAGCGGGTGTTGAGTGCCCACCCCGGCTCTGTGCATGCCGGCAGTGCTGAAGAGGAGGAAACCACAGATGACCGGGTTCCACGTGATGGCATTCACTGTCTCCACACAGCGTGACTCGCGTCCCAGCCCCAGACACACGCTGCTGATCCGTGGCTGCGGGAGTGGAACGTGGAGAAAGAGGTGCACAAGAGGAACCCCAAATCAATGACAGAAATATTAGCAGTAGGATAACTCTTATAATATGTACATAATATTAAATATAATATCACTAACTCTCAGACATCACAATGTCTTCCTGCCATTGTGTTTCCTGGATTGTACGTTACCAGTATCCGGTCAGGAGCTGCTGAGTAACAATACTTAACAAAATAATTAACGAAAACAATCACAAAAGAGACCACGTTTGTCTCTCATGAGTAATAGGTGGCCACCGCTACTGACTGCCAGAGCAGAACCAGATCCTCCCGACAAAGCAAAGCCAGCAAAAGGAAACATTCATTCGCACAAGAGAAGCGCCGTGGGCAGCGTGAGGCAGCACCCACCTTTGCTTTGGGGCAGCGCATCTTTCTGCTCCTCTGGGGAAGAGTCTTTGGAAACAGAAACAGCTCCTTGATTTTCCCAAACTGCCCTGTGATTACAAGCGTCATCCCGGACTTGGGGGAAATGGGGACCACCGAGCGTGTGTGAGAAGAGAGTATAAATCCCACAGTAGAAGTCAGCATGATGCACCACGTCAGCCACACAGGCAAAGCTCCATTTACAATTAGAAATACAAAATAGCGACATCACAGGCTACACGGCCAAATTACGGAATAACGATCCACGTCACACACACCTAGGAACCCCCTCCGCACTTGAACAAAAAACCATCTTCAAACACTGACACGACATAAGGAAAGCGACATTCTAACACTTTTGATAACAACACAGTTAAAGACTGTGGCAATGCATCGATCTGAGCTTGGAGAGGCCTAAAACACAGATTTAGTTTGGATCTTCCCAGGTGTTGCTGGGGAGCAGTTCAAGTCACAGTTTCAAAGTCCATCCCAGCACTGAGGGGCCACAAAAGGGAGACTGGAGCTAGTGCAGCTGCGCTGCGGAGCCTTTGCTCTTCTCCTGCACTGCGTGCTCTTTGGGGTGATTCTTGGTTTGGATTAAGGAACGATGCTATGCCATACAGTACACAGCTTCTCAGGAGGGGTTTACTTTCTTTTCCCCAGCAATCAGCTGTCTCTTAATCAACTTGCTTTAAAATTAAGAAATCCTCATTAATAATAAGAGATGGACCCAAGCTGGGGACATAAACATGCCCCAATCTGTGGCATTGGAGTCTGAGTCCTACACTGAAAAACGCCTGCAAGCTCTGCTCCAGCTGTGCTGGGTACAGTGTGCTGACACCTCATGGCCGAGGAAGTAACTCAGATAAGACACCATTTCCCAGCATATAAATATACACATAAATTCTCCATCTGCTCTAAGGCAAGAAACGAGGTTCATTTATCAAGGAGTTTGTAATGAGTAGATCTGAAGATACCAAAGATAGGGAAGAAAACCAGCCCAGAAATGCTTCAAATTCTTGAATTACAAACAGATGGGCATTCAGTTATTCATAGGTGTGGTACTCTGAATTTCCTCGATGCTGAAGGACGGCTCTGATGCACTTCTTCCACAGCGTGGCCCATGTACTGTACCACATGGCAAACCTCGTGGTCTCGGGCCCGGAAAGAGGGTCCGTGTCTGGGCTGCTCGTTACCCAGCTCTTCCCTCTTCCACGGGGCTCTCCCAAGGGCAGATCACCTCCTTTGCAGAGTCCTTACGAGCTTGGTGGCGGTTGTCCTCTCCCTCCGCAGAGTCTATGGGGTGGATTCGGCTCTCCGAAGGAGCATCCATTTTTATTTGGAAGAAGCTGTGTTGTGAAATAAAAACTCATCACGCATATGGCACTTTTTGATGTGCTCTCTGAGAGGGCGGACACGCAGCACGGAGTCTGGCTTTGAGTTTTCCGCGGTTCAAACCCCAAATCCCAAAGCAAAACTCCCAGGCACAAGCCCGCAGAGATGGAAAATGAAGGAAATGTGCGCTCCCACCCCTTTGAAGCAAAACTGCCGTGTGACACGGCTCCGGCACAGCCAGAGCGCAGAGCCAGGTGGAGAAGGAGCCCTCAGATTTGTGCTTCTGAATTTCTAATGTGGACTCATCCACTCGGTCAGCAGCAGAGGTGGATTAACAGAGGTTGAGGGCACGTTACTCATCGTGAGGGACATGGCCAGGATTGGTTTCAACAGTGACAACCTCCCCAGGCAAAAAAATCTCCATTCTTACACATGCTGCTCCGGAATGACAAATGCTTTGTGACTTTCCCTCAAGATTTCTCCTCCCTTGTTACTTCTGGGTCTCCTCTGACTTTCAAATCATTAAACCAAACCTGAGCCAGCGCTTGAGAACAAACATGAATATACGAGCGGTTTTCAAAATTCAGGGATCAAAAGTAAAACCTGGGGACTTCACGCCACGAACAGGAGGCATAAGCGCAGCAGAGGGGACTGGCCAGCACGGACTCTTGCCCGCTTTTCCGGAACAGAAAGCAAGCGCACGGAGCCGAGGGGAAGAGAGGCTTTTGGAGGCCTGGCCGGGACGTGCGGCAGGCAGCGCAAATGCCATGGTGGGTTTTAGATGCAATTTAATTTAAGGAGAGGCCACTGTCAGCCGGGCTCGCAGCCCCGCGCAGCCTGGCAGGGAGGATTCGCAGGGACATACGGGGTCCCTGCCCGGAGTACCTGAGCGCCTCACCGTCTCTGCTGGGGCAAAGGCCTCGCGCTCATCTCCAAAGCCACCAAAATAACCACATCGGATAAATAACAACTTCTGCTGACATACAAAGGGCAGCAAGGCCCCACGGCCTATGAAGCCTCTTGATGTGGGGGCAAACACAAATGTCTCTTCGGGCTGAGCTGCGTCTGTCTCGTGCAAGGGGGCCGCCATCTCCCCTGGCCTGCTCCGGCGTGAGGGGGCTCAGGATGTGGGGCAGGAGGGGACAGGTAGGGCCCAGTGTCCCCAAGGGGGAGCAGAGGCCACATACCTGTACCCCAGCAGCCTCATGGTCCGCTGCTCCCTGGGGCCAGCAGGAAGGTACAGCACCTCCATTTTCTCACCTGACGCCAGGGAGGAGGGGCGACGGTGCCCGCTCCTGGCAGCCGCCATCACAGGCAGCCTCACAGCAGGCAGACATGGGGCTGAGGTGGCGACAGCTGACTGGAATATGAAGCACAAGCCCCACTTAAATGGGCTCAGCTGACACTATCTCAACCTAATTACAAACTGAATTGGTCTCAGAGGCGGGCCCTTCATGAGGGCATCCAGGTGCCCGCGCGGTGCTTACCTGCTCACCGCCTTGGTGTCTGGCCGGAGCCGCTGCTCCCGCTCGCCCAGCGGCTGCACCTTCCCGTGGGGCACGGCCGGGCACTTGGGCGAGAGCGTGGCCAGGACGGGCGAGGTCCAGCAGCCCCTCTTCAGGAACCGGCCGAAGGACAGGGTGGCCGCACGCGACTTCCCGCTGCTGGAGGGGAAGGGGCTGGGGCCAGTCCCCTCAGGGTCCCTCTCAACGCCTGCCATGCTGTCTAGGGCCACGCTGATGGGCGAGGGGCAGGCGGTGCTGTGGGGCAGGGCCGGGGGGCCGGGGGAGGCAGGAGACAGGCTGCTGGGGCCGGGGGGCAGGCAGGCAGGCGGCCATGGCAGGGTGCCGGTGCCAGCGTAGACAGCCAGGTGAGGGGCCGGGGAGGCAAGGTGGCATGGCTGTGGGGAGGAAAAGGAGAGAGGCTCAGTCAGGCCCTGGGGGGGCCGCACGCCGGTGGCTGGCCTCCCCAGGCTTCCTCAGGAGGAGAAACCTTCTCCGCCTTTGGAGGCCACCAGAGTGCCGCCTTTGGAGGAGAAGGGCCAGGTGCGGCCGATGCTGTCGGGAGAGACAGGGCTCAGCTGGGAGGCAGCCGGCAGCCCCCCCAGCCAAGCCTGGGGTGGTGCCCCCTATTCCTGCAGCTTTGGCCCTCTCCTTGCCCTCCCACAGCGGGAGAGTGGAGGCGTCACGATTTGCCCATGGAAAGTAACAGGGTCGTGGCTACTGGCCTCGGCGGGTGCTGACAGATCCGGCCCCACAGCCCCTGGGATGCTGTAGGAGACACCAGCTTGTCTCATTCCTTACAACAATTAGCTCCAAGCACGGAGGAGTCGGTTATCCCAAGAATGCGATCTTGGTCATGAACGGCATAACCATGTCACACCCAAAGCATCAGCGTGCTGGCCAAGAAATAGAACACTGAGCTCCAAACCCTGATGACCAATAATACAAGAAGCCACGTCTTGTGCTGAAGCCCCCAGCATACCTGGCTGGGGCTGGGAAGTCTCCAGCTCCACCAATTCAGCCCTCAGGACGAGCCCGGGTGCAGGCTGATCAGCAGAGGACATGCTGCATGCTGGGGTCCCCCCTGCCGCTTCCCAAGGACTCAGTCCCAGCAGAAATGCAACGCAGCTCAAGTGTCCAAAGAGAAGTGATGAGAGCAGAGGCACATACAGAAGGTGCATGCACGCATGGCTGAGAGATGCCACAGTGAAGGATGAACACACTGAGACAAGACAGAGAAGGATGAACTCCGTTCTTTTTTCATTTTCTACATTTATTTTTATTAGACAGATGAATGCATGGAAGTGACGGCCAAGAAATGAAACAACATATTGCTCTGATTTCCAATGGAAACAAACAATTTCTTGGCTGGCACAAAGTGCAGTTCAGTTTGTACCACGGTCACACTTTGTACCAGGCAACCTTCCTCTTCAGGGACTGAACAGCAAGGGACCAAGGAGCGGGACACCGGGTCATGCCAGCTTATTGAGCCCATAAGCAGAAGAGAGCCAGCTTCTGCCTGCAAGTGTAGGACTGGCGTTTCCCAAGCACAGTGACTCCAGAGCATGCAGCATTAACCCATGTCAGCAATGCAAAGCTGAGATGATGAAAAATCAGAGAAAGGAATAGATAGAGAGAACATAAAAAGCAAAGCTGAACAAAACAGAAGTAGAATCAGAGGGACTGACTGGAACACACAGATTTGTTATTTATTATTTATACCCTGACTTCATGTTCCACATGGTACTACATACTGGCAATCCCAACATGCTCAGTGCTCCATGTTATACAAACTCTGGAGAGACTGCAGAGCCCATCACATCCAAGTAGCTTTGGACCGACCCTGTCAAGCTCTTGACTATCCTTCAGTGCTCTTATGTCAAAGTAGGTTGATGGTGCTCAGTACCTCACCTAAAAAAGCCTTGTGATTTTAAGCAGAATTAAAAAGTTTATGGTCTGAGCCTGCTCGCCTTCACAATATTGGAAAATTTGCCATTGCTTCCACTGGGAATAAGAGCAGAGGCTTCGCAAGCAGACCTTGACATCAGAGCACAAGACTCACGCAACTTGGTTTCAATTCCTCCAAGGTTTATCACCGTTAGGCTAACAGACGTCATGAAAATCTCCCTATCTCAGCTGCACAGGGAAGGAGGCTAGTTCTGCAGTGGTACCAGACCAGACCGTGTAGCCCTGATTCTGCCTCTGATAACAGGCACAGGGAGGGCAAGAGTCGCTGTTCAAAGCTGTTCAGACACAGCTCTGACTATCTCCCTGTTTGCGCGAGGTTGGTCTGCATGCACCCCAGTACCTGAGGGCTCCCACTCACATCCAGCTTCCTCCATCTCCCATTTCCTGTAAAATCACACCAGTAGTAAAAATGGGTGAACAATAAAACAGGAGTGAAGAAGCTTCCCGGACCTCAGTCCTTCCCACCCACTCCCTCTGCTTCCTCTAAATTCTAAGAAACAAGGAAGCTTTTCTGTTCCCCCCAATTCCCTTTACTGGGCTTTGCAGGAATCTTCCCACTTCTGATAATCATTGGCCTGGTCCAGACGCTCTGGGGTTTCCCAGCAAAGCCTGGAATCTCCCTGAGCTCTTTAACACTAACACAGTTGTTTTAGGTTGCCTCATTCTAAAGAGCAAAAGAGACAGAGCAAATGAAAAAAACACTACTTAAAGTTGAAGTCAGCTCCTAACACCTCTGCCCTGCTTCTTCCTTGCCCCTGGACTACAAGCCAGTGACAACTAGAACTACCTCCTGTTAGGTTTTTTTAACAACAGAAAATAGAAGAGCAGGAAAAAGACAAGACAAGAGGCAGGAAGGATTTGATAAAAGAAACACAAAGCTGCGGCTGCATCTCTCAAGCCCTCCTGCAGGCTCTTGCGAGAAGGCTCTCTGTGCCTGCACATCTAGCTCATTGTGCGGGGGAGTCACGGGGGGGAGCAGAGCTTTCCACTGATCATCCCCAACATGCCAGGGGGCACTTGGGAATGTCATTAAAATTCAAAGTGTCACCGAAACCTTCAGAAACAGTCATCCTACTGTTCTCACAAGAAGTCCACCCTGCTCTACTGCCTGTGGCTCCTTTGCACTGGTTAGGAGGTGCAGGATACTTGAAGTGAGGGGTGTGCTCCTCTCAGGGGGTGCCTGGGGTGCACCCCTCGGAAGGGTGCACATCCCCCAAGAGGATGGATGCCAGCGCAGATGCACTACGACATGTACCACCTCTGCTCCCAGTGAACCCAAAGGACGGGGACGGACAGCAAAGCTTTAATCTGCCTTGTGCCATCCCGGCTCCTGGAGGAGCAGGAGGCTGGCAGAGACATCCCAGCTGCCCAGCCTCCTGGGGGAGCTCAGGGCAGCCAGAAGGCAACCCCCCTCCGAGGTGTGCGGGGAGGGAGCCGGGCTCCTGCACCCCAAGTCCGGCAGAGCCAGCGGCCTGGCTCCGGCAGCACTCCCATGCCTGACGTGCCTGGGAAGTGACATCTGCTGCTCCAGAAGCCATGGCAACGTGCAGGAAGCAGGCTGCTGGCAGAGCCGCTCTGGGAAACCTAAGGCAGTACTGACACCTTCAGGAAGGGGAGACGAAGCACAACACCGGCCTCGGCTTGTCTTTTCCCTGCTCTGTGCCCTGCGGGGCTCAGAGCCTACTTGGGAGGTTCCTTCTTGAGCTGGCTCCTGCGATCCAGCTTGCTCATGACCTGCGTGATGTCCACGGTTGTGGCCGCTTCTTTGGCTTTGGCCTCTTCCTCCTGCTGCCTCAGGATGACGGGGCTGGGGCTGGAGCGGAGGTGGCGGCGTCCGAATGAGAAAGTGGAGCTGGGCAGAGAGTGAGAGAAAGATGCAGGGCGTTACTGAGAAGTAGAAGGGCACCAAAAACTCACCCCTGGTAAGAAAACTTACCAGGAGGGCAAGCTCAGACACGGATGGAGGTGTCACTCTCACCCCCACAACAACAAAGTAGTGCAAACGCGGACGAGGTGGTTTAAAGCAGGACTCAGTGCCACACATCAGCTACATCAGAACTGCTGAAAGCGTAAAGGCAGTCCTGCTCCTGGTCGAGGGACTCCAGGGCCAGCAGATGGCCAGTACATTACTCCTTTTCTTATAAGTGTTTGCACATCACTAACACTCAGTGTGAAGCCAAAACAACTGTCATCAGTGGAATTTTTCCTAGTGCCCTCAGTAAGATCAAGATAGGGACCAGCATGGGTGTTTGTGGTGTCTGTGATACCCCAAAAAAACACCTGCTACCTGCTTCAGCAAAGCCATTACCAGCAGCAGTGGAAACAAGTGTTAAAACACCTCTGGATAAGCTATTAGCTTTTTAGCTCACCCAGGATGCTGAGTGTCGTGTGTCCAGAATGAGTACTGACAAACACAAATGTAATCACCACGGGTCAACCAGCACCTGCCAGCGACCTTGTGATGTGTGGCTCAGGGAAAAACTAACCAAATCCCAGGCAAGACAGCAGGAGGTTTTGTTTCCACTGACTTGAAATAGGCTTCAGATGAAACAATAGTGTGACAGTCCGTGATTCCTCTTTCTTGCTTGCTAGGTTGGTGAGTGGAAGAGGAACAGAGAAAGCACACCACCCAGTCTGGCTCTGACATTGCGTGCTCAGCTTTAAGAAGCAGCTGCAGTTCAAATGGCCTAAATTTGCTATACAACCTTCATCTTGGTCAGGAAAAAGCCATTTCAAGCCTGCCCCTTCTAAGTCTGTCTACCTTGTGCCAGCAGTCACTCTCAGGTAAGACGCTGTTTGCTCCCATGTGGCTGCCTGTCACCTTCACTTCGCAGGCGTAAGCGGCTCTGCCCAGGCAGAGCTGAGCAGAACCCATGGAGGACCCTGTGGTGGCTCTGTGTCTCCTCTGGCAGCCAATGGTTCGTGGGTGGGAGTTTTCCCATGCCCTGTACAATGCTCTCTCCTTCCAGGAAAGGAGCCATGGTTAATTCAACAATCACAGCCTTTCTAAACAGACCCAACAGACAAGGCAGCCGAGCAATCGTCAGTTTGATTCTGACTGCACACAAGCCACTTCCAAAGGGCTCACCAATAAACGGCATAATCAGTCTCAAAGCAAAGCATCTTTTTAGCAAAAAAATTTTATTTAATTAAGCGAACATCTAAATCATAGTAATTTTGCTGCAACTCAGGCTTTTTCTACCCTTGCTACAACAAGAAAAACAAACCCCACAATTACATCCAGTTTCACTTGCCTTTTTTTGACAGTCTCTTGTGGCACAACAGCCTTGGCCAGCATTTCCTTGTATATTGGAGACTTTAAATAGCGGCCATAGGAGTCCTACTAGGAGAAAAAAGAGAAACTGGTAGTTATGGGCTGCAAACACCCTTATTAAAATCACCACCAAATACAGCTGCTCAGGAGCCAGGGAGGCTGGGAACTAGATAATCTCCCCCAGCAGCCCAAGGGACTTTGCATCTTTCAGGCAAATGTAGCTATTTAACCCAATACCCTTTCATCTTGGTGTAAAATTCCCAGGATTTTCCACCTCACAATAAAGCTTCCCAGGTAAGATCCAGACCAAAAGGTCTGAACTGAGCTTAGCCCAGGCCAGTGGTGTCTCACAGTCATTGAAAGGTGAGGTGATCATGTTTCAGGAGCCAAACTTTCCAGCAACTGGTGAAAATCTGCATAGTTCTGCTGCTTTCAGTGTCAATGTGCATTAGCTGCTACTCCGGCCCATAATGCTCCTTCCTGCTAAGCGTATTTTGTATTGCTCATAAGGAGGAATTACGGGTTACTTGTGGTCACCATGATCTAATGAAAGCCATGACATCACTGTGTCAGTACACTGACATTAGCCCGTAGTCTGCTGCATCAGTCAGACCTAGAAGGGTGTCTATCAACATAACCGCAGAAAAACGTGTGAAAAAACTCAGTAAAACTTGAAATGGGCCATGTCTGCTTATGCTCTTGGTACAAAACTCACGCATTTATATCACAATTGCTACTACCTTTCCCATCCACTGCTGAAATCCAGTTGGATACAAGCATCCCACCATAGGGATACCTCATGTGACACACACAGTGGTACTAACGGAATAAAGTTAAAAGATTTGTTCAAGCTTTGAATGAGTTAGTGACCAAGCTGGTATTAGAAAGTGGGGCTTCCAGCAGACACCTAACCTCCATCACCCTGGGGACATGCTGCCTTAGAGGGAAGAAGAAGCAGCAAAATACAAAAGCCTGAACCAGTGCTTGCTTAAGTCAGCAAATCTGAGGGATTTTCAAACAAAGGCCACTTGAAAGTGACAGCTGATAGCACACAAAGGCATGGAAAGGCCCAGAGAACTGGAATCCCCCTGAGGCTTTGGAAACAAATAACAAACCTTTTTCATCAGCATATAAATGTGGGTCTGAGCAGCATCTAAAACATAACGATGAGGGTGCTTGAGGCCTTTGACTGTGATGCCCATTGTTGTGCCATCAATGTTAATCCAGCGCCTTGCTCCTGGAGCCAGGAAGAGCCTGCAAGGAGGAGGAATCAACAGTGCAGTTATCAGCTGGAGAATTCCCAGAGATTCCTCTGTCTATGCATGAAAGGAAAAGTCCCTTCAGCTCCCCACTACAATTTGCTGTCCTGATCTTGGGCGGTCAATCTCCTCTTCAACAGTTTGACATGCAGTCACTTCCTCTTGCACTGTTAACACACAATATAAACCAAATTTTATCCCACTGGAAGCAAAAAGGGTCTCTCCACTCTCCTTGTGGCAGCCCCAAGGTCTTTGCTATTCCACACCTCTATTTACATTACATGCTAAGACCTAAATGTAATAGTGGAGAACAGAGAGGAAAAGTAACTATATAACAAAACAATATTTATGCTTTCATCTTCAAAAGCTCCTTTCCTACCTGGGACATCGGACTGCCACATTTGATGACAGCTTACAAAGAAAAGTCTCAGGAATAAATCATTTGGAGAATGATAATGCGTAGAAGGCAGTGATAGGACTCATGTACAAAGAGATTAAGAATACAGAATTACCACACTCACTTGTAAATTTCTTCTGCTTTTTCTTTGACCTTGGATTGGTCTCCATACTTGAGATCCTCACAGGCTTCCCAGAAACTCAGGTTCTCTCCTGCATAACAAGGATGCAGTCAGCAGAGAGCAAGACTGAGGAAAATGCAATGCCATTTATTAACTCCTAAACTTGACTTAGTATGTCTTGGCCCAATTCAGTCTCCCCAATTCTTACTGCCACCTTGAAAATCCCCCTGGGACTGAAGGAGGAAAACAACTTTCCCCTGTTCTCTGCTCAGGGACAAACGTCACCTGGAAGAGCTTGTGAATCCAGCCAGTTCCAGCTTGCCTGGGAGCAGTCCCCCGGCACAGGGAGTGCCCTGGGCTGTATTTTGTGTCCTGTGCCACTAGATGGTATTGCATGCACTGGCTGCACAGCCATCGCCTCCGAAGTCACTTCTACTGCCTTTACTTTGCGACTTCGTCATTGCCTCAGCTCACAGCACCTACTGCGAAGGCATGGATTTCCACCACTGCTCTGTCCTGCTGGGTGGCCTAGGCAAGGGCAAAGAAAGAGACGCAACAGACCCACCGCTGAACTCCTTCTTCAGGAAGAGCTGGAAGTTCTGCCGACCTTTCGGGTCTCGTATCAGCTCACTGAAATTGAAGGCCCATCGCTCCACGCGCATTCTGGTGGGGACTTCCACTCTGCACACGTTGAAAACAAACAGCACTGCCAGTTTCATGTGGCCCATCTAATTGGCAGATTAATTAAAACCAAAATGCCCTTTGCTGGAATGCCAAGAGACTTCTCAGCACTCTCTGTTTTCCAGAATGCTGTAATGAGCTCCTGAAGTCAGCCCACTAAGTAAGCTGTAATTAAACAACTTGGTACACAGTGGGATGAGGATTTATCTTGGATTTATGCTGCTCTCACAATGACGGCCCAGCTTTGCCAGAGGTTTTACTCAGTCCCATTCTGGCGGAGGCACTGCTTGTGGCCCAAACCTTTCTTCTCATAAAGGCATTCTGTGAAGGTATCCTTTGGGGCTGTCTAATGGGATGTTATCATTCTAACAGGATTTCTGGTCTCAAATGAGAACCAGTAATATGCTGTGTGCCTCAAGCACAGAGATGCCACTGTATAATTAGCAAATACTATCCAAATGGAAAAGCAAGGGAGACCTCAGAGAAGGGATGGACAGCCAGTATGTGCCTCCAACCCAAATTTTCTCCTAAGAAAGCAGCCTGAGGTGTGCACACCAAGGGCCAGGGGTTGAACCCTGAATTGCTACACCATTGGCAGCACCTAATTTAGCAAGGTTAACGCTAAACCAAGTGCTATACCTGAGCGTAACTGGACATATTCCATTCCTGTGCTAGTAAAAGTGGACTTCACTCATCCAAGGGGAGGATTAGACCCACTCAGCAGGGGCTGAGTGCATGCTCCCATCATCAGTTTAGGAATTTCTGTAATGTTAAGGAAGGCTCCACTTGAAGAAGATAATACTGGAAGTTCAGCATGGAGTATACCCAAGAGGCAGTTTCTTTAGCATGGCCAGACTATGTCAGAAAGGGAATGCTTCCCTGCTCATGATCAGAGACCAGATACCATGACGAAATCAGCGGTTCCCTTTTCTGATTTCTATCAGCATAAAGGTCAGTGTAAACCACAAGCTGGCAAAAGAACACAAATACAATACATACAGCTTTGCATTGAGATCCCAGAACTCAGGGTCATCTGTTATCCAGGGGTTGCTGGGGAGACATCCAGACAGGATAGGGTCATTGGAGAGGAACTGCTCTGAGTACTTCACAAGCCTGCGGGCAAATCCAACAAAATCAAAACAGTAATTTGCAGGAAGAATTGCAGCCACCTCCATTACAACCAAAGAAATGGCTGCACAGACTATAGATGTCTTCAGAGGTGCAGCCCTATCAGCACGAGGATCTGGAATGTGGCCCCTGCCTTGCTAGAAAAATTGATTCATCAGCTCAGTTAATCTTTTCCTTTTCCCAAACAGTAATCTTCTGGTTGTCTTTCAAAGCAGTGATTTTGTCAGTTCAAGCGCAGGGAGATACAAGACTCTCTTCCATCGCCTCCTTTTGCCTCTTCATTTCAAGGAAATGGGACTAAGCCCTCAAACAGCTTCTGGCTCCTTCTCCAGCCAACTGGAAAAGGCCTGATGCTGCGCTGGTTTTGCCACACATTACAGAGAGGAAAGTGCCAGAGAGGAGGAAAGCAAGTGCTGTATTTGCTCAGGGTGGGTTGTCTGCAGCCTTCCCATGGGGCGTGGGAGAGCCCAGGGAGCCCCGGGAGAGGTGGGAGAGTGCTGAGGGCACATCCCAGCTTCTCCTTTCCTCCGCTCACCTACCGCATGGCTCATTCCTCTGCAAATGACTCAGAGGGCTTGGCACAAAGCAAAAATGTCTCTATCCTAGCAGGAACCAGACAAACACTTCTCCTACCTTCTAAGTCAGCCAGACTTGTAATTACAACCGATTTCGCTAATAATGTCCTGGAATTTCAGCTTTCTCCTCCCTTTTTCATTCTTGAAAAAATCATCTGGTTTCTGCGTTTAAAATTCCTTCCAGGCCAAACTGCTTTCATGTGCTCAAAGCTGGGAGTGCACTGTCCAAGGACCCGTTGCTAACAGGCACCTTGGCACAGATCCTGCAATTATACAATGTGCCTGCACAAAGCATACCACAGGTTTGGCACAGAAGTGCTCGATCCTATCTTCTCACTGGAAATGCCAAGGCATTCATCACCTGCATTATTCACTTCAATCCATATATTCTAATCAAGCTACAAATCTAAACCTGTCAACTCAGGTAACATTGCTCTGTCCTTTTACTGATTAGTGCTTTGCAGCTCCTCCTAAATCAATGCAATGCTCTGATGCATGCACACTATCTAGTTTCTGCTCTTATCCTCATCAATAATCATTTGATTTGGACCCAATCTGAGATGGAAATCCAAATTTTTTCTTCTAGGCGATGGGCGTTATCCATCAGAAGACTAGGACCAATGTGTGAAAAGCTCCATTGCCAAACAGTTAAGGACCACAAAAGTCCTGGAAGGCAGTCAGGTGTCCCCAGCTCCAGCTCACAGTTTTGAAAATTGAGGCAGGAGAGTTTTAAGCGACCTGGGAGTCAGTGATGGGTGAAATGAGTAGAAGTTGTGGCTCTCTGAAGACAGCACTGCTTCCCAGACTCTTCCTCCCACTTCATTCATCCATGACTGTCTTCTCCCAGGGAACAGGCCTGAGCACCTTGTTTATCTTAGATTCGATATGAATCTCTGGGTGGCAATGACTAAAACAGACTGGTGGTGTGGACTGCACCTCTAGGCAACTGGCCAGCACATAAAATTCCAGGTAAGAAATGCCTGTGGCAAATGCACTAATGGCTAGTGCTAGGACTTTGCACTTAATTGGCTTCATCAAGAACCTGATCAGGAAACACTCCCACTGAGAAGAGGAATTGCTAACTAATTGCTTGGACGCTCATGGAGTGTGTTCCTTCATAATACAGAATAACCAGAGACTTCCCCAGCTCTGCTGTCTTCTGGTGAGCATCACCATACAAGCAAGAACACTCACTGGGGCTGAGTTCAGCCCAGCAGGCTGGGGACCAGGGACAGGAGGGTCAGTCTGTCTCTGCTGCTTACTCGTCCCGTGAAGGAACAGGCACAGGATGGACACACTGCAGCATCCTCGCAAGGCAGCATCCATGCAGCTGCTTTTCCAGACTGCAGAGCTGTGCTGGGTCCCAGTTGCCACGGCCCAGTCCTGACCAGTCTGAACATCTCTTGATTTCCGAGGGAATCTCAACTGAGAGGCTGGTGCTCCTCTACAGACATTCACAGCAAAAGTCCCCGTAGCTCCAAGGGAGACTTTGTCATGAATGGGACCCTGACCCTCCTCTGCCTTATGCCTCCTGGCCCAGGCAACACACAGCCCAAACAGCACAAACAACACTGCATGTGACCACCACATCGATTCCCCCGACTGAGTCACCAGCTGCTACAGCAGATAGCTTAATCATCTCATTAGGAGATGAGTGCTGAAGACTAATTAATGTGTGAACAGAAGGAAATGAGGACTTACCCTCCGAGAGAGACAGAAGATTTCACTCTGGACTTCATGATGGCCTGCTGATAGTACATGATCTGAGAGGGATCAGACATGTCCATGGTTAGAAGCATGGAGATGTGAAGACAAGGCCGTCTATCTGAACCTCAAACGTGCCCTCTCCCAGGTAGTGAGGCTAACTACAACAGGGACCGCTTCTTCCCTGATTATTGGATGTCCAAGGAATCAGAGAATCTCTAAACTGTCTTAGTAAAATGGCTGTTCTCACTGAGCTTATTGCAAGTGTCAGAAGAGCATTTTGCAATGTGCAAGTAATTAAAAAGCGCTCCCCATGGTATATAAAAATTGGATAATAGCTACCATTCTAGGCACCTACAAATGCTCTGGATGATTTAGCATGTAATTGTCATTGATCCTTGGCTGTCTCTACACTGGCGCCACTGGATGTATCTCCTACGATTTCCCCACCACTAATTTTGATCTATTGGATTTTATCCCTGGTGTCTGTCCTTGCTTGAGCCTTCCCGTCACTGGGAGAGCTGCTGGCTGCCTGCAGTGGGAGGTGCAGGGGCAGGAAACGTCCCAAAAGCACATTGACCAAAAGCTCCATGGGGCAGAGATTCTGCCAGCCAAACCCAGGTGTTTTTAGAACAGCTTGTCCCCTGCAAAAGGGGCTTTAAGCCCCCATGCAACACCAACATAAGCAATACATAGGGGATGAACACCTAGAAGTGAGGGGGGGGCCACTTACCTCTCTCCTATAAACATCCATAGTTTTTTTCTGTAAAACAAAGAAACAAAAATCATTAAATTAGGATGGGTGCTTTCACTTTTCTGAGACACGAAAACACCGTTGCAGGGCTGCCGCTGTGCAGCGCTCTCCAATTAATTCTCATTACAATTAAAATCAAACACAGCAGCTCAGCTAATCAGGGTATCATCAAAGCTAAGAGCATCCACACACGGTAAATCGTTCCATTAGCTGTATTTACTGTTTAGCCTTGCTTCTTCCATCACAGTCTGCCTGTATGCCTTCAATTAAGGGGTTATTCTAATGGAGCTAAAATAGATTCGTTTACGAGACACAGATTAGATCATTCAATATTAGCTAAAGGAGACAGGAACCAACACATTGCAAAATATAAACACCACAATTAAAAGCCTCAGAAGCAGTATCTGCTGTGCAAAGGGTGCTTATGTTGTGATTTGAATAACTCAAACTATGTTACATGTCATCCACAAATGAGCAAGCAATTGAAGGCAAGAAATTAACTGCAGGGTGTTTATTCACACAGCTTCCTTTGAAGCACAGTTACTTCGTGTGAAATAAACTTGAGGAGGGAGAAGGAAAGACAGGCTAAGTCAGGGATGCTCACAGCAAGCCTTTAAAGGCTTATACAGTGTTTTGGTTCTTCCTCTCCCATTTTAGCCAACAAAATCTGCATTCCAGAATTGTTCTATCAAACTAATCCTGTGGCAGACACGGGCATGCAGAGTGCCTTGGTGAAGTGCAGTTTGTGAACCATGAGGGATGAAGCACGTAGTATTGAATGGCACAGGCAGCCTGCTTCTCCCATCTTCTCCCCAGAGAACCTGAGCTGCCCCTAGCTTAGGAAAGGCAAGATGATCTCCCAGGGCTGCTTTGTGAGGGGACCATCATGAGGACACTGGTGCAGATCTACTTTTGCATTTTAACCATTGACACTAGCCCTGCTCAGGAGGGAGAAACTATTCTTTATATGGAAGAAAAATACGCACATTTTGCTGAAACTTGGTTGGTTTTGAGAGGGCACACTCACCATTTCAGCAGCAGGAGCCAGATATGCAGCAGATCAGCCAATCTGTACAGCACTACCATGAAGCCAGCCCATCTGATCCTAACACAAACCCAGACTGGCCAGCGCAGTACTAATAGAAATCCTCACTGTGGCATTGCAAAGGGATGAAGCTTTTTCTGCCGGAAATATCACAACCAGCTCTGAATGACTGCAGTGCACAACCTCAGCAGGGACAAAAAGGAACGCAAACAGTAGCTGCACCAGCAGCGATGCTCTGCTGGCCACACACAAGGAACTGCGTGCGAGGGGTAAGGGCTGACACATCAAGGGGAGGAAAAAACTCTTGGCCAACAGGATCGGTGCCCACAGGGCTGTACAGCCTCCCTTGCTGATTCAAAGCCTCCTGGGACATCACATAAATGATGGAGGACACATGGACTAAAGAACAGCTTTTCACCATGTAGCTGTACCCCTGATGCCAGGCCAGCTTCCATGTAGGCACCATTTCTTCCTCTGTTTCTACAGTGTCATCATTGTTTCAGAAAGACTGTAGAAACGTGGGGCAAAAAAACCCCACCTGCTTGTGCAGAGAAACTCGCTGCATCTACTGTCCTAGAAGTGTCCTCTTTAGAGAACTTTGTTTCTGTTTCAGGCCAGGTATTTCCTGCACTATAGGAGATCATTATTTCCCTGGGGAACCAGAGATACAAACCTGGCCCCATCAGACTTACAAATGCCACCTGAACTGCTCCATTTGATGGAACTTTAGTGTGACTTTAAAATCAACACGTTAAAATCATTAGATGGTTTTAAAAGGCCCCTCGTTTCTTCCTCTCTTTTGTCAAGTGGGTGTCTCAGACAGGCCTGGTGCAGTGGGGCGAGGAGAGGTGGATGCTGGCATAATCGCTTGAAGGCAGCTCATGTGGCAGTAAGATTGTGTTATCTTCTACAGGGGTCTTAGAGGCAGGCAGCACACGACACACACGAGACAAACAGCTGGGGGAAAAGAGTAAAAGAAAACAGTAAGCTAAATGTTATATAGAGCAAGAAAGGCATGAATTAAAATGCCATCACAACAGAAAAATTATATGTGGGCAAATAAAATCAAAGATAATGCCATGTCTGCAAATAAGGAAAGACTTTTTTAAGTGCATCCTACTCGAAGGATCCCCCCTCCTGTCACATGCAGGTCAGTGCTCTGGACAGCTGGTCCTGGGAAAGCCAAGGGCCTTTGATGGGGTGCCCCAGGGTGGGGAGGGGATTTGCCAAGGCTCGCACAGAAAAGGGGGCTGAGCATCACCGCCCAGTGGCACACACTGAACTGGAGCGGAATCAAAGAGGTGCCCAGCACTGAACACCCTATTGAGGGCTGCAGGTGCTGGCTGTGCCCAGCCTTTTCCAGTTCTCAAATCCACAGTAACTGGGAAGGATCTCAGCTGTTTCACCCCAGAGCTGCACATCATTTCATTTCCCTTTCTCCCACAGTGTTCCCATCCCCAGTTTCCAGCTTAGCTGCTGGTACAAGGGACCCTGAATACTCTCCGTGTCCCATTGAGCGCTGCTAGTTATCCCCACCATCCTACCTATCCTTACCCCTGAGAGCACCATTGCTGAAGTGCCTGTGCCACCCTCATTTGGAAGGAAATAATATTTGGAACAAAAGAGTAATTTCTTATAATGAGATTAATTTTGCAATGCCCTTAATGAGTGACTTATCGCAATTACCGCGGATAAGCTCCCCAGCCCTGCAGGCTTCAAATCAAAATGGCAATTAGTGAAAGACCTTGGTCTGTCTCAGGCGAGTGCCGCGTGCTGCTAAACATCCTCCTCCCCAGGACACACAGCAGCACTTGGACACCCTGCACGGCCTCGTCACACCCCGCTGCCACCAGCCGAGTGCTCCCCGCGAACTGCAAAGCTCAGCTGGGAGCCAGCCAGGACCTACTCAAGAGCCCTGTGTTGGAGCCGATCCACACGGCTGAAGCCACGAGCTCCTACAAGAGCAGCTGGGCCATCTGCTAATTTCCAGCTAACCATTCGCATGGACCTCCTCTGCTCTCAGTGTGGGTCTTTCTGACCACATTGTGGAGATAATGGTCATTATGTTTTTGTCTGTCTGGCCACCATTCAGTGTTTACAGGGGCCATAAACAGCTGGACAACAGCTTCTGTGTGTATGCCCAGATGGAGCTTGGAGTGAAGAACAAGCACAGAGGCAGATTCTGAGTCTAGCGTAAGATCATCTCAACATGCATCTCCACTGTCCTCGTGCTTCCAGCTCAACAACGGGAAATCAGATCTGTAACAGTCCACATGCCCAGTTTTGTTCAAATTGCCGGTTTTCCCCTATCTTGTTTATCTGCTTCTGACCCTGTTATTTCAAAAAATGTGATGGATGGAGCAGAAGTTATGTGTTTATCAGGCAGCCAAACGGACAGAGGCTTATGAAACTAAAGGCCAGCAATGACTATGATAATCCGTGGCTGATTCGCTGCATACAACAAGCCAGGGCATTTCGGTCAGTAGCCCCTGAATCTAGCACAGTGATTTTTGGCTGAGCTAAAGCACCTTTCAGAAAGATTCTCTGGTTACAGAAGGCAAAAGCTGAGTGTGTACCTGCAGGGAGTCAGCGGGCTCTGGCAGTTGCCTGGTAACTCACTGAGTAGCGAGGCTCGATCAGGAGCCCGAGACCCGAGTAACAAAAGGCTAAAGCATCCCTTAATTAGCTGTTCAATGGACGGCTGCTTCTGCCTTACTCCTCCTGCCCAACTACAACTCCTAACTCATTATAACCGAGAGGGATGCCCATGGGTCAGTAATAAAAATCCCTTTCAAAGGAGTGCGATGTTTGGCTGAGCACCTGTTTATCCCCGGAGGACTCTATCAATTAGGGAGGCAGCAGCCCACCAAAGGGTCTGAGGCAAGTGAAAGAGAGATGTTCATGCCAATATCAGCTTCAAAGAAATCATTCTGATGTCAGAAATTAATTATCACCGGGAAAATTTTCTTTCTCAGCTGCCAAGATAAAAGAAAACTAATTGGCCAACAAAGTGAAGCTAGACTGAGCAGGAACAGAGACACAAATCAATTAAATGGGTGCTGGATTCATGCACTCATTTTCTGCTCTCATCGTTTCACCTATGTCAGAGCCAGAGGCTGAGCCCACAGAAAACATCGATAAAACTCTGCACCACCTTCAGCAGGGGTAAGATATGGCCAACAAAGCACAGTCCAGCTCAGCATTTACCAGCAGAGCTTGGGACATCCTTTCTGCTCACCAAAGGCTGTTGAGCCACGGGTGTTTGTGACAGCAGCCTGCAGAAGTAGGAAAAAAAAGCTGCTAGTCCAAAGATGGCTCTACGAGAGACAAGCTTTTGGCTGTCTCCTGTGTTGTCAATTGGTCTTTCCAAAGCAAAAAGAGGAGCAAGAACCACTTCCCCCTTCAGCTCAGGCTCCAGAGAGGAGGCATAGCTCAGAGATCAGCTTAAAGGAGAAAAGCAGTGAGGTCACCCCAAAGCTGGTGTCTTTAGGCTCATGCCCTCCTTGGAGTCTCTGCTGATGGGAGGAATCAACCATCTCTCTTATGTCCAGGCTGGAACTGAACGGAGATCCCTCAGCTCACTTCCTCTGTGCTACCAAGCAGCTGGCAGATGGCTATGGGCTTTCAGACCGTTTGCAAACTTAAAATCTCCTCCCATGTCAGCTGTAAAACTGTGGGTGGGAAGTTGGCTTACTCCTCTTTTCTATCCCTCTGCCTTTCCTCCACTTTTTTCCTCTTAAAAAAAAGAGAAAAAGAAAAAGGCTTTCAGCAGCTGCTACTTACAGCAAGAAAAAATAAAATGCACCCGAACCCTACATTTTGCTCATTTTCAGTCTCTATAGCAACAGAACACAGTTGGCCAAAGCAATTATCCTGCCTCTGGCTGTTGAGATGTTTAAAGGCTGTTACAAAAATGAGAAGTTGTGGGAATACAGTGAGTGTGATCACAGTAACATTTGCATTTAATTGCTGAGAGACATTTTGACTTCACTTCCAAATGAACACCATTAAGTGCACAAATCCAAAACCGCTTAAAAGGACTGATGGAGAAAGAAGCGCAGCTCCAGCTCCTCATCCATTGACTGCATGTGTCTTATTGTGGACTCTGAACCAGTCCCACCCAGTTACAGCCTCCACGGTCTCTGTTCATTAATTCTGTTTCTTTACAGTCCAGCTATACAACATGCATTCTTAGGTAACAGATTGTGTCTCCTACCCACCACACCAACTTCTCCACTTTCTTACCACACATTACCATTTTGGAGGTATTCTGTCATTTTATTTTAAACCTGGATCTTTCTTCTGATGCCCAACCCCACGCAGAGCTCATTCACCGCTAATAAAAAGGCAGCAACAAGCATCTGGAGGTAGAGGATTCCTTAATTCAGCTTCCCCAACAGAGAAAACACGTCCTGTAGCTAAACACTCACACTTACTGGTGTGGCAAGAAAGCTGACAAAGCATTTTCAAGCCAAAAGATGCTGCCAAAGCCTATTTTGAGGGCTCCACCCCCTGGACAATGAGACGGCTTCAACTTCTGGCCTGTTTGGCTGTCACCCTGAGCTGACTCGCTCAGTCTGCAGTGCCCAAAAACCCACAGTCCCAGGGATGTTGTCTGGGTCCTCCCAAACAAATTCAGTAGGTATGAAACAAAAACCTGTCTCACCTGGTTTACCTTATTTTCATTGGGATCCGTTACGCGGTCTATTCCATACTCTAGGACATCTAGCATGCCGGGCTGTTATGAACAAGAAACATCAATAGCTTTATAACTCATTTGTTTGAGGAAGTTTGAGAAGACCCCGGAGCCCCGAAGGGCTTCAGTGCCAGCAGCTCCTGGCCAGCAGTGCCCTGGGGGAGCTTTGCCCCCAAATCTGGGATCACTTCCCTTCAAGCATGGGTGCCACTGCCGAACCTCCATCCCTTGTGCCTTGGAGAGCAACCAAGGAGAAAGGTGCAGACTTGGGGCAGGCTTGGGCTGACCCGTTCCTTGAGGAGAAGCAACACGGTGCACAGCCCAGAGGCTATGCCCACGGCTGTGCCCATAGCATGCGGGAGTTTGTCCCAGGTGGGTGCCGGGACGGCACCACCAAAGCACTAAAGCCACACACCATCATCCTCTACTTACGGGAGTTCGGTTCACAAGCCAGTAGGCTCTCTCCTGGCAGTCCAGGGCATACCTGTCTGCTTTCTTCCGCTCCTTTCCCGCCCTGCAAAGCCAAGAATAGGATTTAACTCTACCAGGGGAATTCATGAATTTTGCTCTCCTAAAACCAGTGGGATGAGAAAGGGAGCACACCTCCAGTCCCTCCCTGCCCCAGTCTGAGTGCGTGACGCTCTGATGCAGCCTCCTGACCACATCTCACCCCAGCTAATTCTGGTCTGCAGATCACGCTGTTCACACGGCCACACATGACTGTAGCTTTTGAGAAATCATCGTCTTCCTGAGCTCAGCTGGGAGCAGACACATCCTCTTTTGATTAGACAGACAGCCCTTTGGTAGAGTTTTATGCTAACAACCCGCTACTTGTGGTCAGTCCTGCTGCCTCATGTTTATCCATCTCTGATGTCCCCGGGTGCTATCTGAGGACTGCCACACAGAGATATATCCTGCCACGTCTCATCCCCGTCTCACAGTAAAGGGGGGCATTTCTCACAAAAGTTATTTGGAAATGGTACGAAGCAGTGTTCCCAGGCACTAAAAACCAAATCACCTCTACTATTAAATAGAAGAAGCACCAGCATGGTTTGGTCTTGGACCAACTAATTCTTTCCCAGACAACTCCTGGGCACAATTTGGGACTTAGCATGGGCAACAGAGCATTCCCAGAAGGCTGTTTGCATGTGGCCACCCTGCTGTGGTTAGCAGGGTGGATGCGGGCTGTTCTGCACCAGTCTGCCCCAGCATCACCATCAAACAGCCTCAGACGTGTTTAATCTACTAGTTCAGACACAGTCTCGGTATCTAACTTTAAAAGTGCATTTGGCATCTCTTAGCCCAAGTCTGACCTCAATTTACAAGAACAACAGTCTCGTGTTTAATGAGACAGTTATCTGATGAGCTGTATTCTGACGACTTGGCTACCATCCCAGTGAAGACAGAAACACTGCTGAACAGTGGAGGCAGTGCCTGCCATGCTGGAAGGTGAAAAAAGGTAAAAGGAATAATACACAGAAGTAGGAAAGATCCTATCTCTAAAGGAGTAATCCCATCTCACATTCACTTTCCTGGGAATCTGAAGGATTCAGCTCCTAAAGTTAAGACATTTTGGCTGGGTGCGTAAGTATGCATTTCAGAGTTTTCTCCAGAAATCCCTGCTGGGAACATTTACTGCTTCTTGATTCAGGGCATTCAGTTCAGCTGTGAGACACGTGCAAGCAAGAATTGAACCAGACCAAGAACATGTCCTAAGTCCAGTGGTCTGATCCACAAATGCTCATGGACATCCCTGAGCTAAAAGAAGCTGTCTCTACCGAGGGCTTGCACGCTGCAACATCAGACCTCGGCTTCTTCAGGGAGTCACATCAGGTGCAAAATCTAAACCTCCCCTTGCACACTTACACATGTGCAAAAACCATTTGCAAAGAGGCATGTGCATGTGTCGGCAGGAAAGGCACCCACCCCCGCCTCTGCTCTCGCTCTCACAAACCACACCGATTCATGTCTTCGGCAGAGAAATGCCAGGCGGGGAGAGAAACGCAGGTGCAGCGGGCAAGGGCGAAGCTTCACAAGCGGGCATCCAGTCATTTGAAAACGACTGAAATCCTTCACTTGTGAGTGCAAAGTGAACAATGTTTCCTTGTTAAATGGAGGAACCCCAAGCTGATATGAAAGGCAGGTTTGTTTCACAATCTTAAGGGGCACTTACAAGTTATTTTAAAGCTGCAGTTTATGTTTTTAAATTGTAATTTAACTGTGTACCAAGACAGTGAAGCTCTGCCTCCTCACACCCTCCCCAGTGATGCAAATAAGGGAATGCAAGTCAACTCACTTATACTGCTCTTTGGCCTGCATAATAACAAAATCCCACTTGTAGTTTATCTTTTGATTGAGCATGTTGTAATGTTCCTGGAATAAAAAAAGAAAAGCAGTTAGTGTGAAAATTCTGGACAAGGCGCTCCCATGGTAGGGTTTTCTTGACTCTCCATAGCTCAACTAGGCCAGGCTGGCAACCAAGCCAAGAAATCTGGATTGTTCTGAACGTAATTACATGAATTGCAACAGTTCAAAAATACCACTGCAAGGAGAGCAATTATCCCCTCTAAAGTTATCATTGACTTCAGAGTATTTTCCTGTACTAGCCGCTTTTTCACTGCCAGAATTTTGGCTTTTGACGCTGCTGGAGTAACACCTCATGCAATTGAAGAGGTGATTTTTTGCCACGCTACGTTCATTAGCAACAAAGGGCTAAAGCTACAGCAAACACAGGGCTTGCCATGGAACAAGTACAACATCTCCTTACCTTTTCATATTCTTCTAAAATCCCTTTCCTCTTAATGTTCTTCTTTGCTAGGTAGATTGCTGTGGAAGAAGAAGCAATTAAACAGTCAGTTATACTTAGACCAACAAATCCAAGAATAATTAAAAATTTACCCACAGGACAAACACAGGAATCTTTGTCTGCTACAGTATCTTCCCAGGCATGAGCTCCAAGCTCACAAAAGATCACTGAAAAAAAATGAACTTGGTGCTTTCACTTTGTCACTGATGCTTCAGGAGCCAGTGCCCAGGCTGGGAGCAGCCACGCAGAACGGGCAGTGTGTGCCTCCTGCCAGCAGTCACTCCTTTGGGAACTCAGGCAGGGTTCCACAGGTCAAACGATACTGGACCAAATCTTTAAGATGTTGAGGTTCTGCAGAAGTGCCTTCAGAGGCGTCCCTGCCCAGGACAGGGAGGTTGGAACTAGATGATATTTAAGGCCCCTTCCAACCTATGATTCAGAGTTTGACCTCCAAGTTTTCCAAACACAGGCCAATGTTTTGTTCAAAGTTCTATTAAAGACATTCCAATCTAAAATGGGCTTTTTTTTATTTCTCCAGAAGGTCTACAGCGTAATGTAGATAAAAGCCACAGAGGACAATCTTGGTATAAACAAATCAGTCTTTGAACTGCACAGCCAGCAGGAGCAAACCAAGCTGATCCGCCCAACTTTCACAACCAGCCCTATAATAAAAAGCATTATAAAGGCAACAAAAGATTGATACAGAAAGAGCCATCAAGAGATATTTGCAGCCACTGTGCACTATATAAGGAAAGAACTATCTCTGAATGCAGGGCTTGATCCAAATTGACAGGAAGACAGTCTTGGGCTCAGATCCAGGAATACACTTAACTACTCAGGGAAATATAACCTTGTGTTGAATGCCTCCCTGCCCATCACAGTATTTCAGATGTGTTCCAGTAGATGGGTCTTAGTGGAACCTAAGAGAAGCATAAGCACTTTCTCTCATCAAGACCACCACAAGGCGGTCACATCCAGAGCGTTCCCTCAGTTCAGCGTTACTGAGAATTATTCACGAAATAGCATGAAAGAGAATGCAAGGGCTGGTCATTGCATGTGGACACACAGCACAAAAAGATGAACAGCAAACTCGGCGCAGGACTGCGTGCACAAACACAAGGGCTTGCGCTACAGCTCCTAAGCATGTATAATGCTATCACTTACCATAGTCTGTGTCATCAGCAGGCCAGCTCTGTGCAGGCCAGAAATAGGGAGTCTGCAGAAAAACAAGCCTTTCTTAGTGCACAGTAGCCTTGAACTCATGCCAAGAGGTGCACAGCACCACTCACAGTGGAGGGAGAGGAAAGTTCTCCTCTGCTAGACTCAGAGCCTCAGATCCTACAGCAGGAGACTCGAGGTCAGCAGACTGCCAATATCAAATCCACAGTCATAGCCAGCCTCTCACTGCTGCCTGAGCATTCAGACTGGGATGCTGGAGCCTGATTTGGCACCGTGTAGGAACCAGACTCCTCATTCAAAGTACGAATGAGGGTACCTTAATTTCCCATTCCCCACTTTCCTGGAATAACCTTGATAACATCCTGTTATTACTGTGCTTTTTGTGTATTCATTATTCAGTGTTCCCAGATCATTCTATTTTCAACCAGTGATTCCATTTGCTACTTTAAGACCTGGAAGGGAACACACATTTGGAAGAAAGCACAGCTAGTTTGAAGTTGAACAAGTATGCTAATTTAGTTGAAGGAAGTATCACAGTTTGCCTGTAAATTGTAACCTGACACACAGAACTGAGGGAACTGGCCTGAGGCTTCTGTGTGGATCCCTTCCTCCTGCACAGTGAATGATAAGCACAGCTACACAGCATGGCCTCACGACTACAGCTCCTGGGGAATTGCCCCAGCTGCCTGTTTTTAAAACTGGTGCTGAACTCCCTCTCAATGGCTTTAAAGAAGATGCAACTCACTTGAAACCTGTACAGGCTGCCGTCTGTCTTAAGGGTGAGATTCTTTGGCTCCTGAAGAGGGTAGATGTACCCGTATTTGACAAACAGGTCACCCAGGTGGAGCGCCTCTGAAAATGGAGAAGACAGATGTTTTGATTGCACAGAAACAGCGCACTGGAATTTAAAAGTGAGCTGCTGCTCAGCAGAGAAGAATTCATCTAAGAGGTTTTGTCTATGGAGACCTTAAAGTTTTACAACTCAAAGCTGAAAAGCCTCAATTTTTACATACAAATACCCACCTTCCTCGGTGATCTGCAAGCGTTGGTGAATCCACTGCAATATATCATTACCTGTAAAGCAAAGAAAATGTCAGGTGCTTGAGATGGGGAGTGTGCCAAAAGCCATGGGCAAAACCGAGCCTTCTCCAGTCCTCACCCCTCACTGTGCTCTGGATCTCACCAAGTGCACAGACCCCTTCTTGCAAACATGCTTTCAAATGCTCCGTGCAAGAGAGATCTCCAAGCGGAGATAAAATGCGCTGCCGCTCTCTCACTGGCCATGCCGTCCTTCAGGCTTTCTCCTGACCAAGCAAGCAGCAGCCCCTGGGAGAGGGAGCCCGAGGCAGGCAGTGACCTCAGGATGGCACAGCGTGAGCGTGTGAAAGCACACGTGGCCTGAGCCACACTTAAACACTCATCATTGGCTTAGAAAGGACTTAAGCAATGCAACAGCTTCCACGCCCAGGGAAGGTGAAGTGCCGCGTGTTTTGCACCATCTCATCTTGAAAGATTCACTGCAAAGTATCTCCAGATTCACAGAGCAGAGTCCTGCCTCAGTTTTAGTAAAAGGCCAGTGACCAGTCCTCTTGAGTCCTTTAAGAGACACAATTTTCAGTACAGAAGGGATGTCTGAGTCTCAGACCCAGCTTGTAGTGGTCACAGGACATATCAAAGGGAAACAAGATTTCTGTGTTCACAAACACTTAATCCCTCCCAGTTCTTTTGTTGGAGTGTGACCAGTCATACCCATGGTCAGCATAAGCCTTCAGCAGTTTTAGGTTTATGTTCTGGGGGCATATTTCATGAACCTCCTTCAATTTAAACAGTGCAAAAATGCACTCACTCCCTGACCAATTGTTGGTCTTTTCCTCCAAACGTCCCCTAGGACTGCAGATTGAGGTGTTGACCTTTCTTGACATTGCAGTGATGACTTAACTTTCTAATAGGGGCTCAGAGCTCTTATCCTACTGCCTGCTTCCTGAAATAGATGAAATTAAAGGATTATCTCATCACTCATTTCTAGACAGCTCTCTCTGAAAGCATTTTCCCCCAAAGGTGTGCATTTAACATGAAGGTTTATTTGCTTTTTCTGTTGTAAGCTATTTTACTGACACTGAATTTAACTAGTTATCTTCCTGCACGTGGAGAACTAAGCTGTCTTCAGTGGATCTGTGCCCACTGCTCTAATGTCTTCACCATTCCCTTACTAAACATGAATCAGTCTCTTTTGCAACACCCAGAAGCCAATCGGTATATATGCAACTTGTGCAGCAATAAAAATATCATAGTTTAGAGAGTGATGACCGCCACACAAGGAGACTGGAACTCACTTGCCTATCAGAAGTTGACTAGAATTTATGACTTATGCAAGAGGGAACTTGTAGCAATTCTGGTAAAGGAACCAGAATAAAGCAGACAGCACGCAAAGAGGATGAGCATCAACAGGCATCTTCCCTCCACATTATTTAGCTGTGGACTTTTAGGAAGTGATATTTTACATTGGCCAGACATCAAGAGAAGTACTTGTTCCCCCTGCACTTAATCTAGGGGGCACGTCATCTCCAGTACAGGGGAATCTTTTCTGCAGTGCTGCCTTAACTATCCACTAACAGCTAGGGGAGGCAAGGCCAGCTTCTTTGCAGATGCAAAGCACTCCACCAAATTCAGCTGCATAATAGCTGTGTAAGCCAGGATATGGTTTGTACTGTAATGCATGGAGGGTGCTGCTGAAAACAAGCTTCAGATGTCATCCAAGTTCTCCTTACGCTTTCACGGACTGACTGTACCCATGGGCAAGTGACTTCATCTCAATGCCTCTGCTTCCTCATTTGAAAAAAAAATTGGAGCAAACAACACACAGGGTCTACTGGGCTTTGCAAATACAGTGGGGTAAAATTAATCTATTTAGCCAAGTTGTCTCCTGAGTTGCCTGGAGCAAGCTCACTGGTTTCAGTGGGAGTTTTTGTTCTGGATTTCAAAGTGCTGCAGAAAGACTAAAGCAGGAGAAGGAAACTTTGGTACAGTATGTGTGAATATTTATAGTGGCAGATGCCTCACAAGAGCTTTTGTGGAGGCTTGGAGAACAGGGAAGCAGAGGTACTGATAGTGCCCTGTGAAAGGAGCTAGCAGGCACAAAGGAGACTGCGATAAGAGCTGCCTGTAATACCATCCGTGACACAGCACAGCACAGCTCCCCATCTGTTTCTTCTTCAGCCCGCTTGAAGGAGGAAAAGCTGTCATTTAGAGGCAGAGAAGTGGGTTGAATATTTTGTTCTTTTCCTGCGTACTGAAGAAAAATTATTACTAGCAGAAAACCTTAAAAGGGAGACTAATTGTTTATTGCTCATTTCTGAAGTACCATCTTTCAGTCTGACTCCAGGATGCCTATTTTAATCATATTTTAATATGTATCTTTATTTGTGACCCAGCCTCATGGGGAATATGACAGGTCAGGAGGCTGAAGCACCTACTCACCTCGACGCTAAGAGAAAGCAAGGTCACTTGAGTTAAACTCACATGAGACAGCTAAAAGCACACGATTATCAATCTTTGTGTCTCTGATTCAAAGAACCAGGAGTGAAATGAGACAAGAGTGAAAATGAGACAGAGGGAGCAGGTATGCCTCAAAGGATGCACAGCAAGTATTTATTGGGAACATGGGCTCCAGTATGCAGCCAGGCAGTGGTAACCCTGGGGTGGCCACGGGGTCAACACATCGCTTTTCTTTGATGAACTTCCTTGTCCCAGTCCCTTCCCCTGGTGCAGCTCTTACCTGCCACAGCATGTGGGATGTTTGTGATCATCACCCTCTGCGTCTGCGTCTTGATGCCTGTATCTGGATTCTGCATCTCCATCATAAGCGCTTCAATCTGCAAAGCAGGGCAGGGACGGGACACGTTACAGGAGTGGACAGGAGGGTGCCCCAGGATCACTGCAGCTCTGGGCAGCATCCCAGATGGGTATGTGCCACAGGAACGGATGCAATGACCACAGTCCTCTGCAAACCTCCTCTTTTCCATCAGAGATGCCACCTCCGAGCCATGTCAGCTCTCACACTGACTCACAGTGTCACTCCCTCCTACAGAAGACACACGCACAGCTGGGGTTAGCAGACCAGGGACAGGATGTAACCACTCCGTGAGAGCTGGGCTAAAAAACCAAAAAAATAAAAAAAAACCCCTCTGCTACCCATGAATGTTCTTTTCTGGCTCAGTGCGCTGTTTGCTGGGGCAATAAGAAAGAAAAAAGGGTGAGGAAATAAAATCTGTGCTTCTATTGCACAAATACCCCAGCTGTGCATAGACTTGTAGATATTGCACCATGCACCAAGCAAATAAGCAATATTTTGGCTGAAGACCAAACAGCAAAGGTTCTGTTTCTGGTCTGCAGATAATAACCAGACAAGACTTTAGAAGAGCAACAGCAAATGCACACCACTTTGCTCCAGGGCCGAGCAAGAAGCTCAAGCCCGGGGGAGATGAGAACGGCCCGTCCTTTGAGAAAGCACAGCCACCACCCAAGCCAAGGCTTTGAAAACCTGGCCAAGGACCGATTACAGCAGGGACCAGAATTTACATGTGGGAAAGCAGACTGCAAACACAGAAATAGAGCCCAGCTTGTAAGAAGGAGGTGTCCAAGGGACTCTCCAGCTGTTCCTGGGGATGACTGCACTCACCCACCTGGGGTCTTAGCCCTGCCTGTGGGCAGCAAAGCTCAGTCCCTCTGGGGATGGGACAGAGACCCACCATCCAGAGCAATGCACCCTCCCATCTGGCAGCATCTCCCGCTTTTGATTCCTGAGGGATGCTGATGACTCGTTTATAGACTCACTGCCTGAGTTTTTAACAGATCATGTTACGGAGGATGAGTGCCACCCTCAGGGTCAGACTTCTTTTATTTCTGGTTCCCAATTATCGTTTTTTTTTTTTTTTAAAGATGAAGATTTTCAAAGGTATTTTCCTCCTCTTATATTTGACTTCTTGCTAGCACCATCCTAAACGTGCAAGAGCCCCCTGCTTGCACTCAGGATCCTCTGCTCACACATGTGGGGTTGGGCATGCTCTTCATCTCCTCGTTTTATATTACCCAAGTGCTGTGAGAACATTGGCTTTGTGGAAGATGCTCTTCTTTTTGTCTTCTGCTTCCAGAGATATTAAATCAAAACTGGTCCAACAGGACCAATTTGGTCTCTCTGCACATTCATTTCAGGCGAGGCTGTAGCTTTTTAACTAGGATTAGAGGATTTAATGAATGTCACTTGATGACACCCATGCATAATGAAGGGTATTGTCTTCACAGGCACCACAGTGACTTTGGTCCTACGTCTTGCCAAGTTCAGTGAGGATTTAAGCCTGTAGTGACAGGATGCACTCCAGGCTTGACAGTAAAAATGGATTTTCAACTGTTTTTAAAGCCGGTGTCAAATTAATACTAAAATGGAGAAGCCTGGTAAAATTTCATGCAAATATTCGTATAAATACTTATATAAAATATTTTAAAATAGCAAAACCAGTTCCAAAGCAAAGGAACGTGAAGGCTTTTTTAGTCCTTTTAACTGAACCCCCAATTTCGGCCTCAGCAAGTTCAAGATTGGGCGTGGAGAGAAGCTCATGTAGCTGTGCAAGACGAGGCAAGGCCAGACAGTCCAGCAGGCAGGGCACTAATTTAGGAAACTCAGATTCAGTTCCCTCTCAGCAAACGTGGGTGATCTTGGGGAAGTCGCTTACTCTCTCCATAACCACGTGTCCGCTCTGCGGACAGCACCTCGTCAGCACTCAGGGATACTGGGGGCAAACGCAGCACGGCTTATCACCACCATACCCCAGTGCCGTGACCAGCAGGCAGGTCCCACCAGGCTTGAGGAGGACTTGTTCCTTGCTAGCACAGCACACCCTGCCCCAGCATGGAGCTGCTGTTTGCTCCCCAGTGGGCTCGAGAGATGGGTCTTTACCATCCGAGAGCGAGGAATTGGCTCAGAAACGCACACAGCCTCTCAGCACAGCATGTTCCCTTTCTTCAACGAGCAAAGAGCTCCAGACTCTTGTCGTGTTCATACCCCGCTGGGCTCCCTCTTGCTGCTGGAGAAATAATATACATTAAAAAGAAACAAGTGAGATGAGCCAAGGAGCTGCTGTTGGGGGGGTGCCTGCTGCTGTGGCTGCAAACCATGCACTTTGCTGATCAAAACTCGCCCTCTCTTCCTCTGCTCCTAAGGGATCACTGCTGATTATGGGTTGCTGGTGATCAGGAGTTGCTATCAGCACCAGCATGCCAGCGGGAGGCCAGGAGCGCTTGCTAAAATACAGTGGGAATGTTTGCTTGCACTGCTAAGGGCCCTAGCACATTTTTCACGCTTTCAGTCAGGGAAGTGCTGCCTGGTTTGAATTTTGTAGAGCCAGAAGCCACTTCCTGATGCTCGTTGATGGGTGGAGATGTGCACTGAGGTAAATATCAGTAGGAGGATTGCTGAACTAGCCAGGCTCCATGGTGAACTTACAGCAAGCATAGAACCACCGCTGGGCATGAGCCCCACCATGGTCTCCCTTCAGATCAACCAGAATGTCTGCACAGAGTGACCTCATCCTGAAAGCCACAGAGGAGACAACAGGAAAACTGTCTGTCCCCCATCTGATTGCAAGATGTCACCGGGTTCACTGAGTGCAAAGCAAAACTCAAACTCGCAAATGATAAGAAAAAGCATCACTACATTTCAGGAGCACATGGGAAGCCCTGGGGAGGGTGAGGGTCCTCTCCACAAATGATCAGTGATTGATGAGGTGCCCATAGTTCTGGAGGAGGATGGGTCCAGCATGGATGCTCTCCCACAGGAGAGAGCACTCGGGGCAGATGATCACTGATGGATTGCTTGGGTGAGTTACCCTGGGTGGGTTTCCCATCCTTGTTTCTCTGAGCTTTACCCTTTGGGCACCCGCCAGCTCCCCATGGTCCAGACATCTGCACCACAGAAGTGTCAGGCTCCAGGTGCCGAGACTCTGACACGCAACAGCAGAACACTTCCGAGGTGAGGCGTTCAGCCCCTCTCAGTGTCAGCCCAGACAGAGGCATCTTTGCTTCAGATGTAAGACAGACAAATTGTCCCAGCACGCTCCAGCTCGCAGCTGAGTGCCCACTCCTGGTACTATAATTAAACATCTGATTCTTTCTCTATCGTGAGTATTTGCCCAGTTCTAGCCCCCCTCACTGCCCAGTACTGTTTGCAAAGATCATCCCTCCCTGCTCTGATCTCCAAGATAGCAATACTGTCCTCCATCGTTAACTCCAGCCTCAGAAGAGTAATTCAATTGTTCTCTAGATCTACAACTAACAATCCTGCTTTGCACATTCATGGATGATCAGAAAAAAAGAAGAAATGAAAGAAAATAAATTGCTAACCACCTAAAACTTCCTGCTTTTTCTTAATTAAAGCTGAGAGGAGGAGGCCTGTTCCCACCCAGTGCACAGTGATCCCACACCCAAAGGAAGTAAATCCGTGACTGGGGCGGGCAGGGCTTTAGATGGCTCTTTCCACGTGCTCCCTCTTCCCACACTGACCCACCGTCACCTCTCCAGCCGAGCCTCCTACTTAAACCTACACAGCAGCAAAACCAAACCTAAGCACAGTCCCACCTGGCCGAGCACACCGCCTCTCACCAGGGCTGCTCGGAGCACATCACGCTCGGTGCAATGCTCCGCAGAAATGCATAGTGGCAGCACCTCCCCATCTGGAATAGGGAAAGGGAGGATGGGATGAGGCTGAGCTTGGCCTAAAGACTCACTTAGAGAGCAGGAGTCCAATGGATAGCTCCTTCCAGCAAAACCACAATTCAGATGCTCACACATCTTGAAAAACGAGGCAGAGGAGGGACAGCAGCTGCTGGAGAGTCTAAGCCCAGAGAATTGAAGCTAGGCCGGAGAAGCCCCTGGCCACGCTGCGGACCCCAGGCCAGTCCCTCCCCAGTTGCAGTGCTACCTTGGGAGGAGCCACCAGGGACTAGAATATGGAGGGGGCAGAGGAAAAAGGCGAGCAGCATCCATCAGCCCTACCCACAAGGTATGAGTCACAATGCAGCTCATGTAGCACAGCAAGAAAAAATACACAGCCCAGCAGCCGCTGGAGAGCACAACCCTGCCTGGCACTGCCTCCTGCTTTGCCAGCTGATGCCCAACAGAGGCCAGATCCTGGCTGCTGGGGCGGGCACAGGCACCAAAAGCTTGGGCTGATTCAAGCTCTCCCAGCATCTGGCCAAGTGCATACAGCCAAAATGCATTTCACAGGCTTCCTCCTTGCCCCGACAGACTTTTGTGCCAATATTCTTCCTACCAAGACAGTTTAGGAGGGGAAAATAATAGAATAAAACCTAAGCATTAGTCATGGGTATTTCATGGACTAGCAGGCATTGCAAAGCCTTAGAAGGGGCTCCCCAATTCCCCCATGGTTTGGCCATGAAGACCAAGCTCTACGCCCAGCCCAAGTCGTGCAGAGCAACCTCACAGCAACTACATGGCACTGCCCATCACCCCCAAAGTAACCCCCTTTCCTCTCCCCTGTCCGGTGGCAGGATTGCTGTGGTCACAAGCTGAGGAGAACCAGCACACAGAGACACATCGCAGCTGCAAAGGTGCAACAGGGGCAGCAGCCTGACAACATGGCAGGAATCCCTCCGTGCGGCTGGCGCAAACCCACAGTTACAGCCTATGTGCCAGCTGGTGGCAAAGCTTGAGCACAGATTTAAGCAATTAACAAAGCTTCTCTCTAGGATTTTAGCTCCTTGAGGATCTAAGCCTGCAAGGCACTCACTGGATGCCTGCTAAGCATCCTCAGCTCCCACCACAGGCAAGCAGTAAAGGTGCTTGGTATTTCAGGGGAGCTCTGAGGACACGGCCCTCAGCATACAGGCCATACTGCCATGTAACAGCCAAGGCTCCATCCGTGACTTCCCTGAGGTCTGAAAAAAAACAGAGGAGGAACGAAAGCAGAGATGAGAGCCAAAACCTTTCTGCTGACCATCTGGGAGCTTCCTTTCCTCATGCTAACAGGTCTTAGACTTGCAAAGCACTAGAACTACCCAAATCCTCTCATTGCTCACAGTGTGAGTGGCGCACAGTCCGTAACAGCAGTTGACTACATTTTAACAAGTCTTCCCACCTGAGGAACTCAGAGCACTTTGCAAAGACTGCTATGCTCCTACAGAGCAGCTAAAGCACAGCTGCTGGAGGTTGTTTTCTCAAAGCACACAGCTTGTCCTTTGCACCCTACATGCAACTCCACAGAATATTACTCAGTGCAGAATTTGTCCGAGAGTATTTCCTTTGGCAGGGCTCCCCAGCTAAATTTACCTTGAAAGACAGCACCAAAGAAAATACCATCTTTACTTCCTCTAGCCTAAAAAGTACAGTGCTTGTATTGCCAGGCTCATGCCTTAGCACTGAACAGCCCCAAATTTCCTCCCTTCTCCCCCTGGAACCCTCCTCAGGTCGTGGGTGTTGCAGGAGAGCTAACTGCGACTTGAACAGCAACTGGCTGGCTGTACTTGTCACTGGAAATTCAGCTAATTCCACTCAACAGGATAAGCCACAAGCAGGAAAGGTGGGTGGGAGAAAAGCTAGCTTAACACTCTGCTTTTTAAAATCTGCAGATACAAATTAAACGGAAACTGGCTACACTTTTGAATGAATGCTACAGGAAAAAAAAACCACCTAATGTTTTACAAAATTACGCATCACATCCAAAAGCGTAGGCATACATCTTCCCACTCTTTCAACTGTTTCTGGTCACAAATACGCTTGCTTCTGAAAAAGTAGAAAGAGGCAGAGAGCAGATAGTTGGCCATGATACATTGATACATCCTCCCAAAGCAGACATAAGGTGGAAGTACTGGGAACGCGTGTGCTGGACCAACCACGGCCCAGAGCTGAACTGAGTGGCCTGGTGCTGCAGATGATGGTTTTTCCCCTGGGAAATGACACAGTTTTGAGGGTCTTTGGGGAAAAAGATGGGAGACAGAGAAAACACATCAGGAGAATAATTCAGCTGAGGCTAAGCTATAAAAAAACCCCAAAATTACAGTTTTATTTTCTCCATGACTCCAGCACACGTTGCCCCACAGCCTGAACCCCAGAGCCAGCTGGGACCCACAGGGCGCTGCAACAGGTCTCAGCCCCAAGCCCCCAGAGATGGGGCTGTCACCCCTCGGACCCCGCAACCCCAGAGGGACCCCGCAGAGCCGTGGCCGGGCAGGATGCTGCGAACACGGGTCCCCCCGCCCGGAGCACGGGTCAGCGCTGCCCCAGGCACCGCACCGCCCGCTGGTGCTGGTGCCCAGAGGGGTGCGGCTGACCCCCGCTCAGCCCTCACCTTTTTCAGGAAGGCCATCCGCGGCCGGTGGCGCTGGCCCTGGTCGAGCCGTGTGACGGTCATGGTGGCGGGCAGGGCAGGGCGGCGGGCGGAGCGGGGTGGCGGAGCGGCGGCCCCGGCCGGGCGCACCTGGCTGCGGCCACCCGCCGCCCGCCACCGCCTCCTCTCCCTGCCGAGGGCGGCGCCAGCGCGGCGCGCCGCAGCCAATCAGCAGCCGCCGCCACACGCTTATTTACATGAAGGCGTGGGGCAGCGCGGCCGCCGCCTCGGGGCGCTAGTGGGAACGCGCTCGGCTCGCGTCGTGGTCGTGGTCGTGGTCGTGGTCGTGGTCGTGGTCGTGGTCGTGGTCGTGGTCGTGGTCGTGGTCGTGGTCGTGGTCGGGGTCGGGGTCGGGGTCGTGGTCGGGGTCGTGGTCGGGGTCGGGGTCGGGGTCGGGGTCGGGGTCGTGCAGAGGTTGGAGGAGACAGGAGCAGACAAAGTCCCCAGGCATTGCTGGTTGCTCTGGTGAGAAGAGACTCCTTCCCCAAAACTCTGGCAGTGTGGAGTGAAGGTAAAACTGCCCCATTGTTCCGCTCTGGGGAGATGCCCCTGCACTGCTGCCTCCAGTTCCGGGGGCAGCAAAAGCAGAAGGACATGGACCTGCTGGACCGGGGCCAGAGGAGGCCACAGAGATGATCCAAGGGCTGGAGCCACTCTGCTGTGGGGACAGGCTGAGAGAGCTGGGGGGGGTTCAGCCTGGAGAAGAGAAGGCTCCGGGGAGACCTTAGAGCCCCTTCCAGTCCCTAAAGGCTCCAGGAAAGCTGGGGAGGGACTCTGGAACAGTGCCTGGTGCGATAGGACAAGGGGTAATGGTTTTAAACTGAAAGAGGGTAGATTTAGAGTAGATACAAGGAAGTTATAAGGGTGGTGAGACACTGGCCCAGGTTGCCCAGGGAGGTGGTGGATGCCCCATCCCTGAAAACATCCCAGGCCAGGCTGAACGGAGCTCTGAGCAACCTGATCGAGTTGAAGATGTCCCTGCTCACTGCAGGGGAGTTGGACTAGATGACCTTTAAAGGTCCCTTCCAGCCCAAACCAGTCTATGATTCTAAAACAAGAGCACCTAAGACCAAGCCATTGTGACTAAGCATCACCCATGTGCAAGAGGTATGCAGTGCTTCAGGCATCTGCTCCTTGGGTGCCACCAGCCTTGGTCAGCTCAGCTTGCCTCAGCTGCGGATGCAGGAGCCAGACGGGTGGCTTTTTGGGAGTCAGTGGCTTTGCCGTGTGGGGAAATTGTGACCAACAGTGACCAGAGGAAGACCACTGGGCTACAAAGTGCTTCCTCACGATGGATTGTCTCATGCCAGTGGGTGGGGGAACAGTACCTGACTTGCAGCACTGGAAACCAAGAGCTCCATTTTTCTGGTGTCTTCAGAAAACAGTGGGATTCCCCCCTGCTGCTGAGGGCTTGGCCTGCCAGCGCAGCCAGGCAGGAGGAGAGGGCTGGGTCCTCACTCATGCGGAAACTGGCTGTGCCAAGGCTCGTATGAGGCATTCCCAGGAATTCCTGCCAGCCGTGTGGGCATGTTGCCTTTTGCATGTCGCGCACCTACACATGCTGTGTGCCTGCCTCCCTGCGCACCACACACAGAATAAGCATCCACAGGAGTGTGCGCTCACACCTCGCTGTGCACGGCTGAGCAGACACTCACACCACACTCACCATGCTGCCGGAATGCTCCCACGTGTCCCACGGTCATACCGGCATGGGTCATACAGGCACATTTATACCCCCCCATCCGTGTGCACATTGCACACCACCCATCCATGTTCCCAAGTCACACAGGGAGCACCCATGCTTCCCACACACATGTATTACTGTTTCTCGGGGCAGTGCCTTCCCCGCCACAGTGTTTGTGACTGTTCTGACATTACGGTCTGTGGCTCAAACACTTGAGGAAAGCATGTTGGCTCTGAGCTCAGAGCAGAGCGCTTTTTCCATTCATAGGAATACCCTGAAGGCACAGGCTGCTTTCCCAGTTGCTTTGCTGCCCTCATGGAAGTGTTTTATCTTTATTTCTGCTCTTTCATAGTATCTGTGCAAGCCTGTGCTTTGGAAGGCCTTTCTCCTGTGTCTGCTCAGAGTCATTCCCATGTGAAATCCCCCCGTGAGTCACAGCAACCGCTGGATCAGACACTCCTTACTTTCCAGATGGCTTTTCCACCATTCCCGGCTCTGTGCTGCTATGTGATTTAATGATTATGAGTAACCTCTGTCATTCCACACGCTAGTATAAAAGTTATCATACCTCATGCTTCGAGGCATCACCTGATGGCCGAAAGGAGAAGGAGGAGAGTTCTTCACACATTTGCAGTGTCTCATCTTCAAGTGTTGAGGTGCTGCTTGATTCTTTGAAATCAGCTCAGATCATGGTGGCCCTCTGAAACTGCAAATGTGACAGAAACTCCAGTAGCACGGCCAGTCCTGGAGGCAAACAGCAGGAGAGAGGGAATTCAGAGTGGAGTCAGAGGAAGCAAGCGAAAGGACAGTAAAGGCGGGCAGGCATTTTGATGATGCTAGCTAACAGCAGTGATACCATCTCTGAGAGAGACAGATACGGGCAGGAGAATGGGATCTCTACACGTGTAAGTGATTCTTTTGGACATAATATCAGGGTAAACAGCACACAAAAAGATGTACCTCAGTTTCTTGGTTTGGTAGGCTAACTCTGAACAGCTATTTTCCTTCCCCCTCCTGGGTGGTGGAAGGGCTCAGAAGTACACTGGCCTAAGTAAAGGATCAATCACCAACAACTGTATGTGCCCCACATATTAGAGGAGCAAAAATTGTCATTTCACCCCAAAATACTGACTTTAACAGTTCCACAGAGGGATATTGGTGTCTTATTAATTAGAAACATTTGAAAACTGGGTCTACAAATGAATTCAGAAATAACAAAATTTCCTTGTAAGAGATCCAGTAGAAATAGCTCTGAAGAGCTCAAGCTGAGGTATGAGCTGTTCAACCTCGCTGAGCTCCAAAGCTCCAGGAAATTTTAAATCCTGCTGATCTACCACAGACACCCCCTCATAGATCAGGTGTGGATTTTTTTCTGTTTCTAGTCTTCTCTGACAAGCTGAAATAAAGCCTATGGGTATCTCTCTCTCCACTACAAAGCTACTTTGCTATAGAAGATGTCCAATGTAAAATCAGCTCTGTTAACATCTGTAATGACCCAAACCACCAAACACAAAATCAGAAATGAACTGCATTTCACCTGCTGCCCAGGTGAACTACCCCAGCAGCTAATGTGCTATGGCAGGTCTGCCACGTGAAGCACGAGGCATTTAAATCAGATTATACAAGCTTGGAAAGGGCAGACACTCCTGGGCCTCTAATCACGAAAGCCTCACTTGTGGAAAGCAAACAGTTCTACGTTCCCTGACTCAGTCTGGCTCTTCTATGTGTGAATGTGTCGGTCAAGAAATCAAGGGACTTGAATAGTGGGGAGGAGTAGCAGAAAGCACCAGCAGCAGCTATGCAGCCTCCCTGCTGATTTCTGGCTCCACAAGTTAGTCCTGGCCTTTCTGCATGGCAGATAATGAAGACAGACATTTCCTGGGAAGTCCACTTTACTTCTCAGTGCCTGCTTTCTACAATGAATGCAGTGCTATTTATGTAACTGCAAGTTTACGTGGACGTTCATACCCCACATAGGAGGAACATGATGCTATAGTGAAAATACACTCGTGGTCAATGCATCACAGGGCAATGGTGCACGCCCATGTGCTCTCCAGAGCCTGCAGATCCCTCTCAGCCTGCACCCGAGGCCACAGAGTGTGTCCTGGCGGGGGAAAGGTCTGGTGAGAGCTGAATTTTGTCCCTCTGTTCTCCTTGTAAAGACCCCGTAAACTGTGATCATTCTCAACAGACCCGCTCACAACTCTTGACACTTTCTCTGGTGGAAAGCACTGCAGAGGGAATCCCCCCTTTTTTTAAAGATCACATTTCCTACGTGGTTGCCCCTTTTTCACACATCAGAAGTTGAATCATGCAACACAAAAGGCATGTGGTGAGTAAACTACCTTTCTATCTAAGGAAACTGGGGACGGCCCTGAAGGGAAGGAAGGGGTAACGTAAGTGAAGCAACAAGAATGGTACTGCAAGCGTGGCAAGCGGAGGCTGAATTTCAGTACGCAGTTCCTTCCAAGAAGATTTCAAAGCAGTAGAGAGACACATGACTTAATCTTAGGTCTCCCAGCAAGGCAATAGTTAAAGCAATATCTCCAGAGTCCATTGTCCTGTCTGGTAGGGCACGAGCACTCAAAATGAGAAGCTTCCTTAGCAGCCACATGGGAAAAGCTGTGAGCACGAATGGGCAGTATTTGCTTCCCATCACTCCTGGACTTTCCAGGGACAGGAAAGCTAAGGAAAGAAGTGGCAAAGAGGAAGGAAAAAAGCAAAACAGAGAAAGACCTTACGCACCCTGCCTTAGAGATGAAGCCTGGCTGCTGGGGCAAGAGGATGCAGCTGGGTTAACACCTGACCCAGGACTGAGCTATTTGGCTTCCCCGGCTGAGCTGGATGATGCTGAGCCCACTCCAGTGTCCTCTCCAGGGAACACCGTCATCCTCAGCGCAGAAATAGCCCTTCCCGCTCTGCAGCACGCTGAAAGCCATGCTCCTGTGCCCAGAGATTTGGAATGGTGTCCCTAAGAGGTTTTGGAGGGCTCCCCAGCTGCTGGGAGTGTGAAGGGGAGGGGAAAGAGGAGGCCACGGACTACCCAACCCTTACTTGATTTGGGCAGCTGGAAATGTGGAATGACAGTAACTGAGAATGAAGTGACAAAATTGAGAGAGCAGGATGGCAGCAGGCAGGAGTGGCAGGGACCTGTGCCAGGAGGGACAGCAGGCAGCAGACACCTGGAGCATGATGGTGGCGCGCGGCAGCTGGAGGGAGAGGCCAGAGCAAAGGGAGGCTTTAGCAAAGTCACCGGGTAGGCGAGTTCATGGGAGAAAGCGAAATGAAAGGAGGAAAAAGAGGAAGGAAAAGGGCAAAACTGAGACTACCAGGGAGGACCAATGAGAGATGGAAGCTGCCTTGAAAGGAAGCCCAGGTAGCACCAGGAGACACCTGCCTGTCCTGAAGCAGTTCTGGCCGCTGGTGAGGGATGCCTTGGATTAGGAAGGTGATACTGCTGTTGGCAGACATCAGAAAACAGCTTTTCCTCTTCCTTCATTCATTCATCCTTTATTGTTGCAGCCCAGGTTTTAGGTGCATCTTGCTGCTGGCCTGGAAGGCAAGGACTCATTTTGCCACCCGTTCACAAGCTTGGCTGTTGGTTCGCTCCTCTGCTGCACGACTATGATTTTCTTAATCTGCTTCTACTGCTTATGGCATTTTTTTTTTCTTATACTTCACTGGCAGGTGTTAATTATCTGCTCAAAAAGTAAGCAACCAATATTGTTTCTATGTTTTGTTTTGGGCTTTCTTGTTTTTAACTCTCTCCTTCGCTAAGAGGCAATAAATGTGCATTCTTCCTTAGCAAGCATATAAAACTTTTTGAAGGAAAGTATGAGTGCTGTTACCAGTTTCACTTTGCAGACAAGAAGCACAAAGGGAGGAGCATCGGTAGGATTTTTCATTTGCTGAAAACTACTTAAGTCCAAGAGGAATTGTAGAAACTCAGGAGTCCTCTGCATTTCTGAAGGTGAGATGAGATCTTGTGTCAAACCAGCCAAGATCACTTAGTTGTTTTAAAACTTGGACTAGAGCTCAGGAATGACTGGCTTCCACATCTGCACGAAGACCACCAGGATGTGCTTTTTGGACGACTATATGAATTTTATACCACATCCTGTTCTCCTGTGAGAAGTGTGGTTTTTTGTAAGGCCATATGGAATAATTTATATGGAATTTATCACCAAGTGGGGCCATCCCCTGCCTAAGGCGTGAATGCCGATACTCATGGTGCATTTTGATGAAGGAGGTCCTTCCAGTGGAGACAAAGTGGCATTTCCTTGTGCTAAACTCATCTCAGTTTCCTCCATCACGACTTCCTTTTTGTAACTTAATATTATTGTTAAAAAAAGCAGAGAAACATCGAAAGAAAAACTCAGCAGGTATCGAAGTTAATAAGATGTAAGGAGATAAACATTTAATGTGATCTTTACATATGTGCTTGCTTCTATATGATTTCTGCACCATAGTCTATAAATAGCCGTGTCAGAAAAGCACGACACGGATGTATGTGCTTTCAGCTGAGCTCCACCACACGTGTGTGTGTGCTTGCTTGTCAGTCGTATGTATTTTATCTCCATCCTTAAGCCTGGAGAATGTGTCGGTGAGCAGGCACGTGGGAGCACAGATGTGCTGATCTGACCAACGTGGACGACGGAGGGCTTCTCTGAGCAGTTTTGAAAAACTGCCTCCATAAGCAAAGTAATACAAAATGTTACTGTATCTTTTTGCCTTTCGTCTGAGGGACATCTTCACTCAGTGTAATTCTATGTAGGCAGCTGTTTTAGCACTTTGCAGTACGCTTGTGTAATTGATGGCAAGTTAATTTTTTGCACAAATGACGAACAGAACGATGGTGCTCAGCGACGGGTCACACGAAGAGTGGGATTTTAAATCTTTGCACGTCCCTCTCCCTATTATTTGCTCTACCCATCACATGAGGGGTTGCCAACGTTCAGGAAAATTTTACTTGAAAAGCCCATTTCTTTTAACTTAGTAACGGATAAAAAGATCCACTGGCTTTTTATCACCCTGCCTGCACGCCCCCACGTGAGGCCCAGACCTGCTGTGTTTGTTCAGCCTGGTGCCGGGTCCCTGTAGTACTGGAAAGCTCTCCTCACAGGAGCAGGGAGGAAGTACGTGCCAAACCGTTCAAAGCGTTTTAACGAAACTATTTTCTTTTTGTACCGAGAACAAAAACTGCTTAGCTGGCAACCTTCATCCTGCCCCCCTGACCGAGGCCCGACGTCCCCCGTCCTGTCAGTTCCCCTAAGGCGGCTGCAGCAGAGGTGCCGCCGCCGGGGATCGGCTGTGCCTGGGCCCCGTTTTTCCCTCACGCTCCGCTCCGGCTCCGGGGCCGGCGGGGCCGCGATCGCAGCCCGGACGTGAGCGGCCGCCGCCTCCCGCCATTTCCTGTGAGGCGCCGCTCGTGGGTGGGGCTCCCGCCGAGGGCGGGCGCGAGCCGTTGTCACGTGACACCCCCCAGTCCTGCGCTGCGGCGAGATGGGGAGGAGAACTGGTCGCGTCACGTGACGCGGGCGTGTGGGGCTGGGCGGGGGCGAGTCACGTGTCGGGGCGCGCATGCGCGGGCAGAGAGCGGGCTGGTGCGGGCCGGGCCGGGCGGCCGCTCCCCTCGCTGGCAGTGCTCGCTAAGATGGCGGACTTCCTGCCGTCCCGCTCCGTGCTGTCGGGCTGCTTCCCCGGCTGCCTGCTCACCAGCGGCGAGGCCGAGCAGCAGCGCAAGTCCAAGGAGATCGACAAGTGCCTCAACCGCGAGAAGACGTACGTGAAGCGCCTCGTCAAGATCCTGCTGCTGGGCGCGGGGGAGAGCGGCAAGTCCACCTTCCTCAAGCAGATGCGGATCATCCACGGGCAGGACTGGGACCGGGCGGCCCGCGAGGAGTTCCGCGCCACCATCTACAGCAACGTGATCAAGGGTGGGTGAGCAGCGGCGGCGCCGGCCCGCCCCGTAAGGCACCGGCCCGGCGGCCTGTGGGGGCCCGGCCCGGCCGGGGAGGGGGGGGGGTTGGCGCCCTCAGGGAGGGAGCGGCGGGTTCCTCGGGCCGGTGCCGCCTCTCGCCTTCCTTTCGGGCTCCTCACGCTTCCTCCCGCCGAGGGCGAGCGGCGGCGTCCGGGGAGCAACCCCGCGGGGTGTCAGCCCCGCCGGGACGGGCGCTTGCCCGGGCGCGGCCCGCCGTGCTGCTGAGGGCGGCTTACCCGCCCGCTGTGGGAGCAGCGGCTTCGGTCCGTACGGTCCCGAGCTCGGCCGTTTCCTGGTAATGCGGTGGCGGTAATGAGCGGTAATGGATGGAGGGTGTCGGGGTGGGGAGATGCACCTGAAAGTGCGTGAGGATGAGACGTGTCCTGTCCCTGAGGAGGAAGCGCTTTCTGCATTTCGCTGCGATGGAAGAAACGTTGCCATCGTGTTGGAAACTAGGCTGGTACGTCAATTAACAGAAGCCCGCACGCAGAGCCACTTTTCATAGATGCGTTGCCAAAACCTCCTCACATGGTTTAGGAGTGGGCTCTTGAGTTCACTGCTGTCATCCTCGCTTAGTTTCTCTTTCTTAGCTAAATCGCTCGTCAGATTTTCGGTTTGGACTGTATAATAGTTAGTGTCTTAACTAAGTTTCTTAAACAGCAAAGCATTGTCAGACCTCAGTGCTGCTCTTGAAGGGGGCTGAGGTCCTGTGGTTCTTAAAGACAATAGTTTCACAAACCTGTTTACAAATCAAGCCTGAAAAAACTATAAATAGCAAGGCAGCAGAAATCATGAGCTTGTCCGTTGACCAGGTTTGAGTTTATTAATAAAGTAAGGTACTTCCTACTCTGTTGAAATATACATGTAGGAACTGCAGATCTGTTTTGGAGGCTGCTTTCATGCAGTCATGGCTTTCGACAGATAGAAAAATTATGGAAAGAGAATGAAGCTTGAAAAAATACTTTGGCATTAAATAAGTATGTTGTTATACAGTTGTTTGTTGCTACATCTTAGTTCCTTATACCTCCCCCCATGTCTTTACAGTTGTTTATTCTTTCTGGAATTTTCTTTTTTCTTTTTATTTTTGCATTAATAAATTTAGTACTAGATTTAGTTTCCCTGCGTTTGCATTATTAGCATTAGCACAATGTTGTTTTTTTAAAGTCCTGTATAAGAGAAGTTTAAAATACTCTGTTTCTCCTAGAGACTATTGACAAAAACAACAACAACAACAAAAAGTATGGGGAATTCTTTAGGTGATACAATTCCTTCTGCACTTAAACAGTAAAAACATACTTTTTAGTAAGTGCTGTGATTTTTAGTAAATGTTGTCTTCATACCTCTGAAAGCGTTAAAGGCAGTGATAACTCTATGAAATTAGATATAACTAGATACCAAGTTCATAGGAATACGATGACTAGGGAACCTTAGAATAAGCTATTGGATGGTTTAACATATTCTGAAATAAGCTTTTAAACATACTTCATTTATCTTGTATTCATGCCAGGTAAATTTAACGACTGTAGAATGGCTCTGGAGATCAGAGGGAAGTATAAATATCTGTGAAAGAGTTTGCTTGATAGCACAGATTGGGGATTTAGTAATTAAAAATAGAACTTCTGTTTCAAGAGTTAAGCTTGTGCTATGGATATTATACTGTTGAGCGTGGCCATGTTTTTCTGATAGAAAATATCTGCATTTTTAAATATAAAATGCTACCTGAAAATGTAGCACTTCGAGTAAATTTTTCAGAACCTTTCCAATTTCCTACTGGGTGGATAGTCCTATTGAGCTTTGACTGTACAGAGTAAATGTATTGTTTGAATCTTCACAGATTTGTAGGCGAGTGAAATAGTAGATGCTGGGAAGCTCTAATTACAATGCTCTTTCATGTTGTTAAAGGTGTGAGAGTCCTCGTAGATGCCAGAGAGAAACTTCATATCCCTTGGGGAGATCCTGCTAACCAGAGTAATGGAGATACGATGATGGCTTTTGATACTCGGTCAGTCACGGTGGCGCAAGGCATGGTGGAGACGGCAGTTTTTTTACAGTACCTTCCAGCCATAAGAGCTCTATGGGCGGATAGTGGTATCCAGCACGCGTACGACAGGCGCAGAGAATTCCAGCTGGTAAGATTTGTGTCTCAGTGTTTTTAATTGAGTGTGTGTGATTCTTGTTCCTGTGTTGCGTTTCCATAAAACACTGATCAAGTGGCCTCCATGTGGATCTTAAGCATTCGTGAATGGTGGACTTTTACACTGTGGTATTGCAAACAGATGCATTTAGCTCCTTCCTGCCACTTTTTTAAAAACCAAGAATAATGAAGAGCTGCTGACATAATTGTTCTCATTTCATATGTGAGAAAGCTGAGGTATACAGGGCTTTTATGTTTTGTAACAAAGCTGGTACCTCTGTAGTGTTTTTACCATGTGATTATTTCCACCTTTTGTTAACTAGTGCATCAACTTAAAAAAAGAAAACAAAAAATGGTTTGCAATAAGGGAAGAGTTAATGGTAATGTGATTTTTTTAAGAAAAGATATGCATGGGTTAATGAGAAGAATTTAAAAACCACTCCCTTCTCTATTCCAATTTGAGCAATCTAGCAAACATTCCCTCTGTATACTTCCTGTTTAATTTTGAATGTCTGTGTTAATACTCATGTAATGAGATTTTTGTTATATTGAAGTTCTCAGCTGAAGATGGAGTATACAATTTAATAGTGGGGTTGAGATGGAGCATATAATTCAATAGTGGGATTGTAAAGGAAAATAAAAACGTGTCTTGATTCTTGCCTGGAGCTTTAACTGTCTGTGACAGCTGAAGTCCCTTTGCCCCATTTCCATGCAAATGCCGCAAAAGGAAACAAAGAATTTAAGTTAAATTTGTTGTTTATTGGTTCATAGACTTGTGTAGTAAATGCCAGTGGCATAGGGTTTTGTGAGGGTGGGGGTTGAGAACCTTAAGATAGATTAAATCTGTTCTTGTAGGTCTGTTAAACCTAAGTGCCTTTGTGTTTTTGTGTCTTAAAAATAACCTTTGTGTTAGTGTGAATCTGAACAATAGCTGATGATGTCTCCTGTTGAGCTATTATGAATGGTTGTGTAATCATACTCTGACTTAAATAGGTTGTGTAAATACTCTATAAATATGTATTGCCCTGATCATGGAATGTCTTCTAGCAATTGCAGAATGGGCAGGTGCTAGAGTAGCCTATCACCTGCCCAGCCTAGTTCTGAGCTGTGTAAGTAAGTTTCTAATGAGACCTATTGCTCCTTGGATTTTGCCTTCAGAGTGATTATAAAAGGGTAATTGCTGGACTAGGTCCTCTAGAAGGTTCTCTTCTGGTGCAGATGAGACTTCTAGTGATGTAATTGCTGTGCTGGAGCGATCGGTTTTAAAATCGGTTAAATAAAATTTTGTCTTTGATTAGGCAAGTTTAGTGACTTCAGGCTAAGTACCAAAGGAAAAGGGACAGAATATTACTATTCCGTCATCTTGAGTCTCTGAGAAGTAGGTTCTTTCCATAACTGAAGCATGGGCAGAGTTTCACTTTGAGTAGGATTTGAAGAATGTGGTGTTCTGAATCTGACAGAAAAAAAACCCTATTGCTTTCTTTTGGAAATCCCTAAATCTGTATAATGTTCTCTGCAAAAATAGAGATGGATCATGTTGTGTTTTAGGCAGAACTCAAGACTATGTTTTTAAGTGCGCTTAATAGTTGAGTACTGTCTAAATGTTAATTTTTGAAAGTAAGGTAACTGCTTTATTTATATTTACATTGCTTTATTGCCTAAATCCTTTCAAAAATCTCAGCCTGAGATATTTATGCCAAGTTATAAACATGAAAAAAAAAAAGGAGCTGAATGATGTCATTGTATTGAGTGCAAACAGTGTGATCAGTGCTGGCCAAGCGTGAAGTCTCTGTTTTACCCTAGTAAGCTTCCAGTTTAAGGTATGACAGAGCTCCATGTGGGCGGCAGAATGGTGGAAAACTCCTGAAAGCAGTATGTATTTTTGTGATGCTTGCTGACAGGCTTTGTGTTCAGAGTGTTCAGAGAGTTTAGACGTGTGCTGTAATATGGAAGGAACACACAAGTAGCTAAGGAGGGAGTGACAAGCATACCAGAGTCAGGAGGTGGAGCAGGGGGAAGTTGGAAGAGAGGGGAGATGGAGACAATTCAGTCGTGTCAAGCACTGACTCTCGAAGTAAGGATTCAAGGCTGAAAATTGCCAGTATTGTAGAATGGGGAATAAGAGAAAAATACTGGTTTACTTCAGTTCAACTGCTTGTGGCAAAAAATGTAGTGAAAGGAGAGATGTCAGCAATCGTTAGATGAGTAGGAGAGAGGGAAGAGTGGCGTTACAAGAAGTATAAAATGCTGGGACTGAGTATGGTAGAAGAGTATTATCTGATTGTGTATACTCTAACTTCTTTTCAGAGTGTTGAGTGAATTTTACCTTTTTTCACTGGGCTGAGTTTGACACTGCACTGAAAAACGTGGTTCATATTAAGAGAGCACAGGCAGGAACGCTGGGAAAGTATTTTTTTGTCATGGGAATAGGACACTTTGCAGCAAAGGTAGAAGTGAACAAATGAAGAGCAGTGATGAATACGGAGTGAAAAATGTCAAATTTACATAGAAATTCTAGAGGAAAGAAAGCAAGAGTGTGTAGTTCTGGAAGCCATTCGTAGTTTGGACAAATAGGAAGTACAGAGAAAGAGGGTTTAAGATTCAAGTTTTCTGCATGTATATGGTTAAAACTTAAAGATTTGTGAGGGATTTTGTGAGATTTTTGTACATTTTTGAGAGATCATCAAGCTGTTCTTGCTTTTTTGGTTTTTCTCCATCATCTTTCACTTGCAATGCCAGAGATGATGCTAGGAGCCTTAAGAAACAATGTAGTCTTTTTATACCCACGTGAGAGGGGAAAAAACAGAACTTGCTTGTATTTTAATGGAAGTAGAAATCAGCGTTTCCATGCCTAGTTCGCTGGAGTGTCCTTCCTCATTTTGTTAACTTATGTGGTCATGGGGATAGTCACTATGATTTATTTTCCTTGGTATAAAAATAGGGGCCTTCTGGCCACTAACAAGAGTATTTATGAAAATTCATTAGTTCACACTTGTGTAGTGCTTTAAAACTGGAAAGAGCTAATTGCAGCTTAGTACAATATATGCCACTTCAGTACTTCTCGGGTGGTTAATATTATAATCCCTAAAAATTTATTACAAACTGAAGTCATTCAGGTGATAGTTCCACTAACACAGTTCACTAAAGACTATTTTGGCTCTGTAGCTCAGTCAGTTCCTCTAACTTATGCTTAAGATTCTGGTCATCCTTAAGATTTCTCTCCACCTACCGAGGTTATTTCTCCTACAGTCTCCATTCAGATGGCTGACATGGATTAGTTACAGAGTTAGTCTGAATCAGCCTAATGCTTTCTGACGTCTAATTAACATTTCAGATTTCTTATTGCAAGTTGATTTCTGGTAAAAATCTCCTGAAATGACTTGGGTAAGTGTATCTGTTATCTTAATTCTGCAACACGCAAACCGATTTAACTAGGCATTTCTTAGCCTTTATATTTATGCTCATGAGCTATTTGATGATGTGGTTGTAAAGGTTTGCTGTTCTCATTGAGATTTGCTTTGAGGCACTGGCAGCTGAGGAGTGTCGGGTGCGGGTGCTGCGTGACTGGTAAGACGGAGGAAGGCACTTCTGAGTACTGCCTCTCACTTCATGGCGTTTGCAGTGAACTTGTGTGTCTTGAATTTGCTGCGAGAGTTGTTAACAGAGAAGTGTTTTGAAGCGGTCTCCATGAGTCTTCTAATTCTCCAAGAATGGAAAAGTGGGATGAGAGCAGAGTTGCTCGTATGCGTGATAAGCTTTGAATGTGTTAAAGGTTTGTTCTTGTTAAAGATAACTTTTGGGTGGGTTTGGATGTTTGCTACCAGCAATTGTTGATCTTCAGATTGATACTTTTTGCCCTACTTGTAGATTACACCAAATGTTGGGGTTTTGGTTTGTTTTGTTTTTTAATGCCCTGAATCTGCAGTGCGCAGGGGCAGTGATGGGGCTTTATTCTGTCCGCATTTGCATAGCACTGCAGACACAGATGATACAGTAAGGATGATTGGATATGCATTTACCTCTGGATCCTGTTTACTTCTGTGACATGTCTGCAAGTGCTAGATCAGATTATAGAAGACAGGAAAAGGCGTGTTCAGCTTGAAGTTCTACTGCTAGTTCTGCTGCAGCTTCTGTAGCGTTTTTTTTTTTTCTGTTGCCGAGTAGTATTTTTGCAGAGTGTTGTTTAGTTTACTGGAAGATTGTATTTTACCTTATTCTGGTTGGGCTTTTCTGGAATATTGATGGGGCTATTGTACACGTGAGAACATCAAATTAGCTCTACGGGAAATCCTCAAAATTTGAGAGTCCTCAAATGGCCACTGCAAAGTATTAGCAAAATTTACCATCCCTTCAGGTGCATAGACAACACGTCCTTGAAATGTGCTTTATTTATAGAGCAGTGATCCTGCGGAGGTCAGTGGTGTTTGAAGCCAGACTGGGTTGTCAGATGTTGAGGTCTTCCTCTTTCTCGAGTCTGGACGCCCATCTTATGAAACAGCTGGGAGGTCAGTGCTTCAGCACCTCGCTGAAGTCACGAGCATAGAACCTGCAAAAAGAGCATCTTCTCTGTCATTCATTAAAAGTATTTACGTCATATTTGTGGTACTGAATTTCAGAAGCCTTTCAACAGCTTGTGCCCTCTCTAATGTGTTGATATTACTCCCAGTGTTCATCCTCTGCAGCACCCCCCACTCCTCAGTTGGGGCATCAAAATGTCTTTCCCCTCTCCCTTTCCCAGATCTTCTCTTGGTTCTGGGATTGGGTGTCTGCTTGCCCCGCTCTGATTCTGCTTGGAGTGTGTAGGTGGTGCTTCTATTAGAACATGCCTGAGTGCATAAACTGTCAATAGAAAGTTTCTCAGACCAATAGAAGAATCTTCCTCATTACAGATATGAGATACAATCACCCAGTGTTTCTGTAAACATGTGCATTGACTATTCGGGCACTTCATCATATAATTAAACTTTATTTAAATACAGTGTTGTAGTTGCACTGAATATTGCTTAAGTTTTTGTGGGGAAGAAACAAAAAGCTGCTGCATTATACATGTTGAAAATGAACTATTTGCGCCTCTTTCTGCAATCAATAGGTCTGCCAAACATCAAACGACAGGATGGCACGTGTACAGTGAGCATGACTCTTTAAAGCCCTTGGAAAGGTTAGAGCTACTTGGCATCTTTTGGCCTTTATATGAAAAGGATTTATCAAAGATTGTTGCTGTAACTATGTAAAGAAAAGTGCTTCACAAATTTATACTTAAAAATTAGTCACTCAAATTCTCAGGAAAGACTCAGAGTTCTTGACGATTTGCTGTTTTTCCTGCCCCAATGACAAGATAATACGAACTCAAAGTCAGCATTAATAAGGCTCCATATAGGGATTAAGAGGAGAGTCAAACAATAATGAGGCTTGAATTTCCTTATTCTTGGTTTGTGGCCAGAAACCTTTCAATGTGTATACAAAGTGCTTTGGTAATGGGGATTGATGGTAATATTTTAATTGAGGTGAGTGATCTTCAGGTGAACTTTTATACTAATTTAGCACAACGTGCCAATTGTTATCATTTTTCAAATTGGGATTAGGGTTTGTTTCAGCCTCTGTGAGTTACTATGCCTTGAAAGGCTGTTTCTGGGACTGCCTTCTTCCATTTCCATCATTCTTCCTTTCCTGCCTGATGATTTTTCTTGTTAGCAGTAAAATATTGAAGCGTTTGGAGAGCAGTGGTCTTGTATTGTCAACCGATGCTGTAGTGCAGGCTGGTCTGGTTTTACTGAAGAACATCTTTGCCATAACTTTTTTTTCTGAATGTTACTATTTTTCTTTTTTTTTATTATTTTTCTTTTTTTCTTTTTCGTTACTGGTATTTTTAAGCACAGATGTAGCTCTAGCCTGAGAGGTCTTTCAGTGGTAGCTGTCTTGATATGGACGTGTTATCCCAGCACACACGTGCCAGACACCAGCATTCTGAGTTATCTTCCAACCAAGAACACTAGAAACTTTCTGGAGGCCTGTGTGCTACACTTAGCTTGTACAAGCATATCTTTTCCATGTGGTTTCAGTGCAGCCTCTGAGGATAGAGTTCTTAATTCAAACTTGATCCAGATACCTGTTTATGGGGAACCACTGCTTTTAAAATGCAGACTTTCATAGTACAGCGTGGGAGCAGAGCGATGTGTTCTTATACATACTGTGTCTTGAACAAGCTATGTCATGTTGATCGTGTGCCTTAGTTTCCTAAATGATTTTTTGCAGAAGACTAAAAGGTGACCTATTTTTTTGCAAAAATTTGGATTCCTGTAACTGAGCCTTGATGAAATAAAGGTAAAATATAAGTGCCCTTCTGAATATGCTGTGCTTGCCAGCAACCTCTAAAGAGTTCAGAGGAAGAGACTTTCTCAGCCTTTCCCACGTCTTGAATGCACGAACCTGTTCTCAGCAGATTCTTTTAAATTGGTGCAAATGTGTTAGATGAGTTTTTGCTACTTCTGCTGCTCTCAGTGTAACATGAGACCTTGGTACAAACACATTCAGAGCCCATTTCCTCGCTGCCTGCTAGCCTGCAAGATACTACATGTTAGTACCTGTAGCACTGTCTTGTTACATTACTTCACAGAATTTAAATGTAGCAATGGCTATATTGTTCTCTGTCGGTTCAGAAATGACTGACTAAATATAAGCCAAACCTACCCTACGAAGTCCCAGTATTCATAGCTGTCAGCAAATCTCCATGCTGGCAAAACATGTGGTATGAATGCAGCTGTGATCTTCCATCTATATAGGTGAAATTAATTTTGCACCTGAGGCAAAGACTATGGAGCGATATTTTTCATATGTAAATATGGGATCCTTTAGGATTAAGGTGCGATGCCAGGGGCAGTGTTGATTTGTGCTGCCGTTCCCTAATTTGAGCTTACTATAACAAGACTTCAGCCTTGGAGGCTGGCTAAGTCCACTCTCACTGAGTGCATATTGCACTTTGGTTGTATTTGGATGACTGTTTTGGTTGTCTTCATTGACCTAAGCTTCAGTTCATGATGCGTGCTATTTGAATGTTCTGCATTCCTGCTGTACCTCTTATGCAGAACCAGCAAAGTGGTAGGAAACCTTAGTTCGTGGTAGCTGAGGAAGTTGCTTAAGAAAATGTGAGAAAACATAAGTGCAGCTGACCTTACTATGTAAGAAAACCAATAGAATAACTACTAGTGTTTCATATAGAAAGCAAGATAATGTCCGTACCACCATTGTGTCTACGCACATTTTTTTTTTTAAAGTATCTAAATTTACCACAAATCAGTTGGGAAGTTCAGAAGGTGCAGAGCCTGCCCTTTTGCAGAACAGCGAGCTGTATCGCTGGTGGTGCTGATGGAGTGTGGTGGATAGCAACTGGTGTTTTGTATTGCTCTGCAATATGCAGCCTTTGTTTATGATTAGGGGTGAATAAATGGGTCGTAGAAGACAATATTAGTTAACTCAGCATCCTCAAACAAAAAATGTATTTAATCCAAATAAAAAATCTCTGGATAATCCTGGAGACTAACAGTTTGCCCTTATACTCTACAACCAAAGTAGTTTCAGGGGTCAAATTTAAAGGGTGAAGAAAGAAAATGTTAAGACTACATCAGCAGCTAAAGAAGGTCCTAAATTATTTTCAGTATCTTCTCCACTCGCATGACTGTGTTAACAATAAACATCAGGTAATAAATACAGCTGGAAAAGTTGAGGAATTTTAAATACAGAAAACACCCTGAATGTCATCACAATAACTGTCAACTTCAGCTATTTTAGAGAAGAAAACTTTTGAACTCTAGTAGGCAGAGAGCTGCCTTTTACAACCCTTAATTCACTATACCATGCTGCACACTTCTCTGTCATGGTCATTCGTGCCTTAAATGTTTCCCAGTTCTTCATAGTCTCCTCAGTTAAAATAGCTGGAATATCATGCTCCTCTTCAGTGACTTAACCAAGGAACTGAAAAGACCCCAAATTCTATTTATGGATGAGAGGTACAGGAATATGTAATCGCACATGAGTTTCTGTATCTTTTTCCTTTGTTTAATGATGCCAAATAAATAATTTTAAACAAGCGACGGGAGTCTCGGCAGACTGCCTGGAAGTGCTTCTCACTGAGCACATGATGGTATTTGATCACCCGCTGGTGACCAAATAAAGAAGATGCAGAATTTCCAGGCGAGGAAACACATGCACTGACACCATCTTAAATTCAAAATATCTATGCAAAATAGTGTGCAAAAACTCAGCTCAGGGCGATCTACTAACATTTTATATGTGGATTGTAGTGGGACCTTTGACTGTTTTCACTGGCAAACAGTTATATTGGTGCGCTAGTAATTAATTTCTAGTATGAAATTCTATAAGTGACATGAAATGTTTGCAGCCTCTTGGATATCGCTGCTGTATAGGGAGTGTTGGGTACAGGTTTTGCTAATTTTTAAGAACACTAACACTCATCTAATGATACACGTAGATCTTTCACAAGATATAGTAAGTTATCACTGAATCTTGTCAGATAGCTTGTAAAGAGAGCTGATGTATTAGTATGTCACTGTTTGCAAACAGAAATACCAGAACTTAATTGAAATGGATTCTGCTAATTGAGGCAGAGGAAGGAACTAAAAAGCATTTGGTCATCTGGATTTCTTTCGAGGCTGAAATAGGAGCCAAATGTACTTTAAAACTGAATCCTAGGGATGCTTCACTGCATGCATTGGTGTCTACCTTAGGGTTCTATTTTTGAAATGTTGTGATTTCGTTTACAGAGTATGCAATGATAGGCTTTTCAAACATCTTAAAGTTCAGTGTGGCCAGTTTTAGCTGATATGTTTCCACAGGCCAAATATTTGTCATGTTTTTGGGAGCCTTCACCAGTCTCGTGCAACTTGGAAGCAAGTAAAGCTCTGAATGATGGATGGCAGATTTGCAGACTCACTACTGCTTCAGTGTTAGATTAAATGTAGCTTTGAGTTGCAAACACATGAAGTCATGGAGCCAGCGGGTCAGTGCACTGAAAGAAGAGCAAATGTTTACAGTCTGGTTCCAGTCTGTTTTGTGTGCAAAACCTCTGAAGTTTATATAGATGCTTCCCAGAGTGTAAATAATAATGGGGAGGTGGCTGTTTCATCTCGGTCAGTGCATGATTTCATATGATGTCTATGTCTGCGTGTATGCTGTGACTTGGAAGATTTGTTTCATCAATGAAATTTGAAAATCTTTTACAAATTATCGGTGTCTTTCGTAAAGTAAACTTTCTGGAAGAGGAGTTTGGATTGTAAATGTTTACTGAGGGAGAGAGTAAAAAGATCTTTGAAGAAAGAAGGAAAGTGCACCTGACCTTGTGGACAGCATATCCTAATTTGCTTTCATGGATTAATTTTGGTTCTGGCAAACAGAAGCATCTTCATTAGATGCTCTGGTTCTGCATGTGTTGTGTCCCATGTGCCATTTTTTGCGTTTCTTAACCTGTCTCTGATCTCTAGAAGGGGCTGCCCTAGACTTGAGTTTGCTTCCTATTTGGAAGCATTGGTGATCCTAAGGAAAATGACATGCCAGGATAAATGCTGTGTATTCCTAGGGTTTTTAATTGTGGGAAAGAGTCTCAGCAGACTTTTGGGTTTTGCTCTTGAGTTGTACAAATGGAATATCACTTCATACAACTCAAAGCTATGCGGTTTCTTAAAATTCTCAGCTGTTCATAGAATATGGCACATTCTGGTTTCCAAGTAGTCTTTCAGAATTAGTTGGAAGTATGGTAACAGTGCATTGCATGGAAGAAACTGTAGTTCTGTGGGCTTTAATGGAATACTGTTTCATGCCTAAAAGCTGTAGTGAATTTTCATATTTTTAAGCAAGTTTTGTTAAGAATCTGGCAATTAACATCCCTTCTTCAGGAGAGAGGAGGGATACCAAGCTAAGAAAAGTGAAATTGGATTTCTTCCCTCTTAGGAAAGTAATTCAAAACTGGAACAGTTTGCTCTGTGGTATTCTAGTATGCAGATTAAGTTCTGCTTAGTGCTTGATCATGTCTTCATTTGGTTAATTGGGATAACATGTTGTATTTGCAGCAGTGGAAACACTCTACTGATTGGAGAAAATCTGAGTCAGAATTGTGTAAGTGAATGAGGCACTTTGAAGGGTAGTGCCGAATTGAATTCGGTTAAAGAAGGATAAACAGCTGATACTGGAGTATTAGTTTGGAGTATTTAGTTCTTATTTGGAATATTTTGTTCTAGACTAATTTGTGTGTATCATGGTTTACCTCCTCTCTCTGGGTATGGCAGCCACAGCAGATGCTGCCGGGTAGTCGTATTGCAAGAGCTCAGCTTGGCGTGCTCTGTCTCTCTCCATTTGTTACCCACATTGAGAATTATGGATTAATTGGATTACATGGTAAATAGGGGATAATAGATTAAAGGGATATTATTGGGTTAAAACCCTTCTTAAGCCCCTTCACCTTTCTTTGTTAACACCATTATGCAAGATAAAAATGTCAGTCATGAAATAAACTTAGTGCGGCTCCTCCCTTGGTGCTTTTGTAGCTTCATGCTGTTGAGCACCCTCCACCCAATGTGATCCAGCTGTTGTGAATACAAATTCTGTTCTGCTACCCAAAGATTTTACAAAAGATTACTTCTGTGAGTCAGGATTTCAGCTTTTCCTTTTTTTAGGACAGATACTCAGTTTGTGTGACCGAACACAAGGCAGGTTTCACTTCTATACCATGTGATGCAGTTCTGATTGCTTTGAAAAAAGTCAAATACAACTTGAGCTGCACTCAGGAAGTGCTGAAAAGAGGAAATAGGATAGTGCTTTCAGAGGTAGGATGAGCTGTGACGCACTTGTGACGTTTATTGGTGGAGAACACGATTATTTGGTACTCCCGTATAAGCAAATGTAGCCTAGGTCAGAAACTCCCCAGTTTTAAGAAGAAGCGGCAATTAATCCCCATGCACTTAAATTTTCTATTTGGAAATGGGCAGATCAGATTTAAAATGACTATTGAAGTGGTTGACCTGGAGAGGAAGAAGCTAGGAGATCCTGAAATGTCTGATCTTGACTTACTGTATCTGTGCTTTAGCCCTTTTAAAGCTGGTCCATTAATGCTTCCATTAATGCAGTGCCATTTTAAAGCAGTTTTCTCTCCCTTCTGAAGGAGAGAGGGATTAGTTTAACACGGAGCAGTTGGCTGCAATCATGCTCCTGTGGGCATAAATGGAGACTGCTTTGTTTTGGCAGGAGTGTCAGTTTATGTTGGTTTTAACATAACTTTGGCCATAATTAACACTTACAGAAAGGAAACATACTTCTCTCCAGGAAATGTGTTCTGTGTTAGCACACACTCAAATATTTTGACCCAGACTTGCAGTTTGATAAATAAATATACTGTTGCTTACCTCGACACTTTTCCCTAAATACCTTTAGCACCCTTATTAAAAATTAGTTATTGTATATGCTTATTGTAAACTCCCGAAACATTGCTAATAAAATTGCTGCTTATACAGAGAGCACTATGTCAAGTGTTAGAGCATGGGAGTGGCAATTGGGAAACAAATTGTTTCCCCTCACTTGAGGAGATGCCAAGCAAGTTGCCGAATTGCTGCTATAAAATATGGAAAGTATCTCGGTTTTCAATTTAGTTCCTTGAATAAACAACTTACAGGTATGGATGTGTAGAAGTTTTGTCCTGTCGTGTTGACTAGGGCATGTTTGAAAGAGAAATCTCGTTAGAAAGCACTGGGAGGCGTGACTGGTAAGAGGTCAATTTATAGAAACCTGAAAGCTGGGAAGGAGCCAAGATTATTTTATTTACCTCCAAGTCTGAGGCCAGTAAAAAGAAACCAGACCAATTCAGTGTCTTGACATCAGACTAGGTTCAACTTCTACCGGTCTAACAATCAAGACAATTACAGATTTGAGCTCAATAATATAATTAGGGCTAGGTGCATTCACAGCATAAATGTATCATCTGGATCATCTGCCTCTTTTGTGTAATGTTATGGACACCCCTTGATTGGGTGTAGGGGGAGGAGGTTGTAGTGCTCTAATACCTCTCCCACTAGGAAATATGCATTGATTTGACTGAAACATTTCTCCGTTAATTATCTCTGTGCTTATTACTGAAATGGCAGAAGACATCTGGTGGAACTTCAGTAGCAGCAGTATTGATTTGCAGTCTGTCTTCCTTTGAATCAGCTTGGGGTGAGGTGTCAAGAAAATAAAGGTTAGAGTCTTTTCTCTGGATTCTTTGCCAAAATCCTCAGATGTGGATTTATCTGGATTAAGCCTCTAACAGAAAAAAAACTACCCATAATGAAGTGTATGCTATAAGGATTTCTAGGGTGTTGTAAGATGCAGAATTTCAAGGCTCTGGTTATTCCTCCATCATCTTTCTTCCTTCAAGCTGCATTTCCCATGTTACGTATGGTTTGGTTTGCATGTCAATTTAGGCAAGTACATGCCAGCCTAAAAACATTGTAGTTGCCTGTTCTTATTACAAACTAGACTTTTTTAAAAGCTTTTTATGTTGTTGGTTTTGTTTGTTTGTGTTTTTGTGGGTTTTTTTTATTAAATAAAATAGGAAATCTTTGTTTCTCCTTTCACAGAAATTCAAGTAAGGTCAGGAAGAGAAAAATGTTTGGTAGTTCCTACAATTCTAATCTAGAGTTACTAAATTATATCTCCTATTTTCTTTAAATATCTGATTTATTTCTTTCAGATACTTAAGAAGTCTTGTCAGTTCAGTATGTTCCACTGAACCTGCAGCCAAACATAGATGGTTTGATAAATTGTACGTTTCTTTCTTTAAACCTTGTGATGACTAAATCTTTATTTGATGCTTTTTCTCTCTCTTTTTTTTTTTTTTAAAGTGATTGCTATTGGAAAAAATGTAATGTGTGTGTTCCCCTAGAACAGCTAAAAAGCCATTTGGCTATCCTAAAGTTTCAACAAATCATATTTAGATTGCTGACATTGTTTTCATGGAAACCAAATAAATTGGTGCCACTTCCTGGGTTTAAAAGATGTGTTCATCTGTTGTGTATTTCGTGTAGTCTTTTTTTTTTTTTCCCTCCCCAAAAATATTTTTGTGGTTACTTTGCTTTAGGCATTAACTAGTGACATTTTAGACAGTAATCTCTCTCTGTGCCGTGTTTTCTTTATAAAAGATAACTGATCTGGTTTACTTCAGAAGACCACACGAGCAGCTACAAGACGCTGTTTTCTTATAGGTAAATGACCAATGTGTGCTGTAATCTGTATTTGTAGAAAGAGTGCATTACACGAATCTTGAGGGATTTCATTGTACAGGCATGAGCAAAACTAGTTTAAATAAATGCAGTGTTGTAAGGGAAGCCGTTGTTGTAATGTCAAGTACCTTGATAAGAACATGGTTTAGTGGTATTTTCTTGTAAATCACTTGGATGTTCACGATGAAAGGACTTGGTTTGGCTTTTTTTTGGTAAGGATCACAAGACTCCAGGAGACACACAAGCTGTTTTGAATCAAACCTTTCTGAAAATGGAATACTTGACAGTTATGAATAAAGTTATTTAACAGTCAACTTCCTGTGGTTTACATGCATTTCTGAATCAGGAGGAGGCTGAGGGGCTGCAGCTGAGTTGTGTATACTCCCATCTGAACAAAAAAGGGCATCTTCTACAAGCAAACTGATTGCTTAAAATCTGATATTCTGATATGATTTATTTTAATACTGTATTAAAAGAACAAAAGTGCAGTCACGTAACACTGGAAGATCTTAGAAGCTGACGTGTAGGCCATTCATTCTGTTGTGCTGGGGTGTGTTCAAGAAGTTTGCTTTATTGCAGTATGTCAACATGCATATGAGAAATGCGCTCAAGCCTGCAAGTGACTTTGTCACTTCTGTTGTCATCTTCAGCCTGTGCGTTACGTTTAGTAGAAAGAAGTGAGCAGTGGACAAGTAAGGCTCGATGGTGTGGTTGCTGCAGGGGAACAGGTCACTGGTAACCTTCAACCACGCTTCAGAAATTTGCAGTTCAGAACTGCTCAACTGTAAAAATTGCTTTAAAGGGTTCACCTGCATTTAAAAAAGTTCACCTGTGGCTAATTAAAGACCTTCACATCACTTTTTTTTTTTACTAGATCTTTAATTTAAATTTCCATAGTGTCTGCTCACAGAACATGGGTGTGAAGGCAACGGGAATGTAATGGAAAACGATAGAGTTTTTTAACAGGGGCAGATCCTGAAGTTTCTGAGTCTCCTGTTGATTTCTGTCCTTGGTGTGTCTCCTTTGTGGCATGATGGCAGCAGATTGACTGCTGCAACAACCATGTGGCAGGGGCTGGACGTGGTGAGCCACACTGGAGTTAGTGGGGCAGAGTGGGGAAACCCAGTTTCTTTTTTCTAGTCATCTCGGGTGAACCAGAGAGTTTACAGTTTGTGTAAAGGGAAATTCTAGAATACGACAACTGTCTGTTGAATACAGCCATTTAAATATAGCCACTGTCATCGATTTACAGAGTGAGATCTAGTTCTAATATCAAGAAAAAGCAGCCTAACTCAGGAGCTGTCTTTGAAGCTGCTGTCATACAGGGTCATGAATGGATGATTTTCTACTCAGTTTTAACAATTGCTGGCATTAAGGCTTTCCTTGGTTGTTTTGTGGTGGATTTTTCAGTAGGTTTCTCTTCATTATTGCGTAAAATATATAGGTTCACTCCTTTGGAAAAGGATCAGAAGTCTTACTTGGTTGCTTTGTAATGCTGCCTTTTTTGAAGCTTGTTTAAAATGGGTCAAAACTCTTCAGTTCCACAGTAGTGAGTTCTGATAACAATCTGTTAGTCGTGGTAGTTTGCTGTTCAAGGGTGTCTGTAGTTAGCAGAGCTTAGCCTGCTAATATGAAGATGTCCAGGTCAGATAGAAAATTACAACTAGTCAAGGCACTGGCTTGTAGCTGTGTGATATGGAGAGGTTTCTGGAATGTGATGGAAGAACAGATGATGAATTTGAAGCTGTTTTAAGTTCTTGATGCCATGCAAATCAATAAAAGCCAATGATTGAACAAATTTTATCCTTAAATACAGAGTTGGGTCATGTTAACGGCACTTGCTTGGTGTGTCGTATTAGTTGTCTGAATAGATTTTCATAAGAGAGGAACCCAGTGACTGAGCCAAAGATGTGGTGGAGGGAAACTGGTATGTCACTTTATTAGCTGTATTATACTAGTAACTGATTGCTTTTGGAGTTTAATTTCTTGAGTTTCAGAATGGCCACCTTGATATTTGGCTGACATTGACTTTAATACGCCTAGAAAGCCAAGCTGTCTTCTCGGTGTGCTCTCTGGCAGTTGCCTTACTGTTGGACGTGTGGCGCTCTAGAGTGTTGCCGTTGCTGCAGGCCGGTGTATTTTGCATTTGTGTTTTCAGGAAATCCCCTCTTTTGGGAAGCTACTTTTGTAACCTTTACAGGCTGTGGCTTATTTGTCTGCTCCAACTGCTCAATCCACTGCAGTAACAGTAAGCCCCGGGACTTAAAGGAGAGGTAGTAACTTGTGCATTCCAGTACTGCGGAGTTGATGCTTCTTTAGAGAGTGGGTTTGCTGTAAGTAGTATAAAAAAGAGCTGTCTAAGATTAAAATATATGTATGTGTGCACACACACGCGCGCGCATACTTACAGCCTCTGAGGCCCAGGTATTCTAGAATAAATACCTTCACTTAATGAGTCTGAAATCTGGCTGATTTGTACGGAGCTCTGTGGGGGAGGGAGGGTTGCCAACTCCTATGGGGACCTAAAAAAGAAATTAAGTCTGATCTGAAACTTTATTTTGTCTTAACACTCAGCTACAGACAGTGGTCTTAGTATTTGGAAGGCCTGAATTCTGTTACTGTTACTCCTGCTTGGGAAGCTTGATCAATTTGTGCATCAAGGTTGTGTATCTTTATTTTCTGTGAAATAGGAATGCACTTCCCCGCACACTTTCCTTACAGGATTGAGACTAGAATGGATTTCTGAAGTGCTGAAAAAGATGTAGGTGTAAAATACTGCCGTCATTGCAAGCAGTTGTTGCTGTGTGCCGCCAGGCTTTAAAATGGCTAGTGTTACTGCTGCAGTTTGTCACCCTAGAGAAAATCGGTAAAGTCAAATAAAAGGTAAAATAAAGTGGTAGAACTGTGTTGGATTTCCTTCCCTGCAGGTGTGTCATGCACAAGGCATGTTTCAACCACAGTCCCGCTCTTGCCTAATTAAGAGTTGATGTTCAAATTGCACACTTAAAGGTGCGGTATCTACTTGTATTATGTAACTTCTTTTAGTACCTATAAAACTTGCAAAGGTACCTGGCTTATGTGTCTGCCAGAACCCTTTTTAGACTGGTGTTTACCCTATTTTGCTGCTGCTTAGATGACACGGTTTAATATTGAGGTTTGATATTCTTCCTAGGTAAGTTTGCAGAGTTCAAATTCAAGTGAGAGGAAGTGATTATGAGGGCGTGACTCCTGTCCTAATCCACTTGACTGGCTGGGATGTTATCACCCCAGCCTTGGATGCTTCTTGAATATCATCAAGAAAATTCAGTCATAATTCTTGCTCTTCCATCTGCAGAGTGAAAACACAGATGGTTTCTTTTCTGTATTTACTATAAAGTAAATAAATTACAGCTTGGTAATCAAGAGCTTTCAAAAGGAAGCGTGTTTCTGCTTGTGTTGTGATGCTAAGAATCCAAAGGTATTACTTTCCTTTGCAATAAATTCAATCAGTACATTATCTATTGCAACTGAACTCATGTTCAACGCCATCCGTGTCAGAGTTCTTCCTTAATCCCAGCACCTTTACAGAGTTCTGGAGAGCTGACTGTAGATCAGGCTTACAATAAAAAAATCTTTGGTTCGACATTACTGAAGGGATAAAAAACTGCTGTTACTATTTGCAAGGACAGTGGTGGCTTGAGTCCAGAAGATAACCTGTATAGTAGGGGTGATACCATGCACTATGGCAGTGCGGAGCTCTGTTCGTTACTCCCAGAGTAAGGAGTTCCTGTCCAACTTGGTTTCTGATAGGAAACTTTAGTAAAATGCTTCATCTGTTGTGGTTTCTCACTATTCCGCGAGTCATTTGCTGTGCTCAGGGGAATACCTGTATGAATGGGATTGTATGGCAATGCAGTTATAAATTAACTTATCCTGTACCTGAATGCCTGTATGCGCAGACTCTTCAAAGGGTTAGAATACTTGAATGTATCTTTCCATAATGGAGGTGTGGCTGCTTCGTTGACACTCCCTGTTGACAGCACTGCAGGATTTATTTAGCAGTTCTAAACTTTGTAGGAATTTAACTATTATAAATGTGCCTACCTATGCATTTAAGCTTAAATATTAACTGGCCTAAAAATAAAACATCAGTTGTGTTCTTAGGATAGCTGCTTAAAAATGGTAGTGATTAAAGCTTACAACACTTAAATCTGTTTGAGTAAATTAACTGGACTTCAGAATGTAAACTGTTGAGATCAAGTGTGCCACTTATTTAAATAACCGTTTGCTTTGTTTTTAGGGGGAATCTGTAAAGTATTTCTTGGACAACTTGGATAAACTTGGAGAACAAGTAAGTTCCTTTTTTTTTCACTCTTGAATTTTAAGTAGTCTTAGTGATCTCTGGGTTTTAAATAGATGAAATGCAATTAGTGTCGACTCAAATAACTTTAGTTAACTTTGACTGTCTCATTATCTCACCAGTTCATCACTGACAGGTCAAAACAAAAGGGCAATGCAAGGGCCAAGAGACTTTTCTGGAAATAAAACTTCTGTAGAAATTGAATAAAAAAGAAAAAACAAGTTACAAATGCTTGTCCAGTCAGAAGACTGTTAAAGTAGCACTTCAACAAACAAAAATGACTGCTTTTGTTTTTACAAACCCAGTTAGGAACACCAAGTTAAATCAGTGCACAGGTCAGTGGTACCTTTCTGTAGTGTCTACTTTAAAATAAACAAACTTGGTGCAGAATAAAATCTGTTTTCTCTGGAGAAAAAGCTGAAATTTCTGTAGAATGCTTTTTGACTGAAATGTTGGTTGCTGCTTGGATAATGAAGTTGTATGCAGATGCTTAGTTGTGTATTGCAGAAATGGCATGTGGAAAAACTGCCTTTAAAATGGGATGCCAGCTTGAACTCCATGGGGAGGCAGTTTCTCCAGGGTCATTTCCAGCTGATGGCTAACAAATGATGAAGGAATCCAAACCATTTCAATTGAATCCTGTTACATCATGCTTAATTTCATTTTTCTTTTTAACAAATAAAAATTTAATATTAAGCCAGGCTATTTTTCTGCTTTGAACTGTCACTTTTCTAACTACAGCATTGGTAGCGTTGCAGAATCTTGCAGAATGCATACGCTCCCCAGATAGCTTGCTTGAGAACTCCAGTGCTTGCTCTCTAAATTTGGATTTGGTCTTGAGTTACAAGGCAATACCAGACCTGCAGTTACATTAACGAACTGCTAGATTTTCTGCTAATGGTGGATTTCTCACGGCCTTTGAATCCAATGCCATTTTAGTTTTGAAGGTTTGGGGTTTCCCCATGCACACACACATTTGTGCACTTTTGGGTAAAGATTTGTGCAGCTTCTTTTCAAAATTCTTTGTTTAGAAACCTTCGTCCATTCTGTGATTAAAGCATGAAACTTGAAGTCACTAGGGGTTTTTGTATTTTTGGATACGCACACTTATTGTAGGTACTGATGTTGCTGTGGGAACGCTGAGCTCTGAATTACAGCTTCTCTGGTTTAAAGTTACACCAAATGGTGTTGAGATACAGAGGGACTCTTCAAGATCTGCCATCATAGAAAACGTTAGGTCTTTGTGGAAAAAGTGCTAGACAAGTTTTTTTACTGAGTGAAAGATTTGATACTTTCTTCTGGTTTATTCTTACCTATATGCAAGATTTGTCTTGCATATAGACACATTGTCTTGCATAGACAAGATTTGTCTAATGATTATTTCCCCAAACTGTATTAATATAAGTATTTTACTGTTCTTATCTGTTATCAGATACAGCTGGGCTGGCTGCAACTAAATTGCTTATAAACAGCTAGACCTGCGATTCATGTGCCTCTTGCTGAAAGGGAGCTCATATGCCTCTTGCCAAAAGGGAGCTGATGATAACAGCATGTAGGGAAAAGAACTTAATGTTCAGATTTAATCAGATCAGCAAAAATAAGAGTAGCTGGCTGGCACGTACACGTGGGATCGGCTGGATTCCTCACAACTGTTTGTTGTTATTTCAACTGCCAGTGCAGACTATATGTACTCAAAGTATTTCATAGAGAGACATTGCTTTCCATGTTGTGATTGGATCTTATTCATGCCTTAAACTCTAGTTTTAAAGTAGGCAGACTGATGTGATAGCCAAAAGAGCTACTTGATAACCAAAACAAGTCTTTTAGAAGAAAACAGACGGTAGTGAATTCAGGAAGAAAGCACATGTACTGAGTCAATATCAGTATTTATCCTTGGTAAGAGCTGCGCACGCACACACACACACACACACACACACAAAAACAAAACCAAAAAAACCCCTTTACCCCCCACCTCCAAAAAAAACCCCAAAACAACCAACAACCCAAAAATGGAAGAAGGTAAAACAGAAAAAGGTCAACATGTAAGATTGGGCTAAGTGTAGGGAAGGAGAGCATGCCTGGGGGTGCTTGCAGGAAAAGTGCCGATTGACAATGGTGAAACATTGAAAGGACTTTGAAAATAATACCGTCCGAGGAAAATACTCACCTAATGCTGCAGTCTTCAGATAACGGAGAAGGGGATCAACAGTGAGAAAGGGGCTAGTTCAGAACTGCTACAGTAGCATGCTGCTAGTATCCCAAGGGTAGGGCACAAGGGAGAAAACATAATCATCGTCCAAAAAAATAACTGAAATACTGGGAGATTTCTTAGGAGTTATGGTATTTAGTTTTGGGTAGCCAGATGCCAGCTGTATACCAAGCACTTGACTTCCAGCGCGCTCGTTTGCAGACTCTTTGCATCAGAGTAGCCATTATCCGGCATAAAACATGGTAGGTCTTCTGTGCTTGTAGAACTTGAAAGTACTTGAAAGGATTTTATTTGTGGTTGCCAGTGTGGAAGGAATTTAAAATGAGTAATAATACTCGAGAGGGAATTTGTCAGGAATTCTAGGGATAAGCTCCTTGTTCTTGAAAGCTTTACTGAGTAAACAGCACAGGCCAACTCCTGGGACAGATTGCTTTGTGCTCTTGTTTCAGTATTGAAGGTGTGTATGGCTTTGCCTATTATATTAATTGATTTTATTTACTTGAAGAATTGCCATCACTCCTGAGCTTTCCGAAGACTTTGTGGTTTTGTTCTGAGAAGTTGAGACTAACTTCCTGAATAGTAAATGATAATATGCTCCTGTGTGAAAGATGGAATGAGTGTTGAACCTGCGACGTTCTCTTGCCTAAAAGTTGTCCGCTTTACTCTAAATCCCTTCACGTGTGCCCAGTGGTATTTGATACGGTCACTGCTGTATTCATCTATTATTCTCCTTCTCTAACAATTTTTGGTAGAAAAGACCCAAGATAAATTTAACACATAAAGAGAAAAATCTTACTGCCCTTTAAAGTTGCTTCTTTGAATCAGACAGGGGGTGGAAGCCTGTGTCTGTTGCTCGGTTTGGAGAGAACATGGCACTGCTTCAGCAGTTCGACTCTCCTGCGGATTTAGGTGGTACGGGCTTTGGATGCGTAACAGCACGACAGCAAAAAAGTGCAGGGTGGGGAGCCTGGCCTTCAGAGAGCTTTGTAATTCATGCCATGATAAACGCAGTGCCTTAGTCATGGGCAGCTTGAGCAAAGAGTTCAAACAAAACAGCCTCTCTCCAGCTAGTTTCACTTTTGAGCTTACATAAAGCAAAATGATCCTTGGGTTTCTAGAACATTACGCTTGGTTCATGATTTTTAAAATTGCTTCCTTAAAGGCTATGGCTCAAACTTGCCCGGGTCCCTTAAACTTGGAATACTAGTATGTGAATTGCCATGTAGTCACATGTTTGTTTCTCCCACCCCAGCTTTCTGGGCCATGGTCTTACACATCTTTATAAAGGCTCCAAGGCTGGTAACTAGTGCTTTCAAAGGAAGATCGTAGATCATTCACTAAGGGGAGACTAAAATTCCAACTCTGAAACCTAAATCACTCTCAATTTGTGAGAAATGCTGGAAAAATGTAAGGAAGTTTCCATAACAAGTGAAGAACAAAGCTTTAAACTTCAGCGTCAGCCGGCTGTTACAGATGTGCTAACTACAGATGCTGTTTAAAACAGCAGAAAGACGTGGCCGTATGCAAAAGTGTAATTCTAAGAATGAAGAAATCCCCAATATGAGTCTTGAATTTCATGCTGTTGAAAGCTGACTAATAAGAATTCCTCTTCCTGTTAGCATCTGCATCTGTTGATGATGACTGTTCATGTAACAGTTAAAAAAAAAAATAGTAAAAAAACCCCTTATCCCGCATATTTAATTCTGGGGGAAAGGCAGTCTGGAGAGCTTCAGGGTGCAGCTGTCTCGGGTGCCCTCCTAGGCTGTACTGCTGGGAAGAGGCTGCTGCCCTCAGCTACTGTTTCTTCTCCTGTTTCTCTAATTGCACAGTGTGTTTTGGACAAAATCAGGCTGTGCGAGCTCACAGGCAGGGCACACAGCTAATAGAAGTGACTTTTTGGACTGATACAGCTGGGTGCAAAAGATCCATGGCGTGTTGCTTAGGTTTTGCTTTTCTGGCGTAATTGATTGCCTTAAAAATTACTTAGTGCAGCAGCTTTTTTCCTAGAAGCAGTCATGCAGTATGCACGAGAACATCACGCAGGAGCCGAGTGCCCAGAGTTAAGAGTGGAATATTACTGTGGTTACTGATTTGAGAAACCTGGTTTAGACCCCACTTGCTGCGTTGCAGTGTTGGCAGCCAGCGTGTTTCCCAGCTTTGTGGGATGAGGATGAACAAAGCTTAAAGCAACCCAGAAGGAGGGTAACTGGCAGGAGGAATTGATGATACACCTCTCAGGTTGTTTATGGATCCTTGTCATGTGGCACATGGAAAGCTTCAGTTCTCTGGGGTACATGTTTCGGTTTAATATTGGGTGTGTTTCCTGCTTTGGACTCTAAATCTTGCCAAAATGATTCAGTGTTAGCATATAAATATACATAAATGTGCATGTTTATTCAAAGCCTTGTGCTCTTCCTCTGCAAGCTTTTCTCTCGATTGCAAGTCAGCTGTGATCACCGTGCCTGTGACTTCTATCCTAATTGGCCAACTTCCGTTTATTTTTTTCTAGGATTATCTTCCCTCACAGCAAGATATACTGCTGGCACGAAGACCCACAAAAGGGATTCATGAGTACGACTTTGAAATAAAAAATGTTCCTTTCAAAATGGTTGATGTAGGTGGCCAAAGGTCAGAACGGAAACGTTGGTTCGAGTGCTTCGACAGTGTCACATCAATACTCTTCCTTGTTTCCTCAAGTGAATTTGACCAAGTGCTCATGGAGGATCGGCAAACGAATCGCCTTACAGAATCCCTGAACATTTTTGAAACAATAGTCAATAACCGGGTTTTCAGCAACGTCTCAATCATTCTCTTCTTAAATAAGACGGACTTGCTTGAGGAAAAAGTACAAAAAGTGAGCATCAAAGACTATTTTCCAGAGTTTGAAGGGGATCCCCACTGCTTAACAGATGTCCAAAAATTCCTGGTGGATTGTTTTCGTACTAAACGCCGGGACCAGCAGCAGAAGCCCCTCTACCACCACTTCACCACTGCTATTAACACAGAAAACATACGGCTAGTTTTCCGCGATGTCAAGGATACCATCCTTCACGACAATCTCAAGCAGCTTATGTTACAGTGATGTGCAAAAAGACATTTTTAGTTTGAGTAACTTTTGTGTGTTGTTTTTTTTTTTTTTTTTGAACTAGAAGTTTACAGCAGGAGTAGAGAAATCCAGATCCTGTCAGACTTCTTGATATTGTGGCTAAAAGCTGCTGCTGAACACATTATTGCCAATTTCTGCAGAAATTCAGGCTTAATCTCTTCCAGTGTAGCTTCAAGTTCACTCAAGTTGTAATTTTATAGCAGACCTATGTCTAAGTTACCTGTAAAGCGATGAATTTGACGTGTTAAGAACATGTATGTTATCCTAGAAAATTCATTCCACCTTCAGAATTCCAAGTCCAAACCTCAGTGAAATTGTTGCAATTGTTAGACTGTGGCAGTAATTTAAGGCGGGGAGAAACTTTTCATGTCTAACTTCATTATGAAGACTGTGATAACCATAGCTGACTTATAATTTCTCAGGTGTATTGTTGGTTAGAAATCCCATAAATCCCTTGCTGGAATCATCTATTTGAAGCTAGGATTCCTGGCTGTAACGTACTTCCTGTTTAAGTATTTATCTTTGCATGGGGTTTGACTAGGAGATGCTTTAAAAATGCTTCGATTGGGAGCCTCAGACGAATCTGGCAGGAAGTACTAATGCAGGCAGAAGTCTAGTGATGAGGAATTGGCGAATGGCACAGCACACGGTTTCACTCTTGCGTTGTATGTACCTCTTGGAGCCATGGCAAAGCACAGAGCACGATGATACGGTCCTCTTGACGTTCTAATGTGGGAAGGGGGAGCAAGCTAAACTTGGATTTCTTATCTTCACTAACCAGATGTTACGTGTGGGTACCTTACCTGTTCTCGAAGCGCTTTAATATAGCACTGGTTTATTTTTCCTTTCTTCATGACTTCTTACAGTGTGCCTCATCTTAATCAGTAAGCATTTGGTGACGGATAGAAGTACTTGCAAACCTAAGTGCCTCCTTGTGTTCTGTCCTCCTACGGTATTTTCAGTGGCCTTACGTGAGCGTATGTGTTCCCAGCAGAGGCCTTGTGTAGCTGACACCATGAAGATGAATGTTTCCTTCTGGAAAAACAAAAGAACATCTCACAGCAGAAAGTGCTTCAGCTGCTGAGGTTCTTTCTGAGACTTTGCAATAGGGTCTAGCAATCCTAAGTGTACTTGAGCCAAATATGTTGCACAGCGTACTCCAGAGTGCTGCTTGTGACGAAGAATATTTTACCAAAAGTTCCATTGCAGTTTCATTTTTATATTTTTTTAGGGGAGGTTGTTACCGTTGCCATGTGATTAAAAAAAATAATAAACACTTCTTGCCCAGGAATCCTCAAACACCACACAGTATACTACAACATGAGAGAGTAAGCTTGTGTTTTAAAAAGCAGTGCCGCTACCAAGTTTCCCCCAGGCTGTAGTGTCACACGGGCAGTTCAGCTTGCCACTTTGCCCCATGGAACTGGCCAATTCCTGTGGATCATGATGCTGGCCAAGACTCTTAAATGAATTTTTATTAACATACTGCACGTGTGGCAAGTGGTGTGCCATAATATTCCCACTGCTTGGAGCAGTGTCCCTGCTAGAACATAGGAAAGCCGCCTGTCTTCTGAACTTAGCCTTTTACTTACTGTGATTGTAACATCTTCGTACCTCGTTCTCCTGACTGTAGAAGGGGAATAGTGTATTTTTATTTAGTTAGGTGGTTTGAAAGACCTCTTTTTTTTTTTTTTTTATATCATCCAATGAGGAGTCATGGATTAGTCTGCGATTTCTGCAATAAGGCAGTATTTTGGGAGGAAAGAATTCTGAAAAGAGCTTGGGAGAAGTCACAGTGCATAATTAAACAAAGTCTGGGTGCAACACTGATGTCAGGAGGAGTAATGTAATCTTTAGATGGCGATGTTTAATGTAGGTTTTGCCTCCTTGCTGGACGTGGATATGATTACTTCTGGTTTGATGTCTTTGGGTTGTATGTCAGCAGTTCAAGAAGGATGATGAACTAGAGACCTCAAAAAAGGCTAGTGAGGCTATTTAAAGGGTTGGACAACATACCTGTGATGGGAGTCCAGAAGTTCTCCATTTCCCTCTTTGGGGAAGGGTGACAGGTTGATTTGGTTAGCTGTAAATGCTGCATGAGCAGACAACAAACCTCTGTCTGGTGGCCTCAAAGTCCACTGTTGGAAAGCAGAAGTCGAACAAATCCATGCCTTTGTTAGTCAACAAGAGAAGGAGTTTCCCATTGCTGCCAGTTGTCTGAACAAGTTTCTCTTCTGAAAAGAGAATTTTGTCTGCTCTGAATAAAATAATTAATTTGGAGAGGGTCTGTAGTATGTGTTTTGCAGGATGTCAGACTAGATGATTGCTGAAAAGGCTAAAGACTGGATGGTGGATTATGTGAAGATTAAACAAATTTGTTTTAGACAAATTCCCGGTATGTAAAATATTGATGAATTTTTTGTCAAGGGACCTGTTCATTTACTAAAAATCGTCCAAAAAATGATGTCAGTCCAAGGATATAGTCAGTATCACCAAGGTGCTGGGCACTTCTGACGTTAGCTAAAGTGGGAAAAAAGTTCAGCAGGCTTCTCCCCCGAACCAACACCAAAAAGAAAATGGTTTTAATCCTTTCAGATCACTCTCCCTGTGAACACCAGGGCCTGTAAGACGGCAAGGCAGACCCCGCAATGTTGGGTCACTTCTGACAAAGTAGGCCCTGGTAGATAAGCACTATATGAATCTCAGGCAGAAATGAATTATTTTAATGAAAAGACTGAGTCAAATCACTCGCATTTCCCACTCCCACTTCTTCAGAGGGGGTGAGGCAACTAACCTTGATGTCACTGTTTACATGGTTCCTATGTTAACATCCTGGCTAAACAAACCCCGTCGGCGTCGGGCTTTTCCATCTTCAAACTTACTCTTCATTAGCTACCTGAAAAGGAGCACAGCGTGTACTGTTGTGTTTCTTTTTTCGATTTGCTTCTAAATATTATTTCTTTATAGCAGGATATAATTTTGGTACAAGAGTTGGAGGATTGATGTTTTGAACAGACTGATTTTTATCCTGAAGCAAACAAATGAGTCACAGTTGGCTAGTGAGAGTGAAGCTTGTTCACGTAAACCAGTCTGTGGTACAAGGTCAGTGAAGGTGGGAAAGCAGGTAGAAAATCAAGTTTCCCAAAACTTTCTTATTTCTCTTTGAAGGGTTCAGCTCTGTTTAAAAAGATCGCTGACCGTATGGAGATATACCACTGTCTTGGACAGCCTTCCTGTACTTGAAGGTGAAATTGGTGTTTTAGCGACTGTTCCCTGCTGCAGTGTGTTAAACAGAATTGATTGATGCCTGAAAACTGCAGCTGTTCATCAGGGCTTTAAAATTTTTAGGTTTTTTTATATATTTTATGTGGGAGCGTAAGCCATCGGTTTGTGTAAAACTTAAGCTTTCTTCTAGAATATCTGCTCTGAAAAAAAGAAAAAGTCAGGGGGGTTCTTTGATCTCAAAGGCTGTATATTGGACTCATTTGTCTAGTAAGTAGCTTCCAGTTTTGCCCATCAGAACTGTTGTAGCGAATTGCTCAGATCGGGTGGGCGTTTCAAGCTTCGTGACACTTGGCTAGTAGCAGTATTTACGATGAGTCTGGGGTAGCTTGGGCAAACTGCATCTGCTCCCCGTGTGTGGGAGCAACTTGGTGCGTGTCGACGGAGAACTGTGCGTGTTTAACATCTCCATTGCCAGCAGAAGACTTCTCTGGTTATTTCTCTTTTAAGGACGGTTGCAGAAGGTTCATTTTCCAACAATAACATTTCCTGTTTCAAAATGATCAGAAGTTTCATGCCATACCGAATTGTTCACAAGTTAACTTTACAGGTCTTGTCTGTTTGATGGTACCATTAATGTAGTTTTTTGTTTTTTTAATTACACAGCATTGCAATACAGTGCCATTTTGCAATTTCTTTGCATTGTACTTGAAAATAAGTTGAATTGCAGACTATTTAAAACCGCTTTCCTGCGCTTTCAGTAGCAGTGAGAGCTTACCTTACGTGAAGCCTTTATGTAAAAAATATATTTTGTAACAACCTCATAGATCTTTAACAAAACCGAGATTTGTATTAGCTTTGTATAAATGTTTGTGGCTTACAATTTTATATGTTTAACTTTTTATAAACTTTCCAGGGACTACTTTTTATTGTAAATTTTTTTTTCTCCTTGTTTTAGTTTAAGATTGGCAATAAATTATTTCTAAGGGAGGTCTTAGAAGAAAAAGCATCACTTCCTTTTTATAAAATGGTTAAATTGATTAATAGTTTAAAACCTCTTACACTCGCTTGTACATTGCTCTGTACATACTCTCCAAAAGCATTGCCTTTCAGCTATTAATATTTGCCTTGTGTACAAAAATTACTGACGATGAATAAACATATACAGCCTCATGTTGGTATTACGAAATTATTTTTTTCAAATTAATAATGTGTGGAGGCAGCCAAGTGACTTTGTTGTTGTTGTTGTTGTGTTTGGCTAAGGCCAGCTGCTTAGCTCCTGCCACCTCTTGTGTTTCAAATAAAACATGAGATAGCGTTAGTCTCTGGTCTCAAGCAAGCTCTTTGCAAACAGTGCTCATCCAGGTTCTCGTTCAGCCCAATTCCCTTCTCTCCAGGAGAGAGTTAGAAGGAAATTGCTGACTTGCATTTGACAACCAGTTTGGTACTCAATATTTAAAATATTGATGACGCTTGTGTGTGTTCTAAGTGGCAAGCCTCTGTATAAATTATGTATCTCGTTATTGCAGTTAGGTTATTTTTTTTTTTTAAGCTGTTTTCTAAATAAACCAGCCCCTGCCTCCTTTAGAAAGGCATCACTGGCTGTTTTGCAACTGGCTGCAATAGGAAGCGATGCTTTGCAGCAAAACATTGATTTCTCCTTGTCAGTTTTTATAGGCCGGAGATGCTTCGTTTTCCACAACAGCCCTTGGATTCGGCTGGCGTGCTGTGGGCGCCACATCTCAAAATACTCGGCCCAAGTCATGCTTGTTTATAGAGCTAGTGCTCAACGTCTGTGTGTCTTGATAATCAGAATACATAAACTGTAGAAATGGTTGGTGTGGGGATCCCTGGGACCCTGCGGGCTCTCTCTGCCCAGGCTCTGCGCTCTGGGGAGCAGAGTTTGCCGCGGGAAGGAGCCACCTCCGCTCACTGAAACCAGGAGTTAAAAACCTCTCCATGGCCTGAAACTTACCTGGCTCCGTGGTGCGCTTCTCGTTCCAGGTCCTGCCTGTTCCTAGGGAGGGTGTTTCTGAGGAATCACAGCCTCATCTCTTCACCACTTTTTTGCCTCGGAAGCGTTATGTCAAGTTGAACACCATTTGTGATGTTGCTCTGACTTTGAAAACCATTCTCTTCAGGGGTTTTTTGAAAGCTTTTTTTTCCTTGCATCTGATTTCCTGAGACGCAGTCAGGGAGTAAAGCTAACAACATCGAGAATTTGTCTTAACAGATGGTGTTTGGTTTGGTTTTTAAGCCCAATATTACCAGCGTAATTGCATCAAGGTTCACCTAGGCTTCTGGTTAAGCTCTTGTCAACTGAAGCTCTCATTAGCACTGGGTTCAGCATGGTGGACATTTCAGCAGCATCCCACAGACCCCAATAACCTCCCGGCACGGTGGCTGGCAGCGGTGGGGCGAGCTGACAGAGGGGCAGGGAAGAAGTGTGTCCCAGGATTTATGTGAGCAAGTGGAAGTTTCTTCACTTTCACAAAGCTCTTGATGTACCAGAACACCTCGTTGCATGTGCTGCTGAATGTAGGTTGGGTTTTCGAGCCTCTTCCTTCCTGTTAAAGTTACTCGGCGATTGCACAATAACTGACATAAGGGAAGGAAAACAGAAGCTTTGCCAAAAGAGCTTCTTCCCTGGCTGCCGTGCAGGTTCCGGAGCCGACCTTAGGAATCCCGTTCCTGCCGGGGAGCTGCCCCGAAGGGCAAAGAGCTGGAGGAGCAGCTGCCGAGCGAGCAGAGTCCTTTGGGGAACGCAGCTGGAAACGGGACAGGAGGCTGTCCTGGGGCAGACCCTGCCGGTTGCTTTTTCTCAATTTAAAATAAAAAAAAAAAAGGTGCTGCTATTTCTGGCCAGCCCACCTAATGCACTGCTGGGCTTTTTCCACACAACAAGATGAAATGTTTTCACTGTATGTGAAATGTGAATTATTAGATTAAATTAATAGAAGGGTCCAGATAGACCGAGTCCCACAAGGTTCTGCGATATTGTTTTATTTATGCCTAATTTTAGATAGTATTGGATTTCTTTTCTCTGCTTTCTTCTCTTGGGTTCTTACGCACATTTAAAAATGGAGGGTGAGACATTCAGTAGGCTGGAAGATCAGGAATCCCAATATCCAACAGAAAGGAGATGTGCACCGGGATGGGAGACGTGGTCCCTGCCTGTGCCTGCAGCCAAGCTCCGGCCCCTGCGTCGCTCCACGCAGGCCGCCCAGAATTTGATTAATTGTTGAGCACTGGATCTGACAAACCTGGGTTTGGGGTAGGCTGCTGCGAGGAGAGGTCTGCTTGAGTGCTTGCGACTCCGTACGAAGGTTAATATTTAAAGCCTGTGTCCTCCCAGCCGCCAGCTGTGGGCAGCAAGGGGTGCCTTTGCTGTCCCTCAGGCGAGGGGGGCGGTCGGGCACCGGAGAATAAGGTAGGAACGTGTTTGTCAGCAGATGCAGTGAGTGAATAAATCTCATTTCTCTGCCTGGATGGATTGAAACCTGGTGACCCAGTAAGGTGACGCTGATCGGTGCAGACTGGTTTTTACTAATTTAAGACTTAGCGAGCTGGAGGAAGCACAAGACCTTATGCATCTAGCAAAGTAAATTTTCCCGGCTCACTATTCCAATATTTACTATAGCGGATTGTGCCTGTACAGAAGATGCTGAGTCCCTGCCCAGGCTTCTTCCCACTGATGGGCAGTGATGGGGAGAGCCAAATTCCGTGCCTGGTTCCCGCTTCTCCTGTCCAGCACCAGGATAAACCTTGGATGGCTTTTAGCCACGTCACAGGCTTTGTCCTGTCTTCTCTCTGTTACGTGTCCTGGAAGACAGTCAACTTCTCCTACGTAGAAGCAAGCCACCCCTTTATCAGATACAAAAGGGAAGCAGTAGGGGAGAAAAAAAAAAAAAGGCACATTAACACTCCCCCAGACGGCCTTTTGCGCTGATTGAGAGAGCGAGCGACTGTTTCCATGTCGAGCGTATACCATGCAAACGATGTTTGTGGGTTGCCACCGGCCATGAATAATTGACCTGCAGCAGCCGCCCCATCGGGCTGTTATGGCAGGAAGCACGTCACAATTAGCAGCTGCGATCACCAGCCCCGGGGTGAGGTTCGACGCCGAGTGCTCTGCGTACCCACAGCCTTTGCCTGGGAGTTGGTCTTTGTTTTCAGCTTTTATAGAAAGAAAAGGCCATGTCTATAAATGGTACGGATCTTTATGTGGTTGCCTTGGCGCAATATTTTGCACTTTTTCCGTGAGAGGTGCATCCTCTTATATTAATCCAAAGTCGAATGGATGACCGTTTCCTGCTGTAGTCTCCATTTTCCCCGAAGAAAAAAAGGAAGCAAACAAAAAAACTTCAGTGAAACCAGCGTTTTCAAAGAGTTATTAGCATGAGGATTTGCACGGGAGCAAGTTGAGCAAGCCTTCAGCAGCAGCAGCCTTCTTACGTCATGTCTGGCATTTGCTAAAAAATTGTCTAGAATTAAGGGGAAAACTTCCTCTTCTATTCATGCAGAGGACCCAGGCAGAGTCTCCTCCCCCCTCTCTCCCATCCCCACTCACAACACTTTGGGAGAAGAGGGGATTTGCTGCAGCCCGGGCGCAGGCTGGCTGCGGGCGCTGGGTGCAGAGCGATGCTACCAACCCCTCAGTTCCTGCTTGACGTAAATCTGTGATGCCCTTTATAAAACCACAACCAAACCAACCTCAGAGTTTCTCCTTGTGTCATCTGCTGAGCTCCACAAGCCCGGCTGCTGCCCGGGAAGGGGACGCCAGCCTGACGTGACTCCTCCAGCTCCTCAGCCAAAGCCACACCAGGTCTCCTTCCTCCTCTGCTCCCGATGGCTGTCCCTGCCGATGGCATTGCCTCTCTGCTCACAGCAGGAGAGCTTTCTGCTGCTCCTTCTCTCACCTCTGCAATACTCAGGGAGAGATACTACTAAATACTTTTTTCCGTCATGTAGCAAATCATGGAATGGTTTGGGTTGGAGGGGACCTCAAGGATCACCCAGTGCCACCCCCTGCCCTGGGCAGGGACACCTCCCACCAGACCAGGTTGCTCCAAGCCCTCCTCTTGTTCCCAGGAAATACTGCCTTTCATTGCAGTGGTAATAAAGCAGCACACAATCGTCTCTGCGATCTTTTGTCTGGGGATGCCACTGGGGTGAGGGAACATTTTCACATGTACAAACGTCAGCAGCAAGTCACCGCGGCTGTTTCCTTGTCATGCCAAAGCACCGGCTAACGCCGTTGCAAGACTTCTTCCTTTAGAAAGGCAGCCCCAATTGCCTGAACTGGTAGGAGAGACACATGGAGAGTATTTAGACATTTAATATTCAAATTAATTGCCAAAAGAGCTTCTCTGTAAGAGGCTAGCAAGGTAAAGTGGTTTTGTTTTTCCCTCTTTGCAGAAGCAGGGATCGAATATGAAAGCATCTGGACGCCAGCCAGCCGTTTCGCTGGAGCCAGGCTTCCCACTCGATGTCTCCATACCCCGTCTCATTTGCTCACAGCAAGACAAATGTCTGTGACGGTGCCAAAGTCAGGAGGGCAGAGGAGGAAAACAGTCGGGCACCTTTGCTTGCTGCGGCGGTGGCCCTGGGAGGGGGAGGTCGGTGGTTCCCTGGGGGGCAGGTGGGAGCCTGCTGGCCCTTGGGTGAGAGTCACTGCCCACATCTAGGGAAGGTTTCTCGGAGCTAGCACCTTCAAGAGCCATCTGCGATCAGTAGGGAGAAAAAAGCACCTCCAGAGAGCAATTCTCCACCTGAAACAGTGTCCCGGGCAGGTCGGGTGAGTCACTCCCCAGCCATCACCAGCCCGGACTCTGTCTCTGCACTTCCAGAGACCTCCAGGGAAATAACCACCTCCGCCCCACCACCTTTGTGCTCTCTTTCCCCGATAAAGAAAGGCAGGACGGTGTGAGCGTGTTAGCGTAGAGCACTCTTGAGACCCTTGGGGGAAAGATCTGTAGCTTCTTGCTGAGGGTTATTTTCAATGCAGGGTCCTCCAGGACCCCTTTGTGGCAGGATTTCCCTGGTCCCATCTCCACGTTCCCTTTCGTAACAGCTACAAGCCATTGCAAACCGATGGCTCCAGATCCTGGCAATGGGGTAGGAAATAACCCTGCAAGTTTTACAGTTCCTTAGAAGTAAAAGAATAACTAAATCCTCATTTAAATTACCACTTCTATAGCTGGAGCTCTTTGGATCACACATTTCTTTGGCATGGGTTGATTTTTTCTTCCATCTTCTGGTCAGACAGGATTTCTGTGTGTGCAGCACGAATGTCACCCGTCTTTATGTCTCACCCGGCGTGGGTAAATGGCCTGGGAAGAGCTCCTAAATGAGACGCTCATGAAAAATAGGCCAGAGTTGAACATATTAGTAAAGGAAACAGCAGCTCTGCAGTGCACAGCCGGTTTGTTTGACTGAAACGGCAAGATTATTCCCTGCAGACAATTCTGTTGGAGCCCCGTAACACTTTGAAGCAAAGGTGCGGCACGACACCGCGTATGCGCCCTGAAAAGCGTCGGAAACATCTGAGCTGTTTCTCTTTGCTTCAGCCCAAATCCTCACGGAGGAGCCATGAGGCTCCGTGATCCGCCATGATCTGAGCCCAGGCCTGGATTCCAGGAACATCTGAGCACTAAATATAGCAGCCATGCTCGCTCTGCGGCTGCGGGTGCAGCAGATAATGTCCTGCTCCGGGACAAGGCTACGGGAGGAATCACATCGCCCGAAGGAGAGGTGTGAAATGCAATCCCTAGCACCACATCAGCAACGCTTCCTGGGAATCCCGGCATCCTTGTCCTTTCGTTGTTTTATGTCTCTTTGAAGTGCTTGAGACAATAATGAAATTATCAGGGGGAAAAATAGAACATTAATATATGTATTTTGGAACCATGGGCTAAACTCTTCCTCTGTCTGAACACAGCATCTTCCAGCAAGCCTCACGAACGTTTGTAAAAGCTTCTGAACACAAAAAGCATCACATGAGTGTAAAACATTAGAGCTTTTGTTTGTTTGCTTGTTTCATAAAAACCCCGAAGAACTATTAGGTGCGTTGGGGAAATGCTGCTTCTGGCAGGGGAATAGAGAGGACGCACCTGTACAAACCAGTAGGCCCAGGAATACCTCCTGCTGGAATGCTTCCCAGAAAAACGTCTCCTGGTCGCACGCATGGAGGCAGACAGTCCCCTGAAGGGTCCAAGAAACCCAGACAACCCCCCAATGGGGGTCTGCCCCAGGCCACCCAACCAGGACGACGGAGCGGATGAGGCCCTCTATAGACAGACAGAAGCAGCCTCACCTTTGCAAGCCCTGGACCTTGTGGGGGACTTCCACCACCCCAATGTCTGCTGGAGGGACAACACAGCAGGGCACAAGCAATCCAGGGGGTTCCTGGAATGTGTCGATGATAACTTCCTTCTCCAGGTGGTGGAGGAGCCAATGAGGAGAGGTGCCATGCTGGACCTTGTTCTCATCAACAAGGAGGGGCTGGTGGGGAACGTGAAGCTCAAGGGCAGCCTTGGCTTGCAGTGACCATGAGAGGGTGGAGTTCAAGATCCTTTGGGTGGTGAGGAGGGCACACAGCAAGCTGGACTTCAGGAGAGGAGACTTTGGCCTCTTTGGCAGGGTAACATGGGATAAAGCCCTGGAGGGAAGAGGGGCCCAAGAAACCTGGTTGGTATTCAAGGGATCACCTCCTCCAAGCTCAGGAGCGATGCATCCCAACAAAGAGGAGTTCAGGCAAAAATGCCAGGAGGCCGTCATGGATGAACAAGGAGCTCCTGGAAACACTCAAAGGGAAAAAGGAGGCTATAGAGGGTGGAAGCAAGGACAGGTAGCCCGGGAGGAATACAGAGAACCCCAAGCCAGGCTTGCTGGTGAAGCGTGGTGGAAGGCCAGCAGGGATACGCCGTGTGGTTTGCTTTATGCAATTTGTAGAAGACTGCTGAATTTCCAGCCCATTAAGTTCTAGATCCTTTGGAAAAGGCAGGGACACGGGTATCAACTCACTGTGCTGCTTAGGCACCCGTTCCTGTGCCGAGTTTCCCAAGCAGATAAAATGAAGGAGGGGAATTCCTAAGAAATCCAGGCTGCCCTGTCGCTGGCAAGTGAACCTTTCTGTTGTAGGGGGCAAAAAAGTGTACTTGATTGTTTTTCCATCCTGAAAATTGTCATTACATGTGAATGACTGGATACAAGACACTATTTTGCTGTAAACTGAAGGCAAAGAGCGTGAAAAGAAAGTAGGGGAAAAAGAGCCAGACCCCGAGCGACTTCATGCCATGTTCAGAGTGTGAGTTTCCCCTCTGGTCACAGCAGGATTCTCTGATGCTTTAACCATAAATAAGACATAAATACGTACTTTGGTCCTTTCCTCACAAAATGGCTGTGTCCATTGAAGCCGCGGTGTACTAGACTTTCCTAAAGACATCATGCTTAAAAAATCAGATTCGTATAGTGGCGTGGTGACAGCGCAGGCTCAGCTGGGAGGCCATGAGGGCATGGAGAATAGCAACCCCGCAGTGAGACATTTCGGTGAGAAATAAAGCTTTAAAAAGCCGAAAAGCTTTAAAAAGCTCCTCTTCTCCATCCTGTGGCTGATGTCCCTCTGCTTGCCGGTGAGTCACCTGCATCTCGGCAGGGTCGGGTCCTTGCGTGCGGGGTGGTGGTGGCCCATGCTGTGTCCAGCTCTGGAGCCCTCAGCACAAGAAGGACGTGGACCTGTTGGAGTGGGGCCAGAGGAGGCCACAGAGATGCCGGGAGGGCTGGAGCCCCTCTGCTGTGGGGACAGGCTGAGAGAGCTGGGGGGGTTCAGCCTGGAGAAGAGAAGGCTCCGGGGAGACCTTCCAGCCCCTTCCAGTCCCTGAAGGGGCTCCAGGAAAGCTGGGGAGGGGCTGTTTGCAAGGGCATGGAGCCATAGGACGAGGGACAACGGTTTAAACTGGAGCAGGGCAGGTTTAGATCAGACATTAGGAGGAAGCTCTTTCCACTGAGGGTGGTGAGACACTGGCCCAGGTTGCCCAGAGAGGGGGGGGGGGACCCGTCCCTGGAGACATTCAAGGCTGGATGAGGCTCTGAGCAACCTGATCGAGTTGCAGATGTCCCTGCTGACTGCAGGGGGTTGGACTAGATGGGCTTCAGAGGTCCCTTCCAGCCCAACACGTTCTGTTATTCCATGATCCCATGGCTGATGTCCCTCTGCTCGCCGGTGGGACACCTGCGTCTCGGCAGGGTCGGGTCCTTGCGTGCAGGGCGGTGGTGGCCCACGCTGGCTCTCTGGGCTCTTGCAGGTCGTTTTCACGTCCCAGGCAGCGTGTCACGGGTTCGGGGGGGCGGACAGCGGGTGGGGACGGACCCCCCCGGGCTGCGCGGGGGCTGCGGCACCCACGGCTGGGAAACTGCCACCGCACCGTGTTCCCGCTGCTGGAGCCGGGACGGAGCGTCGCGGCTGATAATGACCCGCAGCGGGTGCGCGGAAGAGGGGACGGCTTAATTCGGCTTAATGAGGGTGCGCCGTCCCGCGTGGCGGCGGTGCCGCGGGGGGCCGGCAGGGGGCGCCCACGGGCCGCGCAGCGCGGGCAGGGCCGCGGGGGGGCGGGGGGGGCCGGACCCGCCGGGGGCGCCCCAGGGGTCGGGGGATGGTTTGGGTGGGAAGGGACGTTAAAGGCCACCCAGTGGCACCCCCTGCCCCGGGCAGGGACACCTCCCACCAGCCCAGGTTGCTCCAAGCCCCGTCCAACCTGGCCTTGAACCCCTCCAGGGATGGGGCAGCCACAGCTTCTCTGGGCAACCTGGGCCAGGGGCTCACCGCCCTCACAGCAAACAATTTCTTCCTCAGATCTCATCTAAATCTGCCCTCTTTCAGTGTAAAACCATTCCCCCTCATCCCATGGCTCCCCTCCCTGCTCCAGAGTCCCTCCCCAGCTTTCCTGGAGCCCCTTTAGGGACTGGAAGGGGCTGGAAGGTCTCCCTGGAGCCTTCTCTTCTCCAGGCTGAACCCCCCCAGCTCTCTCAGCCTGTCCCCACAGCAGCGGGGCTCCAGCCCTTGGATCAGCTTCGTGGCCTCCTCTGGCCCCGCTCCAGCAGGTCCGTGTCCTTCTGCTGTTGGTGCCCCAGCGCTGGAGGCAGCACTGCAGGGGGGTCTCCCCAGAGCGCAGCAGAGGGGCAGAATCCCCCCCTCGCCCCCCTGCCCACGCTGCTGGGGATGCAGCCCAGGCTGCGGGGGGGCTTTCTGGGCTGCCAGCGCGTGTTCCCGGCTCACACTGCGCTTCTCATCAACCAACACCCCCAGTCCTCGGGGCTGCTCTCAATCCATTCCCCACCCAGCCTGGATTTGTGCTTGGGATTGCCCCGACCCACGTGCAGGACCTTGCACTTGGCCCCGTGGCTGTGCTGGGGCTTGGCGGGGGCCGAGGTGGGGGGCAGCGGGCACCTTTCCTCGCATGCTGCTCCAGTTTGATGGCTGTTCTGCACCACTGACCTCTAAATTGTTGCTTCTCAGGTCCCGCCAGGTGAGAGCCCGGAGCCCATCCTGCAATGGTCAGTGGAGAGGAGTGGAGGAAGCTGAGGAACGTGGGAAGGAACAATTTGCCTAACGCAGGCTGTTGGTCAGCCCCTGACTCATGAAATCCGGCAGATTTTTGGTCTCCGTCACTGCCGGAGGCTGCAGGGCGTGATGCAGGGCTCGGACAGCTGGAGGAATCGCACTGACGTCCCCTGGCCCTCTGCCCAGTTTGCACAAGCTGCAGGCCGCCATAGGCTTGGACATTATAGGAGATGTAGGGTAGGGAGGCTGGGCAGTCACCCAAGCTGGCACCAACCTTGCCTTTCCCCCCCTTGCGCAGCGCTGCAGCCGCCGCAGAGCCCTCCCGCTGCTCCCCCCTCCGCGGGTATCGCTGCCCCCGCCGCTGGACCCCGGCAGGGCTGGTTCTGGTGGCACAGGAGAGCTGGAGCAGCCCATGCGGCACGCGTGCCAGCACCACCAGCCCGCTGCTTCCCAGTAAAGTCACCCACTGCCCCGCAGAAACCAGTGCTCGCAACTTAGCAGCACATCTTCAAAGCCGTGTCATCACCCCATTCCCAAGGCTCCTGGAGACAAGGGTGTCCAGGAGCAGCGTGGTATCATCAAAATGCTCCGGGCAGGTTTGTGGCCACCCTTCTCGCCTGGCTGGGCGCGGGGACGTCCCGTGGTGGGGACCCGCTGGCACCGTCCCTGCCTGCATGAGCTGGGACTGGGAACCGGCACCTCGCGCTCTGGGCCGAATTACAACATCAGTGTGCACCAGTCAGCCCCATGTTATAATTTCCTCGCAGGATGGATTTCACAACCCCCACGTTAGTTTGTGTCCCAGCTGTTGCTGTAGATACTGTAGCTTCTGCCTCTGCGTGTTTTCTTGTTTTTCTCCTCTTTCTACAGTCTTACAGATGCAAAAACTGAAAGAGCACATAAGTTCAGTGTTTGCAAAGGAAACTGTGGTCTGAGACTTGCAAAGAAATGTCAGTGGTAGAGAGTTATACTTGTGGTTAGTAACTGTTTATTTGTTTTGCTAAGTAGAAGCAGGTGCTGCAGAAGAGTCGGGGTATTTGGGGAAAGAGGCAGAAGGGTTGCGTTGCTCACACGGGTTGAAAACCTTCTGGCCGGTGTTAACCGTATTAAGTGCAGGAAGCAGAATGCAGTGGAGAGAGAGCGTGATTTTGCTTTAGTCTTTCAACATTGAGATTAAAATCTTTTAAATTCCTTACTTCATTTTCATTTCACGTGTTACTTCTTGAGGACCTTACTATCAAGGAATGCACGAAGGCGATAGTGAAACGGTGGCAGGAACCCAAACGTGTTCACCAAAACCCCTACAAGCGCTCAAGGAGAGCCTCAAGTGGTTATTAAAATGCCTTGATGTGCTGCAGGATTAAAGAATATAAACAGATTATATAGTATATGCAGAAAAGCTCATGTATTTAAAGGGTTACTCTCTGTCTTTTACTATGGACTATTTTAAAATTTACTGTCTGACAAGGAACTACCAGCGCATTAAAAATTCTTCGCTGAAAAGCTAATGTTTGTATCGTCTCTTGGCTGACGCCGGTTGCTAACGTGATGCTACACTATTTGGTCTGCGCTGATGCCATGTGCATCCAGGAATGTTTGTCCCCGTCACCCTTCAACACTTTGTGTCTAAATGGGGTCTGGGGTGCGCTGCGTCCCACACAGCTGCGGGCCACCCGTGCCATTTAATTCTTTCTATTTCATATGACTGATAGTGAAACAGCAGGAATGGGAGTCCCCCTGTAGAAGAAAAAGGGTGTTTGCAGGTGAGAGGAGCAGCTGGGGCGGGGGGCTGGCCCTGGGGGGCAGAGCCACTCTGTCCCCAAAGGGGGTCTCCAGGCACCGGGGTCCGTCACAGCCTGGGCTGCAAGGAGAGGAGCCGGAGCCTGGTTGCAGCTGGGACTTCGCGCAAAGATCGAGAAAAGACAGCTTGAACTTTAATCCAGGTTATTGACATAGTTTCTCCTCTTTTTTTTTTTTTCTTTTTTTTTTTAAAATCAAGTTCACAGATTTAATTGGGGCTTTGTGCGAGAGGTTTAATTTCCTGTGTCAGGATGTTATTTTTAATTACTGTGACCAGGATTTCGTCAGGCTTCCGTTTTTCTTTACATCACCCAGGTAGGACGCTTCCTCCTCGCTGCTGGTAACTGGACCCCCTCCTCCCAGGGCCCCACATCAGGCTGTCGGGGGAGAGTTCCCACTGCGCACAATTTTCGGGATTAATTTTTGCTCTCTGCTTCACAAGTCTACTTTTCTGTTCCCTTCCTGCTCTTACACACTGCGAGCAATTAAATTCTCTAAAGTGTGTGAATTATCTGCTATTAAAAGTACACACCGGAGTGCATCTATATATTTAAAAATTGCTCTTTTGAAATAGAATCCCTTGTACATTCTGCTATTTATTGCTGTTGATTCCTTGCTTATTAAAATTGAATTTAACATAAATATATAGTTTATGCCTAGTTACCACTTTACATGCTGTTAGCTGACCAGTTTGGTCCCTTTTGCTGCTCTGAAGGTGCTTTTTTCCCAAGGAGAAATCCAACACGTAGGTCAGGCTGCAAGACGGGTGTCGAGTCCTTGTAGACGAACTCTGAGGATGAAATTCTTGTCTCATTCAAAGCTGGGCAAAAGAGGTCGAATAAAAATCTTTGAGATGTGTAAGATGCCGGCGTAGATCTGGCAAGGATAGGGGCAGTCTCAGGGAAAACATTTTATGAACTAAAGCTTGAGTGTGGTTTTGTATTGAAGTACTTGGGTGATCCATTTTTGGTCCATCTGCTGTCGAGGGAGGGGGTTTCCACCTGCTCGTTCCTGAGCTCCCTTGATTGTGATATTGGAAAAAGCTGTGGGGGGCTCGGGGTCCTCACGGGAGGCAGGAGGAGAACAGCCAGCAAAAGGGGGAAGAGACAGAAAAACTGGTTTTATGCCTGCAGACTCCTTTCCAGGTACAGTTTATTTGATGTATTTTACTTCTGGTGAGCGCGGGGAGTTGCACGAGTTACTGACGGCGGGGAAAGCCTCGCGAGGCCGCGGGGGTTCGGGGCAGGCGAGGGTGGACGCGGGTGTCGCTGAGGCTGCGGTTCGGGGTTTTCAAGCGAGGGCAGGGATGAAACCCCTCTCTGGGTTCTGTGCAGCCCAGGTTTGAGCAGAAAAAGGCCGTGTTTGGCGAACAGCGAGGGGATGACTGCTGCGGCGGGGACTGAAACGCGGCTCTGCACCCTGAGCGCAGCGGGAATCGCTTCAGGCTTTTCTGACGGTGTCTGGAGCGGGACCCGGCTTCGCTCTGGCTTTCCCCGGTAGTGCCAAAGTGCCTGGTGTCCTGTGCCTGGTGGGACGGGTTGGCAGGAGCCCACCCCAGTGTCATGGCAGGCCTGCGGCCCCCGATAGCGCCCAGGGGTGCCCCACAGCGGGGCGCGGGGGGAGCCTGCGCGTGGCTGATGCTGATAAGCCCTTGTTGCCACAGCCCGGGGTGTGCAGGGGGGAAGATACAGGCGCAATAGGGTGTTTGGTGGCTCTTATTTGGTACGCTCGGAGCACGCACCTGGGGGCTGCTGCAGGAGGAGGGGAAGGGAGTGATTTCCAGGCGGACAGGGAGCCCTGCGGTGCGTGGGAAGGAGCTGGCTTCTCCAGGGGTTCAGCTCCAAACAGGGCATGGGCTGTTTTCCAATTTTCCATGCGTGTTTTCCAATTTCAAGTTTCCCGGTGCGCACATTGCAATATTCGGCAAAGGCTGGCTCGTCCCCCAGCGCTGCTTTCGGAGGAGCAGCAGGGACGCATCCTCTCCTGCATCCGCAGGGATGTGTCCTGTCCCACGGCGAGGCCGGCTGCTGGTGCCGGGATGCAGAGGGCACCCTGCCCCGCTCCTCCCTCCTCTCTGTGCAGCCCAGAACCCGCTTTCACCCCCGGTACCAGTTCTCTAGGAGAATGCAATGTGGGAATGTCAAGGTGTAGCGATCTCTGTGCCAGGTCCTGCCCGCGGATGCTGCGTGTTGGGTAGAAGTGGCCATGCGTGTCGAGGTGGCCTCAGGTCACCGCTGTGCTCTGGCTGCCAGGGCTGGCTCCGGCTGGGGACGCGTAGCCTCTGCGTGGCCACTGCCGGCAGAGAGAAGCAGGGATGGAGACCTGCAAGGGGAAGGGTTTGGGTAACTCTGGTCAAGTGCTGTGCCTGGGAGCGCATAAAAGGCTTCAGCAGCAGGTTTGGCCGAGTGGCGGTGTCAGAATTGGACCATGTCACATTTCTACCTGTTCTTCGGGCAATCTGTGCGTCCGTCACTGCGATATTTGGTCTTTCATTTACAGTCAGTTTATACCCACTGTAGGAAACCGTCGCTACCGTCGCACACGGTGTGGAGGTGGAGCGGGGGCCACATGTACAGGCTGCCGAGGTGGGGGTTAGGGCACGGCGAGGGGAGATGGCTCTGCTCGCTCAGAGCCCAGGGCCGGGGGCGGGAGGGTGCTCCGCAAGGGATGGGACAGGAGGGTGCTCGGCAGGGATTGGGAGGGTGCTCGGCAGGGATTGGGTTAGGAGGATGCTCGGCTGAGGCAGGAGCATCACCCTGTTACTGTACGTGGGCAGGAGTGGGAATGGAAAGCCCCCCCGGCAGCGCTGGTGCTGGCTGCCCGGTGCCTCCCGTGCCTGTGTCCTGCCGTCCCCAAACCCCAGGTATCACTTCACAAATGGCCTTTGCTCCTCACTGTTGATTCTGGGTCTTCGTCTCATTTTGCAACATTTAAAACAAAACAAAACAAAAAAAGCAGCCACATCAACAGCAAAATGCAAAAGCCTTGATGTGCTTGAAGTGCTTAAAATGCCTAACTTTGATAATTTCCCGTGGCACAAGCTGGTGGAGGTTAAAGCGAATTAGCGGAGCAGCGAGGCAGGAGGGTGGGTACCAGCGGCGCTGAAGCAGGAGCACAGGGTGATGCTCAGCGCCCTGGTTCACCGTCCCCCGACATGGTCTTGTTGCTGCTCAGGCTTTTTGGGGCTGGTTCGGGCCGTTCCTCTGCCAGGCTGACTGCGGCAAGCAGCCGGCGGCGGATAAAGTAGAAAAAGACGTTCACGACATTAATGAAAGCTTTGACAAAAAGGAAGCAAGGGAAACTATTGTCTCCTCGGCCTTATTCTCATAACGTCTGTGTGTAATAAGTCTTTTGGTTATGCTTGTGGCTTCTGTGACAAAGCAGTGATTTAGGGGGCTGTCTTTACAGAGGCAGAGCTGCTCACACGGGCCAAAGTGCTGGTGAGTAATATTTTACCACAAATTGTTGTAACTGGAGCTTGACAACTGCAGTAGGAAGGAGGGTGAGGGATTGCATTTGATTTATTAGATGACTTACTGCAATTTGCAAGAGTGAGCTTTATGCTAGCGCAGCCACGGCTTTGCAAATCCTGCAAGTAAAAGTGGATGGGAGTGAAACCGGGGAGGGGAAAACTCCCGTGTTTTACTGCCAGGATCCCCAGAGGTCGCCCGGATCGGCAGGAGGCACCCAGGCATCGCCGCTGCAAACCTGCTTCTCCCACTGACGGCACCTCGGGATGCCCGGGAGCCTCTCCCACACGCCGCCGGTGCGGTACCCCGCTGGGAACCAGGGGTCCTGCCTTTTGGTGCGGACATCCAGTGTAAAGTAACTCCTCCGGGCAGCAGCGCTTTCTCTCTCAGCCTTCAAACCAAGCCAGAAGTCAAAGGGATGTTTTCCTAAACCCGACCTGTGAAGCATCTTAAAGATGGGCTTTAAAGAGGGAGGGAGGGAGGAAGGCTGCTGCTTGGGCTTGCATCACTCCCGAAATTCAGGTCATGTTTACTACGAGCAGCTGGAAAATGATGATCTCAGATGCTAACAAGTAACATCTGAAGGGAAGCGTTAAAGCATTTGAGCTGTTTTGTAAGCACCTACTTTACTTTTTTCCAAAACCAGTTTAGCTATTTTTAAAGATTCATTTGTCCTGTTAAGTACCTGATGTCGGCTTATCTAAAATAAGTGAAAAAGAACAGGAGGTTGCCCTTCCTTTTAATTTCAAATGGAAAAATGGTTTTGTTGTTGGGTTGTTGTTTGTTTTTTTTTAAAAAAAAGACCCCAAAACAACAAACAAACCCACTGTACAGCTTCCTTTCTGCTCCAGAAAGGACATATACCTACGGTCTGAGGGCTTTTTGTCCTTCTGCAAGCTGACCTTGTGCAATTTCCTTTATTTACATTTGGCTGGCACTGGCCTCATTGACTGCCAGAGTTTAGTCAACCACTTTTGAGAGGAATACCGAGGCTTGCAGAAGTGAGTTCTGCCCCACGTTGTCCTCTGATTTACTGGGACAAAGTAGATATACGATGCTACTGAATAAAAATAAGTATTCTTATCCTATTCTGTTCCGGCCTTGACGCCTTTGTACCAGGGTAACAGAGGAGGTCGTGGGCAATTAATTTAAACCAGGTGGGAAAAATGACTCAAAATTGTTTCTGCACCGGGAGAGATCTGATAGCATTGCAGTTTTATGTGCTTTTATTTATGCGAACAGTGTGCAGCCTTTGTAATGCTTTTCTTTTTTTTTTCTCTGGGGTTGTTTTTGAGGAAGTTGTTGCAAATAGTGTTTGTTCACTGCTGTAATTGAGCCAGAGTCAAATTTGGAGACAGATTAGCTTCCCAGGACTTTGGTATTTGCGTTAAGTCTGCGCCACTTGCATGCGCCATCACCTCTGTTCTCGGACTTTTGCAACAGGAATGAAAACAAATTGCACTTAATTACGTATCAGTGGCGTGATGATTCCTTCAAGTGGTTCATCTGCAAACCTGATACGTGCATTGATGTTTGGGATTAAGCTGCGTTTCTCCTCGGAGGGTTTGGCGATACAAAAGTTAGGGGCTAAGGAGGGAAGGGCGTATCTCAGCTGGTGTAAAAAGACATGAAGTTTGAGGGAGAGAAAATTGCCCTTCACTGGGACTACCCTGCTATTTAGTAGCTTGATTTCTGATACATGAGCTGCCTAGCCTGGCACGGAGAAAGTATTCTGCAATTCCGAGATGATAAAATAATTACATGATTGCACTGCTTCTTGAAGACGCGAGGAGAATGTTCCAAAGTGCCACCAGTTCCGTTCCCACTCAGCAGAAGAAAAGGCTCCTCCTAATCAGCCCTCCCCGGGTAAGGGTTTACGAGAGGACCCTCGAGGTCAGCACTAAGCCACCAGCTTCCAAGCAACTCCTTTAAAAGAACGCGGGGATTGCCCAATTCGCAGGGTAAACACGCTCCTCGGGGCTGAGGAAGCGGCGTGTGACGGCCAGGCTGGCGGGAGCCCCGCGGGGAGGGCAAGCGGCAGCCGGATCCTGCCACCACCCCACGGGGCCAAGGGTGGCCCAGGCCGGTCCCGGGGATGGCACAGAGGGAGAGGAGGGAAGCGCCTTCCTTGTCTTTATTGAAGAAAAAAAAAAAACACACAAAACCAAACCCCCAAAAAAAACAAAAAAAAAGTTTATTGCAAAACTCAGTGTTTTAGAGTATTTCCAGAGTCCACTAGGTACGTTACAAACAAATCAGTAAATCCCGCGTTGAACGCATTAAAGCCTGCTTCTGGGGCTCCCGCACACACACATTCGCACTCGCTCCCCTGCTCGTGCCGCGACACAGACAGGAACAGAAACGTACTGTGAGGTCAGTGACAAACGTATTATTGGATCTGTACTGGAAATCGTGGTATAAAAAAAAAAAAGTTAAATTACAGTAGAACCTCGCAAATCTGCAGAGCAGGGAGCTTCCACACACACGCAAAACCTGGAGGCCTTATTCCACTTCCAAGCAGAGTTGTAATAGCAAAGTGCTGTAGTGAGGTCTCGTATCACAAAGACTTCGATAATCTTACAATTATAGTCTACAGAACATTTACCAAAATGCTTGAAGTATCATAAATTAACAATAAATAAAAAAAAAGAAGTACATCTTAATGCAACATCGTTATTTGTTCATTTACTCACTGATTTCACAAAACTCTAGTTGTCTGTAAGGGGTCTTCCAGTCCTGGGTGCAACGCAGCGAGGTTCTGCTGGCCGTGATAAAGTGCTGAGGCAGAGGAAGGACGCGAGACCGCAGGTCCCGGGCAGTGAGGATGAATTGCTCTAGCCACTTGGTTGCAAGAGTGCCTGGTTTTCTATCTTTTTTTTTTTTTTTTTGGACATCTAAGACAGAAAAAAACAAATCAAGCACCTTCCCAGAAAGAGGGTTGTTGGGTTTTTGTTGTTTGTTTGTTTTGTTTTTTTGAAAAGATTGTCCCACATTTCTATGGCTGGTAAAATACAGACAGGTCAGCGTTAGCAGTTAATGCGTGATGCCACTTCCACTTAAATACACAGAAACGTTGGTTTGGGTTTGGTTTTTTTTTTCCCCGCCCCCAAACCAAAACAGACTTGTTGTATTTGTCCCCCTGAGTTGCCTAGAGGCGTTAGGATGCATATAGGTGGGGTGAGCAAGCTTGTGTCACCGCGAGTGGGGATCTCTCCCATTAAGACTAAACGAAGAGCGAGGGTGGTGTCTTTTGTCACTCCCTTCACGCCGTGGCTGTGCACAGACTCCAGATCATTGCTCACTGAAGTCAGCAGCTAAAAAAAAAAAACCACACACAACAAAAAAACACACACATAAAAAATAAAAGAAGCCTTTTGCGGACTTTGGGGGAGCCGGGAAAGGGGGTATGGCTCCCAGGGGCCGGGTAACGTGGGGGTTCCACGCTCACCCCGGGATGCGGCAGAGGTTTCTTGTGCACCAGTAAGGGAAGGGTTTGGGTACATTAAGACATACTGGGCCAAATCCTCCCTGTGGGGTGGGCTGGTTACAGCAGCCGAGCTGGGTCCGCTGACACCAGCTGAGGCCTTATGGAAAGAGATGCTGGATCTGTAGTTTATTATTTTTTTTTTCCTTTTAAAATAAAAACTGGGTTACCTAAGACCTACCTATTAAAAACAGCTACACTCTATGCTGTAAGATTAAGTTTCCCCAACAATTTCACAAGCTAGCAATACAAGATAGGGATTTGATGTAAAGACAGCTTTCCGTTATGCAAAAGATCGTTTTTCCTCTCCTGTTATTTAAGCTAACCTCCGTTAACAATCTTAGAATAAATTAATAAATACTAGTTAAATTAGAAACAGTACGTCAGATCTGACTATCAATAGAAAACAGTTATGAGGATACCAGTCGGGAGGAGAAAAATGATCTCATGAAATACGTGCAGTAATGACTGGCCATAAAGACATACGGAGCCTCCGATTTCCCAGCATTTGTGATGTTCAAGTTAATTAGAAGAACACTAGCAATGGTTTAAGTCAGCTGTCTAGCCTAGCCTCCTCCTCACATCGAAAACGCGAGTCCATACTCTTCCCGAAGAGGATTCGGTTGGCTACTGGTGGCGTACAAAATGCTCGTCTCCAGCTCGTGTCACCGGTTTCTTGACTGCGTGGAATTTGCGGCAGGGGGTGGGTGAGGACAGCCAGAGGCTGAGCTGCTCTTGCTGTTGCTGTTCTCAGTTTTCCTGGGATGAGCTGAACCTTTACCTACGTTTGTTATCAGGAAAGCAGGAGTGCGCATCACATCTTCATGCTAGACAGAAGTTATTCTTATGTGGCTATCCATATTTTCTGTGGAGCTTTCCGTTGTTGGTTAAAAAAAGTTCTTCCTAATAATAATAAAAAAAAAAGTTGTTGGTAGCAACTGTTCACATTTAAAATTTCACATTCCCTTTAGAATGTAGTTTTAAAACGTGGAGCAGAGCTGATGTTTTCCCCAGTCTTACGCCGAGTACATTAGATGGAGGAGGAGCAGGTTGGTTTGCCTTTTTTTTTTTATGCCACGCCGTCACAGCCTTTTCCTGAATTTTCTGCTTTTCCGATATCCATTTCAATAAAGTCATCTGGGAGGTCTGGTAGGACCTCGGGCGCGCTCTCCTCCGCGCGCTGCTGCTGGCGCTGGCACAGCCCGGCCTTGCAGGGTCTCACCAGGGCCAGGAACACGGCACCCAGGACCATGCCAGCAGCGCAGGAGTAAAAGGCTGAGCTGTAGTTCTGTGTCGTATCCACTAAGACACCTACGGAAAACACATTTACAGCAGTTAGCCAGAACCGAGTCTCCCTCGCCCATCCATCCCTCCTACAGGATTTTTAATCCTGGTACCGCTGCACCTTTTTATTTGTAACCAGAAGATACTCAGTGGCAAACAGATGTGACCTTAAAGTAAAAGCATCGTGTTCGGGGGTGTGTAGTGTCGTCTTCAGGCAAGTCAGGAACCCTTTGGGCACCGCAGGGACGCTAAGCCCGAGATGCATCCATTTATTACAGTAGAGACTTCACCTTTCCGCAGGGTGCGGCAGAAACACACGCACAGCGAGAGCGATTCGTCTCTGCCGTTCGCTAGAGCCTGAGGTGATGCCAGTTCTGGGTTTCTAACAGGAGCAGGGGAGCACTGCAGTGTTTTCCTTCCCTCTGAGGTTCCTCGGTGGAGGCTGCCTCATCGGTGGGGCTCTGCAGAGCTGCATTGCAGCAGTCTTCTGGCTCCGAGAGCCTCCTAATACTAGTTGCAGGGCTTTTCGGGTAGTACTATGCTTAGGGCTGCCAGAACGCTTTCTAGACAGAGACTGGCTGTCAAACATACCAAAAAAATACAAGATGAAAGTTTTAGAGTTACCTGCAAGGGGTGGTCCGGCCAACCCAGCTAAGCTTTGAATGAAGACGTAGACTCCAGCCGCAGAAGACATCTTTGCGATGCCAACCACGTCGTCTTCTGCCAGGAGGGGAATATGGGTGCCCGCTACCGTTCCCAGCATGAACCCAAAAAATACGCTACATGTCATCAAGCCCCAGAATTCAGAGGCAAAAGGGAAGGCAAACAACGCTACAGAGAGCAGAACAACGCAGATGAGTTCGATGTAGATCTTGCGGATAGGCTTTTTGTTGAGAACCCAGCCAGCTGAAATTCTTCCAAAGACCTCTGCGATGGCCATGGCAGACAGTATGTACGCAGAGTGGTCTTTGCCGATGCCAAGGCTGAGGCTCAGGGGAATGATGTAGAGGGAGGGAGCGAAGAAGCCCAGGGTAGCGAACAGGCCAAAGAATGCATAACAGATAAAGCTATAGTCTCTCATCACAGAAAAGTCCAGTAGTTTGGTTTTTGGTTCTGGTGGGGTGCTGTTATTTTCAACAAGGATCTGTACGTGTTCCTTTGGTTCTTCACTTTTCGGCTCTGCTTTGGTTTTTCCAGGCACATTGCTGGGTGAGGTAGTTATTTCTACTCCTGAGTCTATGGACTCTATTGAGGTGCGTGTTTGCTCATTTTCAAGCATGTACTTTGTCTCCGCGGGCTCTTCTGGAGGCTGTGCTTTCACTTCTTCTTGCTCCTTGATGACAATGGGTCTCAGCAGCGATCCGCAGATGACGATGCTCAGCTGCAGCACCCCCACAGAAAGGAGGCTGTATCTCCAGCCAATCTGCTCCTTCAGAGCAGTAATCGCTGGGGGAAGAGGGCAGAAGAGGAAGAAAGTGTAACTAGAAAAGCCTGTAGTTACGCCAAGAAGCTCTTTGAATTTATGGCTAGGGAAGTAACTGAAGCTTCACCACCGGAGGGTCCCAAGCCCTCGGCTCTTGCAGGGGCTGAGCAGGGCTCCCTCCTGCCCAGGGCCACCCAGGGGTCTGGCGCCCACGTTCCTCCCATCAGCTGCACCAGACCAGAGCCAGAAGTTGCATTTAACATCTGGCTAGCGGAAGCCATCCTCTAGGTAGCCGCTTTTGAGGTCCCAGCGACTTTGGGATGCGCGAGAACGAAGGTGGTGTTATTTTTAGTGAATGGGAGCGAACTCAACGTTGGAGTTTCCTCTCTCTGCTGACCCCACCCTGAAACCAGCTACTAGAGGAAGTCTCTTAGCTCTCCCCAAAGGTGCATGTCACTGCTTAATTACAAGCCTTCATTTGCAATCAGAGCAGCTTTGCAACGGCTACAGGCTGACAGCGTGGAGAGCAGAAGACCACCTGAACTGCAGGGGACAGGCGGTGACAGGGATGTGCTGCCTGGGGACAGGTCCCCGTAAGGCTGGAGGGGTTTGGCAGCCCGTGCTGAGCACGAGCCCACTAACCTTTAGGAGCAGTGCTGTGTACTGCCTTGTGTTTTAAATAGCTGAAGTTTCTCGGTCTTATTTTTAGCCTGCAAGATCTATATAGGGAGCCCAGCGGGCTGCGTATCAGCGAGGCACGTCCCGCTCTGGCAGGCGATGCTGGGAGAGCTCAGCCATCCTCAGACCCGTCTCTAGGATTACATGTAACCCTGCCTGCAGGGCGGGAGTGCCACGGGCATGTGAGCAACCACCCGTGGGCTTTCGCTCATGGGAAGAGCCGCAAGCACCCGGTATCGATGGCTTTTGGCTCCCATTTGCTCGGGGAAAGGGCGGGAGCAGTGCCGTGCTTTAGGCGTGCGGGTAGGGACTCGCGGCATTCGGGCACTGTACCTGGTGCAAAGGAGAAGACAGCAAAACATTCCCCTGTAGATGCCACTGCTGTGACCAGCGAACGTCTTTTGTCAAAATACTGTGATAAAATGGTGACAGTCGGTAGGAAAGAGAGGCAGTATCCAAGGCCTGTGAATAAATGCCAAAAATTGCCATAACAACAAGTAAAGGAGGGGGAAACACCGATGCGAGAACACGTTAAGTCAGGTTTCCCGGTGGCGAGATTACAGTATCATTTCGGCCAACTCGGCAAGTCACCCTGGAAGAAAATCATTGGGGAAACCAGAATGTTATTTTTTTTTAACATTGGAGGGGGGAAAAGAAAAAAAGAATGAAAAGACAAAAAACAAGAGACCCAACCTCCCAAACCTGCTAGATAATGCCTTCTGTTCCCCAGCAGCCAGCGGGGTCCACTTTGAGGACCTCATCTGCTTAAAGACTTTGAGTCGCTCCCCTAAGCGAGGCAAGCTCCTGGCCACGGATGCGAGCAGGACACCCAGGCCAGGTGGGAGAGGGGGAAAGTACCAGAAAGAAGAAGGAAAAAAAAAAAAAAAGACGAGATAGAGGAGAGGTTAGAGGATTTGACCCCATGAACAGCTTTTATCTCCCCAGCGATCCCCGTCAATCGGAAGCAATCAGTGCAGCTGCGCTAGCGCAGTGGTCTGCAGGACCAAGTCCCAAGGTGGTCCCCAGGGTGACACGGGGCAGAAAGTCAAGCCTCGAGCCCAGGTCACCACCTCCACCAGAGGGTGAGCTCAGCCCAGAAGGGGCAGCAGCATTTCCCAAGCACTCCCCGTGTCCAGGCACGTAAAACCCCCCAGGCCAGAGCCACGCTTGCAGGAAGCTGCAGGAGCGAGCGAAGCATTCGGAAGGTATGGGAACAGGACGACTCACCAGAGATGATGCCGATGGTGACATACATGTCCACAACAGTACGGGCGAAGGAGGCGGTGACCATGCCAGTGCTGATCAGCACCCCTCCGGCCATCACCACGAAGCGGTGGCCGAAGCGATTGCTGAGGACCGTCGACAGCGGAGCTGGATGGGTGGGAGAGGAAGAGAGCCATGGTCAACACCCAAGTCAGCAGCTTCACCAGCTACCATCTCCTTCAGAGGCTCTTCTCGTACCCCTGCCCATGTCCCAGAGACATGCCACCTCCCCTGCTAGTTGGCCTCATGCAGTAGAGTGTCACCCCACAGCCATCCTTGGAGCTCTGCACAGCTCACAGCATTTAGGATGTGCTAAAATAAAAACATCAGAAGAGACTGAGGTGGGCACGTGGCAGCCTGGGACAGACCTGCAGCAACATCCACAGACACCGTGGATTTCAGCGAGGCTCAAGTTATTTCTGATCCTTTTCACTACAAAGTTAGCTTACAAAACTCTGGTTTTCACCCCTTGCTGATGAGGCTGGGCCAGGCTCAGTGACACGGACCGTGTCCTTGTACCACGCAGAAGGACATGAGTTGGGGCTCAAAGGCCTGAGACAGACATTTCTTGGTCTTTCAGGAGCACGCAGCACCTGGGCTCTATGGCTGTCACTTACAGCGGAGCTATTAGACACACAGAAGTCCCAGGTCCTCGTACGCTGGGTCAGCAGCACGACTGCCCCTCGCACACACGCCAAACACCTGCTCCTCTTACCTGTGAAGGTCTGTACAAACACACATATGGATATTATCCAGGATATCCTGCTGTTGGTTTCGTCAAAGCTTTCCATCAGGTCATTAAAGAAGACACCAAACGATTTTATAATGCCGTACGTTAGAGCTTCCACAAAGAAGAAAGCAAAAGCAACTGTCCAACCCCATCCTCCGTCAGGCACTTTAGTATAAACATTTGGAGCGGTGCACGGCATTTTTACAGCTTTGACCGTCATTTTTGATCTGGAAAAGAGGGGAGAAAGAGCCAGGCATCAGTTTAAGATGAATTTTGCTGAAAGAAGCACGGCCTGGCAACTGTAGCATCCCTAAGGCACCGCCAGCCGGTCCCTGTGCTGCCGAGGGATTAAATGCAGGAGTTGGGCTGAAGTTTCTGCCTCTGTGACCGCCCGGGCTCGTTTCTGCTGGTGCCCTTTGAGCCCAGGACAAGCACTCTCCGTTCGGCGGCCGGGTGAGCTGTTCCCATCTGCAAACCCCAGCGCCCGGGAGCTGTCATCTCTGTTTTGGTGCGCGGGGGTGGATGGATGCAGCTTGTGCAGGATCCGCCACAGGACCCAGCGCGGGCTGGCGGAGCCGCAGGAACTCCCCAGGAGCGCCCATCCTCCCCGCCGCACCCTCCTGCCTGGTACAGGGTGGCCGGTGACACCTTGGTGTCACCCATTTGCTGCAGGGTTGGTCAACCCCACAACTCACCATCGCACCCTGCAGCGTCCTAAACCCCTCCAGGGGCCGCTGGCCCTCGGGGTGACGGTAACTCCTCAGGAACCTGCCCGTTCCCCAAAATGGCTGCTCCAGGGCTGCAGCCTGACAACAGGGGGTGGGGACACCCCTGCTGCCACCAGCTCCCCGTGCTGTCCCCTGCAGCCCTCGGGGGTCACCCCCCAGGGCAGGAGAAGGCTGAAGCCCCCAAGGGCTGCCGGGGGGCTCCAGGGAGCCCCCCCTAAGGCACGAGGGGGTCTCTTCATCCCTGCCCCGTGTCACCCGGGGGCCGTGGGGACAGTTTTTGTCCCGCTCCTCGCCATACTCGAGCACTGCCACACCTGCGCGGGGAGGAGGGGAAGGACGGGACACAGTCCCGGGGTTGGGCCCAGCGGCCACCCCGGCAGGGGACCGCGAGGTGGCCGTGGGCTACCGCCCCGCGGGCTGCCGGCCCCCCGCCCCGCGGGCTGCCCCCGGCCCCGCGCCCGCCCCGTCCCGGGCACAGCCCGAACCTGCGGCTCTTGCGGGCGGCGTTTCCTCCCCGCGCCGCCGTCCCCGGCAGCCACCAGGCATTTCCCTCCTCCATTTTCTCCTCCAGCTCATCGGCACCACTTTCTCGGCGGAGGAAGCCCCGGCGGCTCCGGCCGCGCTCCCCCCAGCCCACCGGGGAACTTCCCACGGAGCGGCAGCAGGCGAGTGCGTGCGCGTTCCCGGTGGCCACCGGCGCCCACCGGGGACCCGTGAGCGGCCCCGCGGGAGCCTGGCTGGGGCGGGGGGGATGCAGGGACCCACCCGAGGGATGCCCTAAAAGGGGCAGGGGGGTGTCTCAGCTCACACACACACACCCCCCCCCGCGGACCCCTCTGCGGTGCTGCATGGTGGGTGCTCCCTGCGGGGCCGAGGGATGGAGCGAGGCGTGGGCTCCTGCATCCCTCCGGTGCTGCCTGCGCCCAGGCTCTGCTGCAGCCCGGGGGGGGGGGACGGGGACGAGGGGCAGCCCGGGGGGGTCGGGGGGGGCACAGGCAGGACCACCGCCGTGTGCCCAGGCGGGAGTTGAGCCTCTGCCCAAAGTTTGTGGGAAGTGCCTGGATACCCACCACCACCCACCCCCCTCTTCGAGAGAGGCACCGGGGCTGCAATGAATTCCTGTGTCACTGCACAAGGCATGGGGGAGATTAGATTAGAAGGAAGCACGCTGTTTAGAAGCGGAAAAAAAAAAAAACCAAAAAAAAAACAACAACCAAGCCACAAACCTTGGCGTACATTATGTGCATTTAAAAAGATAAAAATTACGATGGGGGGGGAAATAAAAATTAAAATGCCAGAGCTCAGGGGCCCGGCGCGGCCGCCCCTACTCCCCCCCCCCCCCCGTTTCCCTGCATCACTTTCCGAACATTTCAGACCTGATTTCTGCATCGCCACCGCCGCACCGGCTCCTCGGCGGGCGCCGCCAGCTAAAAATAAAAGGATGCGGAAAAAAAAGGGGAGGGAAGCAAAAAGGCAGGAAAAATAATAATAATTAAAAAAAAAATTAAAAAAAAAAAACAAAAAAAAAACAAAAAAAAAAGCGAACAAAGCCCCCCCACACACCTTCCCCCTCCCCAGTCCCCGGGTGGGAGCCCACTCACCGGGCGGCGCTGGCTGCTGCGGCGGGGCTAGGGGCTGCCCATGGCCGGGGCTGGGCGACCCGGGGCGGCGAGAGGAGGCGGCCCCGCTGCCCGCCGGCCTCCGGCCGCTGCTGCTCCCCGCTGCCCGCGGCGGCGGCTGCTCGGCGCTCGCTCCCAGCCCTTTATATACCGGCTGGAGCCGGTCTCCGCCGGCGGCTCCGCAGCGCCATGTGCGCGCTGGGCCCGGCTCGCCCCAGCGCCGGCACCGCGTGTGCGGGGAGGGGCGGTGCTGCCGGCGGGGGGGTGGGCGGACACCCCCCCTCCGGTCCTACTGCCAGCCCCCCCGCCCTCCCCCCGCCTTCCCCCGCCGGGACCGGCACCTGCCGGAGCGGTCCGGGCTCCCCCCCGGTGCGGGGGCGGCCGCGGCTGGAGCGGCGCTGGGTCCCCGCCGGTTCGGCGCGGCGGGGGTGGGCGCCGTTTTCTCCCGGGGTCGGCGGGGGACAAAAACTCGGCCTGTGCAAAGGGATGATGGGGGTGAGCCCTCCCCCCCGCCCGTGCTGCCGGCGCTGCCCTCGGTGAGCGGCGCCGCGGGCGGGTTTGGCGGCGTCCCCCGTCCCCCCCCACCTCACGGCGGGGGCTCTCGGAGCCCGCTCCGGTTTGGTGCCGAAGTTTTGAAGCCCGTCGTTTGCAGAAAAGGCCTCGATCTCCTGATGGGAAAAGGGATGAGGTGGTGCAAATTTGGGCGGGGGGGCGGGGGGGGGGGGGAAAGCAAAGGGTGTCCCCCGCACGCTTTAGGCCCTTTTTTTGGGCAGCGTGGCCAGGATCCGGACACCGGCTTCCCTCCGCCTCGCCCCGCAGCAGTGGGATGCAGTGCCGCGACCGTCTCGGGTCGGGATGCAGCGCTGATGATGTACCGGGAGCATCCCGGGGTCAGGCTGGCTGCGGTCCCGTTCGCCATGTGAGGTGCTGGGGATGGGACAGGAGCAACTGGGACGGAACAGGAGCAACTGGGACGGGGCTGAGCACATGCCGAAGTCCTGCACACCATTTCTGAGGACGCTGACGTGTGCTTGTCCCTCTGTGCTCCAGTATTGCACACAGTGCGTGTTGCATTTTTAGGGGAAAACGCTTCCTTTATGTAGGGAACTTAAAAAGTAGGGATTTTTGAGTCAAACTGGAAGCAGGCGAGACCGACTAACCACGTATATGGATGAGGGAGGAAAGGAGCAGGGGGAGTCAGACATCTGTCACAGAGAGCACGGGGCACGGGTCCTTCCCAGCAGTGCCTGGCAAAGGAGGATGGAGCTAAAGCGATGAGCTCTTTAGGGTTTCCCCTAAATTTCCCTGAAATGGGAAAAACAGAGGGAGAACACTGACAGCGCTGTGTTTCCCGGCTCGCTGTGCCACTGCATCCCGGTACTGGTGACGATGTGCTGGGTGCGGACGGACTTTGCTGGGGAAGTTTCGGAGCCTCGCACCGTTGCTCGTGGGCGAGGGACTGTTGCCCACAGGTAATAGCAGAGGGCTCGGAGTTGGGGGGGGTGACCAGTCCCCTCCTCACCTGCCCTCCCGCGCTGGCCCGGGACCTCACCGCCGTTCACTGGGTCAAAGTGCAACCTGTCGATCCTGGTTCGTACCCCTGGAAAAACTACCCGGGTTAAAATGTTCCTTCGGTGCCTCACCCACCAGCAAGGGCTGCCACGTTTGATTTGGCAGGAGTCCCTTCTCGTGGGTTCATTTTTTTCTTCTTTTTTTGTTCACAATAGGAGTTGGAATTGGGGTGGCGCAGGTAAGGGTAGCGGGCAGCGGGAGTGAAATTCTGCCGACTTCTGACAAACCAGGAAAATTAGTTATTGCTTTTGCTTGGTAACTTGGAGAAAGCTGCCGCTGGTTTCTCATGGCAATGCTGGTCCAACGGCCGCTGCCTCCAGCAAGCCACTGGTGCTCTTGTCCTCACAGGGAGGTTTTGGAAGCTTCACCCCTCGCAGTCCTGTCCTAAAACAGCTAAAATCCAGGTGCTGGGCCATGGGGAGCGATGGGGACTGTGTCCTGTGTGTCCTTGGGGAGCCCCGTATCGCCCTGTCCCATGGGAAACCCCTTCCTCCGAGGGGTTATGCCTTTCCTGGGTACGGATTAAAAGGCGACCACCTTGTCTGGCCTCAAAGAGCCCATATCCCGTTACACAAGCTTTTTCTTGAGAATGGGTCACCCTCCCCGAGCTGTAATTCTTTCTGGCAGCGACAGTGCAAGTGGTTATGGGACAACAAAAGAGGTTTGTGCCTCCAGGGGAGAAATAAGAATGCAAATATCTTTGGCATGAAAAAACAAAGGCGATTTACTCCTTGGTATTTCTTGTCAGTACTTTGCATCTGTCTCTGCTTCACCTTCTCGTTCCTTTCCTTTGGGCTTTCCGATAAGGCTTTGGGGAGCGATGTGGGGCCGGAGGGGGCCCGTGGGAGGGACGGGGCTGATGGCTGGGGGCTGCAGCCTCTCTGGCCCAGCGCTTTGCAGCTCTGCTCTGAAATGCTTTTTCCCCCCATGTCGTTTGCCCATTTCAGGGGGGTTTTCCCTCGGAGAGGGTTTGGCCACGTCTGGCTGGGACGCTTTGCCCCGACACATCCGACGTGGGTCCGTCCCGTGCCTGGCAGCGACTTACACCAGGTCCTTCTTCTCCGTCTTCCCGAGAACTTTTGCACCGTTCCCAGCCCGGGTGCGTGGCCGGTGTTTGAGGGCTCTGTAAACCATAGCGAAGGAGAGCGAGCGTCCCGTCAGCGGGCATAAATCAGCCGGGAGCTGGAAAACAGGGCAGGCTGCAAACAGAAAGGGAGCGCGGGCCCCCGCTCTCCGCCGCCGGATGGGTCAGGGACTTCCAGTTCATTTATTCTGCTGGGGTTCGCCCAGCCCTGCTCGGCATGTGTAATGTTTTTTCTGAAAGACCTAGCAGTTAGATGGGTGAAAAACATTCTCCTGTCTCAGGAGCTGGCAGAAATCCTAGTAAATCTGCAGAAGTATGTTTTTGTCGGTGCTGCTTATTCTGTTAGGGGAACTAGTATAAACTATTCCAGTAGAAAACCTTTTCCTGGAATAAAGTCTTGACTCTGTTCAGAGCATTGTCAGGACAGTTGTACCGGGAATGGAGCTTTGCTGGTAAACATGCTGGGACCGAGGAGTCCTAACGGGGCAGATGCAGAGCTTGTCCACCCTCTGCCCCACGGAAAAAGCCCTCAGGAGGCACCTGCTGCCCGTTGCTGTGCTCAAATCGAAAATAAAAATCTGTGCGTGGTTAGTTTGGAAACAAAAGGAGGATTTTTTTTTTCTGTTTTTCTGTTTTCAGCTGCGCCTGCCGGGATGTGCCACCGTCCATCCCCTCCAGGCTGTGGGTCCCCGCTGGGGTTGGGGTCAGTGCCGCGGGCCATGCCATGGGGACATGTCCCCATCCAGCGTCACTCGGCAGCGTGGGGTCAGCACACAGCTCGAGTGATGGCTTCTGCCTGCCTGCCTCAGTTTCCCTGACCCCAGCTGGCAGGAGGGGTGACGCTGGGAGCCCCCAGGGTGCTGCGGGGATAACAGCGGGTGCCTGCTCCGGTTTGAATTTCCCATCCCCTGCTGTGTGTCCTTATCTCCCCGCTCCTGGCAGCCGGGACAGGGATGCCTGCCGAGGCTTTCGGCAGGAGAGCAGGGCCGGCGGCGCGGGTTTGGGCCGGAGATGAGAGCTGTGACGCCCCGGGTGGGGTGCGAGCCCCGGGTGCTGGCAGGGGACGGCTCGGCACAGCCGGCCGTGCTTCAAAGGGCGGCAGGTTTTTCTGGGCTCCGGCTGCTGCTTTGCTCTCCAGGCAGGCGTGAAAATGTGAAAGAATGTGAAAAATGTGAAAATGATCGTGCTGGCCCCAAGATTTGTAAACTTCTGGTTAATGTGTAATGAATACATGACAGATACTCCCAGCGCTGGGCTGTGGCCACTCGGTGGTGGCATGGCCCGTGGTGGCATCCCCGAGGCCAGGAGGCATCTCCCCTGCCCTGGGACCAGCCCCGAGCAGCACTGGTTGAAGAGGCTTTGGGGCTTTTCTAAACTGGTTTATCTGGTTTCGACTTATCCCTTGTCTTTCTGCAAACCGCCTTGTCTGGCTTGCAAAAATGCACTGTATTTTATTTATTTAATTGTGCCACGAAGCCCGGGTGCACAGGGTCCAGCCCGAGCGAAGCCGGTGCCCACAGCCCATCGCGGTGAGGAGCGCGGTGCCGGTGCCGGTTCTCCAGAAGCCTTGGTTCTTGGATGAGATTCTGCCCAGGCAGCTCATGGGGCTGGAACCACCGGTGCAGCATTTCCTGCTTGGCACGAAACAAGGTGCCGCAACAACCATAGGCAGTCTGGGGGAATCTCTTCTGAGTCATTTATTATTTTGGCAAAAATAGTTATAAGATGGCAGCCTCGTGCTCCGCCGTGCATCCGCTGTGGATGAGGACGGTTCTGCAGGAGCCTGGCAAGAGCCGCGCCAGCACATCCCACCTTCCGCGGGCTGTGTTCCACCTCTCCTTCAAATGGCCTCTGAGCATCAGAGATCAAGAAGTTTCGCCTGACGCTAATGCATAAATTTCAGCCCTGGGTGACTTTCCCCTGTAATTCAGAGAGAAGAGTGTGTCCTCTGAAAACGGGTTGGATTGTTTTTGTTGGCCGTGTCATCCTGGTGTCCCTCCCCAGAGCAAATGGAAAGCGCAGAGGTTTGTGGGCGAACGTGGGTTCGGCTCCCTTGGGTTCTGCTGGGCTTTCCTGGGTGGCTGCAGGTGGTGATGGGGGTCCCCAAGGCACATTGTGCGGTTCAGGGCCACCCCCTGGGGACAGGACGGGATCCAAAGGGTAGGATTATGTGGTGTGGCTTCCTGGAAAGGGTGAGCACCACCCGCCTCAGGCATGGCTCAGCTGGGATGGTTTTGTGGGGCTCAGCTGAACTTTGTCCCTTTATTTTTCCCCAAAACCCAATTCCGGTGCTGGGCGATCTCCCGCTCCATCGCCCTGCGGAGAGCCAGAGGGCTGAGACGGGGCTGGGCCGTGCCCGGGTTAATCCGTGCTGTTCCGCCCAAGTCCGTGCTTTCCTCGGTCCGACGGGGCTCAGCCCCAGCGCGGGGTGTTGGACCCAAGCAGGGCTGCTCCTTTCAAGCAGCCTCAGCCACGGCTCAGCGCACGGACCCACCGCATCCTGCCCCCCTTAATTAATGTACCGAGAGCTTCGAGGCCCTCGGATGGAAGTTCATAAATTGATGCTCTGGGCTATGAATTATGAATGGAGTCACAGCCCTGATCACTGCAGTGCTACGCCGAGAGTCCTGACGCTGCTCATCTGAGTGACAGCCCAAAGCTTTTAAAGATGTGAACGGCGAAACCTGGGAATAATTTGCTTTGCCAGCTACAAACCTCTTGGCCTACAGATGGGGCTCATCATATTCCCTCTCCCACCTCCTCCTGTCACCTTTTCCTCTTGAATTTTCCAGTATTCCCAATATTCCCTCTCCTCGCCCTCCTGGTTTGTCTTCATGATTATTTTCCTGCTTGGCTGTGTTGACCATCCCATGGGAGCTGTGTCCTCCATGGCGCGTTCCTCCCCCAAGGCTGCTGGTGCCAACGGGGGACGTCCCAGCTGGGTGCCCCTGGTCGCCTGGCTGTCCCCACCCGGGGACAGGTCCCACACCATCCGCGCAGCCAGAGCAGAGCTCCTCACGCGAGGTTTGGCAGGGTTTTGGCGGATCTCTGCAGCTCATCTCCCTTTGGCCGTAGCGCTGTGCTCAAGATGTTGTGTTTCAGGGCTCCGTCTCTGCCACCGCTCTGTGGGGTGTTTGTCCCTGAACCCCTCCACCACTGGAAGCCTCATCCTGCCCTAATGAACTGTACAGCCTTAATCCCGTAAGCCCAGGTGTTTCTGGGGTTTATTGCCTTCTGAGTTTGCCTGGATTTCTGCATTTCTGCTCCTTCCCGGTGCCCCATGGCCGGCAGCGGGGGCTGCTGCCCGCAGGGGCTCTGTCCCCTGCCCTGGCCGCCCGGCAGCGGTGGGGGGGCGTGAGCAGGACTAAATTTGAAAAAGGAGCTTTAGAAACTTGTCAGTTGTTACAGACGAAGGCAAGCCCTGCACCTTTCCCCCTCCCCGTGGTGCTGTGCGCCCCGCAGCGCTCGGGGGGGAAGGCGAGAGCGGCTCCCCGGGGGTGCCAGCACCGCGGGAAACCAGCCCGGCCCCGGCCATGGATGCGGGAAAGGGGCGCTTGTGTTCCCAGGCCTTCCCAGTTGAGCCATCTTGAGCCGGGCAGCAAAAAATGCAATTTCAAAGGCAAAGTCTCGGCGTGTGGATAAGCTGTTCTGCCCCGGGCTGGGGTGCAGGGGGGCTCCGGCAGGTCCTGATTGCGTCTGGTGTCTCTCGCACAGGGGATGCTGTCACCGTGCGAGGTGAAGGACGGTCTGAGAGTCACCAGCAGAGCCACGGCCGTTATTCATCTGCCTGAAACAAGGGTGGCCAGCGCTTCCGAGGAGCAGGTCTCCAGGGAAAGAGCTGTTTGTCGGATGCGAACATCCCCCCAGCTGCGGCGAGGGGAGAGGAGCCGCAGCTCGAGCACGCTTCTGGAGGGAAAAATACCGCTTTGGTTTGGTGTCTAATTAGATATTTACCAGGAAGGAAGGAAAGTTAAAAATAGGGTGACAGTGACTTCAAAGGGTGTTTTTGACTTCTAAGAATAACACCTTTGCTGGCGCATGTTTCAGGAATATCGGCTGTGCCTGGGTGTGAAAGGCGGAGGAGAGGTTGCAGCTCGGTCGGCAGCCAAGGGAGCGAACCGAGACCCCCCGGCCCCGCGGGGGCAGCAAGGAGGGGACGTTGGCATCGCTGCGAGGGCCCGTGGAGAGCTCAGCTGCGTCCGTGGGGACGCAGCAGAGGGAGTTTAGGGAAGACGAAGCTGCCGGTGGCCCGGCGCGGGTGGGAGGGGACGTGTGGCACCATGGGGACCCCCTCCCCGCGGGTGGTGCTAGTGCTCGCCGCGGCGCTGGCGGGGCTCTCGGCTCCCCGAGCAGCCTACGGGCAGCCCAACTTTATCGTCATTCTGGCGGATGACGTGGGCTGGGGGGATCTTGGGGCCAACTGGGCGGAGACGAAGGAGACCCCGCATTTGGATGAGTTGGCAGCCGAAGGGACAAGGTAATGTCTGTCCCCGCTCCCCCACCCTCTCCAAGCGTCCCTGGTCACTCTGTCCTGCAGCAAAGGGGGTTTCACTCCTGCGGGGACCGGCAGGCAGAGGGGGTTTCACTGATGTGGTTTTGGGTGCATGGGGGGGGGCACCCAGAGCTCAGCGCCGCGGGGTGCAGGTCCATCCATCCTACTGGGACCTGTGAGCTTCGTCCCCCGCCCCAGACCCTCATCCCTGGGGCAGAAGGGGACACATGCAGGGGAGCAGGGGGGGACAGGGCAGCGTTAGACCACGCAGGGGCTTGCGAGTGAAGGGTCCTTTTGTTTCCTAGGTTCGTGGATTTCCACTCGGCTGCCTCCACTTGCTCCCCATCCCGCGCCTCTCTGCTCACCGGGCGCCTCGGGGCGCGCAACGGGGTGACCCACAACTTCGCCGTCACATCGGTCGGCGGCCTCCCCCTGAACGAGACCACCCTGGCCGAGGTCCTGCGGGAGGCTGGGTACAGCACGGGGGCTATAGGTAACGCCTGCCGGGCCGCGGGGGCCTCCGGGGAGGGGAGACAGCGGTGGGGGGACAAAGATGCCCATGTCCCTCCCCTGCGGAGGAGGTACCGCGGGTTGTTAGGTGAAAAGCCGGTAATTAAAGGAAAGTCTAAAGGATCTAAAAAGTCTAAAATCTAAAGTCTAAAGGTGGCGAGGCGCTGGAACAGGTTGCCCAGGGAAGTTGTCAGTGCCCCATCCCCAGAGGGGTTCGAGGCCAGGCTGGATGAGGTGGTGGGAGGTGTCCCTGCCCATGGCAGCGGGGTGAGACTAGATGATCTCTAAGGTCCCTTCCAACCTGAACTGTTCTATGATTCTATGATCATGTGGGAGAGATTTTGCACCTCAAAGCTTAAAATCTTGATTTTCAATCATACGATATTGCCTATTCTCCATTTAGGCTCTAATTGCTTCACCTCATAAGGAATGCACCAGGTTTTCCTTAGCAAATGTGATGGTGCAGAGCAGGTCTGCCCTCCCGCATCCCATACTGGTGTGATGCCACTGGTACTGGTCGGGACAGTGGGTGCCGCTGGCCCCGTGGCTTTGGGCACCCTCCGGTCACTGCAGGACCCCCTTCTGCAGAGACCCCGCTGGCAGCGAGCCCTTCGCACCTGCAGCTGCTGTTGCTAGTGCACGTTGTGCTGGCGGAAGAGCCTTGGTTGCTGCGTTCCCCGTTAGTTTTTGCCGTTCTCCCTCTCCGTTCAGCGCATTCGGTGGGAGCAAGCGCGTGCCGGAGGTCAGAGAATGAAGCTGGTTGTTTGAGAGGGGTTACAAAGTCGTCTCGTCTGAACACAAACGCGTGAAAGAGCCTTTTAAGGCTGGAGACGGTCGGTTTGCACAGGCACGAGATACCTTACGCATTTTTTCTGAGTTTCTGCAAAAAAAAAAGAAAAGGCGTTCTGATAACGCGGCCAGCACAAACAAGTCGCCTTTCTTGTTGCTAGATGAAAGCCCCCGGCGCTGCGGGCACCTCATGGGGGATGGCCGGTGGCAGCTGTAGCTGCGTTAACCTCTGAAATGATGTTCTGTGGCTTCCACACAGGCAAGTGGCACCTGGGACACCACAGCCGCCATCACCCCAGCTTCCGCGGTAAGGGGCTGTGCCGGGGGGGACGAACCGAGTGTCCCACGACCACCTTGTCCCCGCCAACACCCTCGCTTGCCCTTCAGGCTTCGACTACTACTTTGGGATCCCCTATAGCCATGACATGGGCTGCACGGACACCCCCGGCTACAACTTGCCGCCCTGCCCACCCTGCCCGTGGCACGGCGCAGCTGCCAGGTACGGGGGCGCGGGGGGCATTGAGTGCTGTCACCGGGACCCCCAGCCCCGAGAGCTGCCCTTTGCTGTGGTCACCTCCCCCTATTCCCTGTGCACCCGCTTTTTCCCCCCACGGACCCCGCAGCAGGGTGCAGGTCGGGGGGGTGGGTCGGTCCCCAGAGCATCGTTCCCTTTTTGCTCCCCACCTCGGCTGCACCTCTCCGCGAAGCCAGGAGACCAGCCGGGCTCCGCGCCTGCTGCCACACCGGTCCCCGTGCCGGTGATGAGCGTGGGATGGCTTCTTCCCGGCAGGGTGGCGAGGAAGGACTGTTACACGGAGGTGGCCCTTCCTCTCTTCGAGAACCTCGCCATCGTCCAGCAGCCCGTCAACCTCAGCAGCCTGGCAGCGCGCTACGCGGAGGAGGCAGCGCGGTTCATCCGGCAGGCCAGGTGAGGTGCCACCCCCCGTCCCCCATCCCCTTCGCTGGCAGAGCTCTTGGGTCACCACAAGCGTCTTCTGCTCCTGCCGCGGGATGTCCCCAGGGCTGTTTCCCCCGGCCTGCGGAGCCAGAGGGGTTTCGTGGCTGCTTCCCGCCACAGCTGGTTTGTCCTCGAGCTCTGCCGCGTGCGAGAGCAGGATCTGGCTGTTGGATCGGGATCTGCAAGGCTCAGGCCGTGCCCGTCCCGCAGCGGATGCTGCAGGGTGGATAAAGCCAAGCAGCTCCAGCTGGGAGCCCGGCGGGGGCTGGTGTTGGTGTGATGCTGGGGGGGACAGGTGTTGCCCCGTGGTTTTGGGGAGCAGATCTGGGGGCTCCATGGCTTGGCTTCCCAGTCCACTGCGGAAGGGAGAAGCCACCGAGGCTGTCACCTGTGTCCTGCAGGGCTTGCTGTGGAAGCCTTCGGGTGCGTCTCCTCTAAAGGAGTGTGTGTTTAAAACCACCATTTACAAGGAAAGTCCAAGCCTTTGATCTGGGCTGTGCCTCCTTCCCGGGGGCAACGCGCAGCGAGATCCGGGCTAGTGGGGATGGCAGACAGGGAGGGAAACGCTGCCATCCCTCTGTCCTCCATCCCTCCGTCTTTGCGGTGGCACAGGGTGGCTCTGGCAGGCGGTGGGGTGCTGGTGGCAGCTGGTGCCCACGGCAGCTCCGGCGTTGGGACCAGGACAGCACCCGGGGGTGTTTAAACCCACCCTGTCCATGGGGTTTGCTCCATTTTGGGGATAAACTGCTGGACCCTGGGCTTCAGGGCCTGCTGTCCCCAGCCGTGCGGGGACACGAGGAGCCCGGGCGTGCTCTTCCCGAGGGGCAAAGCGGCTCCTCCGAGACAACGAGCCCGCAGCCCTGCTGATGGGTTGTGTAATTTTAATCCCTATTATCGGCGGATTATGAGCTGTGACTTTGCAAAACGCCTCCCTGCAGCGCGAGGAGGGGATGCGCTGCCGGGCAGCCGTCAGAGCCCATCCCGCACCTGCATCCAGGGATAACACAGACCCAGGGAAGGGTCATGGCGGGGGGGTCCTGTGGGTGCGCTTGAGGAGAGGTTTCGGGGGCAAACAAAGGGCTGGGCAGGGAGCAGCCTGTGCGGAAATGGCTCCTTATAAGCCTGGGTACTGTTTTGTGCACAAAATACCTGTAGTTTATCCCCTTTGGGTACCAAGAATCGGCCGCAGCGTGGCCGGGCCGCGCGGTTGGGGTGCGTGCCTGTAACGGGGCTGGAGGGCACGGGGCTGGAGGGCACCGGGCCGCGGGCTGCAGGGCAGCCGCCATCCCTCCCTGCGGGCTGCGAGGATGCTGTCAGGCTGTGAAACCAAGCGGGTGAGCTCTGGGTTAGTAGGAAAAACCTTTAAATTCCCAGTAGTGTTTTTGGGGTTATCTGCGTTCATGGAGAACAGGATTAAGCAGGTGCCTGCCTTTTCTCTCCTTCTCTTTGATGGCTTATTCCAGTTTTCCTCTGCCTGACTCATCCGTTATGGGGCAACAAAAGAACACTGGATTTGCCATCTCGGTGTTTTTTTAACCAGTCGTGTCAAGGTTGAGCAATTTGTGGCAGCGGGACTTGGCTCTGTTCGGGACACTTAGAGTGAACGTGGGAGCAAAAGTCAGGGACGTTTGTCTTAAGTTATTGATTAAATGTTTGCTCAATTTTCGGGAAAATTCTGAAATGTCGATGTGAAAAGAAAGCGGGAGCGCCGTGGTCATGAGTCTGTCTGGATGCTGGAGTCCACCCGGTGCTCCCGGTGGGATGCGTGCCGGGGGAAGCAGCGTTCCCCGCTCCAGGATCTTTGACATCCCAAAAGGAAAGGCGCTGTGTAGTCTTTTTCAGCAGCGACTTGCAAGGGATGCATCAGCGCCCCCTGACCCCCCTCACCCTGCAGGGGCTGGGCAGGGTGACAGGGGACACAGCCCTTCAAGGGCATCCAGCGCCACCGGGGAAGGATGCGGCAGCTCCGGGCGGGATGGGATTTACTCATTTTCCATCCCCAGGTGGGTGACGGGTAAAGGAAGGAAATGTCGAAACGCATGTCGGAAGGGCCCCCAAAGCTTTCTGGAGGCAGCGATGGGGCGGCCGGAGCCGGGGGCGTGCGCGGGCTGGGGCACGTCCCCGGGATCCGGCCCCTCCCCGTCGCTCGCCATCCCACCCTTCCCCTCCGAGGTCCCTGAGGAAGAGCGGGCCTCGCTGGAGGGGATAAATATAGCCGTAAACAAGAAAACAGGACATGTCCTCTGATGATTTAAAAGCAAACAGGCAGCGGGGCAGCGCGCGGCGAGCGAACGTGCCACGGTCCCTGTCTGGGGCTGCTCGGGGTCGGCGTGGGCATCCCTCTGCTGCTCATCCTTGGCTAAAATCCCCAGCGGGGACCGAGCACTCACTGGGGAGGGGGAGGAAGGGCCAAAACGGGCCCCGTGAGAGAGGGGAGGGAGGTGGGTGGGTGCCAGGGGTGCACCGACGTCGGGTGTTTGGCTGACGGCTGGCACGCCGCTGGCTGCGGGGACACCGGGAGATGGAGGAAGGGACAAGTTCATCCCAAATGGGAGGACAGTGGGCAAAGGGGAGAGGATTAAGCAGGAGCAGGGGGGGAGTGGCTCACGATGGGCCAAGCATCCCCCCTGCGAGGGGAGAGGGTCCCCGGAGGGTTTGCAGCTGAGCGATGCGCACAGGATGGTTTTTCCCCTGGGAGCTGCGGCAGAGGCAGGGGTGGCTGCAGGGCTCCTGGGAGGAAAGGCCACCGCTCTGTGTCCCCAGTGCCACCACCCTGGTGACCTTCTGCCGCCACCTTCCCCTTCCTCGACCCGGCTGAACACGATCCCCCTCTTCCCTGCGCAGCGACAGCGGACGCCCCTTCTTCCTCTACCTGGCGCTGGCCCATATGCACGTCCCACTGGGGGTCCCCCCGCCGCCCCCCGCCTCGGGCAGGGGCATCTACGGAGCTTCCCTGAGCGAGATGGATGCCCTGGTGGGACGGATAAAGCAGGTCGCCGACAGCCACGGAAAGGGCAACACGCTCCTGTGGTTCGCAGGTACAGCAGGAAAAACGGCTGCAGTGGCTGGGAATGACGCCGGTGGCGACACTGGCACCGGGCGTGCGTGGGTGGTGGGGGGCAGGACCCGTGTTTGTCCCCAGCCCTGGATGCTCCCAGCTGTTCTGTGGATGGGGAGCGATCAGCAGCCGCGGCCGAGCTGGCCGGGGCTGCCACATCGTGGGGACGGGGGTCCTGGGCTACCGCGGCCACTCAGCTGGGTGCCCACCCCACCACCCCGCTCCGGCCACGGGGCTGAACCGGCAGGGCTGTGCCTAATTAAACCACAAATCCTCATTCATTAAGAAGCCCAAATCCGCTCTCGCTGAGCAGCCTCCCTAATGAGGATGTCTTGCTCCTGACGACAGGAACTGCTCCACCGCTTATTAGCGCCCAAAGCTGGTGGCAGCCGTCCCCCCCCCGCACCCCAGCTCCACTCCAGCCCCTCACCCGGGACTCGGGCAGCCCTGGCCCTTGAAAATAAACTTTTAGAAATAAAAAGAAACAAACCCACTGCTCTTGCTAATGTGGGAAATCGTCACAGGGATGGGAAGGAGGGATGGAGGGGTCACTTGTCCTTGCTCGCCCCCCACTGCAGAGGTGCCCCCCGGTCCTGGTGTCGCTCATGGGGACATTTCTTTCTCTTGCAGGTGACAACGGTCCCTGGGCGCAGAAGTGTGACCTGGCGGGACGCCTGGGGCCGTTCGTGGGGGCCTGGCAGCGGCAGCGAGGTAACCTGGCTGCGTGGGGGACGCTCCCTGGCCCTCGGGGTGCAGGGGGGGCTGCTCCACAAAACCCTCCATTGCCCATGGCGGGGGACGTGGGGAGCATTTCACCCCCCAGCCTTTCCGCTGGCTGCTGCCCTGGGCTGTGTCACCTTGAAGACACCCCAGAATAAGTTTTGTCTTTGAAACGGTCAAGTTTAACGCTAAAACTGCTGCTGGGGGGAGCTGCCCCCCCCGAGTCTCCATTACCCCGGAGCTCGAGGCGAGTGGCTGCTGGTTTTGGAGATGGGATGCTCTAACCATCCGAGCACGGGGGCCGTGGGCTCCGGCAAGGTCTCGCAGCCCCCAGCCCCGTCCCGCCCGGAGCAGAGCACCCCCCAGCCCTCCCAGCCCTGCGCCGTGGGACTTTGCTTTTCTTTCTCTCCACCGTTTTGTTGTTGGGGTGGGTTTTTTTGGGGTTGGGTTTTTTTTTCTGCCTTTCCTCCTTTTTCCGGCCAAGCCATCTGCTCGGTGGGTTTATTTCAGCCGGAGCGGCCAGAAGCACGCATGAGTCAGGCGTTTCCCACTTCTGCTTGTATTACGCAGTGTAAACGCGCGCCGGGCTCGGTTCCCCTCTGTGCTTGGGGTCAGCGGGGGGGGGAGCGGCGGCCGAGGGGCCGCGGGTGGCAGCGCCTCTTCCCTCCTCCGCTTCCTGACACCTACCCCGGCCATGCAACCCTGGCCGCTTCCCTGGGCAAACGCTGCCGCCGGGCTGGCTCGCTTTCCCCTTCCCAGAGCCCTAGAGCCCTTCCTTCGGCTGGCCCCGCAGATGAAATCGTAACCTTAATTATTTTTTTTTTTTTTTTTTTTTTTTTAGTAAACAAACCCTGCTGACGACCTGGGTTGCTCTTGAGCAACCGACGGTCACAAGCTGGAGCAGATGGTACAGGCAGTCCAGCGTTCAGGAACAAAGCTAGGAAAACACGGCCCCTTTCCAGCATCTCGCTGCCCTGCGAAAACAGCCCCAAGCCCCGGCGATCGCGTGAGGCTGGAGGTCGGGCTGGCGGGGGCTCTCCGAGCTCTCTGTAAATACCGGCCGGGAAGGATGACTTCTGAAATCCCTCGCCCGGTTCTTGCGCGGATGTTTTGAAAGCCAGCCCAGCGTTACTGTCTGCTGCCGGCTGCTCTAACGCTGCAAACACCCGCCGGCACGGGTGCTGGGTGGGCGGGATGCTCGGCCACCCCATCCCAGGGGGAAAAGCCCTCCGAGGAGCAGGAGGGCAGGGGGGGGACAGGCTGCGCGGGGCTCTATACATTTCACGTAGCTTGGCGTTTCCGTTTAGGGTCCAACCCGAATTCCAGGGATGTTTTCCATTGATTTTGGGTGGTCACTGGGGTCGGTCCTCACTCAGAGAGAGCAGCACATCCCCCACCTGCTGACCCCCCTTCTCCGGTTGGGGACCTTCCCGCCACTCCCAGCCCTCCCCAAAAACCCGTCTCCCACCTCGGGGCCAAGAGCCCAGCAAGGGAGGTGCTGGGGTGGAGATGCGCGTTTCAGGGATGTGACGCTGGCCATGTATTAAGGCAGGTTTGGGTCTTTCCAGGGGTGTGGAATGCTCCAGACCTGGTGTCCCTGTGCCGGGGACTTGCTCTGCATGGTGGGAGTGGGACCAGGGATTTCATCCCAGCACAGGAGCGCTCAGTTCAGCTTTCCTGGAAAGCTGCAGCCTCCATGGTCCCCACAGCAGCAGGGCTGCGTCGTCCCTGCTCTGGAGAAAAAGCCCTGGTTGGGTTTGGGGTGTTTCAGCCCCGTTTACTGCCCAAAATGTCAATGTGAGCTCGTTCACAGGCAGCTCCAGCGTCCTGCCCGGCCAGAGGTACTCGGGTGGCTGGAGGGAAATACCCACCCGCTGTCCTCCGGGAGACCCCACGACAGCGCGTGGGAAAGCCCTGGAAATGCAGCTGCCTCACCGGCAGGATGAGATGGGGACTGATATTAATTGCTATAATTGCTATAATTTCCTAGGATGTCTGAAGGGAGACCCTTCAGGTGTTTAAGCCGTACGTGATGCATGTTAGAGGCACTGTCACATTTCCAATAGCCACAAGAGACCCCGGTGCTGGCAGTGTCCCACCTGTCCCACCGCTTCGGGCCCCAGAGAAATGTTCATCGGGGGAAATGCCGAAAGTTTGGGTGGGGAGTGGGAGAGATTGAGGACGTGCCTGTCCCTTGCTGCCAGGACGGGCAGCGGGGTCAAAAACCTTTTCCCTGGACTATTCCCGGTGCTGCCATCGCAGCGGCATCCGCGCCAGACGTGTCCTCCTCCGGTGTGTGTACGGCGGCATCGCTTGGGAGCGCAGGATCAGCCCAGATGGCCGTGGCACCGGGCGGTGACTGCCGGAGAGGCCGGGCTGGGATGGGGACCGGCGCAGGGGCGCGGAGGAGTGTGGGGTGGCTGCGCCGCAGCGGGGACATCGCCTCTCTCTTGGCTCTGCCCGGAGGAAATGGCTTTGGGCGAGCGGCGTTGCCATGCGCACGCTGAAAGGCGGGCGGACAAAGGCTGCGCCTGGGAAGTTTGCTCGGTGAATCGGGTTGGGATTTTCTGTTTGCCCCATTCCCAGCCCCTTCCTCCCCCGGCTGCCAGGGGCCCTTTGGGCTCCAGCCAAAGCAGAGGCTCTCTAACACCCTTCCACCCGTTTCGACGCCCAGTACTCCCATTTTGTTGCTCAGCACCCTCGTTTTGTTGCTCAGCATCCCCGTTTTGGTGCTCAGCATCCCCAGGTGGAGGAAGGAACTGGGCAGTGCTTCATGCCGTGCTTTATGCCCTGCTTTTTAAACCCAAGGGCAGAGCGTTTTGGATGATGTCAGGGAAACAACCGAACAGGTTAATTAGCCGGCAGGAGGGTTAGCAGCAGAATGGTATTTTTACTGAAGCGGGTTTGCAGCAGGCTGGGGGGCTGTTGGTGCACGGGGCTGTTCGCAGCCCCTGGCATAAATTCCTACATTTCCCACCTGCTCTGTATTCTCGCTCAACATCAAAAGTGGATGGAAATGTGGCAGCTCCAGCAGCTGGCCGTGTTTCTCGTCACTCGCTGGAGCAGAGGAGAAACACAAAGCAGTGCCAAACTTTTTCCCCACTTTTAAAATCTCCTGTAACTCTTCTCCCTCCCCTGACCCAGCTCCGTCTCCAGTGAAATCACCCTCCTTTGGGGTCATTTACTCCTCCTCTGCCTCTGAGTAGTTCCTTTCCCAGGGAAACTCCGGGGTCAGGAGTTTTTCCCGTCGATGCAAAGCTCCTGGGCAGCAGGATGCTGAGCGCTGCCCTTTTCTCTTGCAGGTGGGAGCTCGGCAAAGCAAACGACCTGGGAAGGAGGGCACCGGGTGCCGGCGCTGGCGTACTGGCCTGGCCGCATCCCTGCCAAGCGGACGAGCCGCGCTCTGCTCAGGTAGGAGCCCGGCCGCATCCCGTCGGGAATCGGGGCAGTTTGGAAGGATTCACCGTCCCCGTGCTGGGACCCAGGTGATGATGTGGATTTTGGCAGCAGGAGCTGCCCGCGCTGGTTGTTGCCTGCCATGTGCCAGACTCCGTCCTTTTGTCCTCTCCCAAGGCCGTAGGACTTAATGCTTCAGCAAAGAGGAGTTGAAAGGGCTTTTTGTGAGGCTGGAGGATTGGCGTTAGCAGGCTCCGTGTGCCTCCTGCCCGCGGTGGCTGAGTGCCTCCCGATAATTAAAAGATGACGATGTTCTCTCTCTCCACCAAGAAGCAGGCTTAGGCTTTGTGGTTTGTGAATGGCTTTATGTGGAGGAGGGTGCGGTTGTGGGAAAGGCTGGCCGGAGAGATGGCGCTTGCAATCAGCGCAGGATGCGGCCGGGCTGGGAGGCAGCACGGTGACTCCTGCTGTTTCCAGCCAGAGTGGAGGGGAAGGGCTGCTGCCTCCCGCTCCTCGCCTCGCCGGGACCCCGCGCCGCGGAGGGGTCCTTAATGCAGCCATTGCACCTCTTCTTCCAGCACTCGCACCCCTCTTTACAGCCCTCCTCTGCAGCAAACGCAGCGGCTGGGGCACAGCCAGGGCTGGGGGTGGCGTGGTGGGATGCCCCATCCCCTTTCATCCCTTGAAACACACAACGGTGGGGCTGGGAGGGTTGCTGGGCGTTGGGAAAGTCTCCCAGCTGCTGGAAGCAGGTTCTGGCTGGTGGGCCCCAGGAGGCATTGGGTGTTTCTAAGGTCCCTGAGATAAGCTGGAGCCACTTACGTGGCCTGAGGGCAGCTCTGGGAGCTGGATTTTTGCGAGCGGGGGAAGGTTCAAGGCCTGAAGTTGGGCACTGGAGGGGATGGGGCGCACGCAGCACCCCTTGGGTTTCACCTCCAAACCCTTCCCTGCCACGCCGGGCGATGGACCGACCTCTGGGACGCGGGGCAGAGCTGCCAGCCCGTGCCCGCTCGGGTGGCCGGGGCAGTACTGCAGTGACCGGCACCCAGCTCAGTGCCCGTCCCCATCCCCCTGTCCCACCAGCCTCCTCGTCCCCCCGCAGCCACAGCCAAGCCCAGGCATTCCCTTGATCTCCTCAAAGACCTTATCTCCTGCATTTCCCAGCTCCGGTCCAGCAGGTTGGACAGCTAGAAATGGAGAAAGCCAGCAGCAGCACAGGCTTTGCCGGACACTGGGCGCTCAGAAAGCGTCTCTGTAGCTCCCCAAAAGTCACAGCAAACCCAGCGTCCTCCCCAGCACAGCCTGGCACGGCCATGGGTCCATGCCCAGCTGTGCAGGGTGATGCCGGGCTGGTGCAGGATGATGCCCTGGCATCAGGGAGAGGCAGCCCTCTGTTCGGCAGGTGGCACAGAGCCATCCTGGGGGACGCGAGCGATGGCTCATGCTCAGAAGGGTGCCACCACCGTGGTCCCAGCCACAACCTGAGCTCGCGGGCAGGGGATGCAGAGGGACGTGGAGGGATGTGGAGGGCAGGGGCTGCTCGGTGCTCGCAGTGTGTCGGGGCGGGTGGCTTTTCTCTGCACCTAGAGTCACCCTTGGGGACATCCCTCAAAGGATGAGCATGTGAAATAGGGCGGTTGAAATCTTGTCCCCCCAGCTGATGGGGAAGACCAAGAAGTTGGGAAGGGAACGAAATCTGTGTGCGGATGCGGCTGGGAGTCCTCCGCATACAAGGAGGGACCCCCGTCTGGTGGGATCCCCCGGGAAGGGCAGGAGCTGGGCAAGGGCAGGTGTTAACCGCCCGTTTGAGCCTCCTTCTGCCCCTGGGGTTATGAAAATGCTGACAGCCTTTGCCACCCGGCCTGGGACAAGAGCCTGCGCCCTGCCTCTCCCGGGCATCGCTTGGCTTCGCATCCTTCCCGGCACAGGGAGCGGAGGTGAGCGAGGGTGAGCGTGCCCGGGGGCCGGGGAAGCTGAAGCCAGCAGAGAAATGCTGATGCATCGCCGCAGACCTGCACCTGCACGCTGGTTTCAGCAGAAAACTGCCGTGTCGGCTTTTCTTAATTATATTTAATTGTCGGAGCAACCCGCCGTGCTTCTGCCCTTCCTTGCCCCAACCCAAAGTAGGGCACGGAAGAAATAGGTCAGTGGGGTGGTGAAGAAGAAGCAAATGGCACCACCCCAGCTGTGCCGGCGGCGTGGGGCTGGGCGGGTTGGGCAAGCCGGTCGGGGTGTGGGGAGAGCTGGTTCAGCTGCCTGCAGCTGCCTGCACCGCGCCACCCCCGGGGAGGCCAGCGCTGCCTGCCGCCCTCCTGCCCGGGACGCTCATGGCCATCCCCGGGCAGCTCTGCCCCTCGGCAGCAGGCAGGGACCTGCCCGGCCCCGGGCGCTGCCGGACCCTTTTCCCTCGGTTTTTGGGGCGACAGCAGGACGCCGGAGTGACTTTATTTATTAAACCTCTCTTGGCCTGGACAGGGGGTTGGCAGCATGGCTTCCCTTTTTCCTGCAAGCATGGCTTCCCCCGCTTGGCTTCCAGGACCTGCCTGCTGGCGGGGCCTTTGCTTTGATGCCGACTTTGACCAAAATCCTATTTTTTCACGCCTTTTTCCACGGGGCACGTCTGCCCATGTCCAAGGGGATCTTTGAGGTCACATTGTCCTCCCACCTCAGTGACGGTCTCCGGCGATCCCGTCCTCTGGGTCGGGGACACTTGGTACAACCGTGCGAGCATCCTCGTGCGCCGTGCTGGGGGCCAGATCCCACGGGTGCTGAGCACCCCGGGACCAGGACCGCGCTGACCGGGGCCTGCCCCCGGCTGCCGTTTCGGGTGGACGCGGGCTGATCCCCCCACGAGGTGCCTGCAGGGATGTGCCAGAATTTTTTTCGGCGCCTCCCGGCTGGCCTGGCAGCGGGGGCCGTCTCTTCTAGCGTGCCGTACCGGGGCTGCCTCTCAGCAGTGTTTGTTCTTATTTGTTCTCGCTGTCTCTTAGCAGCTAAATTAAAACTCGTTGAATGGGAGAACGGGGGGCCCTTAAGCCCTGGGCTCTTTTCTCTCTCTGCTCACGCAGCCGCCATCGCGCACCGGGCGGGAGCAAGGCGGTGGCAGGACCGGGGTGGCAGGACCGCGGCAGCACCCTGGGTGCCCCCAGCTTGGGGGATCTGGTGGTTTTGCCTCCCCCAGCAATTTTCTTGCCCCAGCCGAGCCCCCGGGGTTTCAGCCCCCCCGAGCTGCCGGCACAAGGGTTTTGCAGCCGAGGGACGCGGGCTGAGTCCCCACCGGCCGCCCAGCACCGGTGGCTCTGCCGGCTCATCAGCTCCCATGCCATGGCCTCACCCCTGGGGAAGGGAGCGCGGTGGCGTGTCACTTGGCCACACTGACATCCCGCTGTCCCCCGCGGCTGTGGGACACCCCTGCTGCGAGGTGGTTCCTTTTAGAGGTGTGGGGTCACCCCGCGACCACGTCTGCGGGAGGGAGGGATGCGCTGGGTGGTGGCAGGGGGGACGGACACCTGTGCCTCGCAGCAGCGGGACAGGGGAGGTGGGGGTGAGACGTGGGGGCTGCGAGCTGGCTGTCCCCCATCCCAATGGAATCGAGCCCAGACCCTGCTGGGCAATGTGGCCCGTGCCCAGGCTCTCAAGGGGCTGGTGGCAGAGCCAGGCGGTCCCCATCGCAGCCCACTAGTGACAATGCTCGACCTGTGGTCGCTCTGCGCCGTGGGGACGTGCCGGTGCGTGGGGAATCGCTGTGGCCGAGCTCTGGCCCTGGGGCCACGGGCAGGAGGCGGCAGAGCAGAGACTCTCCCCTTCTGCACCCCTACGGGACCGGGGGGACACCGAGTCGCCCGCTCCTTCCCTGCATCCCCCCGCACCGGGTGGCAGTCGAGGGTGAGCCCCGGGCGCTCTTTTGTGGCTGAGGCCCCTGAAAAACCCGAGAGGTTTACGGTGGAAATGCTGACGGGCGTTTTGGTGGGAGCGCACAAAATAGCACCGCTCTCATTTTCCATTCTGGCTGCGACGGCTCGTGCTGCGCCATGCAAAAGCGAGACCACATTTTCCTGGGGCGACGGGATTTGCTGTCATTGGCGTAAAAAGTCCCTGTGCTAGCACTTTCTCCAGAGGGTGACCTGCTGCCTTCCCCGTGTGTCCCGGGAACCCGGGGGGGACGACCCGACGGGAGGGCGGGAGGGGGCTGCCCCGCGGGTGTGGGGTTTGGGGGGGCGGCAGATGCTGGCTGAACCCGCAGCGCCTGGCGAGCAGCCGCGCCGGGGTGGGAGGTGTGCGAGGCGAGGGCTTGCCGGGGCCGAGTTGCTGCTGGAAGCCGGTTTTAACCTTTTCCGCAGAGCTCAGCTGTTGGGATGGGTGCTGGGAAGTGGCTGGTTCCCCCCCCCACCCCTTTAAAGCACTCCCCTGCCATCAGCGCACCGAGTGCCCCCCTGAGCAAAGGGCGGCAGGGTGCAGGGAGGGGTTGGGGGGACCATCCGGGGACCTTCGCTCCTCGCTCTGATGAAAGCCACCTCTTTCCCCAGCACCCTGGACGTCTTCCCCACGCTGGCGGCCCTGGCTGGGGCGGCGCTGCCCCCGAACAGACGCTTCGACGGCGTGGACGTGTCCCCGGTTCTCTTTGGGTGGTCGGACGTGGGGCACAAGGTAAGGCAGAGCCACCCGCCCCCCCCCCGGTGACATCCCCCTCCTGAGAGCAGGTCCCACCGCCTCTGAGCTGCAGCAGGTAAGCGGGGGGCAGAAAGGCTCGGAGCTGGCGGGTGCAGATCCTCGGGAGCATCGTCCCCTGGTCCAGAGGAGGAGGAGGAGGAGGAGGAGGACAGAGACGGCCGGGTGCTGCCCCGAGGCTTGGGGTACGGGGGTAAAAGGGCCTTTGGATTAGCAAAGAGTTGTCTTAGCTAAGAGAAATGCTCCCTTCATAAATCTGGGATGAAAATGCCTGGGCATGCCCTCCCGCGCATGGCAGGGCTGTGCCCCCTGTCCCGGGGGGTGCGCACTGTGTCTCCTCTCCAACTGCAAGGGGTACACCAGCATGGGAAACGAAAGATCCCAGGCGCTCGGACCTGGTTGTATCCACTTTATTTATCTCGCCAGGTCGGGACATAACGAAACCCTCCTTCTCCCAGCTCCTTGGCTGGGGAACGTGCCCGTTACTGGTGTTCAAGCGGGGCAGCCCGCCCCGTCCCCTGCAGCTCTGCCCAGACAAAAGGAGCTGCTGACAGCTCCTTTCAGCCTAAAAAAACGCAGTTAGCAGGACAAGCAGTATGGCAATACATTTTTCTCTGAGTTGCACAAGATTTTTGCAGAACCAAAAGAACAAGAAAATAAATAAAAAAGTGGCTTTAACAGCAGTCCCACAGATAAAGCCTGATTTTGCTTTTCAAGTCCACCCTCCTGCGAGCACCACGAGCCAGCTCCCAGCGGGGATCTTGGATTTGCATTCTGCGTCCATCAGGGTTTTGGTATTTGCTTCGTATTTACGGAACCCTCGCTGAACCGTGAGATGAAGCGAGGAAGCGGATGGGGTGCGGCCAGCGCGCTCCGCTGTGCTCCTTGGATTAACCCTCTTCTCCTGCATGTGTGTGGTGCCGGCACCAGGGGATGGGCAGTTTGCTGGGAACCATGGTTTGCTGGGAGTAATGGTTCACTGGGAACCATGGTTTGCTGGCAACGATGGCTCACTGGGAGCAATGGTTTGCTGGAAACGATGGTTTGCTGGGAGTGATGGTTTCCTGGAAACCATGGTTTGCTGGGAGTGATGGTTTGCTGGGAACCATGGTTTGCTGGGAGCGATGGTTTGCTGGCAACGATGGTTTCCTGGGAACCATGGTTTGCTGGGAGCGATGGTTTGCTGGGAGCGATGGTTTCCTGGGAACCATGGTTTGCTGGCAGTGATGGTTTGCTGGGAGCGATGGTTTGCTGGCAACGATGGTTTGCTGGGAACCATGGTTTGCTGGCAGTGATGCTTTGCTGGGAACCATGGTTTGCTGGGAGTGATGGTTTGCTGGCAACGATGGTTTGCTGGCAGTGATGGTTTCCTGGGAGTGATCGTTTGCTGGGAGCGATGGTTTGCTGGCAGTGATGGTTTCCCGGGAGTGATGGTTTGCTGGGAGCGATGGTTTGCTGGCAACGATGGTTTGCTGGGAATGATGGTTTCCTGGGAACCATGGTTTGCTGGCAGTGATGGTTTGCTGGCAGTGATGGTTTCCTGGGAGCCATGGTTTGCTGGCAGTGATGGTTTCCTGGGAACCATGGTTTGCTGGCAGTGATGGTTTCCTGGGAGCGGTGGTTTGCTGGCAGTGATGGTCTGCTGGGAGCGGTGGTTTGCTGGCAGTGATGGTTTCCTGGGAGCCATGGTTTGCTGGCAGTGATGGTTTGCTGGGAACCATGGTTTGCTGGGAGCGATGGTTTGCTGGGAACCATGGTTTGCTGGGAGCGATGGTTTGCTGGGAACCATGGTTTGCTGGCAGTGATGGTTTGCTGGGCGCGGTGGTTTGCTGGCAGTGATGGTTTGCTGGGAACCATGGTTTGCCGGCAGTGATGGTTTCCTGGGAATCATGGTTTGCTGGGAGCGATGGTTTGCTGGGCGTCGAGGCGCAGTGGAGGGGCACAAGCCCATGCCAGCCATTCCCGCATGTTTCAGACCAAGGAATAACGTCCCGAGCTAAAAGCAGGCACTACCCCAGGCTTCCCCAGCATCACCCTCTGCTTTTCTGCGGGGGTTGTGCTGCTGTGGGGGTGAATTAACCCCCGCAGGGCTGGGAGCCCGGGGGCACAGCTGGGTTGTTCCTGCCCGTCCCGACACCATGAGCGGGGTGGGCATCCCCGGGGGATGCCATCCATCTGCCCACGCTGCCGGGGGACAGGGTGACCCTGGGGGGGACACACAGCGCCCGCCCACTCCAGCCCCGCGGGGCCATGGGGAGCAAGCGCCTGTCCCCGCTCCCTCCCCTCTTGGCACCTGCCTTTCGTCTCCCGATTGCGAGATGGCAACTGTGTCCCCCGCTTTGATGTTTCAGGGTTTTCCTTGACACAAACGCTCCTGAAAGCGGTTCCTTTGCTCGCCCCACCGCCACCGACGACTCCCTCCTAACGGGGGTCCCCAGGGCAGCTGAGGGTCCCCAGCCTGAGCACCCGGCAGCGGCACAACCTGGGCTGGGGCTGGGGCGATGCCAAGGTCCTGCTTGAAGCGAAGGCTGTTTACAGTAAAAATAAACACATCCTGCAAAACGTGTCAAGGGTACGAGTGTCAGAGAAACGAGCTCTTTCCATGAGCTTAACGGCAGAGGGGCCCGCGCCTGCTCCCCCTGCGCTTGCTCGCTTGTGCAAACAGCCCGGAGCACCCAGTTCAGACAGGTTTTCTGGGGAGAAGAGGCTTTTTTTCTCCCTTTTCTGTTTTTTTTTTTTATTTTTTTGTTAAATTAAAATAACAAAGTCAAAGATCATTAGGCGGCTTGCAGACCTGGGAATGTTTCTTGAAAGGGCTCAATTGAAACAAGCTCCTTAATTATGCAATAAATTATAGTAGAATTTCTCAGTGTGGGGATTTAGGAGGCGGGTTTGGGAAGGTGCTGGTTGGGAGGGAGGGGGGTTTGAGCCTTTGCACCGCGACGGCAGCATCCCAGCGGCGCTGCCGAAGGTAACACTGGCTGGCGACAGGGGGTGGGCAAAGCTCCGGGGCTGGAAGCAGAAAACTGGCTCAGTTCCTGGTACCGTGGCTCCACAGGCCCTTGAATATTTGCTGATTTCTGCTTTGGAGCTCTTTTATTCTGACCGAGGAGCATCAGCACAAGGGGACTCTGTAGCAGGGGTTTCCTCCTTGCAGCAGGCTTGCTCTGCACCACCTCTTCCACTTTACACCCTTAAGTTTTTTCCCTAGAACGTGATTTTTTAAGCAAATGCCAGAAGGAGAATTTTTTTTTTTTTTTTTAATTTACCTTGCAACGGAGGGCAATAAAGGAAACCGAGAACATTTGGAAATCACCCCTCACCTTGAATCCTGGCATTTCTTGGATGAGTTACCAACCGCCCCCCGGAGTCGGCGGCCGCATCCAGAGCAGGTGGTGCAGGATTGACCCCTGGCGGGTACAGGGGTGCCCGGGGGTGCTGCGTGCCGGAGCAGGGCTCCGCGCCGGGCACCTGCTAAGGCGTTACCGCGCTCATCAGCTGCGAACGCTGTTGCTAAACTTGGCACCGCAGCTGCCTACAACTCCGGCAGATGTTTCTGATTTTTAGCACAGTGGAAATTTCTTGAATCACTTTTAAACTCAATTCCCAGGGAGGAAACCTTGAGTGACTCATCCCTCAATGAAGCCATTGGCTCCGCGGCAGATATTATCTGACAGATGAGCCCGCTGGAACCGTCCCGCTCACTTGTCTCCTCGCTCCCGTGTGCCAAAGCAGTCGTCCTGTGTGGACCAAGTGTCCTAAATACCGAAAGGGAGAGATTCGACCCACCCTTCCCTCCTTCCCTTCCTCCTCACCCCCATTCCCCGTGCCGGGGGGGCTGTTGTCAGGGCAGGGAGCGCTCGCACAGCGGGGTGAGTCAACGGCGGAGACGGACCGGGAGGGATGTTCCAGCACCTCACCTACCCGCGCAGTCTCCGCTTCGCATGAGCTCACCCCCGGCTCGCTGCTGGCCCCGGGACACCAGTCGGCTCCCTCCGATGTCCCTGCCACCTGCTGAGCTGTGAGCGCCGAGGGAGATGGGTGTCTCTGTGCGGGGCGGCGGTGGGCGACATAGAGCACCTGAGACCATCCCGGCTCCGGAATATTCCGCCCTGCTCTGCTGAAAGCCCCCGCACCTCGGGGATCCCCTTCTCGCAGTAGAATTGGTCTGGGGAGGTAAATGCAGGGGGTCCTGCAGGCAGGGCCAGGAAGGCACGGAGAGATGCCGGTGTTTCCCGGTGCCCGTTTGCTGTCACCCCACCCTTCAGCAAGGAAAACTCGGTTGGTTGCTGAGTCCAGGGGCTAAATGGTGTCTCTGAAGGCGTGCACGGGTGGGACGTGGTCTCGTCTGAGGGGGAGCGGGTTTCACAGAGCTCTGCAATGGGCTGACGGGCACTTTTCTGTTCTTCCTTCAGGTTCTGCTGCACCCCAACAGTGGGGCGGCTGGGAAGGACGGCGAGATAGAGGCGCTCCGGCTGGCTCAGTACAAGGCGTTTTACACCACAGGTACCGTGTCCCTTACAGGGATCCTAAAGTCTGGGGAAAAAAATCTGGAATTCTTGCTTCCCTGCAGATACAGGTAAAAAGCAACTCATGTTAATTCAAGCAAGAGCAAACCCAGCGAGGTTTGTGCCCCCCTGTGTCTGTGCGATGGGCGTTGCAGCCCGGGGTTGTTGCCCTCAGAAGCACTCTCGGACACGCAGCAGGACCCGGGCTCCCAAAGCGGGGACACGGTGGGACTGGGACATCACGGATGGGTGAAGAATACAGAGGTGATCCCTGGAGAGCCTGAGACTCCGGTGTTTTTCCCTTGTTTCCTCCCTAGGAGGGGCGATGGCGTGCGATGGGAGCATTGGGCCAGCTGAGCATCACCAGCCGCCCCTCATTTTCAATCTGGATCGCGATATCCAGGAGCAGGAGCCTTTGGACGTGGCATCCAGAGAGTATCAGGCAGTGCTGCCTGCCATCAGCAGGGCTTACGCCCAGGCTCTGGAGGACATCGCAACAGACAACGTCTCGGTTGCAGATTACTCCAAAGACCCGGCCGTGACTCCCTGTTGCAACGCGCAGCACGTGGCCTGCCGATGCCAAGCGCCCGGGACTCACGCTGCCGCGTTGGACCATGGCACGGAAAGAAGAGCCGTGCGGCTTTGTCTTTAGGCAAATAATTGCTCAGGCTGCTCCTTTCCCCCAGTCTGGTTTGTGCGAATGGGACTCGTGGAGCCAACAGGCACGACAGTTGGCCACGGAGGAGAGGGCGGGAGGCTGCGGTGAAGCCGGGAGGTGAGTTAGTCGTGGGTCTGGGTGAGCAGAGGGTCCCCTCTGCTGCAGAGCAGGACCCTCAGCCTGGCAGAGCAGGGCACTGGTGGCTCTGGGCACACGGAAGGAGACAGGCTTTTTGTAGGGCTCTTTAGCTGAGAGAGAGCCAGGTCTTGGATTAAAACTACCTTCTGTGAGAGCTGCCTTTGGGAGAGAATTCCTCTGGGAAATTCGCTTGGCTTTCCTCTAAAATGAACCTTACGGGAGTGGGATGGTGGAAGCACAAGGCAGGGGAGGTCGGGGCGCCAGAGCCTCTCGGCAAACGTCCCTTCCGGGGCTGAGACCCTGGAAGTCCGCGGCTGCGGAGAGAAAATTCCTGGCCGGCGCGAGGTGAGTGCTCTGGGAAACAGCACCTGCCCCACCAGCTGCCAGGCGAGGTTTATTAGTGGGGTTGTGTTAGAGACCCAGCTGCCTGTGAAAGGTCCTGGGCTCTCCCTGGCTGCTGCCCTCCTCGTGGGCAGGATGCTGGGATCGCCCTGAGACACGCACCCAAGTCCCAGTGTTTGGAAAAGGCTTGTTTCGGGAAGGTGCAGTGCAGAACTGGGGTAGCTGCTCCCCATCAGCTCCGCGTGGAAACACCTGTGGTGTAACTGCAGGTTCTCTGGGGGGAGGTCAGGAGAGGTCCCTGCCCCGAGGCCTCTCAGCACATCAGGGCTCCAGAGAAGCTGCTCCTGCCGGTCCCAGTGCGACGCCGGGGAGGCAGATGGGGTGAAACAGCTCTTACGGGGCCATTTCTGGGCCGATGCAAAGGCCTGGGGAGCTGCGAAAGCAAAATCGAAGGTGCAACTGAAACTTAGAAACCACGGGGATTTCTCAGCAGCTGAGTGAGGGTTTTCTGAAACAATTTTGGACTCCGATTTGCGCACCCAGCTCTGTCTTTGGACGAGCCGTAAGCGGACTTGCGTGCACTGGGCCAGGTGGAAGCAGCTGTCCTCCACCAGCCCCCTGCCCGCTCTCCCACTCCTAAAACTTAATCAAGACTGACATCTTTAGGGCCCCACAAAGAACAGCAGGAGCACGGGCAGCAAGCTGCCAGGGACAAACCGTGACTTTATTCTGTCTTTAAACATGGCAAATGGCATCTTCTCTAATATCACTGCAAAAATACTTTGCCTGGGTAAAATAGTATGTATATACTGTACAAAGACATAAGTTTAATATATCTTCCTATAAGTACATTTATACACATAAAACAGCATAAATTAGAAACGGGGACAAACGGGTATATAAAATTCTGGTTACATACAAATCTGCTTAAATTAGCATTTACATTGTGGTTCTAACGTATAGTTTGTTAAATATAGCGATGTGCATACAGTACATTGACACCCCACCCGGACACGAATTAAAACAGGGGGCTAGCGGGGCCCGGTATTCACTTAAACATACCGTAGGAAAAAGCAGTGGCCCACCTTGGATTTTTTTTTTTTTTTTTTCCTCATCTTGGGGACTCACAAATCTGTTCTTCGAAATTCCTGGCTTTTCCAAAGCACTTCCCAGCAGCTGTCCTAAGCGCGGATGTTTGCTTCTCATCATGACCTCTTCGCTTTGCCCGGCTGACCTCCACGGCACAAGATTATCTACCAAAATCAAAACAGAACGGCCTTACTTTTCCCAGCAACAGGGTGTGTTTCAAGTTGGTTTTACGCACATGGGAGAAGGGGGAGGGATGTCCCGCAGTGTTTTACTTTCCATTCAAAGGCAGATTTGTGAGCGCTTTATTTATTTACTTTCCCCCTCCCCAAATTTACAGTCCTGGGAACAGGAACCATCTGGCTGGGTGATAAGGCTGCCTTGCCTCTCGCTGGCATTGGGCTGAGCACCGCCACGCTGGCAGGAGTTCGATTACTGGGGGTGAGGTCCGTTTGCCTCACCAAGTCCTCCCAAAAAGTTCAGCTCCTGGCATGGCGGGAGGGGAAAGGTGTGTGCCGTGCGTCACCGCGTCTCTCCGGGGTCTCCAGATGGAGCCCACAGTTAAAGACGTGTCCGACTGCCTTAGGGGAGGGGAAGCCTAGCCCGAGTACCAGGAAAACCTTGGTGTGAAAGAGGAAAGCAGGCGCAGAGAAGAACAGGCAGCAGCGAGGACCCTGAACCACGTCACGTCAGCTGCTCATGCCACGGGACGAGGCTGGAGACCCGGGGTAAGATGAGCACCTGCTTCTGGACGGGGCTTGGCCAGAGCTGCTGCAGCACCCGGGGCGGGTGCCTCTGCGGACACCAACCACGAGCCAAGGGACACGTCTCCCCGTTACCAGCTCCAGCCTCGCCAGGCGGGACCTGCGTCTCCCAGCGGTGCAGGTGCGATCCCCACGGCCCCAGCTGGTGTGTGCCAGCTCCTCCTCCTGGGATCTGTCTCTCCATGGCCTTCAGGACCATGAAACCTGCCTGGTTTTGAGGCGCAAGCGTTGGCACTGGATTGCACGTTTCCCTCAGATAATGTGCTGATAAACTGGGCTTAATCCTGAACGCCCCAGCTGCCCGTCTGAGCTACCAGGGCAGGAGCTGCCATGAGGAAGAAGAGGCCTGTCAGGTTCTGACAAACTTGCTCATCCCCCATGAAACAGGATTACTAGTAAAGCTTCACTGCAAAATCTATGGCCTTTCCTTTGCTAACAGCCAGCTGTTAAAAAGAAAAAATCACTTACAATCATTAGTGTCGCATATTCGCGCAACAGAACGAGCGAAACGCCAGCCAGCAAACAGCGAGGAGGAACTTGGGCAAATACCGGTCTGGCGGAGCCGAAGATGCATCTGCAGCCTGGCTGCTTGGATTGAGGTCCGTGGTTTGGAGCAGCAGGGATGCGTGCGGACCCCAGGCTGGGGCACTGATTTCTTCCCCCTGCCAGGGTGGGGACGTCGTGCTGTCGAGGGCGGCCGTGGTGCTCCTGCCCGTCTTTCCAGGGAGCAGGCAGGAGCGGGGGCTGCTGACGGCTGCTGCTCACTGCCTGGGGGGGTTTATTCCCCGCTGTGCATCCCATAACGAACCCTGCAGGCAGGAGCCACGGGCACGCACGGGCAGCAGCATCCTTCGGCAGCACAGGCAGGCTGCCCAAACAGTTTTGGAGGTAGCCAAAAATCGATGTGAAAGAGATGCTTCTAAAGACTATCTGCGTATCAGCGATGGGAAGCTGTCTGAAGAGCTGACCGCTGTATGCAATCTATCCTAGCTTAATGAAATGGCTCTCCCGACAGTCTTCACACCGGCTCTGGTCTCCAAGCTGACAAGCTTCAGTGTGCAGCCAAATGCAGGACGGATCACGTGTGCCTGGAAAAGCACCGAGCAATCTGCTGGAAGAAATCACCTGAAGCCCAGAAGCTTTAAGAAGATCCCCTGGTTGCATTCCCCAGGTCCACATGGGCCATCTTGCTTGCTGGAGCCTGTAGGATTTCTTTTGTCAAACCTCACAGCACTACCCAAAAGCTGTCCTGACCATGCCTTGGTGGGGAGAGCCACCACAGCGGCTCCTGGAAGTGAAGCTGGGCAAGCAGTGCCCTGCCTGGCCCGAAGCACACACCCCCCAACAGCTCCCAACACCACTGGAAACCTCACCGACACCGAGAAACCCGGAGAAGGGTGGCAGCCGCTCGGGCAGGTCACCAGAAAACAGCCATAATCGCTGCAACCATCTGCAGGCAGAGCTGGATTTGCTCTTCCCATCCCGCAAAGCACCACGCAGAGCAGCGTCCTCTCCAGCGCGGCACCTTCTCCTCACCCGAGGCTGTAGCCTGCTCTCCATCTCAGTAACGCCCGAGTCCTTTCTGCCTAAGAGCAACAGCGGCCCTGAAAGCGCTTAATCCACCCCATCAATGCAAGCAAGAGACGGAATTGAACTTGTTTAACCTCTTGCCGCAGGATCCCTCAGCGGTCCCGGCACCATCAGTAGCAACATCCACATTGACTCTTGTCGAGGCCACTTTTTATGAGCACTTCTTGGGCTTCTCTTCTCTGATCCGTCCCTCCTTCTGGTTAATGAAGAGGCAGTTTTCCACAATCAGCCACAGATTTTACGTTAGACTGAAGCTGCTTTTCCTCGCTCTTAACAGCTGAGCCTCTGAAGTCTTGCTTGAGGTCAGGGGAAGGCAAGATGTTTCAAAATGGAGAGGAACTGCTGGGTCTGAGCACTGCTGTTTCTCCAAAAGTATGTCTAAGTTCAAAGCCATGCTCGTGGTGTGGGCTGCGGGTGAATATTCCATTTTGTCACAAGTTTTGAGGTTTTTAAATGTCTTTTTGTTGCACACTGGAAAACAAACAAAACCCTTCCCATGTTTCTGCAAAGCAGAAATTGTCAAAACATTTTTGTTGGATAAGGTCAGGTTTTTCTCCCCTTCCTTCTCCGCACAGAAGTGACCGACGCCTGAAACCCCCCTTGACGCGTCATTGAGACCGAACATCTCAGCACTGAGCAAACAGCGCAGTTCAGTGAAATTCAGAGCATCAAAACACCCCGACCGACTCTCCGTACGCACTGCCGCAGCGGGAGCCAGCGCCGCACTAACCAGCAGAACCAGATGCAAACCACGTTCCCATCAGCAACGGAGGGGCAAAGCCCGGGCCCCGGCTGCAGAGACTTTCTCTGGAAGCTCCAATCGCTAAGCCACCGTATCAGGGAGTATTTTTGGAAAGCGCCTTCCCTCCCACACCACCTCCTCCCTAACATTACACATGTAAGTTAGTCTGTCAGGTTAATTACAGCACAGGATTTTGACAGATCAAAGTTCATTTAATAAAGCGCCTGCTGTTGCACAGCAGGGGTTTGGGGCTGCTTTTACAGGGCACGGTCCCAGCAGGAAGGCTCATTCAGGAGCAGCGGGATTCCTGCTCGCTGGCATTTGCTTGTCCCCAAACCACATGTTCGAGAGCAGGTTCAGCAGAAGGAAGCAAAGGATTTCTCTCTGGCCCTGCTGCTCCCTGCGGGGGCCTGGGCCACCGGCTTCTCCGTGGCCACGCGGCTTTGACCAGAGGAGGGACATTTTAAATATCCTTCCTGGGTAATGGAGCAGGAGAACTAGAAAACTCTTGTTCTCAGTTTGCAGCAGGTCGTGTTACAGGTGACAGAAGAGAGCTGGTCTGAGGTTTATGCCACTTGAGTTGGGTTTCGGCAGTGCTGTTTCAAAGCTAGTCACCTTTTATCTAAATAACGCTCTGCATCAGTTAATAGGGAAGTGCCTCGCAGAGGTCAGCCTCAGCACATGGAACAAATCCTGGAATCCCGATAAAGTTTTTACTTCCTCCTTCTCTGGCAAAACTCCAACAGCAGGATATGTAAAAATGGAGTAAGGGATTAAAAAATCTGCCAAGTCTACAACTTGAAATCTATTACAATATTCTGCTGTATTAGTGCATTACTATTAGGAAGACACCGCTGATTACAACCAGACCACAGCACGGTACCAACATCTGTCCATTTAGGGGTCAGATACTTAACAAATGTAACAGGAAAAGGAGCCGAGAGACACTGCCCGGCTTACGTTAGACTTCAAAAAGCCAGTATCTTCTTCCAACAGTAACTGAGAAAGTGCCATATAAAAATCATAAAACGGTTTAAAACTCTGTTATGCCTTTCATCTTTGTACTTGGAAAAGGAGTTTTCCGTTATCTTGGAAATGAAGAGACTGGTGAGGTTCAGGTATGGCCCGGTTGCATTCCGCAAGCTAATACAACTGCCTGTAAATGCAACAGGGAGTATTAAGTTTTTATTTCTAAATGATGGTATTGTTCAAATTAAAGCTATTCCTGGTAATACTAGAAATCTGTGCAAGGCACAAAGGTTAGATCTGGATCCGAACATCACTTCATTCAACAAGTTTGTGCAGACCCATCTCTAATTATTAGGTTTGACCATCTTTGCCTCATTCCCAGCTGCCATTTAGCGGGGGTGTAATTTCCCTGGCACTGTCCCTATAACTTAATTAGTTATTTCAGGCTTCACAGTGAACTGGGACAAGGTGGGGGCAAGAGTATCTCTTCTGTAAGAGGTTAATACTTTCTTCTTAGCATGAGGGCCGAATGGCAGTTTTAGGGGTCCCGAATGCTCACAGGAGGAAACTCATTCTCGTCGTCGAGACACACTGGTCCGGTTGCAAACTCATGCTCTGGGATAACCTCTCCTCGCAGGGCACCGCCGTCCTCCGAATAACCTGACAAGTGAAAATACAAAACATTATGGATAAATGGATGGAAGGAGGCTGGAAACAAACAGCAGAGATACTATTTTACCACCTTTTTAGCACAGAGCTGCTTTCTCTGGCTTTTTGGCAGAGCTCCGGGGGACTGCAGAAGAGAAAGGTATCTCCATTGACACGACAGAATAGGGAATGGGCTACATGGCTAGCTCCTGTGGCAGAGGCTTTGCTCCTCCCGCCATGAATGTAAGCACCAGTTTCAGAATAAGATCCACATCTTCAGACTTGGGAATATACTAAGATAGTCACCCAGTCTTCCCCTGCAAGAATTTAGTGCTAGCTTCCTTAGGGTAAGGTGTAACAGGCTCGGGAGAATCTGTAGCGATCTTGCTACAAAACCAGTGAGATCTGACTTCTGCACCCAGTTTCAACTCCTGGAAACCAGCCTGGCAGCAGCTGCTGTCTGACAAACTGTGGAGCTCGGATGCGGTTACTGTGGGTGAGCCCGTTTGTGGTGCAGCTCTGCACAAGGAGGAGCAGCACTGGCAAGGGCGCCCGGGAAGCAGAGCAGAAGCCTGGCCTGGTTTTGGGGCAGGGGATGAAGCGTGTGAGCTCCAGGGAGTCCTGCTGCCCCCATCTGCGTTGCACAAGCGGGGATTCTGGTTGAACCCTCGGAAGCTGGGAGACTCCGCTGTGCCCCAGGTGGCTTTCTTGCTTCTGCCTGAGGAGGGGCAGACGCGATGCTTACCTGGCATGGTCGAAGTTGAAGGCACTGTACTTTGTCTGGCTACAGTTGCTGCATAAGATTGAGGTAATGGAGGCCGAAGGTCATTTTCTTTGTTCTCCTCCATCTTTCCTGAGCCAAGCAGACTAATTGTACAGGAGCAAGAGAGGGGAGAAGAGTTAGTTCTGATCCCAACCATTCCTCCCCCGGCACTGGCTAAGACAAGCACATGTGTAGTGTCTTATCCCCGCAGGTGTTCAAGACCAGGCTGGATGAGGCTTTGAGCAACCTGGTCTAGTGGGAGGTGTCCCTGCCGAGGGCAGGGGGGTGGAACTAGGTGATCTTTAAGGTCCCTCCCAACCCGAACCATTCTGTGATTCTATGATTCTATGCATCCACGTCTCCTTGAAGCACATCACCCGTCCGCATCACCGCATCCAGGCACTGCCTGCAGCCCTAGCAGCGCTGCAGAGGAGGAGAGCATTGTGCTCTACAAGTAAAGCGGGGGGGGAAGCAGAAGATAGGGAAAGCACTATTTCGGCTAGAGGACAATGCTGGCATGAGAACAGAAGGGAACAGATTGACCACAAAAGCTTTAGGTTACAAAAGCAAACAGTGTTTCTAATCACAGAGGGGGCTCCAAAGGGCTTCCAACAGGAGTGGACTAGATGGGAAAAGCAGCCCTGGCTAGTTTAGGATGGAGTTTGAGCAGAGATATAGTATGATGTAACGTAACTCATGACCCAAGGGCCCTCTTCAGTCCTCTGACGCTAAGAGGAACCCACATACGAAGCTGGCCCGCCGGCTCTGGAGGGCTGCTGTGGGCCGGGCGCGGGCGCGCGCGGTGTCGGAGGGCGGCCGGAGCACGCTGGACAGCGCAGCTTTCAAGTGCCCTTGTTTTTGTGGCTTTTCAAAAAAAAAAAAAAAAACCAACAACAAAACTGCTGGCATTTTCCTGGCTGTCAGCCACCTCCTGGCTTCGAGCACATGTTACATCGCACCCCACCCCAAAGGCTTCACATCTGGAGCCAAGTAGCCCAGATCTGTGTGTGTGTGTGTGGCGGGGGGGGTGGTTACGTGCTTAATCAAATTTGCACACAAACTGAACAGCATCACGGAAGACTCTGCTTTGGCAGCGCATGCCTGCAGGCGTGCATCTGTGTGGGTTTTTATTTACAGAAACTCCCAGTGTCACGCCACGCCATCCTACCCCCAAAATCAGCTCTCCAGCACCTACTCATCCCTGGAGAAGGTGCTCTGCTCTCTGGCCACCACGGTGGTCAGTGCTCTGCTGCTGGAGGCACCTCCTAAGGCACAGCCTGCCCACCTCTGCTCTGTAAGCTGAGATGTCCCACAACTGCCTAGGGACTGGAGATGTCTCTGGTTTCTTCTGCAAGAAGCCCCATGTCCCTGCCTGCTGACATGGTTCCCACCCACGTCTGTCAGATCAGGCGGCTCAAATCACAAAGTCAGTTCTAATGTTCTTGCTCCTACAGCTCCGTTTTGTGCTTTCAGGTGAAACTTCCCTTAATTTTTTAAAAGATCAGCCTCTGTATCAGATGTGTCTGGAGGCATAGTTACCTGTGTTTCTTAATTAAGACACACTCCCCTCCATCTTGCGGGTCCAAGTTATAGATATAGAGATGTCCATCTGACGTAGTCACCAACAGTCGAGGCAGCTTCTGAATCCTGATGAGAAAAGCAGAAGCATCGTGAGTCCAAACAGATCTGCGCTGGCACACAGATGCAGCACGCACCCGCACTGCGTGCTCTGCAGGCACGGCTGCAAGATAAGGGGCCGCAGTGGGGGTGTTCTGTGGAGATAGTTGTGTCTGCTTACAGGATGGCGTGGCAGAGGGGACACAGATGTCAATACATACGTGGAAAGGGCGCAGATGTTCCTTTGTCCGGAGATGTTCAGGCGGACAGTGGCAAAGGCTCGATCCTGGTTCATCATGCCCGATACCTGAGCAGGGAGGTAGTTGGTAGCAGCCTGGAACATCTTTCCCATGTAACCACTCCAGGTTGGAGGCTCTTCTGGCCGGCTGAGGGGGTCACAAAGCAGCTTCAGTGGGAATACCGCAATCAGCCGTGGCAAAACAGATCAGGAACAGCCAAAATGATCCTGATCTCAGATACGCAAAGGCTTTCTTTGGAGCACCTGCACTCATTGCACAGCAGCCTAGCTGGATACAGGGGACGGTGGCAGCTAATAAACCCAGAGAAGGCCTGGAAAGGCTGACAGCAGGGATGCAGTGTGTAGCTTTTCCAAGGAGTGAATCCCGCAGGACACAAAGCCAAAGAGATGGTTTGCAGCTGGTATAGCTCATGAAGAGTATGTGGTGAGGAAATGGAAGCCAGCTGCATAAAGGCAGACGTCTGAAGCAGAGACACCCGTGGGGCAGGCAGGTTAACCCACGCTAAACCCCTCACCTGTCAGTGAGATGCTCCAGTTTAAAGATGTGCACGGTCTCCGTGTTGCTGGAAGCACAGAGGAACTGGGAATCCATGCTGAACACGAGAGAGCTGATGTTCACATACCTAAGGCCAAGCAAACACAGGACTGGTCACTTCATGGCGTACTGTTCAAGGGGAACTGCTAAGTTTTGCTCACAGAGACCCACGTACATGGAGGAGCACCCTGCCTTGCTGCCGCCGAGCCTGCAGGCTGACTGCCGAGCATTTCCCTCATCCCTTTGCTCAGCACAGCTGGGGGTATCCTCCAGTTAGTGACTAACAGCCGGAGGGGTGGAAATGTCCTTGCTCGCAGAGCTGTCTGTGGAGTGAACATCTGTGCTGGCCTCACTACAGCAGCTAAAACTTCTGGTACTGCAAAGGCCAGGGAGGACATGCAAAGCTCTGCGTAGCTGCATCCATGCGGCATTTCCTGCACAGGCCGGCAGGGCCAGGTGCCTCAGTCACGGCAGTTTGTGTACTTGCAGAAGTAGGTGTAAAATCACAGGCAGGTCAGGGATGGGGAAGAAGGAAAAGTCAGGGAAAGAGCTACTGAAAACATTTGAGGGAGCCTGCAGAAGAGCAGCAACAGCCGATCCCTGCCATCGAGACTTGGGCTCTGTGGAAATCACTTCGTAGCTTCAAAACACCTCCTTTGAGAGGGTAAGAGTTGGGCTAATAACTTTGGGGACTTCATTATTTCAAGTAAGAAACAAGAAAGGACAGAGTAAATGGAGAGAATCTACCTCTGTTCTCTGCAATCACCCTGTTCTGCGACACACTGAATGGAATCACTAAACTTGCCGGAGGCAGCTGGGCGCAGCGTGGCTGTCTGGCACAATGACATTTCTATCTGATACGCTCGCTCTTGTTTTCTTTCTGCAAAAGATGCCACAGCCACCAGGATCTGACGTTGCTCTGTCCCTGTGTTTATGTTTCTGCTCCGGGAGCCCTCTGTGTATTTGTCACCGACAGAAGAATGAACTGACCTTTTCATCCCTCGCCGGAATTCATAGAGCTTTTGCCCACCAGGAATGGAAAATACACGAATGACTGTGCCCTGCAAAAAATGCAAATGGAAAGATCATGCAGGAGCAAGGCAAAGTCAGAGTCCTTTCAGTGCCCCTCCTCTGTTGGCTGTGCTTAAGAACAGGCAGTTTGAGGTCCTCTCTCCATGCTCCAGGCAGCCGAGCTGGCTGGGACCCCCCTGCCAGCCGCGGGCAGAGAGCATGGGCAGCAGGGAGGGTGCTCGCAGCAGCGCTCACTCACTTTTTCGGAAGCACTTGCCAACTTCGAGCCGGTGGAGTTGAAGGCAAGAGCAGCCAGAGGCCCGTCATGGGCAGGAATCGTGCAGGCTGTTTTCTGTAGGGCAGAAGGTAATGTGAGTGCAAAGAGACACGTTGCTCCTCGAACTGCGTAAGGGCAGGGTGTTCCCTGCCTCGCACCCTATCCAGGCCTGCCGATATGGACTCAAGGGATCATATCGCACTTATGGTACCCCTTCAACATCCTCAGCATTTCTTATCTTTGCCCTGCCTTGAGCTCACTCTCCACCTACTATGGCCACTGTGATTACAGAAAGCTCATTTCAGGGGCAGAGGTCCTCAGCTCCCCACCTCTCCAGGCCGTGGGATGGACTGCACCGTCTCTGAAGCCTGGCATCTCTTTGAGCAGACAGAGCTGGCCTCCCTGCAATTCGCTCGGCTGTACAGCAAATCCTGCTGCAGCGACACCACCCTGATGCCTGCAGGGAGCCCAGGCCCTTGCTAGTACCTCTCACAGCAGCAGCGTGTTTTCCCCTTGTGCTCTGCTCCTCCCCTGTGCAGATCCTCGGCTCCCGCTGCACGTACAGAGCGACAGCCTTATGTAATCCAAAGCCCTGGCATAAACAGCAGATAATCATGACCCTGCTTCCAGCCAGGGACAGATTTCCTGATCGGGCTTTGGACTCCTCACCCTCTCCGTGACTTTGGGTCCGGCATCCCTTCCAGCCCGCGGCACGGCAAAGCAGCTGCTCCAGGTCCTGCGCTGCGCCCGGAGCAGCTCCAGCCCTCCCTGAGCCACCCTGGTCACATAAATCCCATGGGATATGCTGCCGAAGCCCCTACAGGAACGCCCTATAGGAAGCCCTGTGCCAGCCTGGCAGCGTCCCTCGGGCTGTAGGGTAAAGGGTCACGTTTTCCTCAATATCCCATACTGGAAGATGGATGCCCTGATGTCAAGAAGGCTATCATCTGCTTTGCATGGCATCCAAGCAAGGGGGACGGGGAACGTGCCTGCCCCGGGCAATTCCCTCGCAGTCTAGCTCGGTGGAGTGTTATTTATTCATCCTTCCCAAAGGCCCTGTTGGCTTTGCTGTGGTTCTGTTTGTTTTCAGTCCCTGCCGGTATCCAAATGGGCGAGCTTCACACTTACCAAAGTATTTCCGTCGTAAAGTGCGATCTCTCCGCTGGTCGCACTGCCGGGATAAGCCAAGTAGGAGTTGGCGTGGTTGATCGAAAGAGCACACAGACCTGGCAAGGCAAGAAGGACAGAGCTGAGGTTGTTTGCTGGTGGAGGACGAAAAGCAGAAACGCAGCCAGGGACACCGCAGGGGGTTCAGGCTCATTTTGGGGCAGTGGCCGGCACCAGGCGCACGCCGGCTGTGTGCTGGCAATGGCTCGGCCATGGGGACACCTGCTGGTACGGGACAGTACGGCTCCCTTCTCCCAGCCACCATCCTCCCCAAACCCTGCTCGGTAGGAGCCCAGGTCCTGCTTTTCAGCACACGCTTGGCTTCTCCTCCTTAATCATCTCCTTTGAGAAGGCAAGAATAGGTGTGTGAAACACAGCAAGGGACATCTTGGGCTCAGGGCTAACAAGGACTCCTGTCCGGGCACATCTGGGCACCTCCAGATGTGCGCAGGGTGTAGGTGCTGGGTCAGAAGCTCAGAGGAGCAGTGCAGTGTGGACACAGCCCCCGTATGAACCTGGCATGTGAAGGCTGGCACGGCAAGGCAACAGCTGTGGAGCTGGGCAGCGCCGTTTCCTTTTTCTCTGAATGGAAAAGGGAAGCAGAGAAAGACAAAGGAAATGCCACAGTGCAGGGAGTTTCCGGCTTGAACCTAGCTAAATTTTAACCACAGGAGGAATTCTTCCCCATAATAGCCATCTGTTTTTATGCCAACATGAGCATTTGAGCAGGAATTACGTGATGAGACAGGGATGGATGGATGTTTTCATCCGCCTGTCCCCCAGGTGACCTCGGAAAAGAGCATCTCTTCCTGCCTCTCATTTCTGCCGCTGGCTGAGGACCCATTCCGGTGAATCCTGTCACATACAGAAATGGGTCTCAGTTGCCTCCTGCACAACGTCTGCGTGCTCACAGTCCTCCCAAATCCAGCTCAAGGCTTCAGCATGACCTGAGCTTCCTGGCCCCTGCCGGGGAGTCCCAGCTAGTCTCCCACGGGGAGGAAGCCGCGGGGTTAAAGGCTGCCGAGGATGCTGCCAGACTCCCCAAACAGGACGCCCGCACGCGTGCACGTATATGCACGGATGTGCGCACACATGCCATGCAACCCGTCGTGTCAGGACACGGCCCTGGCCCAGGCCCAGCAGCGGGGAAGGATCGGCTGAAGCTCTCATTTTAGGTCATTGTTTATAACTAAACAAAGAGACCGCAGCGGAGCCAGGAGCTGCAGGATCGGCCAGGGGCCCCAGGGGTCCACTCCCTATCAATCAGAGGCATTTACATCGTGCCAGCGACGGCACGCACCGCACCAGGGAGAAGAGGCACAGCAGCAGCAAAGTGCAGGCAATCAGAAGACCTAAAGAGGGAGGGATGGAAGGAAGGCAGCGACAGCCCAGAGATTTTGATTGTGATGAGCAAGGGTGTCTTTTCAGGACGGTCTCCCCCCCAGCCCAGGCAGCACGGGGGGATCAGCGAAGCCCTTTCTCTAAGTGGAGGATCTAGAGAATGCTGGAGCTAAACAAAGCAAGCTCTGAGCGGCTGGGGTGAGTCACCCGCTCCCTCTGCTCTGCGCCTGGCTGGGAGAGGCGGATGGGAAACCAGGCCAGGGGAAAACACAGATGTGAGTGTACTGGGCTGACCTCAGGGACGCACAAAGAACTAGGATCACAAGGGAGACGGGCAGCCTTTGAAGATGCTCCTCTGCTCTTGGCAGCCCCACAGCCCTGAGGAGGGTGGGTGCGTGCAGTGGCGGGCTCAGGAGGGAGGAGGCAGGCTGGTGCTGCTCAGGATGGCACCTCTGGGAACGTCACATCGCAGGTGGCTTCCTCAAGCAGCATGGGAAAAAGCTACTGCATCTGAGAAGCCTGGCCTTGCCCTCAAGCCAGCAGGTCCAGGCAGATCTGGGGCTTGGGGAAGCCACGTGAGGTGGTTTCCAAAGCTGCAGTCATCCCCGAGATGTGCCCTTGTGGCACAGGCGTCAGCGCGAGCACTGCAGCCTCCTCAGTGCAAATCCTGCCCCTGACACGAGCCACATGAAAAACAACATGGTTGAGCATACGTGAAAAACAACAGGCTCGCCCACCGTGGGCATCTTCCTCTCCTGCATGGAAGAGGATGGACTGGGAGCCAGGTCCTAGCTGGGAACAGCCAGGGATCTCACTGCGACTGGCTGGTGGGTGTGCCGCAAATCCCAGTCCTCGTCGTGCTGGTGTTACCGTGCCCATGGTGCCCACTTTGCAGTGTGATCCTACACCCCATCACCACAGATCCCCGCTCTGAAAAGGGTTGTCTAAAGAGCGGTGAGGCTGGACTGCCTCGACCTCCTGGACATGCTGTCCTCGAGGTCACGCTTGGGACCAAAGCAGATGGTTCAGGGACAAAGGGAGCACGCGTGGCACAGCGCTTGTCACTCGGCTCATTTCAACGACAGCTGCTGTGATAAAGGGGTTTTAAAAAATTAAGCCCGTATGAAGTCCTGTGATCTGCAGCAGCCTAGTCCTGTCCCGGTGAGCGCTGATTGCTGTTGCTCTTAAACCGTGACATGATCATTCAGCCCCGCTGCAGAACAGCTTCAGGCCTGGGTCTCCCTGCCCTTCCTGTCGCTGCTGGGCTTTCTCGGGAAGGTTTTAAACTTTAATTATATTTGCAGTATTTAGTATGTTTAATCCACATGGAGGGGCCATCTGTTGAGACCTGAAGTAGGTCAGGGGAGCCACCAGAAAAGCATCCCTTGAAAGCCCAGAAGGCAGGCGTGAGCACATCAGCAACTTCCCGATTAACCACCCGTGAAACGATGCTGCAGCCTGCGACCGACCGGGATATCACAGCAACACACGGCAGCGCTGCCGCAGGCGCTCGGCCAAGTTTCCCTATCCGCGGCTAAAAATAGCTCCTCTCCGATGAGCAGGAAAGCTGGATTCACCCTACGCTGCACAGAGAGGATCTGTTCTGCAGCCACCTGCCCTGCCCTGCCCCTTGGGTTTGCAGCGTATATGGAATAATATCAGGTGGCAGCCTGAGCTCCTGGGAACTCCCTGGCAGGGAATTAGTGCTGTGCCTGGCTGCGTTTTCTGCCCCGGGTGATCTTCACAGCGCTAATCACTTTGGGAGCTGACCCCAAACCCATAAGTAATCACAGGAGCTTTCTACCTTAGCGGAGCAGTGCATGTCCACGGCCAAAAGAGAACCTGGGTTAACCGCAGGTCTGCAGGGAGTGCCGAGCTCCGCAGCACAGCGTGACGCCGCAGAGCTGACTCATGCCGGCAGCACGGGGAAGCGGGGCTCCTTTGTCCGGAAAGCAAAAACACCGCCGGACTCTCTGACGCAGGGCACGGTGAAGGAAGGGCAGGGAGCCCCGGAGGGAGAGTCTCAAGCTGTCCTATATGGGGAGGGAAACTTGCGGTCCTGAGCTGTCTTACAGCTTTCCGCTTGTGAAAGAGAATAAAGGCACACTGCGGGAAACTGGGAGCTGCACAGACATCCCCCACAAGGACAGGAAGGGACCGAACCTGGGGGTGAAATCAAACCACGCTGACCTTTTCTGCTCTCCTGTGATGAATTTGCTTGGGACAGATCATGGTTTTGCTCAGGACAGAGCAGGGTTTCTGCTCTCCCAAGCACAACTGAGTGACTCCATGCATTTCTGGGTCCCCAGTGTTAAATTAGGATACACAAGCCACAGGCTGGTTTAAATTCTAACATGAGTGTTGTGTTGTGGCTTTACAAAGCTCCTGCAGAGCTGATCTCTCCCTTTCACACAGTTCTCCCATGCTTACCTGTTGTATTTGGAGGCGTATCCAGAATAGTCTTCAAAAGCTTCATGTCCTTAATGTTATGGATGTAAATTGACTCCTCCAGGCAAACAACCAGCCTCTGCAAGGACACAAGGGACATGCACAGAACCTCGCCAGCGTGGGCACGGTGCCTCTGTCTGCTGCTCCCACAGCTCGCACACCCAAATCTTCACTGGCAGAAAAACTCAACAGGAATTTCACACGCACTGAAATGTAACAGGAACATGATCTCTTCTGCTTCTCCATCCCCTCTCACTGGACAACCTTTGGTTTTGTATGACTCTGCTTTTGAGAGCTGCCTGCACCGGGTCTTGCTTTAGAAAGCAGCTAAAATGTCATGACTGCTTCTCTGCTACTCTGCTACGACCTGATCTTCCACATCCCCAGACCCCGTCAGGGCTATAACCTAGCCATGGCGCCTTGATTGCCATCCATTCCTACCCTAACTTTTCCTTGCAGTTCTTTTCATAGCAAATTACTTTTTGATCATGAAGACCAGGCAGCAGAAAGGCTGCCAATCCTGCTTGTCAGTATACCTACAGATGGGAGTACGTGCCTCTTGCCCTGACTTTTTCCCTGATTTGGGAGCGAATATTTAGGTGATGGGCCTCCTACTGCTGCTAACCCTAAAGCATCTGTTCAGCCAATTAATGTTTCTTTTACCGTTCTGCATCAGCAGGCAAGACTCTGCTTTACGTGGCCTGAGTTGTGCAGCAGAATCGCTTAAAAACTGGGCAGAGAAACATTTGTTCAGGGACAGTGACAGCAGTTAGTGTTTCACACCAAGCATTTACACCATCTTGGCAGATGGGCAGGGCATTTCCAAGTTCATGTGCTTGTACCGCTTCTGCTGACCTCGTCAGGAACACCCACCTACCCACCCAGCCAAGAGGCAGGTGCTAAGAGAGGAGCTGCCAAGTGATGGGGAGGAAAGGCAGAAAGGAAAAAGGAAGCCCTAACGCTGTAACCGTAGCACTGGGCCACCATCTCCATGACCACTCAGCTCTGCGTCTCCGCTTGGTCCAGATCTCTGTGTGTTACCACGGAGGCATTTTGCAGAGAGGCTTTTTTTGGGACCAAGCTTTGGATCCGGCTGAAGGGTTGTGCTTTCTAAGTCCAGCGAGTGCACAGTTCCACCTACGTTAGTGCCAAATGTTCGGAAGGACTGAAAACCTCCCAATAAAAATGTAAGGCCAGACTCCATCCAGGCTCCTGAAGTTGGAGCACCCGAACCCATGTACAGGAAGCCTCCACCTCTTTAGAAATGAGGCCACTGATTTAGTATCTAAATGTGGAGCTTAGTCACTAACTTAAAACACCCACATTAGAAAATCTTTGCCTTGCTCCACCATTACTCTCGGATCAAACTCTTTCCCACTTCTATTCCTGCTAACCACAGCATCTGGGGCTGTGTCAGAGCCATTCTGCATTTCCAGGAAGACTTTGCCATTTCTACAGTAACAGCCATCAACTTGCTAGCAGAGACCGTCAGAGTAATATTTATACAGCTGATTTCGGCAAAGCCACCATGTGTTTTCCCAGAACTGCAAAACGCGCTGCTATTGATGTACAGGTGAAGGGAGGTTTCCAGATGACGGCAAAGCAACAGCCAGAGCTGCAGCAAGAGATGTTGGCACTGACAGGGACGAAATCCAGGAAAGTGACGGGGTTTGGAGGTGAACAGGCGAAGGAGGCCTGGACAAGCTCAGTAGGGGTTGGAAGGGGCTGGTTCTCTGCCTCCTGCCCTCCATGCAGCCCTGTAGCCCATGCTAACGTCAGTGCAAACCCCGCTGAGACGAGCAACGGGTTTTATCCTCACTGTGCATGCAGACGGAGCCTGACAGAAGGTGCCTGGTGTTGTGATGGCTACACAGGATCCAAGGCACTGCGTCTTGTACAAAATGTCACTGTTCACCAGGATTTTTCTCTAGTATTTCAGTTTGACCTGAATCAGGTTAGATAACTGAGTTGTGTGTCGAGGACTTAAATGTGCTGGGTACGGACACAGCCAGGGAAGAGTATCAAACCTCTCCAAAGGGCTCAGCAGGGTTTCAGTGGTGAATGAAAACCCAGGGAGGCTGCAGGAGAGCTCCTCATCAGTCCCACAGCACAGCCTTATTCCCCGCTTTGAGACAAATCATGATCTACTTTAACACACTTGAGAGTCATGATGGAGCTTGGAACAAAGAATTCCCATGGATCAACAACAACGGAGGGACTGGCTCGGTTACACAACAAGGACTTTTTCAGAGAGAGATCAAATCGAAACACGCACCATTTGTTTGAGACCTGTTGCTGTTTTATTTGCCACCATTTTCCTGTGTTAATGCCTTGTATGGGATTTGTCCTTCTATGGACTTTTAACGAAGTAAAGCGTTCATACAGAAGTCCAGGCAAGGGGTTCAAGTGTCACAGCATGTGCGGAACCTGATGCCAGCAGTTTACATGGTGAACATAGATTGAAACAGTGATTTCTGTCTACCCAACTATCTGTAGCATCTTCAAACCTCTCCACACTTGTCTGTGTTACGGCTGGAGGATAAGCTCAGCCCAGGATTTGAACCCAAGCTCATAAAGCAGACGAGGAACGCGGCTGCAAAGCTGGGCCTATGCATCACCTTCAGGCAATCTCCAGAGCAGCACGTGGGGAAAAGCCTGAACTTATTTTATTCTCACACTAATCTCCTAGAGCTGCTAAGCAGAACCTCCCAGTTTATTTTTACACATATACATCTATCTCCAATTCAAAGGAAGTCCTTATTTTGCCAGCTCCATTGTAAGTTTAAGTGAAAAAAATCAATTTAGGACAGATTTAATTGTAGTACAGGAACTTCTGGTCAAACACAGCTTTACTGGAAACTCAACCCAGAGTTTCCTTATGGCAGAGCCTTACTGCAGGACTCTCTGTTGCTAACTGAGGAGAGGCTGATTATATACAATTACACAGACTGCTTATTTCTTCATTGTAAAATGTCCTCTGCTTCTTAAGGCATATACTTTGAAAATAATTATGGACAAAAAGAAAAGATGATTTAAAATCCTCCAAAAGGGCCCAGGGCTGCATGAGGCTGTGTCAGTTCAGAGAATAAATAACACTCTAAAAGCCTTCTTCTAAGCGGTCTGAATGTTTTCTATACCTTTAAAAATAAAACAAAGCTGCTAGCAGTACTTGAGAAGCAGTCTTTCACCTCATCCACGGAGTTCAAGTTACTCCTGGGTTTTGTTACCAACTTTGAAGGTCTCATTTGCAACCAAGATGGCAGAGGTGGGCCTGAACTCAGGATGTGGAATCCAAGGGAGGGAGAAAGATGAAAAGGTGTTTTTTTGGCAGAGCTGCATGCTGAATAGGCAAGAAGGCAGACAACAAAAAGCCTTTGTGTCACTGCTACGAAAACAAGGACTTAGCTTCATTTTACTGAAGCAAACAGTTGTGGCAGATGATACCCGCAGCAATCCTGCTCCTCTCTCAGAGGTCACCAAGCCTGAGGTGGAGCTGGCAGGAGATGATCGGTATCTGCCCCTCCAGTCCCAATTCACAGTCTCCATGCAGACCTGCCCAGGCTACCGCCGCTCTACTAGGCAGTAGCATCCCAACTGGAAAGTCAATACCAGCAAAGAGACAGAGTAGGACAATTCCGGCTAACCCCTTTCCCCAGCCTCTTACCTGACGATTCAGCCGGATGGACAGTATGTTACTGGAATAGCTGTAGTTGCAGATCTCTGTCCCTTTCTTGAAGTGGTAGACATTCATTTGCTGTGGCTTGGCATGACTGACCACAACCACAAGGCTGCTGGAGAACAGACGCTCCACGATGTAAACATCTGGGATTTCATCTGGGCACAGAAGGAAAGCAAGACAGAGTCTTTAGCTTGGCTTATGGTTGGTTTGAGCGCAGCAACAAGGAAGACTCTAAGAGGGAATCAGGTCGGAATGCTCAGTGCTAAGGTGTTCAACATCTGCTTTTGCTAAAAATTTCTCATACCTGGCACAAAACATTTAGGTCAGAGCAGGAAGGGATTAATGAACCTTGCCCTGAAGGCAGAATTTAAGCCAGCCCCCTTTGACAGTGCTGTTGTGCCTCTCCTGGGCAGGGCCCTCCAGCTGAAGCTAATCCTTGGGAAGAGGATATAAAAAGGAGGAGCTCCTCAAGCTTGGTTGGGTGTTTTTTTGGAGGGGGTGAATAAGCTAGGACTTGTTGAGGTAAGGAGCAAGCTGTGTGTAACTGTTTATTCTGCAGCATGTCTGGCTTCTCCCAGCCTCCTTGGGGAAGGATGACATGTTTAAACTCCCCCTGTTGCTGGGGTTGTGGTCTCTAGAGAGCTCCAGTGTGGCTGTGGTGAATAGTAGTGTGGTATGTCTTGCAGAGACCATGTTTGGAATGATTCTTCTTGTGTTGAGAAGGCACCATTACAGTGGTCTTGCTGGACCTGTACCTAAATCATCGGGCACACTTCTAGTCGGAGGTACAAGGACTGCTCCACAGCTCATGTCTCAGTCCATCACCTTGACCATGTCATCAGCAGGGACCTGCTTCCCTTTGGCCTGACTCTGGGGGCAATCTAAACTCCTAAGTACTTTTAAATATAAGTGTAAGTCTATGGCTTGCTGCTGCATAGCAACTTAGTTACCCTGTGAGGCAAAGAGGAAAGGAGTCTGCACATTGTTCCAGACAATGCAGCCATGTCTGTTGCTGAGGGTCCTTCTATAGCCAGTGGAGAGAGAGTAGTGTATCCCAGCTGTGAAGTGTATCTCTAGTGCATCTCAGCTGAAATACTTCTGGCTGTGGCCTGAACCAGACTAGAGTACACACTCCATGAGGCCTGACTTGTTTCGGGCTGTTAAGTGCACTGCATGCTGCTCTGAGCACAGCTAATAACTGAAAGCCTGCTGTGAATGACCTTCTTACATGGAAAACCTGTTAAAAACATATTGCTTGTAAATGCCACATTGGACTAAAAGCCTGCAAGCTATCCAGCATCTGTGCTGGGAGTCTGCAGACTCCTGTCCATGTATCTGAAACATGCCAGTGGTAAACTACCTCTGAATGTTGTTTTGCAGGATAAACTGCTGCTGACAGACTGACAGCAGTGAAAAAGAACCTGGACTCTAAGCTTGTGGGAGTCCTTCAACTTTGTTAATGTAGCACTGACTGTTCAGAAGCTTCTCCAAGGCTGTAGCTCACTCTTACGGCTGCTGTGCACAGGGCAATAACCAGAGCTGTTCCTCTCCTGATATGGGTACAGCAGAAACAGATGCCATCTCTGCAACAGCAGTGAGCAGGATCACCCCCTCGAGGCAGATATTCCACTGCAGCGAAACAGGAGACTTACTGCTTTCGTGGACCTGGTCCAGTTGCTCCACAGAACTTAAGGAGAAAAGCCTGTATCCAGTTGTGGTTCCAATTGCCAGGGAGCTGCAGAGACAAGACAAAAACCTGCTAGTTCAGCTCTTAAGGCCTCCAGGTGACAGCAAGAGTCTCTACAGATAGCGAAAATGTGCAGTTCCTGGTACAGTGATCTGTGAAGGCACAACTTCGGTTTCCACTCTCAACCTAAAGCATATAAAGTAACAAACTCAAGAATATGGCTTTCCATCTGAGGCTATTGCAGCCTACAGAAGGCAAGTATCCCTGTGGGAGAGCAAACTGTCATCCATTTAGATGTTCCCGTGGCTGCTGGAGGAACGAACAGGCATATCTCTACCTAGGAGGCTGCAGACAGGACCCTTGGGACATAAAAAGGGGGCTGTTTCCTAAGCTGATCCACCCACGTTGACACACTGACTTGTGAGGGCTGTGGAAGCTTTACTCTAGCTGCTAATGGCAGCAAGTCATGCCAAGAGCTGGCTCTGCTCAGTTCCAGATATAGTAAGCAGCAACATCTAGGTCTTAAATCAGCAGCCAGCCCGAATACCAACACACAGCATTTGTGCTGGTGGCGGTGGCCAGCAGGTTCACGTCAGCAGCACATCGCCACCCATCAAAGCGCTCTTTGTTTAGACACAGCAAATGCAAAGCAGTGCTGCAAAGGTAACGATATTTCCAGGTGTGAGGCTGGTATCTGTGATTCTTATCTTGTTCCCCGTGATCTGGGGTGATCTTGGCTCTGGGCTACGACTGCCGGACACTGTGTGTGGCTTCAGGATGTTTGTTGGAAACCCGCTTGGAAATGGTTCTTAAATGATTGGCTTTGAAGCAGGTAAACCACAGGTTGGAAACGGTGTAAGGGTGAGAGGCTCCAAGGAAACCCTCTGTTGCCTTGAGGCGGCGGTGGTGGGGCTGTACGGGAGCACGGGCTCCTCACCCAGAGCCTGCTCAGAGCCCTGGGCAACTCTGCCATCTACGAAGTGGCCACAGCACAGGCCGGCTGACACAGCCCTCACAGCCAGCCACGTCTCTGACCACCCAAAAATGCTGCCCAAACTGCCGGGGAGGTAAAAACGGGTGATTCCTCTTGAATTTGCTGCCCCAGAGACCTAACCTGGGGCTATGCGCGGGTGTCTACCGAGAGCCAGCTGCCCCCCGAGCAGGGCCTTGTGGGGCCGGGGATCCCACGGCGCCGGGCCGCGGCGGGGAGGGGGGGGGGGGAGTTGGGGGGAGAACCTCGCCCAGGGCCTCACGGAGCCAGATCCGTGGCGGAGGCGGGGGGGGTCGCCCCTGTAGGTCCAGCTCCGCTCCGGGCCCTCATGCCCGGTGGGGGCCGTGAGGCCCGGCCGCCGCCGCGCTGCTATCGCCCTCCCCGCCACCGCCCGCATCCCCGCGGCTCCCGCCCCGCTTACGTGCAGTCCTGGTTGTAGGAGAAGCAGCTGAGCGCCGCCGGCCCCCCCGGGGCCTCGGCCGCGGCCTCCATGGAGCGGGCGCGGCGGCTCGGCCCGCTCCGGCCCCCGCGGCGGCGGCGCCTCCCCCGCGCCGGGCCCGGCCCCGGCCCGCTCCGTCGCGGCCAGGGGCGGTGCCGCCTGCCATTGGCCCGCGCCCCGCCGGAGGGCCCACCCCGCCTGCAGATGGATTGGCGGATCGACCTATCGGCGAGGGGCAGACGGGATGGCCCCGCCTCCCAGTGTAGCGGAGCCGGCTGCTATTGGCTGGCGGCGGGGAACAGCTGTGCGTGGCCACGTGGTGATGTTGTGGTTGCATCAGACGCTCCCGGGCAGATGTTGCGGGGGGGGGGGGGCACATCTGGGGGCTCCTCGCTGGCCACAGCGGCTTCAGCGGCGTCACGAAGCTGGGGATGACGCCGCGGCCTCGCTGACCGGCAAACAGGCCAGCCCTCCCTCCGCCTCCTTGGCTAAATAGAGCCTTGAAGAGTTCAGTTTTTCTCTCTTTTTACAAAATTTAGACTCTAAATTTACGCTCTGAACTTACATTCTACTGCACTTGTGCACAGAACAGCTTTCTTCATGTGATTAATGTCACTGCTACCTTGTGTGTGCCCCAGTGGGGGAGAAAATACAAAGAAAAAGCAACCCCAGAGCCAGTCGCGAAATGACAAATGTTCTAGAAGTCGGTGCAACGACAGTAACGGTGCGCAGAAACGCGGGGGCCGAGCTGCAAACCCCCTCATTAGATGAGTAATCCTCATGTGAGTGCTGAAGTCATCGGCCCTGGATCACTTGATGCACACCACAGGACTTCTGGAAAAAGAGCCACATGCAATACCATCTAAATGAGGCAGATTCCATGTGGACACATATATCTGCCTGGATTAATCCCCCTTTGCAGCACGCGGGCCTTCAAGTGTCTGTAATATTCCCCTGTTATAGAGTTTAAGACCTGCAACTGTGAAGATCATTGATTTTTGGGGAGGAATTATGAAAACACGCAGCTTCAAAACAGCATTAGCTTGGGGTGAGGCTGATGGCAGATCGTCCCTAGGACACAGAGAACATGAGCGATACTGCAAAGGCAGCAGGGCAATAATTTTTAAATTCATCAGGTTTTGGGGAAAAACTTCTTCTATTCATAAAGGCCTAGTGGGAAGCTTTAATAAAACCCCAAAATGAAACAGAAAAGCTGTTTTTGAACATCCTGAGGCAGTCCCTGTGGATCAGCATAGTTTGATTTTGAAATAGGGATGGCAGATGGAAAACAGGGTTGCAGAGCAGGAAAAAGTTTAAAAAAAAATAATCCACAAAACAAAAAAAACCCCAACAAACAAAACAAAAACAATCAGGGAATCAGTGCCTTATATTTTGAAAAAAACAATTTCTGAGCAACTGCTACAGTTGGGTGTTTGCTGCTTGGGTAATCACCATGAGCTGGTTTTAAAATGAAGCCTTGATAAAGCAGAGCCACAGAAGCATCTGAGACTTGGGCAACACAATTATTTTGTAGCCTGATTGATGCAACCGTGTTGGTCAATCTTCCTTTCAGCCAGCTGCCTACAGTGGCTATTTAAGTACCAGAGGTGGGAGAAACAAATGGTTCTTGTCCTCTGCTACAGCATGATAACCTTTGGTGGCCCTTGGAATGGGTGCTGCGGTTGAGTACAGCTGTGCCACGGCAACGGTAGTGGCTGTAAGACCGGGGCCAGCTCAGGACAAGCTGTTCCTCCGGCTGAAATAGCTTCTGTGTGTTGGTGAAGCTCAGCCTCACGAGAGCCTTTGGAGATGTCAGGATCGCTGGCAAATCGGGGCACTTGGGCTTTGGGTGTGAAGTAGAAGCTGAGGTGCTGTGTGTAGAAATTCATTTCTGGTAACGAAATGAGGCGTCTCTGTCTCAAATGTAAAGAAATAGCTAAACTGTGATTTTTCTTCGGGAACACAGCTTTGGAAGGAGGTAGTAGGATAGTAGTTAGATCCCCAGATCTTTCTCAGGATCTGGGTATATGTCACACCTGGGGAGGATGGTCTGGCAGAGACGGCAGAGACAACAGAGTCACACCAGACATCAGGACAGGTCTTGCTCTGATGCATGCGTGTGCTGGGAAGAACATATCAGGAGCTGGCTTTCCTTTCCTGACAATCCTGTGATTGCAGTTACTCTACTCGATGTGCGAGTAACCATGGAGTAACAACCTCAACTCAGTCATTAACTCTAAAACCAGTCCGGAGTGTGGCCATCTGGTCACGAATATTTTCCAATGCAGAAGACCTTGTATGACAGACGTTGGTTTGCGTTCTCCACCCCGGGTGTGTGCATTCAAGCCTGAAAGAGGAAAGGGAGTTGAGGAAGCTGGGAAACCTCTCCCAGCCACGGCATCCTGCGTGTGGCCATGCGGGAAGCGTTAGGCACCTTTTGCTGGTTTTTAGGCTTTTCCTTGGCGCAGTGTTTAAATTCCAGCCAAGCTCTTCCCTCTCAGAAAAAAAGCCTGCTCCTACTGATACGTCTGATATTTGAATGAAATCTGCTACAGCAAGGAAAAAAAAAAGGTCTTGGCAGGGGCTAAACCTGCTAAATATCCTTCACTGGTATTCATGGTCACCAGGAGCCTGGTGAGGGTCTGGAGCTTCCAGGGGGAAAACAGGCAAAAGGGAACAGGCAAAAGGTGAATGTTTAATGACAGCAAGTGTTTCTCATAGCAAGGAAACCGTATTTTGCACGTGAAAGGAGCAGGGAGAGGTGGCACGTACACGTTCGCTTTGCTCTTATCTATTCCCCTCATCAAGCAGTATCATGATCATTGAAGCAGAGGAAGAAGGGGCTGCAGACCAACGTTTTGGGGCTTTAATAGCATGAACTGTCAAGCAGTAACCCGCTGCTCCCGGCTGCTCGGGGACCTCCAGACAATAAATGCTGCCACCTGGTGCCCCGGGCCCGGCTGCGCACATCGGTCCCGCTCCGGCGGCAGCAGCGGGGTCCCGGTGTTTCTGCACAGCACCTGCGAAACGCAAAGAGCAGTCTTGGCTTCTCTTTGGATTATCCAGTGGATTACCTGCGCCTCCACTAGTTTTCAGTACTGATGTAGGAAAAAAACCCCAACGCCTGGCTTCAGTGAGAGTTGAGTATTCCTGCTAATAAAATGCTCTAGGAAGGCATGCGGAATTTATACCTTGCACTCTCCTCTTGCTCTGATAAGTTACTTCTTGTTATGTCAGGACAGATTTTTTTTTTCTCTTATACAGTGGAAAAGTGAGAAGAAAGCAGAGAGCTGGACTGTACAGAGGCCAACCTGAGTTTGGATGAACCCTGATCACAAGATCTAGACACCATAGAAGTCATCAGTTCAAAGCCACCTTTTTTGGTTTGATATCATGATTCCCATATCAAATATAAAAATATGGGAAAGAAAAACAACGGACAGAATGTATTTGTAACAGTCCCCAGCAGACTGGCTTGTCTTGCTAATTTGTCTGGACAGAAGTAACCCGGTGTGGGGAGGGGAAGGGGTACAGAGTGAAGCGTGTGTGCCACGCGCATACGAGAGTTTCATTGCACTGTGTTTAGGTACAGAAATCAGGAAGGATGCACTGAGACCTCGAGAGCCGTCTGTCAGCACTTACATCAACCAGGGTGACAGAAGGACAAGAGCGGTTGTGCCCAACTCCACAGCCAGTCTGAATGTCACCAAAGTTTGGAGAGCTTTGCTGCTTGTTTTCCCTTTTCAGTTTTCAATCTGAGCCAGGTCCTGCCATTTAATAAGCTGTCGGTTGTGAGCAGCGCCTTCAGAACGGTTTGTGAAGGTCAGGGAAGAGCTTGCGACCTAATGCTGCGTTTCCTTGTCAGGTGGATTAATGCTCCTTTATCTTGTCCTCACTCTGGCAAACATCCCATTTCCCTAACCAGGATTAGGACATCGCACGTACCTTGGTAACGGATTATCTCCCTGGAGGCTTTCACGAATGGGTTTTGACACCCTGCCCACAGGAGTGGCACAGGCTGAGGGGGGCTGATCTTCACGTCTTTTTGGGGTGAAGAGACTTTTTTGGAGTCTCTTCAGCTGAGAACCCTAAGACCTGCACCGCAGAGAGCAAAGGGGTTAAAACTGGCAGGGGGGAGAGAGAAACTTTTGCCTTCCCTTTAACTCTTGGATACAGCACTAATTGTAAATTCCTCTGTAATTATCTAAAGATCAAAGAAAGCTCTAACATGAGAGATCAGAAGAGGAAACATTGTGAGAGGGAGGCTGGGAGCAGACAGTGGTCCCGACAGACAGGGGAACGTCGGGTTCCTGCACAGCCTTGTGGGACCATTCCAGAGGAGCAGCTCCGCTTGGCGAGGCTGTGGAGGGACAACACTGGGAGACACACACTCCCTGCCCGAGCTCCTCGCCGTAAGTCTGTCTCATGACCTGGGTGACTTTCTCCCCTTTCATGCTAGAGGATACAAGGAGGGGCTTTGAGGAGAAATGGCACAAAGCATTGGTATAATAAATACATTCATAGCAGAAACAACTCGGTTCTTGTTGAAGGAGAGAATGCAGGGAGGCAACTACACTGCCCACGGGACTGTGGCGTGCACGGAGCCGAGGTAACCGCAGCCATTGCCTCCAAGTTCATCTCGATGCTGCTTCACGGCTTCCTTTGCAAACCATACTGAATCAGTTCTCTTGTGACGGCCTTAAACCTTGTCCAAGGAATTCAATTACTGATGCCCATTACTGGAGCATGCAAACATCGCGTGGGCTTGGCTCCATCCTCATCCCAGAAAGCACTTTTACCCACGCCCCGCTGGGGGAAGCGGAGACGGAGCGAGGCTAACAAACTTCCATAGCAAAGGCTGGAAATCGGTAGCAGAGGAGGAAATTAGACCCGCACCTCTTAATAATCTCGCCGCTTCCGTTTTGAGGGTTACAGTTGGAGAATGAAAAAGGCTGTATCGTATTTCTACGGCACAAGCCTTAGCTGACATTTCAAAGACCTATTGTTTTTAAAGTGGGTTCCTTCCATCTGGGAAAACGTTTTATTATCTTTGCGGGGGGGGGCAGGGAGGCAGAAACTTGCATCAGAAATCACTTGATTCTGTAGCCAGCTTGTTAGATGTTGGTCCAGACATTGTTTGGATGTCAGTCCAGGCCAAGAGTAGTGGATCTGACCGACTGCATGATGTGTTTACTTTGCCACCTGCTTTCAGAGACAAGCACATAAGCAAATGGCTGTTTTGAAGGCTTTTATGTGTCCATTTATCTTGCAACAGAAGTGTGTCAGAGATGACGCTCAGCTGGGGAGGTCTCCCCAGACTGCTTCTATGTTAAAAGCACGGGAACTGAGGATTCTTTTCAATGGGGGTATTTACATTCTATTACAAAACAAACACTGGTAGTATTTCACATGGGTTCCCAGAAAAGAAGTCCACAGTAGCCGCACACTATCGCATTGCTCTTTAATTCAGTTTGCGTCAGAGAGGTCTTAAAGTCAAGCATCACATTTGTAGATGTTTGGGCTGTTCATGGACCGCTGGAGCTGCCCAGAGGTGGTATAAAGTTATAGGTGCAAAGCAAAGACCTGCTGCTCTCCCTTCTCCTTCCTTCTCTCTGGAGGACTCAGCCTCGCAGGGGTTTTTTTGCGGTGTTTGGATGCTGTTTTCTCTCTCCCAGCTCCGGCGAGGCAGCTGAGCACCCTGACTTGCATCCACGCTAGTCCCTGTCCTCACCCAGGGTTGAGGAGAAGGAGAGTCCCTGAAGTCCTTCGTAACTGTGCACAGCCATCTAAGCAAGGAGTTTCCGATAAACATTTCCAGGAGGGTGCTTCGAAACTCCTTGCCCCGCTGTTGAAGTGCAGGTTAATTGTGGGCACAACTCCTTCGGTCAGAAGAAAGAGAGAACATCGCGTTCAGGTTAAGCGCGGTTGGATAGCAGGCGGAACACCATTATCTGTGTTAGAATTCAATCAGGGTATCGTGGCTTTTTCAAAGTGTCATTGAGCCTGTCCTTAAGCAAACACAGGAGAGCTATGTGACATACCTCAGATAGTGAGGGCACCCCGGCTGGCTGCGCTGCCTGAGCTATGGAGCATTTACTCAGGAGGGAAAATGTTCCCAACGTTGCCCCTTGGTGTTGGGAACCTTCCAGCTGGGAACCACGCTGTGTGTGAAGGGCTGTGCTGCAGCAGGCACGTCTCGCAGATGGAAACGGATTCCCCCGACTGGCCTGTTGTAAAGATCTGGGCGCTTCAGGGCACTTTTTTTTTTCTTGGCGCTTGGTTGCTCTGTTTTGAGTCTTACCAGCCATTTTCTTCTTCAAAGTAACATATGGCAATGATTTGAGATCTGCTGCTCCAAGCAAACTCATTCGGCACTGGGGACCGTTTCACACAACTGTCTGCCCAGTTGCAGCAAGACCAAAGCCAGCTTCTGTGCGCCGTCTTTTGGGGTCCAGAGTGGTTTTTAGCCCACGGCACAGGTCGTGATGGGGTTAGAGAGGGAAGCTCAAGTGCTGTCTTTCAGACTGCATGGTTTTTGATCGCATCAGTTCCTTACTTTTTCCTTTATCGCCTTTCGTGCGGGGAAATTACAGATGTGGACCCCATATTTATTTATGCTGCAGCTCCTCCCGAGGCTCAGACTGCTTGGCAAGCACCGTGCTCTGCTGGGCACTGTGTGGCAAGTGCCCGTTTCCTCTCCTTTGCCTGCAGGTAAACTGAAGCGTCACACTGAAAGCTGTCAAGTTCATACAGTCAGCTCCAGAGTTTGGCCTCCAGAAGCCCTCAAATGGCTTATTGTTAAACAGGAATATGTTTTTTCTCTTTTTTGGCTCCTAATCTATGGACCTTCCTATGAATCACACTGGACAGTCTCAGTGAGACGTGGTGTGCAGCAGCAACTGGCAGTTATTTTTTCTGCTAGTTAAAGCTTAAACAAAATACAAGAAGACATGTCGAAAGGACACAGCATGAACTCTACCTCTGACATCGTCATGGTCCACAGTGAGCTCACAGGTCTTGGTTTCACTGAGTGATTGCTGGTCATTGTGGATTTTAGGGCGGTTGGGGCTAAGGGCATCTTCTGTTGGTAGAAGAAACCTTTCTGTCCCACTAAGGCTTCCTCATTCCCCATTCCCCCCACCCCAGGGCAGTAGTCATCCCCGTCAGGACAGTGTGGCGTGTTGGGCTGTGCCTCTCTGGACCCTGCTTGTACGTCAAGGGTGATAGACTTGCATGATTTAACAGTTAAAACTGGGGGGGGGAGACACAAACATTGGGTGTTTCGGTCCAACGCTTGTTTGACTCGTTTGCTTTCAACCCCAGTGGCTTGTCCGAGATGGTGGTACCTCATGGGCAGAAGATGGTACTAAGTTGGGATGGTATCTTCCAGCAGAAAGTCCTGCTGTTGTAACTAGTGTGCAGCGCAGCAGATACCCACAGGAGCTGCTAATTTTGCTGCCACGAAAGTACCTCTCAGGAAGCTTTTTTTGTTCTGTGCACACAGCAGGGGTAGACGACTTCTGTGCTCTTATTTCTCATCTGGGGCAACACAACTTTTTTCCCCTGAGCTCCCCAATCACCGTCCCGCTGTTATTCCTGGCAGAGTGCGATTGCTCGTGGAGGTATTTTTTCTGGCCTTGCCCTGGATCTCCTTCCCCTCGCCTAACCCGCTGTGCCCTCATTTACTTCCTCGGCGGATGCTGCAAGGCTTTATGCTTGCAGGATAATACTGAGCCAGTCGGTATCTCCGTGGGGTTTATATGACTGCCTGGTGGTAAGCAGAATAGAAAGCCTTGACTTCTTTCCTTCCCAGTGACCATTCTTAGCTTCTATTACTGTTGATCACCACGTTGATAAATAGCACCATAAAAATTAGAGTAATAAATTTAGTCTTTGTAAGAACTTCTGGGAAGCTTTGTTAAAAAGCAAACAAATTATCTTCCCACATGGGATATTTCAGATGCTTTTTACAGACAAATTTATTGGTCTGTTATGAGACCAGGAATATGTATCCTACACGACTTAATGCAGAACAGAGAAGAGCCAAATGCTTAAGAATGATGAGGTGGCATTATCACTCGGTTGATGAAGGAATTGCGATGATCTTGAAGAGGGATGCTGGTTTTAATCATGAAAATAGTGCTTTTGACTCTTCCTTATGAGGCTGAAGCAGAAGTGGCTAAATACATAAACCTCACAGCAGAGTAATTTACAAAAATGAGTGGAGATGCTGGTCTAGGTTCTCCAGGGTAGGGAGGTAGCCAGCTCCTCTAATGTGCAGGGACCTAAATACCTCTGGACAATTTAATCCAGAATCTGCCTAGAAATACCATACTTCAAGCAGTGTTTCTTGGTTTAAAAATGAGAGCAATCGGGCTGCTAAAAGCCAGGAAGTCCTATTTGCAGCTTTCTGCAAGTCCATGCTGTGAGACATGACGATTCACAGCCCCTGCCTGGGGACTCATCTCGTCTCGTCCACGCTCAGACTCTGCCAGTATTTACCAGTCTCGAAAAATGAATGCCCCATCACTGAGGACTTGTGATGGTTGCCATCACTGAGCTCACTACCACGCTAACCCTTAGTGCTTGCCGTTGAGCTTTGAACCAGGACTGACTACTAGATTTGTCTAAAAAAGTGAATATAATGGTGCTTTAGGAGAGTCTCTGCTACAGGATAGGAGACGAAACTCAATTAGAAAAATGGTGCTATGGAGTTGTTATTAAATGTAACCAGAAACAGCCAGTACAGTTCTCCACCTTGCCCCTCTCTGTGGTGACTCGCTGGCTGTGTCACGCTGTCTCTCAGGCTTGCGTTGGTGTATTCTGCTGGCAGACGGGGCAGCTCTCCTCTGCTCTTCAGCAGCCGCAGGCAGCAGATTGCTTCATGAGAAACTCTAATGCATAAAATTGTTTGAAATGAAAGTTGTGGGAATAGTGCTGACGGTAATGCAAGTTAGGAATGTTTATTATTTAATTAGACAGTTAAGACCAGGGTCTGACTGTAATTCAGTCCAGACCAAATAAAACAGGGCTTTGTTTGTTTTTAATTTCTCTTACGTCCTTAACAGTGTAAGAATTAACACATGAATATGTACCAACATATGCTTATGAGAAGCATGATTTAGCTTTCAAAGATAAATCAGTGCTGACTCACAGTGGAGGAGCCGAACACAGTGACAGGAGGGACCTCAGGTTGGCATCACCAGGCTCCTTTTGAAAGCCTGTTCTGTTCCCTTTGTTACTCTCCTGCTTTGCCGTCTGAACTCTCTGGCTGCAGAGCTCAGGAAAGGATTGCATCAAAAGCGCCCTGTACAACAGTATACTTGTTTTCTTAATAAAGAGAATGTTGCGGAACAGGTTTTACATGCGGGTCTGATCTTTGTTCCAGATGGGATCTATCCCAAAACAGCACCAGGACTTGTCCAAACAAGGAGGAGCGAGATGTGACAATAGCAGACAGCTTGCAAAAAGGGAAGATAAAAAGCAAAGGAAAAAAGTATGTAGGGGAGAACGTACACAGCTTTTTTTTCCAGTGTTCAGAAACTTCTAGTAGTTTTCAGTCACAGAAATACCATGTTACCAGGTGAGCAGGTAGATTTGATACCTGACAGCATTTCACAAATATTGATTCCTTACAATTTGTATTGAGGTGGATTTGGTTTTTTTTGTAAAATCTCCAGCTTTTGGCTGAGTCTCAGAAAATCCTGGACCCTGGCTTCTAATTAACCCATAACAGAAGCTATCAAACATCTAAGGAATGCGTACTCAGGGGCTAGCTTTGGTCTATCGTAAGTGCAGATCTAAGATCTGGACCTGGGCTGTTATCCTTTGTTCCTTTAATACGTGAAATATTAAAGAAAGACGGAATCACAGATCACGGAATCACGGAATCTTCAGAGTTGGAAGGGACCTCTAGAGATCATCTAGTCCAACTCCCCTGCTAGAGCAGGATTGCCTAAAGCACATCCCTCAGGGCTGCATCCAGGCGGGTCTTGAAAATCTCCAGAGAAGGGGACTCCACACCCTCCCTGGGCAGCCTGTTCCAGTGCTCTGTCACCCTCGCCGTAAAGAAGTTTTTCCGTGTATTTGAACGGAACTTCCTATGTTCCAACCTGTGCCCATTGCCCCTTGTCCTGTCACTGGGAACCATTGAAAAGAGCCTGGCTCCGTCCTCCTTAAACCCACCCTTTAGATACTTGTAAACATTAATCAGGTCCCCCCTCAACTTTCTCTTCTCCAGGCTAAAGAGTCCCAGCTCTTTCAGCCTTTCCTCATAAGGGAGGTGCTCCAGTCCCATAATCACCTTGGTTGCCCTACGCTGGACTCGCTCCAGTAGTTCCCTGTCCCTCTTGAACTGGGGAGCCCAAAACTGGACACAGTACTCCAGTTGTGGCCTCACCAGTGCAGAGTAGAGGGGGAGAATGACCTCCCTCGACCTGCTGGCCACAGTCTTCCCTATGCAGCCCAGGATGCCATTGGCCTTCTTGGCGACAAGGGCACACTGCTGGGCTGTCTACTAGGACCCCCAGGACCTTCTCCTCAGAGCCGCTTCCCAGCATGTCCGCCCCTAACCTATACTGGTGCTTGGCATTCTTCCTTCCCAGGTGCAGGACCCTACACTTGCTTTTGTTGAACCTCATTAGGTTCCTCTCTGCCCAGCTCTCCAGCCTGTCCAGGTCACGCTGGATGGCAGCACGGCCCTCTGGAGCGTCGGCCACCCCTCCCAGCTTGGTATCATCAGCAAACTTGCTGAGCATGCACTCTGTCCCCTCATCTAGGTCATTAATGAATATATTGAACAAAATTGGACCAAGACCATGTAAGAGAGTTCCTGATGGCTTGTCACGTCGCTGCAAAAGCACCAACAGCCTCTAATCTCAAAACACACATTAAACTCTTACTGGTCGTACAGCGATTCTCCCCAATGAGTTCAACACTGATGAACTTTGGTTGAAACCCTCTTGCAGCACTTGTAACATTTGAGTTGTAAAACCGCATTCCAACCTGAACCATTCAACGACTCTCTTCCCAGCTACAGGAAGATCTCCAGTGACTCCTCACCTGCTCCAAGGATGCGAAGCGAAGGGATTCAACGGGCTCCCCTCAGCCATAGACACATGCAATTAATTCTGCACGTGGATTTGAAACGGAGCACAGTGAAATCTTTGGCAAACTTGAATACAATTTATTTTCCCCCCTTAAATGTGTACCCCGCACGATTTAGTGCGGAACGATGAGCCTGGGAGCGATGAGGCGGCGTTATCGCCCGGCCGATGAGGGAACCGCCATGACATGAAGGGGGCTGAGGGTTTTAATGACTAAAACCGCGCTTCAGCCTCATCACCCGGCGCTGCCCCGGCCGCGCTTCCCCAGCTCCCGCCCCCCGCAGCCCTGTTACTCGTTAATTAACGCCCCGCGCGGCCGGCCGGGGCATCTTTCACCGTAAAAAAAAAAAAAAAAAAAAAAGCCATTTCGCAGCATTTCGGTGCTGTCAATCCCCCCGGGAAAGGCCCACCCAGGGAAGCGGCGGCCCCCTCCACCGGCCCCGGCGGGCTCGCTCCACCCTGGGAGCCCACCCCGTTTCACCCCTTCCCCTCCCCGCCTCATCCAGGCCCGCTCCCCGCAGCGCCCCGGCCGTTGTCTCCCCTCCATCTCCGCGCCCCTTAAAGGGGCAGGCAGCGCAGAGCACGGTGTCCCCTCCCTTGATGCCGCGGCGCCTCCCCGCTGCCCCTTTAAGGTTACCGCGGCGACGGGTCTGGGTGAGAGCGAGGCGCATTGACGTCATGGAGGGCGGTGATTGGCTGGGCCGGTTGGTTTCCGGTGGGAGCCGCCGTTGCCGTTGCTGCTGTTGCCGAGGCCGCGGCCGGGCCGGGACGGGCGGGGGGCGGTGAGGGCCCGGCGGAGCCGCCCGCGCCAGGTGAGCGGTGGCGACCGGCCTGGTCCGGCTCCGCGGGGCAGCCCCTGAGGGGGAAGCGGCGGCGGGCGCGGAGCGGGAGGCTGGCGGCCTTGGGGGCCGGCCGCGCTGAGGGGAGCGGCCCGGAGCTGGCAGCCGGGCCTGCTGCGTGTGAGAAGGCAGAGTCCCCTTTCCTGCTGCCTGAAGCGGGGCGCAGGCTGCGCCGCGCTGGGCCCCCGCGGGCTCGTCGGGCCGCGCCGGGCGTCGCCTCCAGGCCTAAAACAAGTCCCCGGCCCTTTGCAGGCCCCGGGAACGCCCTGTCGTTACTCTCGCCATGGGGCCGCCCGCCCGCCCCGCTGGGCCGTGGCGGGGGCGCCTCCGGGGAGCGGCCAGCAGCCCCGGCACTGCGGTGAGGGGCGGGCTGGGCTGGTCAGGGCGGCCCCGGGGCGGGAGGGCCGGGCTCGGGCCGTTGGCGGCAGGCTGAGGGCAGGCCTGCCTTAGGGGGCTCTAGAAAGCTTCGGGTTTGCAAGGCGCAGAAAAAATACCGTGCGAAAGCGCTGGAGTTCTCATTGTTTCTTCGGTATTTTCTGCACTGGTTTTGCTCTTCTCGTGAGCAGCCGTGGCCCGTGTCTGCTGTCTGTCAGCAGCGTGATGCTTTTGCTCTAGATAGTAATTTGTGGGCTGTCATGGAGCCACCGGGTTTCTCTGGGGCTGTTAATTAGGACTGACCTTCACTGTGCGAGTTGTCAAAACAAAAGAAGTAACTGGAGAACTTTAAGGCACTTTTTCAGTCCACATGAAGTCCATACTTTGTATTTATGCAACACATAATACATCTGTCTGTGCATGCTTATGCGGGGATTAACTGTGACAAGAATGAAACCTGTTTGAAGTATTAGCAATTTTGTATTAGCTCTAGGCCTCCTGTAATTTCCAGTAGCATAATTCAAAGGGGCTCAGTGTTATGTTGCCTGTGTGGCCTATGTTTCTCAACCTCCTGCCTCAGTAGGATAAAATGTATAATACGACTGCACCACTTAGCTTTTCAGTGACTTTTCATCTGTCAAAATTATTTTGTCTCAATCCATTTTTTCCTTTTCAAGAGCTGATCCTGGGATCAACATATCTTGCTGCATATTCATAAACTGTTGCCACTGTCCCTGTGCCAGGTAACACAGAAATATTTCTTTATATTTCATCAAAAATGCACTGATAAATTGTTTTTTATTTCTTTAGCTGTCTCAGTGTTGCTTTATGAAAAAAATGGCATGAAATTTTTAGATGTAAAAATGTATGTAAAAATGTTTCTGTAACCTGGGAGGGGGGAAAAGACCTGCTTAAGAACGCTTTTGAAAGTGTTACAGCTGGCACTGTAATTTTAAAGTTTCTTGAAAAACTGGCATTGTAACAGATGTGTTTAAAGATTTACTCTTGATTATTTACAGTTGAAGAAATATTTTGGGGATTGCAGTGTATCCATGGAGATAGTCATGAAGTGGACTGATTTAAACTGGAGAGTAGCTTTTTAGGAGTAATGCCCCTAATTCCATAATTTCTGTTAGTGGACTCCGCCTTGGCATTTGGCGAACTGGCTTTGGCTTCAACCTTAACAACTTTCACTTCCTAATACTTTTCATACTTGCCTCTCAGATTCCCAGCTTCCACCCACCTATCTCCTGGTCATCATCCACATGATCCCATACAGCTCTGTGCAGTGAGCCTCCAATCCTACGAAATACTAGGTTTAATCAGCAGAAAGTTTAGGTGGAAGCTTCCCTGACTTTGAGCACTCAGAGGGGCTTGAGTTGTTGAAGCTTTCCCAGCTCAATAAACTGCTTTTACTTTTGTGCCTGTGGCTATAGAGCACCCGGATTTTTTATTTCTTTCCATGTGCTAAGTAAGTTCCTAGCTTTTTCTTTCACAGTTTAGTTTCGTTACTAGTCTTACAGATAAAGGTAGTTTTATGTTGTGATATCAGCAATACAGTAATGCAGCATGATGTGCCTGACTATATCGGGCAGCATCATCTTCATTTCTACTACCTATTTAACCTTCTCTTTCTCTTATCTTCAGCAATGGCAGCTTCTAGCAGCAGCAGCGAGGAGGAACGTAGTCTTCGGGAATGTGAACTTTACGTCCAAAAACACAACATCCAGCAACTTCTGAAGGATTGCATTGTACAATTATGCACAGTGAGACCTGAAAGACCCATGGGATTCCTCAGAGAATACTTTGAAAGATTGGAGAAGGTAAAAATTCATAGCGGGAGGGAAGGAGAGTGGAACAACCTGAATTTACATTGTCTCTTTGTGATTTAGAGGCTGAGCTTCAGATTTGACCAGTGTTCATATTGGCCACTTGAAATTGGAATGGGTGCTTTTGGAAAACAAATGCTGTTTTCCAGTAGTTTATGCCAGTTAATCATGGTGTAAAGGCACCTGTGTCATAACAAAGCATGTAGGGCAGAACATAAGCTGACAAGGAGACTTACCTAGCTGGGATGCAGATGTAATCCCACCTGATGCTTACTCGTAGAAGCTAATAGATAGCATACACAATCCTGTCTTGTACGTGTCCTGTAGTTAGATGATAACTGTGGCGTTTGACCTTGGTTGGACACTCGCGATAGACATTTGGTTTCTTATATTGGGACAACTTATTTACTACAACTTGGGTACAGCACAGAAGTAGCAGGCACAGAAGTAGTAGGCCTGGGTAGTTATCCAGGCCTAGCTAAAGTCAAATGGAAGTATTGGTGTTCCAGATCTCCAGGAAAACAAGCCTGTTCCTGCTTTCTCTTGGGAGCTCGGTGTTGGTGTTTTGCTTTGTTGTTCCTCTTGCGTTTGTCCTCAAGGTCTCTATGGTGTTTCTGTTGTTGTTGGAAGCATTCTGGGATCTTGGGAATGGAAAGCATTTTGTCATCTCGGTGCTCATATTTGAAATGGTGACTTAAAATTTTTTTGAACTGTTCATTTTATATATTGATATCTAAGCAGATAGGAAAAGAAGCTGCTATGAAAATGGGGGATTTTAAAGGCTAACGCAGAGGAAAGGTTAGATACAAGGACTCTATTCAGAGTACACCATTAGTAAATAATATAGCTGTGACCTCCTACAGCAGTTGTTTGCAGGTGCTGCCTTCAGTACTTTTTGTATATGGGAGGTATATCTCTTTTTTTTTAATTCTACCTATTTACTAATTGCTGATGTAAAGGAAGAAATCAACACTGGAGATCATAAGTGTGTATAGTGGAAATTATCTTTTAGTGGAAGTGTTCAAGGTAGATGCGAGAAAATGAGCAAATGCTGCAAGCGAACCTATACTCACAATGTATTTGAGGAACATTTTGCGTAAGTGAACCATAACTCTGTAATACATCTGACTTTCTTTTGTGTGGTTGCATCTTGAGTACATTCTCTGTCAGAGAGCGTACCAGCAGAAAACCACGTAGTAATCACATTCTCAAAAATCCATTGTCCCTCTCTGTTACTGTGCCTCTTTCCCCACCTTTGATTCTTGAGTTTCTAAGTACTGATAGATAATTTTTAAAATATCACAAGTGTTGATATACAAAACTTTACAAAGTAAACTGCATTACTGCACTTAGAATAAATTGTAAAACAATACATACATATGGATATAAAATAGGAATATTTGGATACTTCTGTGTAACGGATTTACGGTCAACATGCAGTATTTAAGATTAAGGGAAACTTAATTTGCTTTTAGCAAGACAAGTCTAGCTTTGAACTTAGTCACGTGTATTCTGGAGTTGAATAACTCTTGATGATTTTATTCTGGTGCAAATAGGCTGTCAGCCTACAAGGAAGCTGAAAAGAAAACTGGTTAGGTATTGTGTTTTCCCCTTGAATTACTCTTACAATTTTGGTCAGGGTCTTTTATTGTGAGTTGTGTTGGCACGGGTTATACATGCCCACTAGTGCAGCTCAGCTATAGCTGAAAGTGAAATTGTAACATTTTTCTTCTGGTCTTCTTGAATTTAAAAATTGCTATGGCTTTCTCTAGGTAATTTCACCATTGAGTCTAATGGATTGTTCTTAGTTTAACCAGGTAATGTGGTACCTTGATTGCTATCAAGTAACAGAGCAGTGAACATCCTGTGCTACCTTAGCAAACTCCTCTGGCATCCGTGTCTGGAAAGCACAAACGCTTAGTACTAACATTAACCAGCTCTAACCCAGTACTTAGCCTGGTAGAGCAAAAATGTTTGAAATGGAATCTGTTTCACCTTCCAGAAGTAAAGTCTGTTACATCTTTCATAAAGCAGAGCAACTTTTCAAAATAATATCCAAATCTGTTAATTTGTTAGACTGTATGAAATTGAGGCTGTGATACAGTATTTCTTTTTAAAGACTGAATTTTGAAGGAACACCATTTAAAACTGAATCAAGATTACTATTTTCTCTCTGGTTATCCTGACAAGTCATCTCTTCCACAGCGTGCACACACAGAGCTGATTCACTGTCATGTTATTAAAATACACTGAAGACATTTAAACACGCTTTTGAATTTATGTTCAGAAACATTAAAATTGCTGCCTCTGAGAACGTTGTAGCTACTGTAAGAATTTGGATGGCCTCTTCTGAGTTATGAAAGCTGTTACATGAGTCTAATTACTAGAGTTTGATTGTATAAATGTTTTTATTTTACTCTTTGTGGTCTATGAAGGTCTCAGTTCTCTTTGCTATGCAAACATATCTGGTAACACCAATACATACTAGAAGCTAATAGCTATTCAGTGCTGAGCTTGGCTGTGTAACGTAGTTTGAGCAATGGAAATTTAATGTAGAGATCATTATTACATCCTGCCAGATGAATTTTGGGTATTGGACATGGCTGTCCACTGGAATTAGTGCATGTTGGAAATACTGTGTGTAGTGCACTAATGTGCATATTAGACTTCATAGAAAGTTGGAATTATGAAGTGCGATTGACATCTAGTCACCGTAGCTGTTCACCACCGCCCTCCCTGCCTCCACAGATACACACCTGAATATTTTCCTATTTCCTAAGTGTTTCTTTTGCAAAACATGGTAGTTAAGAAGGATATACTCTGCAGTTGTGAATTTATGGTAGCACTTTTAACACTGCTTTTTTAGCTTCTGAGTGCTGCTTTTTTTTTAACACGTGGAGAGCTGGTATAAATAAAATACAAATTAATGAGAAGTTGTTGAGACTGTTTCTGGTGTAATGCCAATTAGCAGACGCCAGAATATACAGGGTAAAACATAATTCTGAAATGATGAAGTCATTAGTTGATAGACTCATCTCTTTAATGTTTCTTACTTGTAATAATTTAGGTGGTGCTAATAACTTTCTTACTTGTCAGGAAAAATAAAATTCACAATTAGTGGTCACTGACACTGAAAACGCCTTGCACTGCTCTATCAGCTGGAAGATGAGGATCAACACTTTGATGTAATAAATAGGGTAACTATTTCTAAACCTTTTTAAAATCCAGGTGTTCGTTATACTGATCAGTATAATCAGCAAAATGAATGCCTTTGTCCATTATGTGTTTAATTTGAGGAGTTTCTACACCTGAACAAATATATTTTCTCTCTCATAAACACTGGCTAGATTTCTAAGGTAACTGAGAATAACAACTGCTACTCTTATTTCAGGGTTTAGTGTAATTTATCATTTATCTGGTGGTGTAATGTAAGTGGTGTAGTATCAGAAATGATATAAGACGTAATCTAAAAAGATGAATACATGAAAAGCTACTGCTATGCAAACAACGAGATTTTAGCGTGTTGCTTATTCCATGGCACAATGTTGTGATGCGTAATCTGAATACGTGGAGATTTGCTTGATTTGGGGGTAATCTTCCTCTTGATGAGTGCGTATATAAACTGTTTAGAATAGCTGGTATATTTTAAGTCAGTATCTTCTCTAACCCACCTGTATCTCATTTCTATGTCCATGCCCTACCTTAATGTACTTCTTTTTAACATAGAAATGCTAAATCTCATATCAGGCAGAAGTTACAAGTTGTATTTTTTTCTGTTAGTGCAGTTTCCTTGAGTGGGCCATTACCTTGGTGAGTCTCTTGTTGAACAGTGTTTCGATATGCAGCTCCCTTGCTTAACGCTGCTGAAGTGCTTCTAACCCTGGAAGTATCAGGATCTCAGTATTTCATATTTTATGCGATAATGGAAAAAATACAGCAGCTGGTGTTCATTTATTTCAGAAGTGTCAAGTTTTTTTTATGGGTTAAGTATTCTGTGTATGAATGAACAGCGTGTTTCTGTTGTTGGTGGTGTTGCCCGCTTTGTAGAGAGGCAGTTTAACCTGAATGCTTACTACTGCTTAAGCTATTTTTAACAAGATTTCAGTTGAGACTTGCTTCTCTAAAATCAGAAGATAGAAACAAAGTTTTAAATATGATTTGCCTCCATCATTTTGAAATGTAACACTATTTTATCAATGGGCAAAAGGCAGGAAGTGAAACGTAATTCGACGGGTCAGTGCTTGCTCTTTGGCTATCTGAGAGGTGTAAAACGTAAACTCACTGCAAGGGTTATCTGATGTCCCTTTCCTCAAAGCGGTGTTGTTATACATAGCCTCGGTGCACCTCCGGAGTGGAGCATGGCAGCCAAGCAGCAAGCTGCCCAGCTGGGCAGGGAATGGTTTCATCAAGGACACTGGGACAAACCCAGCTTTTAAAAGTTCCGGAAGCTCTCGGAGAACAGATGACTCCTTGTTCTTTTAAGGCATGTCCCAAACCCTGGTTCTTAACACTGGGAGAAAGTAATTTGATCTGTTATGATGCAAACGCTTTGGCTCCAAGGTTGGCTTTTTGTTTTGCGTTTAATCTGATTTTAGTTGATTAAGGTAAATCTTCTGGTACATAGAAGAATCATATTTCTGTGTGTCAAACTAGTTAGACTTCATTTTATTGTAAGTACGCTAGTCTACAATATCACCACAACACAGCACAACAGGTAACTGAGGGTAATACGGAAAATGTGTAAATTCGTGCAAAGTTGACAAATCTGTGGCTTGCGGGGGAAAAAAAAAAACCCTGCTGTTTGGCCTCTAGCATCCTTCCTCCAGCTCTTTTGTAAGCAGTGTTCATATTGCTTTCTCCTAAAATAACTGTTAGTTGTTGAGTATCGAGTTGGTCCATGACTTCACCTTGTTTCAAAAGCTTCTCATGTAACATGGATTTCTGAGGAGTTGCTTTTCTGTCTTTCAAATCAAAAAAGGCTTAACACCTCCCAGCTGAGGGGCAGAACTGCTGGGTTTACAGCTGGGAAAATGTGTTTATTGTTTGCAGAATTTCTTCATCGCCTGTTGAATACAGTAGCGGAAGGTAGAATCAACTTGTTTATACTTCTTAATTTATTAAACTATAGTGTAACTTATTAAAATAAACACCATTGTGATATGAATGTTATGAATGAAAGGCATATCTACCATCTATTTTAAAAGGCCTTTGATCTTGGTTCCTCTAGTCTCCTGTTTGCCTTAATGTGGCAGTACGCAGGAAGCACCCTTGCATTGGCAGACGAAATTGTAATATAATATGTAATGCTTTACTGGATTATGTGACACAAACATGTCTTCCTTCCTGTTTAGGAGGAAACAAAACAGCTGTTGAATCAACAGAAGTCTGGTTCACGCTCAGACTCACGGGAGGATGAAATCTCTCCTCCTCCTCCTATGAACCCTGTGGTTAAGGGTCGAAGAAGGCGTGGGGCCATCAGCGCAGAAGTCTATACAGAAGAGGATGCTGCATCTTATGTTAGAAAGGTGCTCTAATTTTTAAATGTTGCTAAGAATGCATCTGCAAGAGTTTATCTAAGACCACCTTCTATCCAGTGTATTAAATAAAACTGAGCTCCTGCAGCCTGTTAAGTCTTGTGCTAACTGTAAAAAGAAGACCTGTGGGTCTAGATGTGTAATTGGAGGTTAGAATAAACTGTCAGGCAATTAAGCCATTTATGCATAACTTACACCTGTTCCCTTTGAAGTAATATATATTTAGATGTGCATATTTTTTTTGATATATATATATACAAAGTGCTTCCAGTTACTCAACAGCTGCAACAACATTACGTTTAGCCTAATGGCAGAGCAGACTTGCTGCTATTCATAGGAAAAAGCAGGTTGATCAAATACTTGTACTCTTGCAAAAAACCTTATAAACTTGGCATGGAACGATGCTTTTACAGTTGCATAAAATAATACAAGATTTTCTCCTGCACAAACTGTCTGTAAACATTGGCTGTATTTGTTTTTAGATTTATAATGCTTGAAAGAAACTGGAAAAACTCAACTGATGTTTTGTAGTAATTGAATAATTTATTTACCTAGGGAAATGCGTAAATTTTTCTTCAAAAAATTAATCAGTTGCATTTTCTGATTATATCCTAGGTTATTCCAAAAGATTATAAGACTATGGCTGCTTTGGCAAAAGCTATTGAGAAGAATGTGCTGTTTGCCCATCTTGATGATAATGAAAGAAGGTAGGGATAAATTTTTTGTTGTCTTCAAGAAAGCTTCTTAAAGTGCAGGCTTCAGAAGAGTTAAACATGTCATAATGTACAAAGCTGCGCAGCCTTTTTTACAGCGGTCAGTGTAACCATACAGAGGTTGCGGAAAAAAGTATTGAGGGGCTGGTGGTACAGATGTATGAATGCATGCATTGTCCAAGCAGTTGTCTAATTTTGGTGTCCTTTTCCTCAGCGACATCTTTGATGCAATGTTCCCCGTCACCTACATTGCAGGAGAGACTGTCATACAGCAAGGCAAGTGACAACGTTTACATTGGTGAATAGGTTGGAGATGGTGAGCAGACTCAGGCCTAGTGCTCCCGTTAGGTTTTTTGGGGGGGGGGGGGAACAAACCCAAAAAAACCCCCAAACCACAAAACAATCAAACATTGTCTGGATGCAGTGACCCTTTCTTACTATGCTATCTGAAGCACAGCTCATGCTAAAGTGAGGAGTGGAGCAATTGTAGGAAGAACTGGTTTTGTTGCTTATGTTATCTATTATTAAGATTGTCATTTGGTGGCTCTGTAGAACACGTAATGTCAGTTTATGGATCTGGTACGCATTTCCAATAATCCTGGAAATGCTGCTGATCTCCCGTGTACCAGTAGATGTCCTCTTTCACAGGACTGAGAGGAGCGTGAAATCAGCAAAATGTGAAATTTCACCCTGTAAGCTGTGAAAAATTTCTCTGCCAACCTTACTAGATTCTAAACATCAGAGTTGGCAGAGATGCCCGTTCTGTGAAACATGAATGCTTGCATAGCTTTATTCTCTCTTTAGCCTATATTCAATTTTTTTCTTCTTTAGGTGATGAAGGTGATAACTTCTATGTCGTTGATCAAGGAGAAATGGATGTAAGCATTATTGATAGTTTATTAATGACATGTTCATCCCTAGCAGAATAGTCTGATATTTTTAGGCGTCTTCTATAGGTCCTTCCTTCAGTAATTTTTCTCAAGTTTTCACTTGTGGAAGCTTATTTTGCTTTGGAGCTTCTTTGTTCCTTAACGGCTCGGTCGGGCTGCAGGCTGTTGAGTTGTGTTGAGTTTCAAAATTAATGATTTGGACACCAACAAAATACTAAAGCTCTACAAGTGCAGGGTGGAGTCTAGTTGAGGTGTGGGACTGGGACTGGCTGTGAAGTGTTGATGAAACCCTGAAACAGTCAACACTGACTGTACAGATGTGAGGATTTCCCTTCACTATAGAGGAAATACGGGGTGACAGGAGCTTCCATGTTGTCTCTGATCGGCTCACAAGACACTGTGGGCTTTGGCTTATCACCATGCACTGCCTTGCAGGTTTATGTGAACAACGAGTGGGCTACCAGCGTTGGTGAGGGTGGAAGCTTTGGAGAACTTGCCCTTATATATGGAACTCCCCGTGCCGCAACTGTCAAAGCGAAGACGAATGTGAAGTTGTGGGGCATCGACAGAGATAGCTATAGAAGGATCCTGATGGCAAGTATTTTTCTAGCTGATGTGTGGCATATGCCATTGACTGAAGTAGCCGTGTGCTAACCTGGAATTACGCTTTTGGTTTTACTATTCGTTCAACTTCTACTGGTAATTTGACCTATCTGTGCCTGTCCTTTGCTGGAGTTACTGAAAATGCTGCTATCTCTTCTGTAATCAGGAAGCTGATCACTCAGCATACATTATCAGGCATAGGGCAGGGGGGAGTCTTCCATTAGTGAATAAAACAATAACAATGCAGCACTAAACTGGACTAAAAATGTAACAGATACTGGTTAGCTTGTCAGATGTTTTGATGCTGCTTGCTATTTTTAAGTAGCGTGTGGGAACAGCAGTTGTGACTAACTTGAGCAGGTGTTGTGAATTTTGATAAGGTTATACAGTACGTATGAATTTAAGAAACATTAAGTCTGCACTAAATGCTAAGTGCTTTATGAAGGTTGCTGAACTCTGAAATATTACTGAAATAGCTAAATTTGAAAACAGTCTTGTGGGTTTGGGGTCTGTGAGACAGGATGCAGTATGTCGGGTCAAACTTATTTTTGTCTTGAGTTTTATTTGAAACCTTATGTAGAACATGAGGTAGAAAGAAAACTGATTTTGTGTGCCGGTGTGTTTTTGTTTTTTGTAGGGGAGTACTTTGAGAAAGAGAAAGATGTATGAAGAATTCCTTAGTAAAGTATCTATATTGGGTAAGTGAGAAGATTTTTGTTTTGAAGTGGAATACATTGCTATATTGTAATAAAGCTGTTACCCAGCATTATTATGATTACAGGCTATTGTGGTTATCCATTAAGGCTGGCTGCAAAGCTTATACTGCTTTTCTACATCATTCCAAAGTAATTTAATTCTTGATATCTGATGCACAAATGTAGCCAGAAATAGGTTAACCTCTCTATAAAGACAGAGCAAAAAATATCATTTGTGCCTTGAAAAGATACTATGTTAATGAACTATATTAACTCTATAGAATCTCTGGACAAGTGGGAGCGTCTCACTGTAGCTGATGCATTGGAACCAGTACAGTTTGAAGATGGGCAAAAGATTGTGGTCCAGGGAGAGCCAGGAGATGAGTTCTTCATTATCTTGGAGGTAAGTAAGGTCAAAGTTAAAAGCTCAAACTCTACTACTTTTTTTTTTAATGTGGCTTATTCTGCCCCTAAATAGACACTTGGAGAAAAATGAAATGTAAGAATGTACTTGCAGGGAATTCCTAAATAAATATGATCTTACTAGACATGCAGAAGCTTATATTTAGTTCTGCTATTTTTACAAATAGCAAAACTATTTGTAAACATTTTTTTCCCCAGGAAAAAAGTAACTAGTTTCTGGCTGAAACCAGTTATCTTTTTCAGAAGAGCGGAGACCTGTTCTAGAGAGCTAGTAATGCCTTCCTAGTGGTATCACTGTCTTCTGGGGTGTTTTGGTGGTGGCTTTTTTTTTTTTTTGCTAGTCACTCTTACTGTTACGAGGGAAAACAGAAAGAAATCAGTGCTGTGTGTATGTAAATACCCAAGACATTTTATGCTTGGAGAGGAGGGAGGACCAGCTGTTTTTATAGAGCAGTCTGGTGAGTTGTGCAAGGACTGTGAAGTGGTTTTTGACTGAGACATCGTAACAGCTATTTCTGTGAAGCAGCTGGTTCTGTGTGGAATTCGATGTTTCAAGTGATGCTGGAAACTCCAATTGTTAATTGCTGTGATTTATTAAAGGGCACAGCTGCAGTGTTACAGCGCCGATCAGAAAATGAAGAATTTGTTGAAGTGGGCAGGCTGGCACCTTCTGATTATTTTGGTGAGTTACGTAGTGACAGCTATGACTACACAAACTGCTGTCACCAGTTTACCTGTGCTGTGTGGGTGACTGCTGGGGGTCATAGTGACGGGTTTGTTTAATTACTGTTTTAGCTAACTCTTGTGGTTTCACTGAATGTCAGGTGGGTATCAGGGTCACTTGGCATTCAGGCATGCATGCATGTCACAGAAATGTGATCCTTCTAGAGTACTTTAATTTAGAAGGGCCCTGGTGGTGATTTGGTCTCACCTCCCTACCCTGAGCAGAACTGACTTTGAAATTGCATCATATTGCTCAGGGCTGTGTCCAGTCGAGTCTCTTGTGTCTCCAGGGATGGAGATCCCACAACCTCTCTGGGCAATTTCTTCCGCTGTTAAACCAGCCTTGTTGTGAAGAATTTTTTTCTTTATGCCTGACAAGAATTTCCTGTTCTGCAGTTTGTGGAATTCTCTCTGCCTTTTGCTGTGCAGAGAGCAGCCTAGTTCTGTCTTTATAATCTCTCATTATGTAGCTGAAGACAGCAATAAGATTCCCTCTTTAGCCGCCTTTTCTGCAGGTCAGACTAACCCAGCTCTCTCAGTATCTCTCTGTACATCCCGTGCTGCAGTCCCTTAACCATCTGGGTGGCACTGCTGGACTTTCCGTGCTTTGTCCGCATCTTGTACTGGGGACCCCGAAACTGTGCGGCACTCTGGACGTAGTCTCCCAATTGCAGATCAGGGTCTTTTCTCCTGTTGTTGAATATGTTCTTACTTAGCCAAAAGTTACATGGTTTTTAAGTTGCTTTGGTTTGAAAAAGCTTATGTGTGCTGGCAAAGAAAAAGGCAAAGATCCTATTATAGATACTTACTTGTGAAGACTTTGAAATAATCTTCACATGGAACAAATCCCTTGTCTAGTGCATATTGATTTGCTTTGGATCACAGATAAAGACTGGGTACGTATGCTCACAGAGTGTTCTTGGAGTGTAATGTAACAGTATATAACAAGATATTCCTGGCAGCCTTATTTTGGATTCAGAAGAAAAGTGGCTTGCAGTTCTGAAACAAAGCAAGCAACCTGTTCAGAGCCTACTGTTTAACGTTTAAATACTTCCCTCTGTCTGAAAAGAAACCCCAAAACAAACCAAAAAACCCAATCCCAAACCCTAAGCTTTTTCTCATGGTTAAGGTACGTCCCCTCTCCTCTGTACCCTTTCTAAGCAGTCCTCTTGCTCTAATGCCTTCTGGTTGTCCAGGTTTTCAGCTCTGTAGATGATGTAATCAACAAACACTCTGTTGCAAGGCCTGAAGTGGGATGTACTCAAGAGCGCACTAGTAGTACTGGATCTGACCAAAGGTCTGCATAGCTCCGTATCTAGTACTAGATGTTCGTTCTATGTATGTCGCTTCAGTCTCTTCTAATATTTATTTCCCTTGATGGGTACTCTTGAGTTTCCCATTCTTTAAACTTTGTCTCTGCCGTTGTGTTCAGGTGCTGCAGACCTGTCCCCCAAGGGTTTAACTCTCCCTTAGAACCTACTTACTCTTTTGCAGGCCTGTGTTTTGGAGGGTAGTGAGTTCAAGAGTTTTAATTGGGCACAGAGGAAAAGTTTTTCTCATTTCTTTTGAACATCCGTTCTGATAATGCAGGCAAATTTATTCTCTGAGGAGCACTGAGTTCTTACTTCAGTCCTGAGCATGGAGATAACCAGCCCAAGTGCTTAAAAACAAACAAAGCCAAAAGTTGATGCTGTGGTTTTATTGACGCATGTTGCTAGGAATGTCAGGGGTAGCTGTTGTCACCAAGGGAAACAGGGGCTTGTTGAAAACTTCATTTCCAAAGATGATGTTTAGCAGTTGTAACAGGTATTTGACACAAGGCTTTGGGCATGTTTGTGCATAACTTATGAAATGGGAATCCAGTGGGACTTCAAAATACTCATCTTCCACAGACCCCTGGCACAGTCAGGTTCCTGATTCTGGCTAGCCATGCCTCACAGGCTTCTGTCTTGGGCATTAATGTGCTTTACTTCAATACCATGGTCGTCTTGTTCTGAGTTTCCTAGAAATACCAGAACTGAACAGTAGCATAACTTACATATTAGAAAAATAACTACTTGTTGACTAGGAAAGTTACGTGGTTAATTGAAACATGACCTTTTCTCAGATAGAACCAATGTTGAAAATTCTTTAAGCCCTCTTCAGTGAGACTTGAATGCAGATGGGATTTTAATATAAAAAAAATAGGGTTTTTTTAAACTGCTTTCACAGTTGCTTCTAACGTTAACTACATAGATACTTGTTCTGATCGGTGTTAAAACCTGAATTACCCTCTGTTCTATTCCTGCAGCAGTTTGAAATACAACAGGGTAACTTCTTCAGCTCTTTTGCACATTGATTTTTAACACTGTTTGCGCTTTTCCTGTTGCCCTAGGTGAAATAGCTCTGCTGATGAACCGTCCCCGTGCTGCCACAGTTGTTGCTCGTGGCCTGTTGAAATGTGTAAAGCTTGATCGACCCCGATTTGAACGTGTCCTGGGTCCGTGCTCGGATATTCTCAAGCGAAACATCCAGCAGTACAACAGTTTTGTATCGCTGTCTGTCTGAAACCTTCCTCCCTATCCAAAACATGCTTCATGAATGCAGACTGCTTTGTTACCCTTGTGCAGAGCCACATTGCCACTGGCATTTGCAGCTTCCTGTCGGTTTAAAAAAAAAAAAAATAAAAAAAATTGCTTCTCATGGCACTATTTTTAATTTAGAGCATATTAGTTTTGTGCTCTCTGTCCCATTAAGTTTATAGAAAAAGTTCTATGGAGACGTTTGCTGTTACAGCTTCTCTCTGTGCAACAGTGTCCAACTCAGGCAAACGCAGCCTTGCTTCAGGGAGGGAGAGATCTCCTCGCACCATGCCAATTGCCATAAAGTACGGAGGTGACAGTAGAGAGAGGGGGGAATTTTTTTTTTTTTGTTTCTCACATTGTTGGACAGATTTTAAGGCTGTGGGTCATAATCTGCTGTATTTCTTTTCAAATGAGAGCTGCCCTTGTAATTGAGCTTCTTGGGGCTTGGAGTTTTCTTTTTTTTTTTTAATTTTCTGGGTACTGTAATCCTGGGTTCAATTGTGAGGCATCAGCTGCTAAGAAAGCCACAGTAGGAATTTAACAGTATAATTGTTCCTGTGTCTGCTGGTTTAAGGTTGCTTAGTTATGTTTTTGTCAAGTGTAAATCAAAGCTTTCAAGGTTAATAGTTCTGGTGAACTACTGCAGTTGTTACTTAATTTGCTGACTTGCCGCAACTGATTTTTTTCTTTCTTGTTCTTTCTTTGATAGATATGCCATCTAAAACTCTTCCTGTTCAAAGTGGGAAGAACCAAATGTTACACTAAATGCCTAATGTTGGTCTCTAGTACGTAGATTGGTGTAAGAATGGTGCAGCTGTCCAGCTGTTAGTAATGTTCAAGTCCTTAGATTGATGTAGAAATCGGAAGCAAACATTTTATTTCCCCTGTGACTCTTGCTTGCTTTGTGCTCCTCAGTTGATTTTTTTTTTTTAAAAAAAAAAAAAACAAAACCCTCTCATCAGTTCAGGTGACCCTTTGTTACCAGAGAAAATAAACATTGAGTATTTATGGCCAGCGTCAGTTGCAGGTGGCAGGATTGCTGGTCTGTAGAGATGCCGTTATTCTTGGTGGAGAATGTGAGGCAGAAAAAGTGAATGTTTTGACTTTCCTGCAACACTCAGTTATTTTAAGTTTTTTTCAATCGGTTAATTCATAATTTTAAAAATGCTTCATTATAAAGCTAGTTTAAATACAAAAGGTGCATTCTCTTTCCTTGCTTATGGAATTTACATGACACGTATTTCGTATTCACTCTTTTTTCCAAGTTCGATACGTTGCGGAGTCTTAAATGTATTTCAGTATTTACCAGCTTTGTGTTCCATTATTCTGTGCGCACCAATACTTCCCAAAAGTTTTTACTGAATTCCACGGTTCAATAATAGTAGGCAATTTTTAAGGTTTCCTTTAAACTGTAATTTATATAAAGTAGCGTAGGTTTGTATTTGGGAGTGACAGCAAGCAGTTCTGCATTTGTTGTGCAACTACTTCTAACGATGGAGCCCCCCTCATTTTCTTTCCTTTCTGAGGTGATATGGATTCAAATTCGACACTTTCTCCCAGGCATGTAGATAATCTGAAAGCGTCTGCTAATTGATGCAACACAATACTGAGGGTATCAAGCCTTTTACAAAAGGTTTCAGGGTATTTCTGAACCTGAGATCCCAATAATGGGATTTAAACGCTTGTGGTTTGGGTTCTCTATTCAGAAGATGCTGAGTAGAGGATTTCTGCCAGAGTCCTTAAGGAGTAAGCAAATGCTACCTTTTTTCTTTCTTTTTTTTTTTTTGTAAAACTGTTTTCTTAAGTTTTGACTCTATCCAGGTTTTTTCTTCGTATGTGTTCTTTGTGTTACTTTAAAGCACCAAAAACTGTGTAAAGTAGTTAGAGCTCCACAAAAAAATGCACATTTTTTTATATAAGGCTTTCTAACCAAGTTTCACTACTGCATCTTTTTAGCTTGCTGTTTACTCCCTTTTGTAGTTTTACCTACAAGATTTTAAGATAAATCAGCTAAGTCTGAGTTAAATATTAATCACAGTTATAGCTTTACCTTTGTGTGCAATTTAAACATGTTTGAATCCACAATTGGCATAGTTTTGCCTTAGCTAACATTCAGGGCTTTAGAAGTAATTTTTTGCTAGTCCACCTTTAGCGAATTTATGAAGTCTATTGCCCTAGAAAGCTATAGTCAACCAGAGGACCATTTTTGTATTGTTACCTGACTATATAAGTCTGATTTACTGTATGTGCTAATATATTATATTCTATTCCTTTTGTTATAGATTGTCCTAATGGCAGGTAAAGCAATAAAATGATTTAAATTCTTAAATGCAATCAGTCTTGTCTCTTTTTTTTTTTCTCCCCCCCCAATCCCTGTATTGTGTTTTCCTTTGGCCTTAGAGCATACGTTATTAACGAGATGGTAGAAACTAAGAAGCTTAATGGCTTAGCTTTGTGTTCACTCTGGAGGCTTGAGTTCCAGCCCTAGCTTACAGCACAACCCAACCTTCCCCGCCGGGGCCTGCGGGAGAGCTTGTTCTCCATGCCCCAAACCTGGGACCTTCTCTGGAGTCCTGGCAGCGGGTGCACGGGATGGCTGTTGAAGTGAGAAGGTACTTGTGTCTTGCTTGAGTGCCTCTTAGCAGCTCCTGCTGCTTTGAGCTCGTCTTAAGGTTGTTAATTCCCAGCCCAGCTGCT